>NC_061524.1:9655000-10255000 GCF_022379125.1 Scophthalmus maximus | reverse complement strand
TGTGTGAGAGAGTAGAGACTGCACCCACGGGTGGTGGAACAAATATGGAAGTGGATCTCTGCGTCCCGGGCGTCCTGGCCGTCCTCTGCTCTTTTTAATAACGGACCACAATACGCCCCTGGAAATGGATGCACTAACGCAGCCATGGCAGAGCAAGCTATTGTTTGCATTTCCCCCAGTTGAGTTGAGGGTGTGCCTGCAGGGCCTGTCTCTGATCCTGATGGCTCCCCGGTGGCCAGTGAGGTCTTAGTATGCCAAGATAATCGGGCTTCCGGCTCTCATTGGATTGTAGAGGCAATCTCTTGCTTGCAAAAGCAGAGGCCTGCCGCTGCCCCAAGTGTGGGAGCACATTCGACCAGGGGCCTGGAAGCCTCATGAGCATTATATAAAGGCGAATCTGGGAGTGATATATTTGCTGCAGCTACCACACTCTTTTGCTAGGTTTTACCAGTTGGATTTGACCCTTCAGTGGGTCATGCTGTTCTTTCATTCCTGGTCTCTGATGCACTAGAGTGCTGGAAGTCTGATTCCTGTTCAGTGGCTGCTCTGCAGGGCGTGAATGCATGGCCCATATTTTTTTTGTAATGAGTGAAAGAGAATAAAATGTTAAGACAATAACTTCTGTTTCTTGAAAGATAAGAATGAGGTGCAACTCTTGTGCTCGGTGAAGACGGCTGTCACATTAGAAGATCACAAAGTTGGCCTCACATAGACCAACCAAGGTCATCTGCCTTAGTGACTATCCCATACATTTTATGTTGTTTTTATGGGTTATGCTATAGTTATAACATTTTGTTCCTAAGCTAACACTCAGATAAGAAAGATAAGAGAATAATTGAAACATTCTCCAGGAGTGTCTTTTTTTTTGTAGACATGGAGGTATTTTTACTGCAAGATCTTCAGGTGAGTGTTTGCAATGCTCGTGTGGGCTGGTGAGTGATGCTCCGGTCACAACAGCATTTAAACTCTGAGGCATCAGCAACATGAGTCAATTATTTGTAGCACCATTTGAGAAGTGCAGGTGTTGACAGGAGCCTCACTGACTTCACTGTGCCCCCAGACATATTTGTCACTGTAAGATGAACATACTGAGTTTGTCAAAAATCCCTTTGTCAAAAGAAGAGCTAGGAGTCGGCATCTGGCGTGTCTGCAAGGTGCTATTTAATCTCGTCACTGCAGGTAAATGATGAGACACTTAAAAGGATGATAATTATATTATAAAAGGGGTTATGACCACATACCCCCATACACTGACTCTTTTTGATCTTTGTACGAACCAGAAATCCCCTCAATATTGAACTCCTGTAATAAATACTTCTGCTTAAGACATCTACGGTCTCCGTCTGCCTGATTCAACTGCATCAATTTTTCCATCATACAACCTTTATGGTTGTTTCAATTGGGGACTTGTACAGGGAGTAGGATGTGAAGATAATTTTCTCATCTGTCTTCCAGCAAGAACATGAATGCTTTACTGGATTTTTCAAAATGCTGAGATCGTTTTGTTTTTTGCATTTCCTTTCTGCTTTAATTAATTTAGACCCATGTATATTTTAGATATCAATCAAACTGCACTGTATGGGTAGTCTGAGGAACTGTAAATCCTCACAATCCTTCTTTAAGATATACATGTATGTAGTGAAATACGGGTTTTATACATTAGCATAATTACAAAGGCTATTTAATGATATTGGAGCTAAACCGATGCGTAAATGACTCATCAAATTTTTGCTGAGTCACAGGTTTGGACCTTGAGTAGTCAAAGGTTGAGATATGTTTCTCATTAAAGGTACTTAAATTGATTTTAGAAAAGAAAAGAGACCACCCTTACACTAATTCATGTGACTTAGCATAAAATGAACTAACTCAACTGAATTTTTGTTTCATTCATTTTTCACTAGAGTGGCAGCTTCTCTTGGCAAGCCTGTAGTCCCAGGAAAACACTGATCCTCTCTTATAATCAGAAAGTATATATAATATGTACCAACCAGACATACTAAGTAGTAAAATCTGCCTATTTCCACATTTTGTTTCATTTCCATCTCCCAAACGAAAAAGCAGCGTATCACTCAATCTGTTCCTGACAGACCTGTTCCTTTAGTTGTAATCATGGGTTAGCGGGAGCCACTATAAGTAATGGGAGGTGGTGATTGGGCAGTGAGTCTGTGTTGGGAGTGTATGTGGATATAATGGACTGTTACAGCAGTGCCTGAGGCCTTACTACTTATTCACTGCCACATCATGAGCTGCTGCCTCTCAGTCCATCAGGCCATGGGTTGACTAGATGTGCAGTAGTTTCTACAGGTGCCAGCTCAGTGTGCAGTGATGAATCTGCTGTTGAAACGCAGTTTCTTAATGGGTGAGTGTGAATCCACCTCAATTGTCTACTTACTGAAGTACCCCCCAATCCTAACTAACTGTTTTTTGCTGTACGCTGTGAATAACAAACCTAAAACCTGGAGTAGATTGTGCTGCTATAGCTTGGCCCTGCCGTTTGCCCTATGATGTATCACAAGCCGTACTTCTGCAGTTTTCAGATTCCATGTGTCCCCAGCAGAATCCCAAAGCTGGTGCAGACGAGATGAATTGATCCAGGACTGTCAGGGAGCATTTCAAGATTTAGAGCCGCCACAGAAAAGAAACAACTTCATTTTTACATGCAGGAGTTTGGCAACTAGGAGTGAAATTTCTTTTTTTACCATGTTTAACATTTCATTGTCGATTCTGTAGAAAAGGGTAAGTCGCTTTGAATGAGATGATAAATACTCCTGAAGGTGAAGTTGGTTGTTTGCTTACTCATTTGCTTTATATTGTTGGATTGTGTGAACAGCAGCAGCACAGTGGGGAATGTATTTAATGCACATTCTGCCAATGATTCAGTTACATTTACATGTACAATTTATTTTAACCCAACTAGGCGGCAGTTTTTGTAGAAAGAAGGTTTTTTGAATTAATTTTGAACTCATTTGCAACAGTCTCATCAGAAGTAGACATTAGTTCCTTCAGTTATGTTTAAATGATTGTGATTACACGCAAGTGATATTCATTTGGCGAAATATGGATTGGAAAGATGCAGATAATGAGCTTTCTTTTTCTATTTGGAAAAGAACAAGTGAGTTGTATTCAAGTGCTCTGGTACATGACAGTGTGACAGAGAGTACACTACCCAGACCCTGAAACTGAAAAACAAATTAAAATTCAATTGAAAATCATCAATGTTGTCATCTACACCTGTATATTTCTATGGGCTCAAATTAGGGTAAAAAAAGATAGGATTTTAAAGTGACGCCCACGCTGTTACTGTCCTAATGGTTTGGATCATTACTGGATCATCACTGTATGATGACTACACCACCGTGTCTTAGGCTGAGACAACTGAGGTGCTTCATGTGTTCGCAGCTCCTTCCACAGCCAGACCTTGCAAAGTTTAAAATAACTAGAGTACATCAGAATACACAATATTATTTATTCCTTTGATCTCTGTCAGCTCAGTGTTGATTTGTGTTTCATAGCAGTGGGGTTGAAACAAAAGACCAAGGCCTCTGATCTTTCGTCTTATTAACGAACCTTCTATGAAACTTTTCTTCCTCTGGTTTTCTGTTTTAGTGAGACAGGTATTGTGTGTCTTTACAAGTAAATCCTGTTTAAAAGTGGATTTCTGTCACTGTTGCTCAAGTCTTATTACTGGAAACAAATATGGTTGACATTTGCTTTCATAGTTGTTTTAACATGTTACGTGAAACATGTCACTATGGATACAAACGGTGTCATATTGGTCTTGTCTGTTTTTAATTTATTTATTATTTATTTTTCCTGAGGCCTGCTGTTGCTCTCCTTCATGCCTGATTTAGAAAACATTATGCAGAGCTCCATGCCTAACCCTGAACAGCGATAAATAAATTACACATGTATATAGGAAGCAGAAAGTCTACAAGGAAACAAGGTGTAAAAGCACAGATAGTAATGGATTGTTTTAGCTTTCAAACCAAATGGCTTGGGATTTATTGGACCCAGGTGAAGGGTGCTTTAGTTACTGGTTTCGTTGAACATTGAGAGCAAGCAGCATTAAAGCTTTTATGTATGGTCTGGTTTAGTCAGACGAGCCCAGTGTCTTGAAATGCAAATGTATAGTTTGCAAAATACCACATGAAGGATTCAGGAGCTGTTAGCTGTCTAGACTAACCACATTTGAGGGAAACAAAGAAACTGAGTGTCTAAACCTAACGTCAATCCTCTACCCACAATTTCAAGCTATTGCCCAAACAACAAAATATATACGATGGACATGATCAAGCTTATAATAATGAAAAATACAGTAAGGATCACAGGCAAACAAATGCAGTATTTAATTCGCCATCACTGGAAGTAAAAATCCTTCTAACCAACAAGCAAGCAAACAAAATCCAGAGAAAACCAACATGCCCGTCACAAATGAAAGAGCCTAATTTAATAGTCTTTTGTTACGGATGTTGTTGATAATAATCTACACAGTTATAGTTACAACGCAGTCAACGTTTCTTTTTATCACTTCCATAAAAAATAATGAATTGTGTTTGTTTGATTTCATGACAGACACTTGAGTTAATGAAAATAAAGAAATTGTATTTTGAGTATTTTATGTTAAGGTTGGGATAATAATGTATACACTGGCCTAAATACAACACAGTCATTTGTTTTGTTAATGACAGACTGCTGAAAAAATGTTAACGTTACGTTTGTATTCTCTTGTATTTTACTTTTTAATGTCACTGTGACCACACCCACCCCCAACTCCCCAGTCCCAAATTTCACCCATCCTGTTCTGGTCATCCTTAACTCATATGACATGAATGTGGCATTTGGATCTTTTTGCACTAGAGGCTGCATCTAGAAGTTGTAAAGGTGTAAAAGGAAGTAAACTGTCCAGTACAGATGCAGCAGCCTTTCCTCTCTTTCCAGATTAGACTGTCAGACTATCTAGCGTTAAGACAGAGCCCAGAAACTGTCAGGTTTGAAGCAACAATGCTAGATTCCTGTGGACTAAATGCACACGTTGAGCCATTGCGCCAACTAAGCATATCAACATTCCCAAAATGAAAGTAGACATTGGTCAATACCTTTTAGCCTCAGGTGCATGGACAGAGGAGTGGTAGGGAAGATAAATAGTGTAGTTTGTATTTGTTTTCTATCACTTTCTCAAGTGTAACTTTAAATACACTTGATCAAGTTGCCATCTGTCATGTACTTTGTGTGTTCAGCTACTCATTCACATACAGTATTCATAGTGTTCCTCTAGGCAAGAGGCCTCGTAGTGGCAGATGTTTTTGGACAGCAGTACAATATTACACAGGATGAGTATTATCTTGTAATGTAAAACACCAGCCTGATTAAATGATTTTATTCTCATCAACTTGTTGGCCCCTGTCACTCACTAAAACTGTCTACAATGTACTGCCATTGATATCCCGGTTGTCATGACCTGTGGGAAGAAGATAACCTAATCAAATGCAGTCCTTGCCTCAGACATGAAAACACACTTTTCTCTCTGCAGAATCTTCACACTGCTTCAATGTGTTTGAAAGCCCTGAGGGGAATTTCTTTGAATCCTTGCATTGTCTTCAGGTGGTTTTTTTTAATTTGCATATAAAAGGGTGGCAAATGTACAGGTACTGAAAAACTGATAATCTGTAAACGTATAAATCCATCTTTTTGAAATTGGATTTGTCCTGAAAGAGATCTCTCATGTTTATGCTATGTTTATGGAATTCCCATATAAAAACCATTTAGCAGCATTCATTTAAACATTCCTCCTCTAAGGAGATTTTATTTCTACTCCTTCTCTTTTCATGCACCTGCCTATAGGCTATCACCACTGTAAGGAAAATACAGGAAAAGAAAACACAGTAAAGCCTTGAAACTTTTTGGTTGCTCCGCAGTTACCTACTGTATACTACTTTTTCTTGGCCGTAGTTCGGCCTTGTCACTCATCATTTATACAGAAAAAAATGAAATGGTTTTATTGGCAGTATATATTAATAATATAAAGTCCTACAGAGGAGAAAGGGTAACCATTTAGATTTCAAATATGTAGTTAGCTTGTCCAAATGATGCCTTGTTGGACATGTTTGGAGATTTGAGGACCTGCGGCTGGGTGATCAGAGTCGGTCATATCAGCATCAACTCGCAGCCGGCAGATGACCAGCCAATCAATGTCTGACATCTGCTCGGAGAGAACAGTCTTATCTCAGCAAGCCATTTGATAATTAACCTCTGGCGCTGTCTGTAGTGATTTATTGTATATAATACAGTTGCTTTTGCAGGATTAAATTGGTCTTCTGTTTGAAGTCTCAGAGACAAAATCTTCAAACAGAAGTTTTTATTGGACAGTAAAAAAAAAGCACTGTCTCTGTGGACTTAAATGCCCCACTACTACATTTATGTGCACATCACCATATTTTAATAAAAATCAATGAGTGGATGAATGAAAAGAACGGAGGCAGCGCAGTCACATTCAACGTCCTTACAGAATACATTACCCTTTGGATGATAGGTGTCTCTTTTAAATGCATCTCACTGCAAATTAGTAATTGGACCTTTGAGTTGAGATTATTCTGTCATTGTAATCACCAGAGCCCAGGGGAGCTGATGGTGTCTGCAAACACACTGCTGCACCAATTGCAACATGATCAGACAGTTAGCATCTGCCAAGATGCCAATGTTTAGTCAATTTTATTGTTGTTTATTCCCATTACAGTCACTCCCATCGTGAGTACATGCTTTGAGAGGCATTTTTAAAGTCTTCCTATGCAGTATGTTATAGCCTACTGTCTACCCTCACCAATTTGCTTACAGAAAAGATGCCATTACCACAACACTTCACACATGGGGACACCTTTTGTAGACTATATTTCAGCATTTAACAACATAGTCCCCTCAAGATTCAACACCAAGCTCAGGAGTCTCAGTCTTAACCTGAGCCTATGAAGCTGGATCCAACACTTCTGTCCCTCAGACCCTCAGTACAGGAGCCGCTCAGGGCTGTGTCCTGAGTCCCCTTCCCTACTCCCTTTACACCCACAAGACATGCACAGCTCCACCATGGTCATTAAGTAAGTCAGTAACACAACAGTGATTGGTCAGATTACCAACACAATAGTCTGCTTCAGCTGCTGCTACCATCTGGCAAGCGATAACTAGGACTCAAGGCCCTGCAGACTCTGTAACAGTTTTGTTTTTTTAACAGGCAACACAAGAATAGCAGTTACACATACTATTTGTACTATTTTTTAATTACTGCACTTTTTAGGGGCTGATACCCAAACTGTTTCTCTCTTAAACAAGTATGATGAGATGTAAAGATAAAGGAATCTTGAATCTTTAAAGAAAAGTGAGGCAGCTTCTATATTATATTACATTCTGCTAAACAAACACAAACAAGGTCATACTAAGACAAAGATATGCTTTGAGTGACAGCCATTTAATACATACTGTATGACATGGACATGCATTGGTTGTACAAACACACAATTGCCACATGTCAAGGGAGATGTCAAATTTCTTTATATAATAAGGCTTTTTAATAAAAATACAAAAGTTTTTTGTTTTTTTTAAATTTGCTTTCCTTTAATGTAGTATTCATTATCTCTGAAGGAGGGGTTATTATCTTCTACCCAATCCTAAATCTTTAGGAAATAAATCTGTCTTGTCTCTCATAATTTATAGCAAGCATATATTAAAGTGTCATTCATCATTATTGTTATACTGAAAATCTTTTTTTTCCTATTTATTTTCACTGATGAAACTCCTAACGACTCAGTCATCCATTTCGCTGTATTATACTGTGTTTCTGGTTCTGCAGAGCCTGACTGTGTAAACTAGTGCACATTTTCCTCTGGCATTCCAAAAGGTCACAGTAAACTCTCAATGACAATGTGTTTTCAATGGAAATATGGAAAAGAATTAAGCAAAGGTCACATCCACCAACATAACTGATTCACTTTTATGAATAGTGTTATATAGGTACAAAATTATTGAACAAGTTGAGATGCCTTTTTAAAATTTGTTATTTGTTTTATGAAAACTAGTGAAGTCTAGTTTAGTAAGCAGTTAGATATGAAATCACGATATGATTATTATTTTTCTTAATAAAGTTCATCTTAGCTCTATTTCAAAATTTAACATTTTTTCCTACGGTATAAACCACACCAAACAAGTGCAGTCATACAAGTTAGATGTTAACATGATATCTTGCTTTGCACTGTACTTTGCACCTCTGCACATCATGCTTGCCGTTAAAGGAATTTATCCATAAAAAAAGCTTGTCCCAGAATTAGATTGAGGGTGATGAATTAATGTGACCACAATCTCTTTAAGATAAATCAAAACATTCCTAAAATGAACTTGGTTATCAATTATGTATTGCCAGCTTTAATCGGATGTGTGGTCATATATTTTGAAACAGATGATCCAAACAGATCCAGCTGCCTCCCTCACATTACAGGCTCTTTCTAACTCTTACAATCACTCTGTCATATGAGGTTCCTGAAAAGTAAATTCAACAGTTTAGTGGATTCATTCTTAACAGAAACGTATTGTGTCCCATAATTCAAAACATGAATTCTCACAGTGTGCTGAATGTAGTATATTTTCAATCCAGTCTGGCCACGTGCTTAAGTTCCTTGGGCAGTTGTTTTGATTAGGTTTTTATCTACAGTACGAAATATGTACTTTCAAATGGATTCCTCCAGCCTGGTTTGTGGATAGATATTTGAAATGGCATGCTGCACGCAGAAGGTATTATAATGCTCCAACACCTGATAATGTCTCTGTTACCTGATATCAAAGTTATTGTGTTTAATGAAACCTGAAAAACAAAAAAGATGGGGGAAATCAGAATGTGAACTGAAACAAGAAAGGGACGCATGTAAAAAATATATTTAAGACCACTGAACCACTAAGTCGTGCTTCCATGGGGCTAAACTATGTTTTTTCATTTCTATCTCTCAATTGAACACTGTAATATGCGAGTACAGTATGTTCTGTGCCTGGAAGACAAAACTAGTCAGTGAATTTGTTATTAGAAAACAAAAACTGAAAAAGGGAGCCTTGGGAGTAAGTTCAAACTATCTTCTATGCTTGGAATACAAAGTCTGTAAAGTTTTACTTTGCTGTGCTCTGGTGTAGCAGACTACTTTTTGTGGGAAAAGAAATGAAAACAAATATAAGGAATGGCAACACTTCTCTTTGTTTGAAATCAGTTGTTCAAGAGAGGTTACACAGCCAGTCTGACAGTTCTTTTGGCACCAGCTCAACATGCTGAATAGACTCAGCAGCCACTGATACAGAATGACTTCAGCCAAACACAACACTACAGTATGAAAATGTTTGGAGACAGCGCTATGATGGTTGTCTCTCCAGCCTGGTATCAGAACATGGTATATGAATAACAGCCATTTTGTATGCATCTGCGTGTGAATTCCTGTAAAATGTCTGCAAAGTTAAAAAGGCCAAAGTCTGTGGAGAAAGTGAGCTCCTTCCCCGACAGAAAACCCTGAACCCGATGCTTCCGTTCCATTGTGATGTCACGTGACATCACGATGGTAAGGAAGTGCATAAGGCACGCCTAGCGAGAGAGGAGGCTGAAACTAGGCTTTATCAGGAAGAGGGCCTTAAAGAGACAGGAGCTAAAACCAAGTGTTTCAGACATTGGCTGGAAAGAGGAGCTGCAGGAATGGACATTATGAGGAAACTGATGTTTTAAGCCAGGTTGAGAGAACTCAATAAATAATGATTACAAAAACAGACTTGAAGTCCTTGTAACATTTGCTGATTAGGCTCAGCATGTGGACAGAGCAGGCAGGTAGGCATGTTACAGCAGAGAATAAAAAGGGACTATTCACATCACATGTCTTTTCTGATAACAAATTACTGAGCACTTCCCTCTTACACAAAGGCCCTTGTCAAAAAGATCGAAAGCCTAAAGATTTAACTTACTGTTAACAGGAATATATCAAGCCTTCACATATATAAAAGGAAAATTAAGACAATTTCTCAGTGTTTTACTTAATGAATGAATTAATGCTCCAATGAAAGAGGAAGTGTGAATGAGTGCTGGATTAATGAGGTGCTCTTCATCTTAAAAGCATGAAGCTGTGCTGTAGTTGTTTCTTTCTCCTGCCGTACAGGAGAGAATGGATGCCACAGTTATTATTGTCATTTCAGGTGTAATCATCTTTGGTCATACCTCCACATAGAGATTTAGATAATCAACCTTTCTGATCATTTGACTGCTCCCTCTATGTCATGTGTTGTACTGATGCCGAGAGGACACAAAATGTAAAAAAGGGTGTACCTTCCGCAGCCTGCCCCCACCTCCAGTCCTTGTGCCAAGCTTACACATCCCAGACCAGTGTGACTCCTAAGCCCCAAAGCACAGCAAGCCCCCCTTGTAGTTTTGGGATGGTCAACTGCAACATATTAACTGAATTTCTTGTTTCTAAGAAATGCCAGTACCACAACCAAAATAGTGGTCAATGATGTGAAAATGACCAAAGTCATTATAAAAAAAAAAGTTATTAGAAAATATTTTACTTGGTATAACATAAACTTCATAAATCATAGCTAGATTGCTTCAGATTATATCACATACTCCTTTTTTTTAACTAAAAAAACAACAACAAATAAATGAAGAATAGAAGATTGTATGTGGATTGACATTGCAATTGCGTTTTACACTTTTAACAAATGTGGTCACAATGTGTCCCAGAACAGGGTGGTTTGGCCGATACTGTCGGTTGCATTTACACCGGTACTTTCATGTGGTCAAGCTCAATCTGATTGCAATCAGTTTACCCACAACGCACTTCAATGCCACCTGAAATTAAGCACTTGAAGCAGAAAAGAGGATGAATAATTCATTATTATTATTCATTGGCTGATATCTTGGAGGGAACATATGGACTTTGGATATTGGACTATCACCTGAGGTTTTCTGCGCTCACAACATTGTTCACACGGTTGAACGATGAAATTTGTATGAATGATTGTTTTTGAGTGAGACTGTGAAAGCTTTCATGGGGCAAACAAAGAGATTCAGATAACAAAGAGAGTGCGGTGGTTGAAGCTGTTATTTGCGCTCCAGCAGGTCTTCCTCTGATACAGCAGGGCTCCAGACTCAAAGCAGAGACCATGACAGGGGATCCCGTCAAAGCAAGAATGAATGGTAGACTAATGAAGACTGAACAGAAGGTGATAAACTCCCTTCAGACTCACCCTCTTTTAGTGCTATTGGTTCCAACTGAGTTTTATATGAGAAGCTGTGCACCTTTAATCCACTGTGATCAACAACTTGGAATATCACCGCAAGCCTACTTATGACTGAATTAAATGTCGCCCCAGATGGAATCACCAAACAAAATCACATTGCATCATACAGTAACTGAGCTGAAAAGAGTTTGGTGAGAAAAATATGAATTCTCAGAAAGACAATGACTACATCTAACTTGTCAAACAAGACGAGAATAACCACGTAGTATTTTATTTGACCTGAGCTAACACACTCAGCTAAATATGGAGCTGATGCTGGGAGACAGTTAGCTTAGCTTAGCTTCCCTTGCCTAAATGCTAGCAAGGCTCATCTCTAATGTTTCTCAGCTCCAGCTCCGTACTGAAACAAATGAAGAGGTCAATCTATTTTTTTAATTGTTTGAAATGATTTGACAAATGTACGCTATTGTTTACAAACATGAATAAATATTTAAATCACCAGTGGGATTAACAGTGTATACACTGAGTCGAACTCATTTTTACAACACAGACTCGTTAAAACTTCTCAGTGCCTCTTAAGTGTCATCTTACTGGTTGGAGAAACATCTGTCCCTTTTCCTGTCTCTCTCTATTGGTCTTTTTCATCTTCCCTCTCTGTCACACAATTTATTTACATCTCTCTCCGAAGCCCCTTCGATGTTGTTCCCTCCATGCACCACAAAGTGACAAAATTCATTTTCTTGGCGTCTCTGGAGCTAAAGGGAATCGATTGTGTGACTCAGAATCTCTTTCAGGCGCAACTCGCGCGATTTAAGAGCCTCAATTTAATCAGAAGGGACGACGTGATTTCGTTATGCGTGAAATGCCGTGGCTTATCTGCCATGGGATATTCATGGGCTTACAGTGTGTGCTGTGCTCATTTTGCTGGGTGCAAGGGTCATATATAACCCATTTTCTTTTTGTCTATATTCTTGAATGTTACTATTTAGAGCAGGCTCACAGGCAATTTTCACCTAGGACCTTTAAACCTTACCATGTCAGTTTCTGATGGGTTTCGTCAACTGTGAAGGCAGTAATACATTGTAAAAGTGAGTCGAGGTGACTGAACATTTGTGCATAAATGATTCTTAAATGTCACATGAAGATGCTATTTAATGCCTGTAACGTCAATGGCTAAATACAGTTAAATGGGAAATGTGTGCTCTGTGGTCCAATTATTATTCACATTAGTCTCGGAGTTGTATCATTTACACCCAAATAATTTAATTGGAGTTTCTCAGTCATGGTCACATAATCAGGGTCTGAGCTATCACCTAGAGTCTCTCCAGCTTGCCAGCATCCCCTGTGTTTCATCGGTTAATGGACCTTCCAGTGCATGCTGATTTAGCGCAGGGTGTATAAAAAGAAAGAATTAATCATTAAACTTTGGTTATCATCTTACTTGCAATGCTACACGTGCTGATTGGGTTCAGGAATGTTTTAGAAATCAGAGGAACATAAACAAATCAAGTTATTAACTTCAACATCCCCAAGGTGCTACTTTGCCAACATTGTAAAAAAAAAAAAGGTAAATTAAATGATATGATCAGCAAAAACTGAGTAATTAATCTAAAATTGGATTACGTCTTACAAATTCCTCCACATTTTGATTCTAGTAAAGGGCAAAAAGAGAGCAATAATTAATGTATATGTAGTCAACAGGCTGCATGTTGAGTGTTGAAAATGGTGCAGTGTGCAACTGAATGTTGCCTCTCAGCTAAGCTTAAAGGTTCAATTATTAAATATCAATTTTCTGTATCCTTACTTTATAATATACAAATAGCTACTGGCGATTCTTGGACTCTGAATGATGGGTTTGAGAAAAGCAATGTTATTAGTAATGGTTCAAGATTGGCGTTTTAAAACGCTCCTGTTTTAGTCGGACACGTCTCATCAAGGAAAGATTAGATTCCTTAAATTTGCTGCAGGCGTGAACAGGTGTACCACACTGATGCAGCTGGTTCTTTTCTTACTGGGTTGAATCACCATGGTGCCCAACACTGCACCTTTAAGCTGCTCTGGACCAGTTTACCTTCAGAGGATCAGATCCAAGATTCAATGGGATCACTGGAAAACTGTTTTGCTGTTCCATTCTTCCGATGTGTCCACTCTGGTTTTAAAACCAAGCAGAGTGAAGCATACTAAATAAACACATAATATCTATTATAGCTTCATTTTATTTTAACAAAGATTGACAGTGTTGCTCTTCTTACTCTTATTCTATCTCTGCAGCTACGAATGGCATGAGGAGACCGAAATCCACACTCGCGCCTGGAGACGGTGGACAGTACAAGGCAAGGCTTGTCGATCACTCGAAGCGTTTTACACTTCATGCCACATTCATCCACTCACACATGGCACTCACCATCAGGGACAATTTGGGGTTCATCTTAGACACGTGGACTGGAGGAGTCAGTGATCGAACTACCACCTTGGTCGATGACCATCTGAGCCACAGCCAACTTGTCACGAGGGATAAGGGGCGAAATTGTCTCTGCTTGTCATGGAGATAACAACATGCATAAGAGAAACAAGGAGGGATAAACTGTACTTCACCGGGAAAACGCATATTACGAAAAGGCGAAAAATGCCGAAAAATGACTTTGAGCAATTGGAACCATTGTAACTCAGCTGAGCCTCCAAATGGACCTTATTATGTCATACATCCCGACAGGAAACAATCACCTGGCAACACGTTGATTGATAGCAGCAGGCGACACTCCAGCGCATCAGCTCAGGCAGATTTATCCATCATTGGAATTTTGATTTGATAAGCTGGTTGATATGAGAAAATACCATTAGAGTGGCAGGGGATGCAGCTGGGTATGCCGCCGGAGGGAAGGCTTAAATGAGAGACGATGAGAAATCCAGAATGGGTTTATTAAGAATGGCTGATATTGATGAATATCTAGTGGGGGAAAGGACAAATACTTAAGAGTACACTGGAATGGACATGATGTCTGCAGAGGCTGATGATGTGTTGTCTGCAACGTGCAGTCCGTTCTCCAGATTTGGATTTTGTCATTCATCTATAATCTCTCAATCATATTCATATTCAACAGCTTTATTTCCTAAGATGAATAAGAGGAGTGCTCACTGTTCAGAGACCTGCTGGTGTTGGTCTGCCTGCGAGGCTGTTTGCTGTGGAGGGTGACAACTTAAATGGCCGGTATAAAAACCTGACACAACTAATCTATCATACATCCCCTGCCTGTCTGCTTGAAATTCCTCTTTTTAAAGAATGGTTTATCGTGCAGACATAAGTCACAGCCTACAATATTGCTCACTGTGGCCTTGTGTGTTTACAACATTGAATGTGTCAGCGGGATCGAGAATATCTGTAGCATCAGACATACCTGATCCCGTTTTGACATGTAATCTCGATGTCTGGATCACCAAATAGAAGAGGGAATAACACTGACACATTATTTCGTCTTTACACACGAGGAACACACGACAGTGTGAAATGCCATATGTTTTGTATGTTAACACGGTTATGAAAGTTTGAAAATCTACAAGGTGGGAAAAAAACCCTTTTCAATAATTAATGCTGATCTAAGAATAATAGATTGTGAAAACCCTTCCTTAATTTGCTGTAAAGGCTGCAGTGACAATTCTTTAACATTCTGTTCAAGGATGAATAAAGGAGGTGAATCTTTGTGAAAAGTCAGTACAGTAATATTAAAGGTAAAAAAAGAAAAAGCACAAACATTGTCTTTAGTTTATTGGAAGCACTAAAATCATTATCGCCCTGCAACCCAAATTACACTCCAGGCTGGTTGTTTTCCTTTTTCCCCCCCACACTGCCTTTGACAAACCCATATTACACAAAACATCAATTAATCATGTTCATCTCTAACCTCCTTTAGAGCCCCATTAAACCATAAATATGAGTCACAGGAGCACTCAGATTAGCCGGCAGACTTGCGAGAAACACTAAAAATAAGAGAAATGCTGATTTAAAATTAGTCTGGGTCATGATCAATGGAGGTTTATAACTTCAACATGCGAAATATCCCAAATTTCAACACAAAGTTTTCTTCTTTTCATTGTGCTCTTTCTGTGCTCCAGTTTGAAATTATTGACTCAATTATAGCTCATCGATGATACTTTATTGTCCCCCCGGGGCTCGCTGTCGCAGACTCTCGACACTGCGGATCCTCAGTAATCACACACACACACACACACGGAGCACCAGAGCATCAAAATAATTCCAATCACACATTTAGCTTTCACTTTATGTACCATTTGCATTTCACAGCATGTATCGCCATTTACAAATTTGCCCATGCTGCAAAATAAATGCACCTGAGCTGCAGTGTCCAATGGACAACGCTGCCATGGAAAGACGTCGGGGCTCTCACTGTCACTGCCCTCAGCACGACTGTCAGCACAACGCTGAAACATCTCGTCTGCATAATGCAACACCCACCACATTGTCAGACACAACTAACCTCGTCATGTAATGTGCATTACCATGGTTACGGTGGTTTGATGGTGCCTTATGCGTCTCCGGTCCACGGCTGCAGAAGAGGAAGCCTTTCTTATAACATCGATTAATATCTAAGATTTTGAACTCTGACCCTCTAATGACTTCTGCTTTGAAATTACACAAAAGCCAAGCTCCTTTCATATTTTATAATCCTCTGTGTTATAATTCCTTTGATTTATGTCCATGCTCCAAATGATGAATCATCTGCAGAGATTTTAATGGGAAATAAAGAGAAATGCAGACAAATAGTTTTTGAAGGGAGCATTATACTTTAATCAAACACTGCCATTAAAGTTTGGGAGAAATTTGAATTCTCTTTGCTTTATGTATAAGAAAGTACATGTGACTGACAATGAATAATTATTCTAATCACTCGAGCTGCTGTGTATTTATTTTTCTTCCATTTTTTGACATATTTGTGGAGACTGGATGTCCCATGGCAGTGGCTGACTGACAGTGCCAGTTTTATTTTTTTAGTGGTGCTGTCAGTATCCGCACTGCCCCACTTCTTCCAAGGTGCTGTCTTTCAGGCTTCCCCATAAGACAGAAAACTGAACTGATATCATGAACTATTTTTAGTGCCATCCCTCTCAGATATTGCATCAATAAAATTGCTGATTAAAAACAGATGCAAATATCATATACTGTACTTATTTTCTTCTGTCCAGTTTTAAGTGAGACCTGCTGAGCTATCACCATAAATTATGCTATTTAAAAATAATAAAAAAAAAAGATGTATGAGGAGTTTGGGATGAAATATGTTGAGACAGCATCAATTCCTGCTGCAGCCTGAGCACGGCGGAGCGTTTGATGAATCGTTGTGGCCCAAAGTTGAGTTGCCAGCTTGTGATCTTCCTCAATCTTTAACGACTCGGGTCAAATACATCTCACAGTTTCTCTGGGCAATCAATGTCCTCGTGTTTTTCTCTGAATCTCATATTTGTTCCATTTCCCATGGTGCCTGTTTTCCTGTATTTCTCAAGAGTGAAGCCATTACGCTTTCTCATCCTCCCATGCTGGCGATCAAGCCCAGTCTTGAGCCTCTGTGTGGAAGGAACTGAGGCACACTGTCTGGGTAGCACTAATGGATCTATTTCACCAAGACCATTTTATTTCTGTGTAACATCAAGTACATATTACTTCTTCTTTGACGATGCATGACAGTAATTAACACGTACCATCACCAGCTGAATCGCAATGAGACAGTAAATAGAATTATAATGAACAATAGAAAAATATCATGAATAACAAGGTGTAGGTGGTAAGATCGTAATAGGTTCAATATTTGCAATTTGGTTTCTCACTAGATGAAAACAATATCAAATAATATGAATGAATATATAAAATATGGATTTTAACAGGTGAATGAGTGAAAAACACATTTATTTCTTTGTATTATTATATAAATGAAACAGCTGAACCTTACAGTTGATGAGATTCTGTAAAGATTGAGTGAATCAGTTTCTATACAGAATGTGGCTGCAACAATTGATAAATCCTTTGTGGTGGAAGCCACCTTAGCCCCTTGAACCCCTTGAAAGTTTTTTTAAAAATGGAATGTGATCGGAATAATACATTTTGTGCAAACAACGATATTGAAGATATTTTGATGTGTAAATAGGCAACATGCTGCTGTCTGCATGCATGTCCCCATCTGTCTCTCAACTCGTCTACTTGTAAATTAGTCATTGTATCTATTGTGTTAGAGAAGGCCGTCTGTAGCCCAGCAAAACTGCACAACTCTTCAATGTTCATACAATCTCTCGTTTTAATTATCGTCTGTAATCTTCTGTCAAGATGTTGGTTCTCAAAACAAGGTTCAAAAAATGAATGTTGCATCAATGAAATTTTTTGGGGGGATCTCCTTGGGTTCAAGTAATTACAAATAACAAAGAAAAATTCACATCTGTCTTGACGGACATCATTTTGATAGTCTGTTCTCCTGCTAGGTTAGAGGTCTTGACCGTGTGTAGAATTTAAAACACAATTTGATTCCAGCTAAGCATGATGGATGTGTGTGCTCCCTGATGTGTGCACCATGAAAGAAATCTATATGATCATGGGCTCAGATTGTGGTTGCCCTTCACTAGTTTAGTTACGCTGCAGGCTTTCAAACAAGGCAGTTTGGGGCCCAAGGCAGAATTTTAACCCGAGGCATCTGAACCTCTGAAAAACACACAGACTGAATAAGATTTTTGATTTGAACAAATCCTTTCACAATACGTTTCCCTCTTTTTTTCGGTCTTTATTCAACTCAGACCCTACAATCTGTCACTCTGTTCAAAGGATCAGAGGTTCGATTAGTCTGTCTACAGGCAGCCAGAGATTGTCTTTGTTTTCCAAAGTGGGACTCTTTTGTTGTTTTTTTCACAGTTCACAGCACCCTGGAGTAAATGAAGTTTGAGTTACATTCAGCAGGAATAGATTCAGCCCACAAATATGACACTGACATTTAAAAACAATAGCCCCATCGATCTGACCATCAGAGGACATAAACAGTGAAACACAAAACAAAACCATAATCCACATCCACAATCCATTTTTTTAACCTCTGTCATTTCAATTTGCTCTTTGTGCTTTTTTTATTCATGTATTATTAGCAATCCAAAGTTTTTAAATGTTCCCAGCAACTCTTGACAGTATTTCTGCATTATGGATAAACCCATTGTGATGTTTATTTATATCCATATAAAGTCAGTTACTTTAAACAATCTAAATCATCCTAAATACTGCACAAAGTCACAACAGGCGTCGTAAACACAAATGCACCCCAGAAGAAACAAGGTCACAGAAATAAAACCGAATCTCTCTCGCACATCGTCATTAAAATTGTCAATATTTATCACAATAATTCTGTGCGAGCAGCTACTTATCCTTCAGTTAAGCTTGGAAAAGTCTGCATTGTTTATGTTCATGTAATGTGTTCTCATTATTTAAAAGTGTGTGATTAGTTTTATGTGGAAATTATTTTTAAACAAGTTGGAGCAGTTTTACTTCTTCAATGTAATGCTAATAGAACAGCATGGGAAACAAATTCCATAAGTATGTATGAACCTTTAGTATTATTTGCTGGACATGAACAGCTCTGAGGTTAAACTTCCCATTCACCGCCTGCTTTTTTGTAAAGAAATGTCTAGAAACATTCAGACAGTTAATGTCAGGCCGCACATTAAGCCCAGGGTCAGTCCCTGCACTACTTTTATTAATGGAGGCTTTTACAGTACATTACCTTATCATTATCATTACAAAGTTATTCTTACAGCACCTCGGAGGCCTCGGAGAAAACTCTCAGCACAACGAGCAGAGAGAACGATTGCTCAGCTACGGTGTGAGTCATGGCCTCAGCTTGGCCAGCAACACTGATTCAAAACTTGGCCTGGGACCTGGGCAAAAACTTATCAATGAGAGGCTGCAGATTTGCAGACTCAGAACTTTCGTACCCTGCTTTTTATCAATTATTAAGGTAGGACTTGTGATTCCCCTGAATCTCTGGCAGCGGAATTCAAGCAAAGGCCAAGTGGAGTAAAGAGTAGAAGAGAGTTGGGCACTCTGTTGTAGCTACTCACAAGTTATTAGCTGTGCAGTGTAGTTCAATTTAATATTTTTATTTTTCCCGGTTGGACTGTGTTTATGTGGAATTTAAAAATGTTGCCCGCTTGGATGTTCCTTAAAAATGAGGGAGGATTAATCATCCCATGCTGTCTCTTCCAAACCAACAGCGCTCTTATTTGTGCATATTTTTTTCCCCAGCATTATGTCTCTCAGGGACATGTAGCCTGAACAGACACAGAGGGGCAGACAGGAACCTCAGAGGACATGCCCTTTTATGTCAGAGAGAGCTGGAGCTGGAGGAGCGAGAGGAAGGATTGGAGGGAAGAGAGGGGTGGTTTGCAGGGAGGTGGGGAGCCCTGCTATGGCAGGCCAGGCTAAATCTACAACCTACTTTGTATGCATGCCTACACTCGCTGGCTATGCATAGTGCAGGAGGAAGGCAGAATTTGTCACCCAGCTCAGGAAATTATTCAGAATTAGCCAGACATGTTTGATATCCCGGGATGCACCTGTCATTTGTATGGTTCATTTACATACGGGATTTGAAGGGGAGGAGAGAAAAATAGAAAAATAAAGGTGATAACTTTCTAATTGAACAATGTCACTATCATATAATAGGTGTGTGGAATAAAAGTGTGTATTTAACTCACAAATTAGATTACCAAAGAGCAACTGATTGCAAAATAAAAGATCATTTTGCAAAAAAAAAAAAGAATCAGAATCACAGAGACCTAACTGTGATAAGGGGCTTTGGGACTCTTGCTGCTTGTTATTTAAAATGTTAATCAAGATCTTAAATCTGTTTATTTTCCACAAAAAATGAGTAATTAATGGCAGTGAATTATCCGTGTATTTAAAAGATAATCATAATACAAGAGTCTATTTTTGCATGATTGCAATGTCAATGCTGAGGTCCAGCCACTAAATATGAATATTTATTAGGATGTCTACAAATGCATGATTGTCCGGGGAACCTCACAGGTCAGACCGGCACATCGTCTGTGAGTACAGCACCTTTGAATGCAAGACTAGGCTTCCTTTGATAGGCTCATTTCAAAGGTAACTGAGAGAGAGAGGTGCGGGCTATGCGGCAATAAATAATGGGAGTGGAGGGTTATGGTACACCTGGAGACCATTTTCATTTATTTATCGGTCAATACCATCCTATAATGAAACAGGTGACAAAACAGAGCAGAGCTTTAACCCTGTAACCCCACTTTCTGGATTAAATGTGTGGGTGAAATATGGGAGGAAAGAGACCGGTGCAAATGCAGCTCTAGCGTGAGTTCAGTCAGTACGACGACTCTCTGGCTTGCTTTCGGTTGTAGTTTAATTCTGATTCACTCATGCTTGTGCACTCTCTGTTTCTTTGCTGTAATTTCCCCCAGGCTGTCATTTCATCTAACAGCGGATCAATAGCTGGTCTTATCTATCCAACAGCAATGCTACACACACCTGCCTTGTTAGCCTATCATCTTGCTGTAGACTCATCAGATTCATCTCTCAATCAACTCAGCAAGTCATCACCACCAGTGTCTTGACTCTTTTGGGGGGGGGGTTTACTTTGCCACTGCTCAGGACCGTTGCCCTTGACTACAATATCAATATCTAAGTGCCAAAGACTCCATATCTATATTTTGTCATCACATACCATTCTGTTAAATCATTCACTTGTCTCCTGATTGAACTTTATGTATATGATCGTTCATATTTATACAAGCCTTTCATGGGAATACCACACTTTTTTTCCTCCTAAAATGTTTGGATTTGTTTTTCAAAGTGTAATTGTGTCCTTCAGAACCCACATGACAGACCAATCCCAATGGACAATAGAGTCCAGACGCGACAGCATCAAGAGGAATTTTCTGCAGCACCTCAACAGATAATGGGAGACTGAGGGCAGTACCCAGAGCACTTTCTGGTGATAACCACTCATTTTCTGCTGCAGAACACATTGTGACATTAAATAGGCCACATGTGGCTCAGAGAAGCATTCGGCCCATAAAGTCAGACTTCCCTTTTCTCTCTTATGGGTGCCGTTGTAGCATCTACCAACAGAGAACCGAAGCTACACGACAGATAAATGTTGTGGTCTCTAGATAAATCAGATCATTTATTTGCTACTTAATTATGGGTGCACATCAAGTTTGTATTGTTCGCCACACTATAAGCATGACTGCATCACTGTCAGTCCACCGCTCGGTTCAGATTGATATCTCAACAATGATTGGATGGATTGCCAGGAGATTAGTAGTAGCCAGAGCCGTTGAGAGAGAGAGTAGCGAACGGAAGTCCAAAATGCTTGCACGTGACGTGAATCATGTAGACTTCAGATAGTTCCCGGAAGTTCTTGGCCCGCAATAAGAATCCATTATTCAGAGCAGAACTGCGACTTTTCATTGATTTATAATGGTCCATGAAGGATGTAAAAGAAAATTGAAACAGCACTTGAAAAGGAAAAATGTTCCCTAACCCTGCTCTAATTCCTATTTTACAGCAGTAAATCAATGAAACATCATGAGATCTATCAAAAATTCCTCACTTACCAGACTCTTATAATCCAGCATTTCATTTTACGTTGAAACTACTGCTCCTGTGCTTTAATGTCAGCTAAACCTCTGAAGCCAAGCCACAGACATCAATGACCTACTGTAGAAATGATGGCAACAAGTATCCGAAGACTTCACCAAAGCATTTATGTTTTAATCATCTGTAACCATGTTTATTTTACCATCCCCTTGAAGCCCTTCAAATTGGCAACTCAATTCGTTTACTATGCAAAAACATAGAAAATCGAACTAATCCGCAGCAGCAGAGGGAAGTGAACAGTCATGCGCTGGCCTTTAAAGACCAGTGGATCAGATGCTTTCGCCTCTCCAGTAAATATGAACTGTCCTCAACTAGTTGCCTAATTGGCTTTCCTGTCTCACCAGCTGATTGTGGTCCAGACTATTCATTTGACTTTGAAAGTATCCTTGGGACAAAAAAGAAAATCCAGCTAGACTCAGTGCAGCAAAATTGTGCGCTTAGGGAAATTCGGTAATGCAAGTTTCTTGACTGACATAAAAATCATCCGAACAATAATGTGATTATTTTTACATTGTACAAGATTCCTGCGGTGTAATTGTCTCGCCTTGCAGGACATGATGGAGTCTGTAATGCAGATTTATCATCAGGATGATATGTTCCACCACATCCTCAATTTGTCACGGAAATAATACATAAAAACAGAGAGAGAGATAGAGATATTTCTTGTTAAACTGTTGATTAATTAATTTCCTTTGGGGCGTGACAGATAAGACTTTTTTTAAAACTCTTTGGTGCTTAAAGCCATGGCAGTTTTGTTTTTTTCATTCAACTTTTTCGGTGTTTTGCTGTAAGTGCAGTTTCATTTCAAGCCGATGCGTTCAAGCTACTGTTTGAAGAGGCAGTGTGAATATGAAGCTGTTGAACATCAGCCCTTTGCTCTTTAGAATGATTATTGCCCCTCTGTTACTCTGCATTTCATCACATTTCATTACTTTTGTATCATATCAAATAAAATCTGATCTCATTCTGAATATTGTCCTATGCGGAAATATTTTCTAAGGTCCCCCCTCAACTGCGTCGCTGCTGATGGATTGCCTTGTGTGTATGGGCAAACATCATTATGGGACAAAGCAGGGGAAGCTATATAAACCCTTGTATCCCCACTCTTCATGTTTGTCACATACCAAAATAAATCAGCTCTTTGCTTCTGCTCACCAAAACCAAACCCAAGCGCCGCCTCATGCATTTTCTTAATGCTCAATTTGGCTGCAGAGCCTCAACTATAATTACACAGGAAGTATTGACAAATGTGTGACTATGCCCTGTTGAATTGACCAGTGTGTACTTTGGTCTGGCTCCTTAAATATTTACAACCAATGAATATGAATGCAGGAGACGGGTCTATCCCTCTTGCCCCATGTTTTGCGAAGACTGGCAGTTATGTAAACCCGTATCACTAAAGGGAGGAAACTGAGCAAGGTTATGGTCAAATGTAAAGTGGTGCAGGGCTCTTAATGTTGGCATTAGTCTCTGTCAGAGCCTGGATAGAGGGAGGTTGGGTGCAAGGCTGTGCTATCGGGAGAGGATCCAGCCATGTCAGCAGGGTGGGAACAGGCTCATTTACCTCCAGTCGGCTGCTGCCTTACATCAGGGCTTCACTTAAAACTCTTGAGGGCTTAGACTCTGTTGACTCTTATACGTCTGACCAATTAACTGGTTGTGACCGCAGGCATGGTGGATTAACTGTTTGTGATAAATTCTTGTAGAGAGGCACGAAACGTGGGGGAACTGGCAAAAGTTGTTTGTCTTTCACAGTATTGCTGGGGGATTAGGACACCACCAAGCACACACGCACACAACGGCGAAAATGCGTCTTCCTCTCAGAATAGTTTCCTGTTCACAAATGATGTTTTATTCATTTGGTCTGTCACTTGTCAACTACAGAGTCCACCTCCTGCAGACCGACTTGTGTGCAAAAGTGCCGATGTGTTGCTTGAAGGGCTTCCGCTGTTCTCAACCCCCCAAAATACATGGGCAGTCTGCGGTGTCACGCTAATCTTTTGGTTCACATCAATTTAAGGCCGTGAGACGATGTACTCCGGTGTCTGGCTTCATACCTCAGGTGATGCTGTGCCATTCATCATAGTCAACCTTGCTTCTTTATTTATTTAACCTGGATTCAATGATGTAAGAGTCAGGTCATGATTAAATCGTCTTGTTCAAAGCATGAGCGGGCGGCATTAAGACTGAAAAACCTAACAGGGTTATTGTTTTTAAGTGTGGGGGGAATTTGTTTCATAATTACATAATTAGTCATGAAATGAACTGTAATATGTTTATCTCTGCAGAAAGCCGCATGTCCCCTCTATGCTATGAAGAATTGAGTGATTATGTGAGTTTAACTACTCGCTGAAGGTAATTTAGACGATAATTTTGCCAAACCAAACTCCAGCAATAGCATCTCAATTATAACGCATCATAAGATATCAATTTGTAAGACATTTTCTGTAAAATGGGGAATACAGAGTTATCCGCCCCATGGGAAGTTTTCCTTAAGGCTTTCTACCAGAAATCTTTGTATCAGCACCCTTTGTGAAAACATCTATTTCAACCAGAACCATGATCTTTTCCTAAACTTAACCAAACTGCGACTAACAGCTGAAGCCAGAAAGTCTTCCCGCGAAAAGGGAATGACTCCTAGCAGAAATCCCGTAGGGCCGGAAGTCACACTGTACTTTTTGCGTACAAACTCCACCACAGCAGCATGTCCACCATTCGCTTTGCGAAAGTGGCCATTGAGATCACTATGTAAATCTCAGGTTGCAGACTAATTGTGTCCGTGCAGTGGAAGAGTTTCTGCTTTAGAAAGTGGTTGAGTGGCCGGTTATTACCTCTCCTGCGCAATAATGGTGAGTTTGTTCTGAAGTGGCCGTAATCATATTCTCCTCAGAGCTGGCACTTTTAACCCTGCCACCTCTTTGCTGTCTATTCATTAAGTAGCAATTTAATAGAACATTGAGGAAATGCAAAACATGTTGCTTAGACCATTGTTGTTGTTTTGGTGTTAGTGAATGAATGTATTATGACAGACGCTTTCAGCTCTTTGTTTGTGTGTTTGCCATGTAACCTTAACGTTCGGTTCAGTCTTGATGTTTTTAGCAAAAGTTGTATTTGTGTGTGTTACAATTACAACTGAAAATAAAATAATTTTTACAATTTTGACATACTTGTTATCAAAGGCTGGCAACCTCATTTTCCATTTACGGACTAATGATGAACTATTTAATTCTAATTGTAATTCTTTTTTACAGTAGTTGACATCAGATTGGTTGAAATATCATCAGGTTTTAATACAGGAGAAGCAACTCAGTGGTTTCCACCAAGGTCAATTTATCATCCTCATCATTGGAACAGACTTTAATAATGTATATTGCACTTAGGCTTGACCATGTGTGGGCATGTATGATCCCCACAGAATGAAAAATGCTCTTGGATTTCTTCCAGGTGGCTGTGGCTTTGAATTACTCCTCTGAGCCTAAAAGGATTCAGCTTCTTGTTAAACCTGCTTCTTCTGATGCAGCATTAGTTCAATTTATAATTGATTCTTTGACACGCCTGTGTGGATAACGACTGCTGTGCTTGCTGTTCAAAGCTGTCACATTGCCTAAATCCTGTTAATACTTCTTAAAGTCAGATTGCTATTAGCCAAGATTACCTTGTTCCTATATTGTAGAAAGTGAGATATCCATGTTTTATTTCATCATAAAGCAGGTTTAGGTGCTATAAAAAAAACCTGCAAGGGTTCAATCCACGGAAAATGTACACAGCCCATATTCAGGAACTTTGCTTTGAAACAAGCCGGCGGGACTTTTGTACTTTTGGGATGTCACAGTGTCACTGCCCCCAGTTCAGTCACGCCCCCGGCATGACTCATCTGGACTCATTGTCCAACTTTAGAAGATTTGGTTTCTCCAGGTGTTTACCTGAAGTTTCCTGTTTTATCAGCCATGTTGTTTTACACTAATACTGTTGAGACACTACATCTCACAGCTAAGGGATGAAATCCACTGCCTGACATTAGAGCTCAGAAAACTACACGCTGCTTGACAGCTTTGCCTATGTACAGTAGCTGCTGCCTAGTTAAAGCATATGTCCACCATCATTTCCAGATGTACGTTGCTGTCAAGCCAGTAGACGTTCCTTCCAGGCACTCACCTTAACGTATCCGCCGGAGTATTATCTGCAGTCTTAATCAATCCTATTCAAAACTCCACATAGTCTGGCAGTGACAAAACTTTGCTTGCTCACTCTCCTGGTAATCCACTCAGCAGGTTCAACCTGTCCTCCAGGTTTTTGGTGCTTAAAACCACAAATTTATGTTGATGGATGTCAAAAATTCAAATGAAAGACACACATAACAAAGGTAAATTTAATTAGTTTGCGCACATGTTCCTTTGAAATGCCTGTGATGCCACGGACGAACGCGATTCGGCAGATACCATCAGAAGCGGCGCAGCTTATAAAGTGCCCTCAAGAACAATTTTGAAAACAAGTCTGGAGCAATCTTAGCATCTCTGTGCAGACAATTTGCAGTACTGTAGTAACTCTCTCTCAATCCCATCTAAATAAATCTATAACAGACCATTCATGAAAATGGGAAGCCCTCTATTTAAGCCATCTGACAAAGTGGATGCTTGCCTTAATGCATTAATGCTAGAAACTGTTCCTTAAGAATACTGATGAACTCGGACTTCATGTTCGGACTATGCTTGAGTCCCGCATAAAGCCCTGGTTAAATTTTACATTGGAATTTATTACCAACAGCCCACTGAAACGGCGTCTGTTCCCTAATATATGTACCCTTCGGCCCTATTTGATAATGTGCTTGTTTTGCTCATTGATAAACTGCAGTGAAACAGCTTTCAGCGCTGGGTGGGACTTTATCACCAGTCTGGACACAAACAGGAGAGGCATGATGAGCTTTTAATTCACTACTAGTATATTTTTTTAAACCAGACAGTGTCGGTATTGACCAGCAGCTCTTGTGTGGCAGCTCTAGAGGAGTTAATTGCTTCCCAACATCTTTTATACTTCTGCGAGAGCTGTCAGTAGTGCGTGTGGCCTTCATAGTCTGTTTCCTCCCTGGTCGCTCGTGTGACTCCCTCGACGGAGCAGAGGATTAATCTGCTGGTAGTGAATCATCATGTTGTCCGCTCCCTGGCATTTGTTCACTCTAATATCTAGTTCTACATAGGTTGTCTGACAGCATGAGGTATACTTATTCAATAACCCTTTTTAAACATCATAAATAAACGTCTCTTCCAAGCTTGGGTTTGTGGAAACGTTACAGCCGTTCTGTGAGAGCGTCCACCTCAAATGTTACTTCAGTATTTCTGCATTGGATGTGAAGGACAGAGCGTGACAGGCTGCACACACAAACCCACAGATGACTAACCAAGCCAAAGCATAACGGTATCTGGTCCGAACAAACCATATCTCCACTGTCTCTTTTGATGCATGTCAGATTTCTGCTCATCTACTTAATAAATGAAAGCATAAGAAAGAGAGTTGCAGAGGATGATTATTTTGGGGGGGCTTTATAGCGCTCCCCCTTCACGCTGCCTACATGGTGTGATTTGTGGAGAGATTGAAAAGAGGCTGGCTGGTCGAGCAGAGACTCGCTCTTGATTTACACACACTGTTAAATCACACAGACAGCTGGCTGCCGGCGCCGCCCACCACCCCGCCTCAGACACAGAATCTATCTCCATGCAGGAGCTCGTCCGGTTTCTGAACCTTGTGGCAGCTATAACACACAGCCCAGTGCAGAGTCCCAGCCCCAGCCTGCTGTTGACAATGGTGGATGCTGTGCAACTACTGCCACTAAATGATTTCCAGCCCAGGGTTGCTCAAGAGGATAGGGAGGCTATTGGGCTAAACCCCAGAGAGGGAGGGAGAAGTGGTGACAGAGAGAAGAGAGAGGTTCAGAAGGAGCTGTTGGTCAGGTGGCCATTGTTTGTGGTGGGATGGATAAATCTCCATGACTGAAAGCACAAAGACTCTCTGCAGTCCCGTGCGCAAGGGGAATATGGATGCTTTTTTTCAGTGTAGGAAAACAATTATTTGTTTGAATGAAACTTTTCTTTGTCTCTGCGTGTGAATATGTGCATTTGGATGCAAAATATAACCTGGTCCCTGTGGCATACTGGAAAACTGAAGATTTCAACATAAAAATCATGAAAATTCTATTTGGCCTCTACTGGAAACTCAGATGATGTTTACTTATCTGGCAGGGGTCCCACATTGTGTGGGCATTGAAACTGCAGAGATAATTTTAACACGGAAAGACACTTATCTATTCAGACTGTTTGATAAGTGTTGAAGAGACACCAACAAAAGACTTAAAAGAATCAGGACACTGCATGAGACAATACTTGAGGCGTTAACCAGCATATCAATGTCAGCGGTGATGACTTTTACAAACAAAACAGTCAGGGTGACTCAACTCATTAAATTGCAGTTTGGCATAAAGTAGAACACACGACCCATTACTTCCAGTTTGTGCAGTGCCAAAGATGACAAGATTGGCTTTCCAGTCATTCTTATTTTATTCAAATTGGGGAGACCTGTTTCATTCTGGTGCTCATTTTACAACTACTTCTTAAACCCAGAAATAGCATAAAGAAAGAAATATTCTGTCCTCTGGCCAGAGATGTACAGACTGAATTCATCGTGATTAATCTTGCCCTTTTAAATTTCTCAGAAGCTTAGATTTAGCAGTGTTGCACTGAGTGAGGAACCTTCTTCGCTCTTGCACATAAAATACACCATTACAGTCAAAATCCTCGTAAGTCTCCACAGAAATGTGAAGTTGCATTCGCAACATTTGCACAGTATTTGATCTATGATTCCTTTAAAAAAGCAGCTTTATTTATAACATTAGAATCGTCATACTCCGATCTCAGGGCTCACACAGAAAAGCGTTTTAATGAGACAAAATGTGTTTTCAACTAAAATGGAAGTGCATCAACAACCAATGAATTATAGGTGTTGAATTATATTAAATATATATTTAGCTCATCTAATTACTTGACTGCAATTGTCTTCCAACAGTTTGTCTTATTCTTTACGATATTAGATTTTCTTGTGTTTTTTAATTTCATGTTATATAAGAAACTGTTATTGATAACGGCAGTTGCCCCAGTCTGGCTCTGCTGCTGTTCTTGAATATTGGATCCTGATTAACATGCTGCGAGATCAACTTTTGCAACTCGTGGAGAAATAGTTCATCTATAGGGTAGAAATACAGACTGAAACAAGAACTCAATCTCCCAGTGAGATTCCCACAAGTAACACACACTTGTTTTCAGGTCATCATTGCAAACTGTGTCATCGCTGTAACCACAAAGCCTCCCTTCCACATTACACAGCTGTGAAAAGCCCCTATTTACTCCATACCATATTGAGTTCACTCAGCGCTCACTTTACACACACATCACCAGCCGAGCATGAAGGAAAAAAACAAAACTTTCCTGTGCTCGATCCATGCCTTTACGTTCACACGAAGCATTAAAGCTCTTCTGACAGAGGAATCATCCGGTAGTTTTGTCGGAAGTGTCCTGGCCTTTGTCATTGACTGAGAAATTATATTTGACAATGATCTGTCACAGCAAGGCTCATTTCTCATTTTTGAAACATTGCAACCAACCCTTTTTAGAACAGGCTTAGTTTCATGGTGGCGTATTACATTATGTGCATGGTTGGCATGAAACACCTGCTGGCAGCTGAACTGAGGCTGCTGCTGGGGACTTTTCTGTGCTTAATCTTATTAGTGCAAAAGGCCTTTTTTTTCAAGCTACTATATGTTTCCTAAATAATTCAATGTCACCTCTGAGTGACAGTGTGATTCTTAATTCAGCTTTATTTACAGCGTCAGGTAGCTGCATGACTGCAAAAAATTATATTCACTGGGTATTTATGTGCAAATCTTCCATACAGTTGTAGCAGGGTAAAGGGTTCTTACAGTTTCAAAGGCCTGACATGAATAATATGAGGTTTGATTTCAAACAGCTCAGTAGTCGTGCTCTTGAGGAGTTGGATGAGAATATTGATAGTTAAACTTGAAGCTATACAAGCCATATTTTAGCTTACCTGACCGGTACCGCAGTGCCGCAGCAGACAGAAGCTAAAGTAACCATTGTACCATTTCAACAGGCAGCAAACATAGTTCGTCACCTGGAGTCTTGTTGGATTTGAGGCCATCAGCCAGTAGCACCATTGAAACAGCGAAGCCGAATGGTCAGATGCTGCTTGAAGAGGCATTTTCTCAATGTATGCTACATATGAATGAAAAGCAAGTGGTGGAGCGACGTTAAGAATGCAGCAACAATCCACCTATGCGAGGACAAGGTCCCGTTACAGACAGACAAGATGAACGAGATCAGGGGTTCAGAGCAGTGATTAAAACACTGGATTTGATCTACATTTATGTCTTTTTACTGCTAATCTAATATTAAATCAACAACATCAAAGCAAACTGGAAGCAGAGATATGTAGAGTTGCCCATTCCAGAATAAAATCAACACCTTTCTGCCACAATCCTGACATAACTTTATTTCAGGGTTATTTCTTTACTTTATTTTCAGGGCAAGGTTCTTTTTGATTACATTTTTTTCTGGTTCTTTTCTGTGTGACTCACTGTGTGATATTGCGAGGGTTGGATTGCATTGGATTTGCCAATGTTGTCGCATCTTTACAGACTTAATTATTTTTCAAAAATCCCTTGCACACCTGAATGATCCTTATGACAGCTAGCCAGAGCAGAAGAAAAAACACCCACACACTTGCTCAATAAAGAATATTTCAATACAATGCTTCAGTCAAAAGGCCCTCTAACTAAAACGTACATGGAATTTTAATCTCAGAACTTAGACTTAGGGAAAAATAACACAAGTGAATAAGAGAATTTTGAAAAAGATGTTGAACTATTCCTTTAAAAGCATGAGCTTGTTTGTATGACAATCTTGAAGCTGAAGATGAGTGTGTACCACTCACCTCATAAATCCATGATTAACCAATAAACATCCCTCTGCCAGAATGACACAATTAAAGAGAGGAAGGTCATTAACGGAAATTCTGAAATCATCTGCATACAATCGTTTATGTTGCAAGCTCATCTGTCACTTCCTCCTTGTGTATCAGCGCCAGGGTTTCTTGAGTCTGACCTTATCGCATTCCGTTGTCCATCCCCCATCCAATCCACTCTTTATCCACCCTGCTTCATCTTGATTTCCGACTTTCCTGTCACTAATCAAGTTACATGAGCACGGGGTCATGTAAGAGCTGTCAGGCAGAATAATTGAACTTTCAAGGTCGTGTAGGTGTCAAAGCAAGAAGTGAATAGTTGGTGTAAAAACTCAATATTATACTTTGCGTTAAGACCTCACCTACACATCTGGATTTATATATATGCTGCTCATCAAAGTATGAGCTGCGTGATTTCTTCCTTTTATCTACACTATTTTATCAGCTTGGCAACTTAATATATGCCTCGTATTAATTGTCCAACACTTTCAGAATTTACAGTTTAATAAGCTTATAAATAATCCCCCTTGTGTCTACAGATACAAAGAAGTTTAGCTAATGTCACTTCATGGCCATCAATACTGTGGCAGGTTCAGTGACGGCGAGCAAACGGCGAGACATTTCTGCGAGAGGTTTCATTCTGACTCATCTTCTCTCTCTCTCTCTGTTCCCGCCGTCGCCGTGGCCACAGCAAAGATCAGCTCACTGCTTCCATCTGTAAACATCCTTTGGTCTGCCCTCTGTAAACATCAGCAGCCCCTGTTCCCTCTCCTCCTCACATCCCTCGCCGAGCTGCAAGCTGCTCCATCTTCCGCGGTTTGTCCCCAGGCTCTCTCCAGAGGACACTTTATCTGTACCACTGGCCGTCTGGCAGTATATATTACAGCCATTTACAACCGGCTGATACACCTTTGGCCGTTGCACTTCACAGGTCACTCCAATGATCAGCGAGCCTCTGGACACTTCTATTTAATGAGGGTCAAATAATGCGCCTCGTCTCCATGTCTGTTCATTGTTTACAGATGTTTGCACGACTGTAAACGACGTTGCTGTCAAATATAGGCTACATGCTCTTACTGAAAGAACAGGAAAATATTTTTATCAAGAATGTCATATTTTATATTAAACTGTCAGTAGCATGTTTTTAAGAATTTACATCCATTACTGTAATCTTTTATTCACACAGATGAACACTTTTCGAAAAAGGAACAGAATACGGAGAAAATGTTCCATCATTAGTTCTATTTTCTTCAACATGTTCTTTAAAATTTCAGGCAAACACTAAGTGATGCTCGGGTTGATGGATATTTATAAAAAAAATGTCAATGGTGATCCAATAATGATAACTTACCTTTCTCTTGCTGTTGATGCATATTGTTTAAAATATCTGCTCAAGATTGTTGGGATGGATTACCGACACTTGATAGTTTATGGCTTGATGCTATGAACACGGGGATTCAACAAATTACACATTATTTCGTTAAATATCTTTTAATTCAATTAAAAAATCACCAAGGATTAATTGGAGGGGAGGAGTGGTCTGGCGCGCATTGGGAATCAGATTTGGATAATGATTTGTTGAACAGAAGCACTAGGCACAAACAATCAGAGTAACTGTATTGATTCATGACACATTTTCATTCACATTTTATGTGACTTCCAAAACCCTTTTTGGGGGGAAAGAAAAGACAAAGTCCGCCAGGACATTAAAAGTGAGAAATGGCCTTTTCATTGCTCAGATACACTAGTGCAGAGGAAATGAAGTGCATGGAGGTTGATGTGCATTCCAATAATCACTGACCTTTTAGGTCGGTTTATGTTCTTTACTGGCTCATGAGAAAAGTATTTGGGTGTTTAGATGGAAGACTTTCTTCACCAGCCACCAGTTTGTTTCAGCTGTTTTGTTCTGGACATGTAACGTACACTCGACTACGGTCCGTGTTTTGTGGTAACAGCCTATGGACTTTGAAGAGAGCCGCGGGACTCATCCATGAAGTCTATGTGCAGGCCAGAAATGATAAGAACGAGCTGATATTGTCTGCAGAATTATTGTTTAACAGACAGATATTTTTGACCTGTCAAAGCAGTAAAAGCAAAGGTGTAACTGACCGTTCACCACGTCCTGCCTGTTTGATGCTGTTTCATGATGGGTCGCTGTGACATCAACCGTGACTCGTGTGATACCACAGTAATATCACAGTGTTGTTTTAGAGGAAATTACCCCATCAGGCAATGTTTTGTTCCTTTTGTTTTTTGTAGCAATGCGACGCACCAACGACACAAAATAGCTACTATTATTTTGTAATTTTGGGAACAAGAGGTCCTTGGTTGCAGATAGAGATTGACAACAGCAGTTTTCTCGTTTCTAGCTGGCAAACATGGATTTTTTTTTCTATCGGAAATTACTGATTTTGTCACGCGAAGCCAGCCATGTAATTAAACTAACATTAGCACCCGGAGTTGGTCGGAAATGACCCAATTTCATGACCCAATGTTACTAATAACATCACTGTTGGCTCTGTTATAGGAAATGCATTGTTCTTTCTATATTTATCTATTCGACATTTACGGTTCCAGTGTTATTACATTGATAAAAAAAGTACATGAAAAACCTCTTCTTATTTACTCTGATGGACCACACATCTGGAATGGCAAACAAACAGTATCTGTCAGCACAATATTTGCTGACATTTTTCCGTGACAGCAGGTTTATTAGATGGAGAGTCACTGAATGAGTTAACGCATAAAATTAGGTTTCCCTCCCGCCCTGAAGGAATAGTCAGGATGTTTGACATTAGGCGCTATCTCACTGGTAAAATTCATGCATGGGCATCAGCTCAGTCTGCACTTGATTTGACAGCCTGTCAAATAAAAGTCAACAACATTTTTTAAACCGAGAGCAGCTCTCGAAAATGTCCTCCTCAAGAGAAGAGTGTATTAATATATGTTAATATTTCTTCATGTTAAACAGCTCTATCGTCTCTCGAACAAACATGCTGACTTAAACATTTGAGACTGACAACTGTAACTCCTTGGCCTGATGTTCAATGACTAACGTTCCTAAAACCAGCACATATCTTCATCGTAAGGATGAAACTGTAACTGAGAACATCAACAGTCATTTTTTATGAAATAATAACTACTGAATAACACAGCATCAGTGTTTGCCCAGTATTGCCTCGGTGCTTTGCCAGGGATATCCCACCTCCTCTGCGAAGCTCAAGTTAATCTTTCAGGACCGAGTTGAAAACTGCCCTCAAACCAGCGAAGGATGCTCGGTCATTATTGCCCGGCTGTGGAGTCACTGTCATGCCGGCGGCATGCTGTGGAAAATATAGACCCCCAGATTTTCAGCCACCGGACCGATCGACAATGCAGCCACAGAATTACAAATTCCGTCAAGTTAGAACAACCAACATAACAAAATATCCTCCATTACATCTCGACCAGGGCAGCATATATCACTGCTCAGCTAACCTCAATGTGCCATCTCACGGCAACTTTGGTTGGACAGACACAAGAAATCTGCCATTTCTCTTCACCACCTTGCCATCTGTTTTATTAACGCCCGGGGTGATTTTTTTTTACAATATTCCCCTCAGCCTTGAGGTAGATGTCGTTCCAAAAGGAGGCAGCCCATCAAAGTGAGTGACAGGTGTTGTAGAGCAAGGCCCTGACGGACTGCAGGGGGTGGGACTGACAATATGCTTCCTGCCATAAGGTGAAGTGCGTTTTTCTTTCTGTTGCTTTTAACAATAAACAAGGCGCAGAAATGACTACTCCTGACGCTTCACAAGTCGACTATAAATTCCTTTTGCAAGTGTGTAACAATAACCAGGGTCACAGATGCTTCATGATCAATGTTTGCTTTTACCGATATGAATTATACGGTGCTCAGTTATGTTCATTTAGGTTATGAGGGACGTTGACTAACACCTTTACGTATAAGTGCGTGCCTGAGAATAATCCCTCTTAGCAGCAAAGAGAATCAAAAAACATTCTAATCTTTTAACAACACCTGATAGAAATCTTACAGAATTGGCAGATTTTCGAGGCTAAATCTCAAGAAACCTCCAACGAGTTTGAGCATTAGAAAGACATCTCCGTATATTTCACACTTGCGTTCGGCTTTTCACAGCGCTCGGAGCCGCCGGCTGACATCTCAAACACCTGGGTTCCCTGTCTGGTCGACTGAAAGTTGCTGGCGGTCCAGCAGATTGACCTGATTATTAGAGAGATCCTACTGTAGCTGCGAGTCACAGGCTCCGTCCTCCGTCAGGTTCACACTTCACAGCTGCTCTTGATCCTCGCTGAACTGTGCATGAGCAAGATAGTGAAACGTTCCCTGTTAAAGACGCACCGCGGGCAGCAACTCTGCCCCTCAGATCTCCGCTCATAAAATGCATACATGCGTGTCTAAGGGGTATATGTGAGGATACGGTTGTGTGATTACCCCGGTGGTAATTTGGTGATTGAGTGTGCTGGGAAAAAGACAATAAAATTGAATTGGGTTTGATAATAGTAACTGTCTTTGTATGTCCTTGGAAAATCTGTGTAAATACAGTATGTTTAGGAGGAACCCAATGAGTCTCATCTCTGCAGGATCTCTCTGACCTTTCATTCTTTGTTTAAAGCATCTAACATTTTAGACTGAGGCACTTATTGTCACGGGTGCTGACGCGTCCACTGTTGTAAAGATGCCTAGTGCTTTAAGTTACTGCCTTACAGAGAACCATGAAATACTCAGCTGCATCACACGCTTTTCCCTGCTTCATCTTGCAAAAAAAGAAAAACAACTGTGTTTTTTTTGTGGTAAGAAAGGGGTTGTTTCGGATCTAATATCAGTCACCCTCCGTGACAACAGAATCAATACTTGATGAGCATTAATTTTCTGTACCGGTTTGTTTTCCTCGCCGCTCTAACATGCCTTCCATGAAAAATACATTTGTTTCCCGGCTCTGTTGCCATCCAAGACTGCTGAAGGTCAGGTGTGAATTCACTGCAGACGTTTGTCTTGCTCGTTTGGTGCAGGCCACTTTGTCAGTGTTAATGTGCTAAGTGAGGGAGGTGCATCCAGCAGCCTCCCTCCGTTTATTAACATTCGAGACTGCTTTGAAAAGAAAAAACATGGTCATCTGGATGAATGCAACATTCATTCATGATCAGGCAGTGTGGGATGAGGTGAAGTGGGCCCTTCGATTGGGTTTTGGAGAACGCCCGAAGGCACACTCGTGGCCCCCGTGGGAGTGGATCATCTTTTTGTTCTTGAAGTCATTTGAACATGTTAGAAACAGACAGATACAGTCTCCAGTCATATGCGAATAAGTTGTTTGTTGATACTACAAGTTCATTTAGATTAAACAAAGGTTGATGAACATTGATTCTTGTATATATGTATATATATATATATATATGTAAACATCAGATATAGAAGTAGTAATCTACACAGTCCAGGTCATGATCATAAACTTGTGCTCGTGTTTAATTTGACAGCCTAAAGAATCAACATACTGTACAGAGAGAGAATGAGCCCCATTATCAGGTCTTCACCCATCTGGTTTTGGTGTGTGACTGTAGTGCATCATCTGGTCGCACTCATGGCAACCCACCCATCATCTTCACCGACACGTAACAGGCAACTTTTAAATTACATAGGAAGTCATAGTCACATCGCAGCAAAGAGGACTCGGTTTGAATCTTAGCATTGCTTTGCATAATGTTCTCTTTGTATCCAGCTGTTTGTCATAGATGATTCCTTTTCTTTCTTGCATGGTGGGATAGATATAAGCCATTCTTATCATTTGTATTACAAACTGTGTATGTGGATGTTTTATGCAACTTCGCAGCAATAGTCGCATTCCTCCAGTGCTGTTGGTCGAATTGAAAATGTAGGAGATATTTTCTCCTCACATTTTCCGCATTGACCAAACTCCAATGAATCTGATCTATGATCTATCTTTTGTCGAAGGAATCCAGTTGTTTATTCAGAGAGAACAACCTTTTGTGAAAGTCTTACTGATTTCAAAGCCAACTGCTGTAAGACCAGCAACAGTGTTGTTTACAACTTATTATAATGCTGGTTGGGTACACTCAAATCAGACAGTGTTTATTTTACAGTTTTAGTATTGTCACTGACACATCAAAAATAACTGGATTCATCATTCAGCTCATTCAGTGAAACTCTAAAGGATGGATCAAAAGAAATATGTTTTTTCTTTTTTTTTCTTTAATTGCTGTAAAAACAACCCAATCCAATAGTATATCAAAGGGTTGAAATTGCTGAAACTTTGCAAGCCAACAACAAAGACAAATAATGCTGGCTACAGCAGTCTCATTGTGATAGCCTGATTCGTGCCACGGACATTTTTCACCTTCCGATAGCTCTGCTTTGCACAGATGAAAATATTGGACCGGCTTCTGCACTCTCAGGGTTTTAACAAACATGGACAACCACTCTTTAAATTATGCCAGCAGTTGCTGGTGAGAGAGACAGAGAGAGAGGAAGAGGGAGAGAGAGTACAAGAGTAAGAGTACAAGAGATGGAACCTACTGTCAAATTTTAATTTTTTGTTTCTATTATTTCTTACAGTGGCCCCTTGTGTCAGTGTTATTATTTTGTTTTGTGCTCTATCATATTATATTGCCTGATCCTGCTGCTGCTGCTGCTGCTAAGCAGAAGCACAGATAGTCACTGAGTGCCTGAGGAGGATATTAAACAGGTTTCCTTATTTGGGAATCGTTATCCATCTGCAGTGTTGCCCCTTGGTTGAGTATTCTGTCCTGCATAGTGCTACAGCAGCACAGTCACCCTGTCACCCATCAGTGATCAAACTGTTACAACTGAATTTATGCTGCTCCCCTCCCTTAAAATTAAGAAACCTGGTATGTAAGGATCTCACTCATGGTGAATGACTTTGCAAAGGCACCAATACAGCAATTAAGAACTCTCTAATTGAAGAGCGAATTATCTATTTTCTTCTTTAACCCAGGTTAATTAAAGGACATTTGCTGAGTTGTAATTAATAAGTGAATTATACTTGATCGGTCCAATAACTCTCAAGTGATTTCATGGAAAAACCCTTTACAACCAGTGAAAGAGCAATAAAGCCTTTATCTTGTACACAATACTTTATCAAAGAATCACATATAAAAACACACGTCTTTCAAGAGAAAGCTTGAACTGTTGTTTCCATTCTCGTTACTTTGATTCTCTCATTGGTTGCACTCTCTGACTTGTTAAAGCCCTCAACTACTAAGTACATTCGAGCAACAGAAAAACACACCACAGCACACAGACCCTAAAGGTGAAGATTAGAACAACACACAGTTTAAAAATATATCCTCTAATCTTGCAGTAGTTGCCATTTTTCTTTTAAACAATTGGGGGGGGAACACAGTCGACTGAATTCACAGGGGGAAATGCTTAAACAAACTCACAAGGGGGATACTGTATTTCGCACCATGACAGCTTTGGATACAGCACTAGTGTCTGCAGTGTCCTGTGTGCCATTAAGCAGTAGAGGTGATGATCACCTGTGTGTCCACATGAGAGTTCTCGTACCCTAAAGGTGTGGAACATTGTGCCCTGCCAGTGTCCTGAGGGTCATACATTTTCACATAGACATTTCCACGATTCGGCTCCCTGTTCTGTCATGTGTGTTCACACGTCGTCACCTCGGGAAGGGCCGTCTGGTCCTGGATGACCACTTGAGGTGGGGTGGGGGCAGGGCGAGCGTGGGCCCCAGAGTTTTTCTGCAGCTCAACCCCAAAGGCAGGAGGAGCGTTCTGCAACTGTCTCCTGTACTGCACAAAGCTGCAGGTCTTTAGGATGATGGCCAGGATGTTCTTTCCTATCAGGATCCCAGAAACCCTGGCGTCCCTGTACAGAATCATGTTCCCACCGCGGATGAAGAGCGTGATGATGTTGATGGTCACCAGGCTGAGGATGGGGTACAGGAGCATCTTGTGGGGCACAATGTTGATGCCCTGCATGCTGATCTCGCTCAAGGACACGCAGGGCAGAACGAGCAGGAGGATGTAGCAGTAGAAGAACATCAACCCTTCCGCCCACAGAGGGAGTCCCTTTTTCTGCGGCTCCCACAGGTTGGCCTGGATGTCCAGAATATCCAGCAAGTCCACCACCACCCAGAAGAGACGGTTCCGGATCTCCTCACGTTTCTTGAAAGCGCGCACATACTCCATATGGTCGATAGCAACCAGCACCACAAACAGCAACGGAATGCAGACGGACAGCAGCAATGTGAGTGCCTTCCTTGCGAGAGCATCCAAGCTCTTCCTGTCCGCCTTGTAGTTTTGATACACAAAGTAGACCTTGATTTCCAGCACAAAGATGTAAAGGAACCAGAGGATCATGGCATAGCCTCGCTTGGCCGTGCGCACCTCGGCACCCACCCACACCGCTACGTAGCGCAAGACAATTAGGAAGCAGATGTCTCCCACCATCACCATGATGCAGATGCCAATCTTGCGTGGTCCATGGTTCTGCTCCACCAGGTAGGCATCGATCAGCGCCATGCTGCTCATGATCAGGATGGTGGACAGGCACACGTGGGGCTTGTTGGTGGGAGGTGGGGGTACCATCCTTGCCTGGCTGATAGGTAGGACTGGTAGGCGGAGGAAGAGGAAGAGTGTTGTTGAGGAGGGGGGTGCAAAGGGTCCTCAGTTTGTCTAGTGAGGAGGCAGATCAGATAGTGCTGCTAGACAGCGGTGTTCCCCTCCATTGCTTCTGCCTTGGCCAGAATCCAGGATGCATTAATAGGATTCTCACAGATCACTTCAATCAATCTCTGCTTGTGCCCAAGCCACCTGCCGGGTAGACAGCACCCCTCATTTAGTAAATTATGTTCATTGACAAATGGACTGAAAACATACAGGTTCACTTCAGGATGTGTCTACCCTGATAACCATTCATTGAATACAAGAATTTATTCAATGATTTCCAATTTGTGTTATCAAAAGAGAAAAGTTGCTGGAATGTGCTCTCATAACAGATTCGCTCTCAGCAACCTTGTTTTCATACCGACTCGAGATAAACATCCAGCTGAATACTCACTTGTGTCCCTCTTTGTACTTGATCCTTATCACTAGCAGCGAGCGATCATCCATGAGACTGTGCCGGGAGATCACAAAGCCCATCTGTAATCCACCAGGGGAGAGAGGGGAAAACGCACAGGATCCTCTCCTTCTCTGATAGGCGTAAATCCACCAGTCATGGATATATTTCAGATTTCTTTCTTCTTCTTTTTTTCAGACAAAAGAGAAACCCCAAAATATTGCCATCATAATCCACTTACTGCTCAGACTGAATCAGGAGGAGGCATCTTAATGGTCACAAAGACTGCTCTCAAAATTCTGCAACTAAGAATAGAGGTTGTTTTGTGCTGTGCTCAGATAGAGGGTTTAACCGCCCAACTCCAAAAAATAAGAAAAGAAAAATGGCAAAATGGCAAGAGAATTTACTCTCCAAAAGTTTTCCTCTCCAGCATTCACCATCCTTGACCAAGACAAGGAAACATTTTGAAGCTGTCCTCCGGTTTCTCAGTCTTTAAGTTTCCTAGTGCTGAATCCTGTAAATGCAGTGTGTCTGACTGTCCTTTTGTCTGTGTGAATGTGTGTGTTTGTATGCGTGTGTGTGTGTGTGTGTGTGCAGGTTTCAGCCGTCTCCACGCTTCGTTGTCGGTGTAAAATGCTGCCCCTCTGGCAAGATCCTGGCTGCTGCGCTGCTCTCTGTCTCTTTTGCTCGAGCAGCTCTTTGCCAGGGACACCAGCATCAACTGCTCCAGTGGATTCCCCGGTCTCCACTCAGCATCCTCTGCCAGCACCACCAGCGCTGTGATGCTCCAACGCCGCGTGCCTCTCTGCCCGTCAGTCTCTTCTGCACTTCTCAGCCCTCTCTGCGAAAGTCAGGGAGATGCTCCTCTGGTGCGTTCAGACCCACTCCTGGGTTTCTCTCTCTCTCACTCTCTCTCGCAGCTACCCTCCTCTTCCTTCACTCTCTTCTGCTCAAGTAAAGGCACTTGCTGTGTGGAGGTGACGCTCAGCAGACCACAGCTGCAGAGAGGGAAAAGAGGTAGAGAGAGAGAGAGAGAGAGAGACAGAACACTTTTCCAGGGGGTGGAGAAAGGCGGGGAGGGGAGGGAAGACGAGCCAGCCTTTTGCAGCTTAGCTGAATGCACAACTTCCCTCTCTCACCCTTTTTTTTTTCTTCTCACATTCCTCTCTTCCTTTCACGTTGTGTCTTGTGCTGATATCCTATTTTCTAAGGCTTTTTCATTTTTTTCTGGCTCAAGCCCTGTACAGTTTCCTTCGTCTTTTAGGAGCCCATTATCATTTAGTGCATTTCCTTCCCTCCATCGGGCTCAAGGTGCAGGGATGAAAAGTGATCCGGAGAGGAGAAGGGGGAGTGGGAGTCTGGAAAGCGGGTGGGGGGTAGAGAGGTGAGGAAATGCTCTCCGGTATGGGAATGCCGGCTTCCCAGCAGGCTGTGTGTCTGCAGTCTGGGGAGACAAGGGGGTGGGGGGGGGGGGGGGGTGTTGTGGCTGCTCCTGAATTTCTATTGATCTACTGACAGAGCCGTGAATCAGGAGACTGAGATGGGGCCAGAAACCAAAAGAGATGAAGGGGTAAGGGGAGATGGGGATGTGGAGGTGCAGATGTGGGCAGAGTGAATAAGAAAGAAACAAGATGAGGATTGACATGAGGAGAGATGGAAGTGCGGGATGGGACTAAATGTCAAGGGAACCTTTTTATTCTCTGCGATGCAATAACTCCGGGGCTTGGCCATCATACTTATGCAAAAATGTCTAAAGGTAGAAAAAGGTTGGTGCGTTTGCTGTTCCATGCAATGTGCACTACACCGCCTGCTCTGTTTATCCAGCTGGGCCAATTAGCGATAATCCTTCCTCAGAGGAGCCAAACTGCTTTTTATTACTACAGTATGAAGCCATTTACTGTTCCCTTCATGAATCGCACTTATTGAAGTCAAAAGTATTGGTTTTCTATGCATTGTTGCTGCACTTCTAATCCAACTGTGTGACGACAACTAGGCGGAATTGCAATCAATCCTGCAGATTATGTTTTTCTCTCTGTCAGAAATGGACGTGGTTACAGATTTGCCAGCTGTGGATCAGCTGTCAGCTGCCATCTTGGCTGTTTATGGCTTCTGTCTTGGCTTTACCTTGGAAACATATGGAGGCTTCACGTCTGAGAGGGAAAAAAAGAGTCTGTTTGCTTTTCACACAGCTGCTTTCTCATTGACTATTTCCTCAAGATAATTGAGTCATGACATGTGCAGTGATGGATTATATTCTTCTCTGCAAATTGTAAAGATGATGTCCCTCCAATTATTAATTTGTTTTTTTGTTTTTACTTTTTTTTGACAGGTAATATTAAACAAATGGAAGGTTTCAATTTAATACCAACTAGTGCGGAAATGTAACTGCAACGCATTTAGCAGATTGTTAGAGACAGTGGCTCATGGTTAGAAGACTTGTTTGATCCCCATTAACGGCAGCATGCCTATGAACAGCCACGTCTCCTTGAGCTCGACACGAAAAGCGACCTGCTCAAAGTCAATCTGGATAATGTGTCGGCTAAACACCTGGATTGTTAATGTAAATGAGTGGATGGCTTGAATGGGACATCTCTGTGATCTTTAGTCCCCCCCAAAGATAAGCATGAGATTGATACAGTACCTCCATCATCCTCTTTGTAATTCCTCACATCTCATTGAGTCATCGATAATTTATATCTTCATTTACATGCTGTTTGTGATATACAGTGGAATATGGTAACCTCTTCGTTAAAAACAGCGCCTGGATTTGGACTTTGAGTCACAACTGCTGAATATGTTCATTTATACATGCTCAGCATTCCGCCCTTTGTTTTCCTCCACTCTGTGTTTATAATTCATGAGCACAGAGGAAATCACACTATTCCCTCTTAAGGGTATTGTCTCTTTTAGATGAGGCTGGTTTATGGGGGGGGGGGGGGGGTTTTACAGTCAGCTGGTGTCAAAGTTGTCTGTCCTGGTCAATGTAATTATACGGTTATACCAACACAAGGGTGCACGTTATGATTTATGTGATACCAGCCACCAAAACTACCTCCAGGAGTCTCGTCTGTCCTCTTCTGCCCTCTCTCCTTCTTCCATCAGGCTCTGCTTAGCCTCCTACAGAGGACTGTCCTTGGCTCCTGGACAGGGACACTGCATCATCACTGTTCAGCTCCAGGGAGGATAACACATAACAGACAGCAGACGATAAAACACTTGCCACATTTTCTATAGCATCAAGCATCTACAGAAAACAACCAGAGTCGAGGCAAGGTAGCCGTGCGGCTGCCAATGCTGTCCCGCCTTCCCATCCAGGCTTTTAGAGCTGTGGTGACAGTGGCTCTGTCTCGAAAAAGTAAAGGGCACAATTCGATCCCCTCGTCTTTAAATGTGTTATTTGCCTCTACGCATATATCTGAGCACGCCTTTTCTCACGGCATTACACTCTCCACTTTCACAAATGTTCCCTTGACAACCAAGCGCAGCAGCTTGAGAAACAAGTTTTCTCATCCTGTCATAAAAGATATCATAGGAGCGATTCACCACCGCAAGAAGCACCTTGAACCTACAAAGCATAAAATATGTTTTCAAAACATTGCATCGTGGGTAAGAAACTTGGGCTTTCAAGAGCAGTGTATCCTTGTGGCTGATTGCAATTGCTGGCTCAATCAGTACTCTATTCTTCCTTTCCGCTCTGTGCACACTGTTTATAGCACCTCCCTGTCTGTTCTTTCCTCTATTTTCTTCTTTACTGCCAACAAACAATCTGTATGTTTTTTTGCAAGAGATCAAATGTCTACAAGGATTTCATCAGAGAACGGACTGTAGGTTACAAATACAGTACTGTCTGTCTGTGTGATGGCATGACATCCTTTTTTCTTGTGCAGCTTTCAGACACAGTACACACTTTTAAACATCCATGTTTATCGCATCACTGTTCCCTCAGATCGAGACTGAGTGGATATATTAATGTGCACCTAAGTGCTGCAAGTAGTGGCACAATTACAAAGGTACGCATCGCTGGATGAATAGGCTGATTTTCTTCTTTGTGTTTCGACTGCGGACGATTTACTTAAGAGTCAAGAGCAAAGGATGATTAATTTCACTGTGCTATGCCTCATGAAATCCAAAATAGAAGAAAAAAAAACTCATCACCATGATTTGACGAGAAATGTTTTCATCTTTTGTCCCCGTATTTATCATCACTGAGAGATTAGAGTGTGGAAGAAAAGACTCAAGTTTCAGTGTCAAAACATTCAACATGTCTATGATTTGCAGGCCCTGGACACAAACGTGGATTAATTGCCTGGGTTTGGCAGCAGGGATTCGGTGTCAGCAAGTAGTGAAAAAAAATTGGGGAATTTACATCACCAAAGACAATTTGTACATGTTTTAACACATAACAGTGGAAATAGGAAACATAAATCACATTAGCTGTAACCCTGAGTCTGCCATCGATTACCTACAGGAAAACAAATGGGGGCTTTGAGGCTTGCCATCCTTAAACAGCCCCATCCTAACCACCAAATAGGAAATAGGCTAAGCTGCTCTCCCATGGGGCTAATAGATCAGAGAGGGCAGAGCAGACTGCCCCTCCACCCCCTTAACGCCCACCACACATCCATGCTGGAGGAGGTGCGAGTCATTTCGGCCCCTGTAGCTATATGATATTTAACTGTTGGTTCACGAAAGGAAAGGTAAAGAAGTGTATGCTGCGGTATGTGAAACGACATGAGGTCAAATTTGAGACAGCATTGTTCAGTGCTTATAATAGAGCACTGATGACTACAAAGCAGACCTGGATCTAACCGAATTTGCATTTGATTGATCTTGTTGAGCGTCCCATGTGGGTGGGCTGTGCGGAGGAAGGGAATGATTGCCACATTATTAGCAAAAAGTGAGAGACAGTTTGATATACATTTATACATTAAAAACTGCGTGCATTGACATACACATACACTTTATCACTCCATGCAGAGCAAAGCAAACAATAAGAAATATTTGCCAATGCATTAAACTTCAAGTGATGTCATTTTATAATATAATGAGGCGGCTCTGTTTCCTTAAAACGGAAAACACAGCAAGAGACCGGAGCTTATGATCAGTGCTCATGAGTGTGAATTTATGTTTTTTATGTAAGCCCCCCTCAGTGTGAGAGCAGGTGGGGTGGGGGGGAGGCCTGTCCAACGTTAAAAGACCCTCAGAGATAGATTCTTTCGAGATCAATAATGAATAAGACATTATAGGGTTTAGGTAAGGTTCAGTAGAGAGTTGATTCCCTTCACAAGTTGTATCAGCAACCAGAGATCACTTTTTATTAGAATAAATACATGTACCAATACCTCCGTGGTACCGTGGTAGTTTTATTCTCATCTTGAGAACAAGCCGTTGAGTGCTGCATTTCACTGACTCATAGCAACATGATCCATTGCTGAGCAGCTGTGAATGCAAGAAAAGGCGAGAAGGGAGATGAGAGGGTTTGGAAATCCTGATGGCAGTGAGATTAGTTTGAAAACAGACAAAAATTTGGTTTTTAAAAACCAGAAATCTATGCAACTGATGAAGTAACTGTTGAGTCATTGGTTGTGAACAACACTACATGTTTTTTGGTATCGACACATGATTGTTATTGCATCTTTTTATGTTAATACTACAGATTATTGTTGGCGTTTCTTTTAAACTGAAGACTTCTCCCAATGGCAGTTTCCTTTATTCGCAGTGAATTCTGTGATGATGGAGGCAGTGAGTGGAGTTAGTGCCACTCGGGGATGCTACTTTTTCATGAGCTAATTAAGCAGCGCGTTTTCCTAAAGGGCTTTTTGTTAACCTGTCGTCATTCCACTCATATGATGAATACACTTTGATAGTCACACACGCACACACGCACACAGGGTTGTTGATTGACTCAAACTAAATAGACTGTTAGAAACAGGAAATAAAACCGTGGAGGTTCACAGTCAATATTAATGACTGTGAGTCTTTTGATAAAACGAACGAGGTTACAGGTTTCCTCTCTGGATATTTGCATACCCATGAATCTTGTCTTTGCCAATGAATACAACTTAAAAGGAAAATTCACTTATTATCATTAATATAAAGATAAACAACATACTTTTGCCTGCAAGGGTGTGCTGTAATGCTCTCACTGTGGGATAGTGATTTGTCTAGAGCCTTGTTAGACTTGAAATCACTGATGAATTTTCTGTTAGTGCAGGACACTCTTTTTTCCTCACTGATTAACTGAATACAGAGCTACGGCGATGCGGCCATTTGCCCATAAATAATATTTGAATGCTCCCGAGAGGTTTTTTTGTGTACACAAAAATACATTGCATTCATTAAACTGTCCACAAGTATTACTACAGGAGAAGATAAACACTTTCACAGACATTGTTTACTTGACTAGGTCATTTTGTAAAGTAATTTTCCGCACACCACTATTACTTATCAGTTGTTTTCTTTTCACGTTGTTGCAGTCGTGCTGCGTGAATGATTTTTTTTCTTTTATGAATGAGCTCTGAGGTGATTACCATTTTATTCAGTAGAAGCCTTGTGGATAAAAAGGATCAAGAAGAGAAACCCAAAACATCAGCTTCATGCAAAGAGCACCGGGGAGGCCGGGCCTGTGAGACAAAACCAGCGCTGAAGACTCTGGTGCGTGATCCGGTGTCAGTTTTGTAGGATTTGGTTATATATATCAAAAAAAGAATAATTCAAAATATGGATTTTTATTTAGAGATGTAAGATGTAATTTGCATGCAAAATAAGTCTAGCCAACCAGCAGGAAGAAGAAAGAAAGAAAGAAATTCAACCTGCGGCAACACTTCAAAAGTAGCCCAATTCCACGGAAAAACCGCGGACCTGGCAAACCCGATGAGCACCAGCTTGCATCATTATGTTTGCTCCGAGGGGAAGGAGTGTGGACAAGACGCTATTATAATGTTATCTTCGTGGAAAGCAGCATCGCGGAACATTCAAGTTATACGTTTCTTCTTTGTCAAGGCAGAGTGGGGAGCTGGGTTGCTACTCGATAACTGTACATTTCCTATGGCATGTTTACAAACTCTCCTCACAGGGGACGTGGCGGATATAGGGAAGTAGTGTATAAATGTCAGAAACTGTACAGCCCTGGCTCACCTTTCTTCCTGAGGACTACTGCTTAGTTACTGGGATGAGGCATGATTTGTGTGTGTGTGCAGGATTTATGTTCTCTAGTCTCCGATGATGTTTAGTGCGTGTACAATAGCTGATCAAACAACTATGGGATACCTCTGATATTCACTTGACAATAACTCACCTCATTTGGGAGCTGAACCCGTTAGCAGAATGTGCCATCCTGTCTCTAGAGCTCTTACAAGACACAGCCCTTGGTAAATGGCTGCACTAATGTTGCACCATGACTGACAGTACCCATTAATCACTCAGTGTGTGGAGGATGGGTTTGTTTCATAATCATTACAGCTTTTACCATTGTGCATTTATTACAAAATCTATGGGTAGTGGTAATTAGCTGAGTTAGAGGAGAAGTATTAGAGAGGTCATACATAAACTCCCTGATAGGAATCTGGAGACCATCAAGGTTATCATCCTTTACGAAATGAGAGTCTTAATTGGGGACAGCTTGATGAGGCTTTTGAGCAGACGCTCTTTTTGCTTTTTTTTAACACCATGCACCTGAAAGTGAATTCACCTGTGATCAGTATATCAACTGGACTAGCCTGTGATTGTTGATGACAATGCGGTAATTTTCATAATAGAACGTAGCCAATAAGGTAGCTAACTAGGGTAGAAATATAACGGAAATACAGCGATAATATCCCCATGCAGAAAAAAACTGAAGAAGTATTTCTCTTTCATGTGCTTTTTTTGGCCCGTGAATGAAATGTGCTCGCCGGCTCCTACGGTAGCACAATCCTCCATCGTTAAGCAGGGGAAGATGCAAGGTGGTGGGGGGGCGCGAGGCAGGGCAGCACAGGGATTGGGAGTGCTTTGAAATTCCAATGGGTAATAGTGGAATGTAATTCCAGTGAGGGATGGAGGGATGGAGGGAATAGTGGAAACGTAGTCGAGGCTGGGGAGTGAGATTTGAACGCCTCAGCAACCACACTCCGCTGCGCGTCAGGTTGCCCCTGCAGGTGTTGATTAGCAGCTTTTGGAGACCCATGCAGATGCAGTACAGTATATCATGGCCAACCACGAGCTACTCGAATAGCAATGGAAAGATGTATCTTGATGTACCTGGATGCAACATTCAAAAATGTTCTTACTTTGAGTCTGTTGCAGGCGGCGGAATAGAATCAGAATTGATGAACAAACATGAGCACTGCCCAAATTGAGATTCACCAGTAAATTTGGCAATGAGCTGCTTGTGACGCATGAATCACTTTCTCGTGATGTGCCACGCTGCTCAAAACAGTGTATTTGGGTCAGTCCGTACTCGGGGAGTCCTGTGAGAGGCAAAGGGACGGCACCCGAAACGCACCAGCACACTGAGGTGCCCGTCCACTGCAGGATTTTTGCATCTCCTGTGCACAGCTATTTCGACCACCCATCACAATCTTCATTGTCCAATGCCAAATGCATCTGGAGCTGGCTAGATAAGGAAAGATCAGATATTGCATAGAACAAAATAGAGGCACGGTGAGTGAAAGATAGTCTATAGCTTAGTATGTCGGTGGCTTTTTTGGCAAGAAAGTGAAGCCATTGTTACAGCATTTTTTTGTTGTTGTTGTAGTTTTGCTCAAATTTAGTCGTGCTTAACAAGGCAGAGGGGGGAGGCAGAGGACTAACACAGGAAAAGACAATCATCAGAGCAGTGGTTAAACACCTCATCTTAGCCCAAAAGACGCAGAAAGGGGGGAGGGTGGGAATTGTAAAGGAGGTCTGCCCTACATTTTTGAGTTCCTAATGCTGAAAATGATGCAGAAGGGCTAGTCTGCCTTGCAGTTACAGACACTGTTTCCTTTTTTCATGATCTCTCCAGCTACAAAATGAACCTCATTTTGGTCTCATTTGATTGAAAATAAAAGCTTCATGAGATATCATTAGTTTACATCATGTACACAATTCCAGCCAGAAATAGAGGCGCCCGAGCTCGTCCTCAATGCGATTCTCTCCAGACGACTGTTCCCCTCTCTGACCCTTTGTCGGGGCATTTTTGTTGCATCGAACAGCCCTAAGGGAAGCCGCCTCCTGGACCACACTTTAGATGCAGGCTCTTTGTCTGACTGGACTGAGTTTTCACACATTGTTTTCAGAGACTTGTTGGGGAAAGGTCAGAGTGAAAAGCCTTGTTCTCTGCCATCATCATGGCTCATACACAGAAAGCGAGGTGTGTGTTTACTGCATAGGCAGACAGGGAGAGTGCTGAATAGGTTTATTCAGGGGTTTTGTTTCTCTGTACAGCGCGTGGAGTCTGAAATAGCTTTGAGCCACAGTATGCTTTAGATTCAAGTGAGTGTCTCACTCATACATTTCCCCACAGGAAGAGATTTTGTATTTCATGAAATATTTGCAGTTTCACATCGGCTTCAGCACTTATTTCATGAAATACAGAGACGTCTCTTTGTGTTATTAGCCACCTCAATTAGTCTGGCACACTCCTATGAAGACTAACGCCATCGTGCTCCCCCGAGTGAGGGGAGAGAGATAAAGTGATTGAAATGTTCAGCTCAAAAAACTCGAGAGGTGTCTTCTAGTTATGCATGAATTGTGATGGGCCCACCTCTGCTCTGAAGAACTCCTCTTGACGAGTCTAAATGTGCACCGAGCGTATCTAAATCACATAATTCAGGGAGGCTTTCAGCACTTATAGTTACCATCTACTAATTTTCTAAGTGTTGGATGATGGAACCAATTCCATTAAAACTGGTGTATGTAATGTTAAAACCTCTTATTTCACTTAATTAAACACCAACAGATAGACAGTTAATATCCATTCCCATCTTTTAAGACTATTTTTTTAAGTTTCAATTTTCAAAAAGTGAAATGAGTTGACGGTGAAAAGTTCCTGCTGCCCTACCTTCCCCCCATAACCTTGTCAGTTCATCATAACCAGCTCCGGTTCAGCTCCACAAGCTCAGATTCAATCACTTCTTCAAATTAACATTCACTGTTTGCCAAAGTCATTTCCACAGCTCTTTGAGCACGATCAGAAGAAATGACATGCCACCTCTGCCAGGGTACCAACCATAGCCAACAATCAGGGGATCACAGTTTTTACATAATGAGCTCCAGGGCTGGAGCCACTGTTTTGGATGGGTGCTGCCATAGATTAACATAAGCCCTTTTGTGAAATAACTTCTGTTATTCATTTGAATTGCAGCCATTTATTGTCTGTAGATGCTAGCGAAAATATGACTTTTAGGACACATTTTCTTGCTCAAGAAATTAAATTTACATTGAGTTCACGTCAAACACACAAGGATGCTGCTTAAATCTGAGTAACATCTATTAAAAAAACAACTGCTCTCTCTGGTTTCTGTTGCAACCTGCTGGTTTGATTGACCCGCTCCCATGAAGCCCAATATCATGTTTAAATCTTTGATGAAATTTCTTCCAAATTTAGCAGAGGAGCTCTTCATTTCAGACAAGGACCTGTGCCACCGCTGTGGAGAGGCAGCATCAGGTATTTGTAATACGAACAAACATGCAGTCCAACTATGAAAAAATGAACCATACCCATCACATATAAATACTCATCTGGGATATAAAACAGTCTGCATAAACCAGTTGTTCTCTTTCAGAAGTGAGATGTGAAGTATTTGAATGACAATAATTATGCAGCGTTTTATGTGACTGGCCTGCCAAAATGAATCCTCACTCTTACAAGTCCATAAATTCATCTATAAATTCAGTGTCAGATTAAGGTCAGACAAATCTCTACAGATGGGGGGATGGAAATTGACTCTGTTAACTGCCAATAAAAGCAAGGCTTTAAAATCAACTGGATTTAGGACTCATAATGAGGAACACAGACGCGAGGGAGTCAGGAAGAAGTTATATCAGATGGAGCCAAGAGGCTTCATGTAGGTCTGGAGTTGCTGGTTTGGTCGGGCCGGGCAGTTGTTGGAGTGTGATGACAGGGTTGATGCGGAGGACTGGTTTGGCTTTCAAACAGGATAGGGACAAAGGGTGGAAGTGGCAGGCAGTACGTCCAGCAAAATAACAAGCAAACTTGTGGCTGTAGCGTCAGTACCACTCTGGTAGACAGATCAAACACAGGCGAAGACTGAAGGGATGAGCCGGGGGTTAATGGAGGAGGCGGTGGAGTCGATCAGCTGGCGTCTTGCAGCTGTACAGGTGTACTGGTGGGAAAGGGCACCGGGTAGCTTTGCCCAGCAGTTCACACACAGCTCAACACAGATGGACTGCAACAAGGACAGATGGGGGGAAAACAAACAAGGGAATGAAAGGAAAACACTTTAACCCTGACAGAAGGCGGTACACAGTTCATGGCAGTGCCTCCAGTTTTACCAAACCTGTGTGATATTGTAGCATGCACATCTGAAGGGGCAACACACTGGCAACAAATAATTGACAACATTACTTACATAGATTATTGCTCAATATGTTCCACTGAGTAGAATCTGCACAGAAGAAATATGGAAACAATTTACTGCACATGTGCGATGCAAACATAAAACACTGGCAGCAATATGTCAACGTAAAGGGTAATTACTCAAGCAGTCATTCAGATCAGTATGACCTGAATGCATATTGATAATTATAATTCAAAAATGCCATATTTCTGCACCGAGGCGAGGCAAAACAATGAATAGAAATTCTACCTGAAAGCACCGACGCATAGCAGGATGTTGAAATCATCGAACAAGTGCTCAGTCATTTCAAAATCCAAAAAAGCATCAACAAAACTCCACAATGAGGTCGTGGGGGGTGGAGCGGGCGTCCTTCCCCCAGAGTCCCTGCAGCCTCGGCCTCTTTTACTCCATCTCTGCTCCTCTGCATGGATATGTCAGCCACTGTGGAATCAATTTCTCCACTGGCGCTTCAGGTTTGGATACATTTTTCAATTCGTTTACACTCATTACCAGGAAATAGCCAGAGGCAGAAGCAATCGAGGCACCTGCAATATAATCCCTCAGAATTATTTCATGTCACAGTGTTTTGGTTTTAAATGGAAGACATCAGAAATCTGGGGAAATGAGACATTTAAGATGGTTGTGGTCACAAGCAAACATGGGCAGTGGCAAATCATGAATAGTAATCTCTTAATCTCTAAATGAAAATCATAAATTAAAACTTGAAAATGCACTTCTTTGTACTGCAATTAAATCTGTGAGTAAAATAATCCCAAAATCAGATTATATGTCATTTTCAGTGCGATTCAGTCATTACGAAAAAGACTGACAAACTCAAACACCAGCATGGTTGTCAATGGACCGAAATGAAGGATCCTTGTGATGCAGGTCACGAATGAAAAACTGACTGTAGCATCTTAATAGAGCAGAGACGTTGTCAACATTTGCAAAACAAATGGGGAAACGTGCCGCTTGTTTTCTCTGCGGATGGAAAGGGAAGACAGTCTGAGCATTACACTCGAATTCCTGTGGAGGTCCTGTCAAGCGTCCTTTAGTGAGATAAAAGCGGCCGATAAAGTGTTCTTATCTTTGATCCAGGTTTACGCCTTGTGAGACTGCATAATAGAAAGCTGCTAAAACTCACCTTTGGTAAGATAAAAAGAAATAAAAATGTGCGCCTCAATAACTGGCTTGTTTACCGTCTTCTCCTTTACGGTTTTAGCTCAAGGATGTCTGTGTTTTCAGGATGAGTGAAGATGATGATGTGGACGATGAAGGAGCATGGTATTTCTTTTTTAAGAACATATCAAAGGGACACTGACAATCCAAAAGTGAAGCCTTTAGGTGAGACTTGGTAACTTTTCTTTAAAGATTAAAAAAACCCACCCACATTCTCCCTCGTAGAAACAAAACACTGATAACAGGGTTCACCATTACAGCCTTATTTGGTCTGATATGTCCCACAGCTGATATGAGCTGACGCTACAGTGATGGATGGATAATTCTGTGTAACAACACTGTCTCATTTAAAGCTGTCTAGTATACATAGCCCAATTATTTAGCGAAAGCCATGCAGTCTCACGTCCTCCCTTTTTTTCTGCCACGTTAAAATGAGTATCATTTGAATGGCACATAAACATTTATATCCTTATTTTTCTCCTTTCCACTTGTGAAAGTGCACAGTACTCAACGTCCTTCACCGCAAAACTTCAAATGGGCTTGCGAGAGTCTTTTTAAATGGCCCATATTTAAGCTATTTCCTGATAAAGACAGGTAAATCTGTAAGTACTCTGGAGAAAATGAGGCGAACCGCATGCCTCATGTAACTTTGACTGCAACAATTTCGCCCTCGGCTACAGATCTATTGAAAGAGTAAAGCCACATGTCTTTACCGTGCCGTTTTTGTTTGTCTGAAATTCCTTTTTTCCTTCCAGCCAAAAGCCAACTACTCCCCCAGATAATAACCCAGACCGGCTATTCAGACAGTGCCAGGGGAGCTGATAATGGCCACTGTCACGGTCCGTCAGCGTGAGCAGGTAATGTGTCACCTCATTGTGATAATGGTCAGTTGGGGCTGGAGCCATTCCAGGCCATGGCAGATGGGTAGCAAGCACCCTGAACCTGAAATTACCAGCCTACTCTGTTGTCTTCTGTGCAAAACACCTCGACCACAGGAGTACATTTTTGATCGGGTCTTTTGAGTGTGATAACTGTTCAAAAAGGGGAGAAAAATGAAAAGAAGCTCATAAAATGTCAAAGACAGATGAATAAGATATAAAACTGTCAGATGGCAGTCAAACAATTCTCTTATTCTGCACTGATTTTCCTTCTTGCATTAAAAAAACCAAACTAAGACAGATATATCCCTCTTGGCCCCTTTGGATTTTACATTTTGTTATGTGCATTCGTCAAGTTTTTTTTTTAAACCCACGCACCAAAGTCCTCCATATCAAAAGACTTTGCTTTAGAACATCTCTCTCAACTTGCACTCGGGCTCTATAATGAACACAACTTACATTTCGACCGACTCATTAATGCTACATTACCTCACAGAAACACGTACGGACTCTCATCACAGCTGCAGCCGCGCTGCGTGAGGCCGGGATACCCGCTGGCTGCTGCCTACAGTGTAGGGGCTGGATGCTGAGTTGAAGCGTCACCCCTACATATGTTTCTGCCCAAGTGTCCCCGAGAAAGATCCCAGATTCTACTTTTGTAGACTTTTATAATTGAAGCCAATAATACATACACTGAGTGACGGTGTTAGTTTAGTATCTGGATGTTACTTTATCTGGCAACGTCCAAAGACAAAGCTTCAAGTGAAATATATGTCTGACTGTCAAATCAATAGACCTTTAACTAACAGTAATTTATGAAAGAAGTTGAAATGTTTTTTTTAGATTTGGACCCTGCCAACTGTCACTTCATGAGCCAAACTCTACTAACTCTGCTTGATTCAAATAAACGGGAGGGGGGGTGAACTAAATCAGTAACATACAACAGTTGCCATGGCGTACAGCCCTGTTTGATACCCAGTTTCTGTGATTTGTATATTTGGAATCAGCTCTTGCTTTCTTTGGAGAGAGACTCACTGACTTAGCCTATAATCCCTGAGCATGAATCCCCAACTCCTTGAGTAAACTGAGCATGTGTGCATGCCGCCGCACTTTCATGAGTAGCCGCATCCTGTGGCAGAGCCTAGTTCTTTTCTCTCGGCTGTCTGGGAGGGGACAGCAGGGGTGCATGGGCAAATATAGAAACTTTTGAATGGGGATGGGGCGGATGTAAACATTTGTTAGGACCAGGTTCTTGGAAATTTGTGAACTGCTATTGAGACCCTGAAGTTTTTAGTTTTTATGCTTTTACATTTTGATGTTATTTTATGTCTTTTACATTGTATTTATTATCCACCTCTTCATGTTCAGCTAAAGGTTTGTGTGGCTGTGGTTTGTGTCCCCACAGGGACAATAAATATACTCTTGTTGCTTTATTGTATTCACTGTAATTAATGAATTCCAAATAACTCACTTTAAATATTCTAATTTAAAACTGCATCAATGAATAGCTTCTATTGATAACTCCAAAGAGCCATGAGACAATGGACTCCTGGAAACAGACGTATAAAATAGAGATGCAGAAACTGCAGAAAATCAAAGTCATTTGATGTCTCTGCAGCTGTTTTGTGTTTTTTGTCAGTTTGCTCCTCTCTCCGGTCATAATGTGATTCATTTCTCATCTGTTGTCATTCTGCGTCCCATTTGTACTCACTTTGTTTCTCTCTAATGTTGTTCTGTGTCTTGTTGAGATTGTTCAGCATCTTTCCAACAAGAAATGTTCCATCCATGGTACGAACAAGCCAACCACTTACAGCAGTAGTGTTCAGCCCTGTCACTGGGAGGTTCTAATTGTATCCCTTACTCCAGATTTATATTTCATTTTAAACTTTACCTAAAATACTAATTGTAAAAAATAAAATAAAAGTCATAAAAACTGTATATACGTCTATATAATACGTCTACAGCTGCTTATATCTGCATCAAATCATCATAACTTGCAAAAAAACTCTTACCTTTATGTCTGTCTGTGGTCTGTCTTTGTCAAACTTCAACGTGAATTGTAATCAGATATGATATTATTAGATCATTATTATTATCTTTATCTTATTATTATTATTATAGGCAATTTTCCTGTGTTAATATGTTTGTTATGAAAAATGTCCCTGTTTGGGCCACTTATATTAGGGAACTAGACTGTAATTAACATGATTTATGGATGGGTTATGTATAAAATAACACACACAGCAACTGCAAAGAAAAATAGTGTGTTGTGGGTCTCGTGAGTGGTCTGCGAAGACCAGATTATGGGGGACCTCAGCTGGGAAGTAAGTGAATAGCCCCCTGAGCATATGAGTTGCGTATGAAATTAGAAATACCCGCACAGGCTCTATTTAATGAGGACGTCTGGCACTTGCTGAAGTTGCAGACTAACGGCCGGGGGGCGAGTCAGGCGATGCTGGTCGTAGGTCCTTGCTGCAGGTAATCTAATGTTAATGTTTGTCTCCACGATCTGCCAGTTGTGGAAGTTGTGTTTCTGAATACCAATGTAATGATATTTGGACAAACACTGCTAGAGTGAAGTTGTTCAGCTGCGGTTAGAGGTTCCCCATCACAGCCAGACGTACCGACAGGACGCAGCAGACCTGTGCAATTCCGATTGTCATTTCACAGAGTGCGTGACAGGGAGCTGAAGGCATCAAGAGCTCCGTCTCACCACTCACAATTAAATAATGACTCGTTTATGATTCAAAATTTCAACTTGAGGGTCCGATTGCATGCTTTTGCCCTCCCATTAAAACTGAGCAGGCCTGGCTGCGCTAACGTTTTCATACTCAATGATAAGTCATTTCCTGCTGTATTAACCCTCACATACAAAGCCAATTTGTCACAGGTTAACTGTTCATTTAGGTTTGTTTACTTTGAACTGCTGCAGCAGAGGACCTAAATGAGGGGATGCATTTCCGAGCAGAAAGACTAACTTTGCACCCTGACAGTAGACGTTGCCCACCACGGACGGCAACCTCGTCCTCACAGTTTCCTCCGTGCTCCAAACTTTCCAAGTACTGCAATACTTTCTCCCCTCTCTGCTCCTGGTCTACTTTGTCACCATTTACACTTTCTGTTGTTTTGATGCACAGTCAATCGACAATCAATTTCCCCTTTTTCTGCGGCCGTTGTTTTATTCTTTTAAGGTTTGCTTCTGGCAAGAATGCATGACCCAGTTGTTCTTGCCCCACAACTTCCCTCTATCTATTATCAGTTGTGCAGGCTGCACTTACGGACCTCCGCTCACTTCCAGCTTCTTGTTAGATTCAGTTAACATCACTTCCTGTTGTGTGCTCCACTGGAGAGACGGGGAAGACTAAAGCCCATCGTTCCTGTGGGTTTCTCGTGCTTTATCACAACATCAGCCAAGGAATCGGACAATCTTAAGCTTGCTTTGTAAGACAAGCCGCTTTATGCACTGTAAAGCTCTTATCACACCCAATCTCAAAGCTCAAATCTGTGCTCTCTCTCTCTCTGTAAAGTTCATGCACTACTTTTCTCTTCTTTTTTTTTGCTGAGGAAGAAACATTTTACCCGTTATACAGTTTTAATTGGACACTTTCTGGTGTCTTTGGTGTTGGAACTTGTACTGTTAGTCAAAAAAAACAACCCCTACAGCTTACTAATTAACACATTATCACTTGTTTGTTTAATCCGCATGAACGAAAGTGTAGAGCCAAGAGTTTTGTCATCACATTGAGGTTGCCAGACAAACAGCGGAGACACAGCTCGCAGCCGAGAAACACTCCAGGACACAAGCCCCATGAAACCAGAACACATAGGTGTTGATTCAAACCATGTTGATTAAAATGATAAGATTCATATTTAGAGAAGCTGGTCAGCAGATTTTTGTTTTGGACAGGCCCTGCTTTTTTTATGTTGAGCTAAACCATGTGGCTACTGGCATATTTAAGGGTCGTACATGTGGGTGGTATCCTCTCGTCTGGGCCTCTGTGAGATATCTAATTGATGTCGAACTAACGATTTAAAAGCACAATCTTGTTATTTGGGGATTTATAGGCGGCTCTAAACAACATATCATTCAATATCACTATCACAAAAAGTTGGGGTTGACATTCTCACCACTTGATGCACTTTAGTTTTGCTTTATACGAGAATTGCTTTATCTATAGGTGGCGACATTATACTCACAGAGGTTACATCTTCATTGTTGCGATGGTGGGAAGAAAAAACTTTTTTCCCCCTTGCTTTTCCTAAAAAGAAACTGGAGCAAAGCTGACAGTGTGATCCCATAAGGAAGTTTTAAGATCACATAGAAAAGGGGTCTGAATGACGGATGATCCTCGGTTTCTCTCTGACTGCCTCCTCCTCCCTCTGTGCACTTCCAAAATCTACTCTGGGTTTGATTGTTCTTCTGCTGTATTTATCAGCTTCACAGGCAAAACCGCCCGAGGAACCTGCGAGTAGCACTCAGCTTGTTTTTGTTTGTTTATTAATGCAGGCAAAAATGGAAATAGGCAAAGGGTGTATGATGAATATTGAGCAGTTTTAGGCTTTGAGCAGCATATGCTTGTTCTTGTATTCAGATGCATAAATTGGTATGGAGATGCGGACGACCTCTTTTCCTACTGACGTGTCAGTTATGCGGTTCATTACCGGTTGGTCATCATCTTCATTATCACAATGAAGACATGGATTTCCTTCCAAATTAAGGAGGCACCTTCAGTTTGGATGAAGCACTTCTCGTACCATCATGTTTTGTGCAGAAACGTACCTACTGCAAAAATCGATGGAGTGAATATTAATCTATATTTTGTTTAATTTATAATATGAATGTTTATTCTACACATACAACAAACCTGATTGTGTCCCCGAAGGCTGAATGTTAATTTGACCTATTTAATTTTTTTTTTTAAATGATTATTTACACTTTATGTAAATTTGTCTTTGCACTGGATTAGGGCGCTATATTACAAAACACTTGCTTGTGTTGAAGACAGAATTTCAACTTTAAACTTCAGGTGCAATGAACATGGCTGCCCACAAGCTATAGGAATTTTATGTTATTTCAACTTAATTGGTTTTACACCTCCACAACTCACGAGACGAATTATTTCATTTCAGTTTAAATGAACTCGACATTTTTACCCTCAATTTCTACCCTCAATGTTTTAAAGTGAATATTCTTTTTATATTTCTTGTTGAGAAACACATTTTTAGAAGGAGACATTTTGCTGTTTCTAAAGTATTGCAGAGTATTTACTGTAAACTGAACACAAGGTAAAGTAGATTGGTGCACAGCAGAGCGTATACCTCCACCGAGGCCCAACCGTCCCCTTAAATTCAATCTGGCTGCACCAAAATGCAGTCCCCAATTTTCTTCATCAAGGTTTTGCAGTATTGCATGTAAAATGGGTGAAAATGTTTTTATAATAAAATCAATCCGTCCCTTTGTCTCGATCCATGCCAAAAATGAATGGGTTCTTTCTTGGCCCAGGTCCCGTCCTTCCACCTAGTTTTGTGGTTTTGTGGTTTTGTGTTTACCAGTTTTTGCATGTTTTTTCTCTCTCCTGCTGAGAGAGAAAAAACAAAGGGACAGGGGCAAAAATATAACCTCCAATTTAATTGGTTTATTACCTTGTTAACAGGCTTTTCTCCATGACACTTGATAACATCTGTTACAAAAAAATGAATACAAACCTGAATCATAAACCGTTAACATTCCATTGGTCTCATTAAGAAAGACACAAATATGACAAATGACCACTTCCACATATTCCTTTACATTGTGTATTTGTATGTCGCTGTGTGACAACAGGTCTGGATCTACTGGTCTGGTGTGTATTCCTGTGGAACCGGTGCATGGGACAGATTGATCTTCACAGAGCGCCGCACTCGTTTGTTCTGCCTTTTTCTTTTTTCATCTGTCGTGAATCAATAGTTTCAAAGTGTCATCTCTTTTCCCCCTGACACGGGGATTCTTGGGACTTGTTAACCATTATCTAGTTCTACGTGACCTTGAAATAAGTTTGACGGATAATTACAATTTCACACTGATGCCGTCCATGGGGGAAGTCATTATTATTGGCAGGCTGTGCAGACGTGTGTCAAGGCATGAGCGTTCACGAGGGCCTTTGCGTTTCCTAACAGCAGCAAAGCCATTATATTCAAAACCATTAAAACACCCAGTCCTTCGCAATATATGACGGCCACATTCATTTATAACCATGCTCTTCATCATAGACACAAAGACAGTTGCTCCACAAGTGGTAGAGTGCAGGTTTTCTTCAGTGCACTGACTGTGAAAGTGCCTGGAGACCGGCTGTGCTGTGGGAAAGGGAGGCAGCTGGAGCCGACAAACCAAGACTTGGGACTGGCCAAGGAATCCAGCAGCTTCAATTTGACAGGCTTGATTCGATTTAGTGTGCGCAAGGAAGTGGTCTCCACTAAACTGCTCTCAGATGCAATTCACATAGACAATGCGGCCCGGGCTCCCTCTTGTCAGAGTTCTGGGGGAAATAAAGAAGTCTGGAAAGCCTTTGTAAAGTCTCCTCTGCTTCACAAGACATCGGGGGAAATTTGAGACTTTTGAAACTTTTCCCTCCGTCAACAAAACTCGGAAAGGCATGAGCTGATGTAAACTGTGTCTTAAAAGGCATTGCTTGCTGCTGCTTTTTTCTTTTAAAAATTGAGCTTGACGTTGTTCTAAGGCCTTGAATTTTCTTGGAAGTCTCCGAGAACCCGTCAGAAACTAACGCAATAACTTCTTGAGGAGGTGAAAACATGGCCTCCAACATAGAGCGCTGCCAGTCACACGTCTGAGGCTGAAAGCCCTCGAGACGATTCCAGAGAAGAGATCGGAGGCCGAGGTGTGAGGAGCAGTATATTCCTCTGGAACAGAGGCCTGTGGGGTGTGTTGTGTTTCTCTGCTAAGCCCTCACTTGACTAGGCACTTGATGGCGAGCCAACACAGCTCTCCAGCCAAAACAGGATATTCTGTTTCCTGCTACAGTGCCTTAAAGTCAATTTACAGCTGTACATTTATACATGTCACTATTTTTTCTTAATTTTTTTTTCGTTTTTACACTTCCAATGATGTCTGCAGGGATTACATTAAACGATTATGTGCAATCATGCAAGTGCTGAAACAAAGGAAGCATTTTCCTGCATGCAGTTAATTTCCTGTTCTTCCACTCCACTGTCTCTCCCTGTCCACAGAGCCAGTGGAGGTCCCCAATCATTGCATTTTCTTGAAAGGTATTTTTAACATTGGTATACGTCCCATTTGTTGGACGGAGGACTTGCTGAAATCTCGCAGAAATCTTTCGCCAGTGGCTGTCGCCATAGCAACGCGTGCGAGGCGGCCGTGACCTGAGCGCCGAGTCCGTGTGACCTTTTTTGAAACTTTAAAAAAAGCATCTGGAAGCAGAACCAGGTGTAAGTGCAGCTGAATAAACCAAAATCCAGACGGGTATGGAGCTGGCTGCAATCAGGTGCATCATGTTTAAAGGAAGATAACTTCTTTTTTTTAGAAAAACGTCCGAGGTGGTTGAGTTATTGACTCAACAGCAGGGAGAAACCAAAATTGTTTCTGAAAACTATTTCACAGGTCAGAGCAATTGAAGGAAATCTGTATACCCAGCGTTTTAATCATTTCCCCTCGCACCTCTTCTTCTTCTTCTTCTCCTCATTTGTTATTCTTCCTCTCCGTACAAGGCTGTTTGAAGTCCCTTTGCTGCTGCTGTGTAGTTTCCACGCAGTCGATCCTGTAGCGAATCCACACAGATGTGTTCGCTGACCGTCGTCTTTTCACAGCACTACAAACTCAGTGCAGAGGAAGAGAGAAGACTGGCAGAGATTTCCAATACACTCTACACTGTAGAGCCAGCACATTAATACATATCTGGAAAGGCTAAAGCCTAATTTCTGAAACTCATAACTTGTCAAAAGGCCTAAGGTGAGGATGAAGAGAAATGTGACACCTGCTCTGAACTAACCGAGAGAGCTCGGCCCCCGAACAACACCCACACAAACACTTCTGATAAATCTTCACAGATGTATTACAGCAAATTCGTCTGTTTTGTAAAAACGCCAACTCCTTTCCCCCCCCGGCCATTGTTTATCTATGTTCATGGCTCATTTTTGTTGCTCTCTGGATGTTTCCCATGCTCCTGAAACAACCTCAACTAATGCTGTTTGTCAGCGTGACACATTTTTCATTGAAGCCTCCCAGCAGCGAATCCCCCCTCCAGCGACTCAAACCCACCTGACGGCGCGTGTGTAGTCCGCGAAATTGCGCCAGACACTCCCTCGGATATGGCATTTGAAGGAACAAGCAGTTGATTATCACTTGTGAAAATTCTTTTTTCTTTCAGCTTTCTTATCAGGGTGGGTGGATGACCTTCAGAGCTGCGTGGAGGGATCGAGGGGAGGGTGGCGTCGGAATAAAGTACAGGCGGCCGCCCGCTTCAAAGAACTCCTGCTGCTGGTCGTGTCAGGGGTGTGTGATCGTCTATAGATGTCTCTCACACACACACACACACACACAGACACACACACACACACGCGCGCACACACACACACACACACACACACACACACACACACACACACACACACACACACACACACACACACACACACACACACACACACAGTACTTCTTACAGTGACACGTGGCACTGTAGGCTACAGTTGTCCCTGATAGGTAGGAACATGCTCAATGTAAATAAGAGGTATAGATTAACACGTAAAATAGCTGAATATATTACTCAGGAAACGACCCTCGGATCCATGTTGTAATTTATCACTGTAGAGGTTTAACAAGGGGAGAATAAACAGGAAGAAAATAACGAGTGATTACCCCTCCTACTCCAGCCCCCTGACATGCCAGGTCACAGTCGATCGTCGAGTGAGTCGAAGAACCCATCCTCTAACCCTCCAGCCTTCCCATTCATAATTCACCCACATCTCACTCACTCTCTGTCACAATGATTCTCTGTGAAATATATATATTTTTTTCTCTCCCTCAGCTTCTCTGGGACTGCTCCTTGACGGACACATTTTAAAGAGCAATAACTATGTTTTTTTTGACTGGCCCCCGGTTGCTAAATGACCACCATCCATCTGCAGGAGAGCTGACAGTGTTGTTGATCAATAGCCATGACGCGAGGATCACTTCGCCACGTGCTGACATTTCTCACTTTTCCAAATGTTACCCTCCGGTTTGCAGTCTAATCACATTTCTCTGGCTGCTCCACGAGGTGGAGGACGACGCTGCGAGGAGGGAACTGGCAAGACAAGATTTCTCAGTTCCAAAAGACTGAAAAACTTTGGAAAAAGACAAAACGTTAAAGCGACGTTTAAAAAAAACAAAATCATTCGATATTTCTGTTGGATCTCGAAGAAGGAGCCAGAAAACAGGAGCCCGTGGGAGGACAGGTGAAGGCAGGAGTGACCAAAGCAAAGAAAGCATGAAAACTAATGGTGTGCAGCCCTGTCTCCACTAAAACTGTCACTTTTTACAATGTAATAGTTAAATCAATTTAGGCGTATTTAAGTGTAAATTCTATGAGAATTGAATGTGTAATTATTGACAGTACAGTAGTTTGGGTTGTAGAATACAGAGAAGCAACAAAGATTGAAGTTTGTAAACACACTAGTTTTATACCAGCATAGAGAAAGATTGTCAAAATTGCTTTTCACCCTGAATTTCAAGCACATAATTCAGGATGTCATCAGAAAAACTGTAAACCAACCATTTTTCATAACATCCAGAATGTTGTAATAAATGTCCGAGCTGAACCAAAAAACCAAAAGAGAAAACACAGATTATTGGCCACTTCACTAAAATTTGACGGCCGCTAAATGCTTCTCATGGTCCTCTTCTTGCAATTTAGTAGCAATCCTTTTTGCAAGGGCACATTTCAGCTCTACAAAAGGCTGCAAATGGGATTACGGTAAGGGCTCATCAGTCCAAATTTTCCTTTCCAACCATTGTTTTGTGCCGCTGAATGTGTGTTTTAGATCGCGGTCCTGCTGAAAGGGGCCAAGACCTTCAGCACTGGGTGCAGCACATTTCCCTCTGAAATACCGCGGTAATCTTCAGATTTCATCTGAATCTTCATTTGATACTCTCACTAGCCTCCATTACCGGACATAACCACCACCATGTTTTACTGGAGGTGGGTTGTTCTTTTCCTTATGGGACTCATTTTGTCACCATTAAAAAAACTGATGCAGCACATCCCCAAAGTGCTCTGCTTTGGTTTTATATATACGCAGAACATTAGTCCTACTTGGTTTAATGTGCGGTGTGAAAACACCCCTTCAGATTGCACCACGTCAGCCTGACGCTCTTTAGCTGTCTGGACCAGTTTCTTCTTAGATCCACACCCTGGAAGCATCTTACTAGTTTTATGATTGTGAAACGTCTTGAAATTATGCACACAGATATCAAAATCTTTGGCAGTTACCGGCCACCAGTTGGCATGGGAACCACCACAGAGGTGGTTTAGTTAAATATATCAAGAGTTACCTGTGGTGCAATTGTGCTTGTATTATTTCACTATTATACAAAAAAAAAATTCTTCTGCATTTCTCCTATGAACTTGGACGTTTTATGTAAATATTCTGGTTCATCTGCATATATTTCTGACAATATTTTGATTTATGTGTTTGAAATTCAGACATGCTAATAATTGTGACCAGGACTACAAAGGCAAAAGTGTCCACAACCTGAAACAAACTGCTCCTTAATGGTTCACAGCCAAATGTTATGAAAATACATAGTTGGAAAGATTGAAAAGTGTAATATTATAATTTGCTCATACTATCGACCACCCATTATCAACCTATTGCCGGTCTTACAAACCATTTTAATAATGACAACAACTCTTTTCAGTAAAAGCAACGACAGAGAAGTTGCTTTTTAAAAAAATCAGAGATAATACAGGGCACTAATCTAAAAACCACGGTGCCATGAAGACGGAGGGGGAGGAGAAACGAGACGTTTCATGGTTAATGTTGTGGAATAAATGGAACGGAGTGGTGAAGTTAAAAAAAAGCACCAAAAAAACAGACTATTTGTTACATTTCCATTCGCAGCAATAGCAGAGACTCACTACATTCAGAAATCTGATCAACCCAGCAGTGGAAGAAGTGGAAGAAGTGGAGGTGTCCTCGTTTATCCTCGTGCCTGGACGGATCGTGAGTGACTGATCCATTGATTCTTGTCTTCCCCATAAAGTTTTTGATAAGTTCTCATCAAGGTAATTTGACTCCTGATCCACATTAATTCCAAACAAAGACACTTGTCAACTGATAAAGAAACAATCAGTGTTTTATCAACACTTTAATCAAAGTGTTAATTAGTTCACAAAAATTTGTCACAGTCTCCCAAAGCCTAACCTCAGCATTTTCAACCAGTCGGCACCATGACAACACATAATGTAAACAGGTTGGTCTTTTTAATTAGATATTATCCATCGACATTTGCTAAATAAAGTAGGAAAAATACACTGTAAAGGAAACTTAGGTATGTCAGTGCTGGAGATGGAGGCATATTGGGGCTGTGTCAGTAATAATTTAAAAGTTGTATTGGACCTTTGTGGTGAAACGGGAGCGTCGGATTCACCAGTTCATTAACGTTCCGACCCTAACCTATATGGTCATGAGCCCTGGGAAGTGAGCAAAAGAATGAGATCCTGGATACGAGATGCCTAAATGAGCCTTCTCTGTAGGGTGGTTTGGCTCAGCGTTGGGGAGAGCATGAGGGGTTATAGGTTATTGGGCTTGGGGTTAGGGTAGACTCAGATCTTGCTGGAGGGATTACATATCCCATCTCGCCTAGGAAACCCTTGGATTAACAAAAATCAGTTAATACGGCAGGGAACCTTTTGTTTCTTCAATGAAATAGATATCCGCAGTGGTTATCTAAAGTTGATGCTCATAAGAAACCACAGGATATCCAGACTTTGATATTTTTCCCTGTAGAGGGAAAGTCGGCGTTATTTGGTATGTTGTTAATGTCTATCTTTTCTTCCCCCTGCGTTCTTTGAGTCCTATCTGATGCAGCATGTCAACATCGATAACAAGCGCCTACAATTCAAAGACCCTACAAGACAGTGATTCGTCTCACACCCTGCTGACAGCCGACCAATACTTCCAGTGATTTCCCTCCCAATGTTTTCATGCAAAGTCCATTTTCCACTGCAAACGTTGAGCGGCACAAGAGATATTTACTCAATTATTAACAATTTAAGATCAAGGGCCTCACTGTAGCTATCCCACATTGAGTGTGACGCCTCTCCCACACGGGGGGGGGGGCAGAACTGAAGAGCCGCATCAACCAAGTCACACGTCTCTCTAACCATGTACAAATAAATTCTAAACGTTAATGACAGTTATTGAAGTATATTCAAGTTTTGCATTTGGGGGGGATCTGTCACAGTATCCACTGGCTTTGATGTAATGAGTCACTGTTAATTGGCTATAAATGCAGTTATGATTGATGGTCTTTGGGAGCTCTTAAGATTGCACTAACAGGCCTCTCGCTGCTTTAGTGCTGCACATCAATAACTCTGCAGCATCTCCGGCACCATCTGAGCTCACACTGTTGCTCCGCTTGTTCCCTTTCTTTCACCCATCACATTGGGGCGTCCCAGGGCTCCCTCCGTGAGCAAGTTACGTGCCCTGTATTGGGCTGCCTCCTTCACATGAACCAGCGTTTTTCTTTCTGCATACTTGTGATGACTGTGCATGAAGAGCATTTCAGAGGGCAGCTAGTTGTTTGTTTCCCCCTCATGAGTCCAATGCTCAATATAATGAAGCAAGACTTTGCTGGAGAAGAGAGACGGTCATGAATGGTTGGTGAAATTATTCGTCATCTCTGAACATTTTCCATGTGGTTCAGCCCAAAGGTGTCGATGTGCCTTCTTTTTGACCATAAGAGAAAACATGTATTTTTCCTGACCTAAGAGTAACAGAAGTTTGTTGCGCTGTAGACACCTTTCCGAAGTAAGCAACTGCGAGCTCTGTGTTTTCACAAAGATTGAAAAATTAATGGTGAGTTGTTTATTTAAGCTTCGCCAGAGGGTCAAGAATCTAGATCTTGGTTGGTGGGTACAAGGTGTTATTTTATTTTGCTGAGCTGTGCATGTGTGACTAACACTCTTGAATACTGAATTTAGATCTATTCTTGGAAAGTGAGAGGTGCACCCTCTCTTGTGTGCGACCAAAACATTGCATGAGCTAAAATGTGGGCCTACGTCTCTCATCTTCACGTACACCAATGATTGCAGAAAGCCTGCAGCAGCTGACTGACGTTTCCAAAAGCTCAGGCGCTTCCGTAACATTTATTCTCCTTCATGGGGGGATCCAGTACCTTTCTTTTTTTTGACGTGGAACATCAGCTCTCTGGCCTGTGTGTGTGTGTGTGTGTGTGTGCGTGCGTGTGTGTGTGTGTGTGTGTGTGTGTGCGTGTGCGTGCGTGGGTTTGCATGACGTTGTCACAAAGTGACGTTAAAAAAAAAGAAAGACAGAAAATCATATCCAAGAAGATCTGAAGACAAACGGCTGAAAAGGTGGCGGGTCTATCATGACAAGTGTAGATAAGCGATTATGTGTTGGTTCCAGTGGAGCAGGTGATTCCTCAGCCCTGCAGGCAGCGGCTGAGGCATTTCAGCAGCGTGGAGAGTAGACAGAATCATCCAAAAAAAAAAAAAAGAACTCGGCAAGCTGGGAGCTCCGGCTATGCCTTGAAAGATCAATGATAGGGGCTTACATCTACAGCTTTTGTCACGGGAGCTTTTGTTGCTAGAGGTGTGAAAAATGAATCACTGCACCGGCGTGGAGGGTTCTTTACGTCCACTCGTCATGCGGAAAAAAACACAACCACATTGGTAAACATGACACAATTGCCCGCAGGAGATTTGAAGAGGTCACTGAGGAAAGGACTTAAACAGAAGTTGGTGCGATGTTGCAGGCGGGTTCAGACTGAGAAAAATTCATGTCAAACTTAACCAGAGACGATATTTGTTGGTATGAGACAAAAAATTGTTCTCTCTAGTCCCCGCTGCAGCAGCACCTTACCACGTCCTGGTGATGAAGCAACCAACCCTCTCAGCATTACCGCACATCCTGCGTCCTCCCACTGCCACAAAACTTAAAGCTCGCATGAATAATTTGTCCATCTGGGAGCCGTCTATTTAGCATAAGTGACTCATCTATCCAGTCTGGGCACGAAGCACAGGGCTGGGCTAAGGTAGCCACCGACGCACAATTCCGATTTCGTCAAATTTTCCGGATGACGTCCCACCACATATGCAGCTTTACAGAGGAAGTGATGCTTTTGAAGAGTTGACGACAACATCACGTTGTCTGTTCAGATGCCGCCCCCCAGCGAAACATGACAAACTGATCCATCTCGGGGAGAAAACAAGATGTATGGCACTCACTTGGATTCCATATGGCAGCAATGCCACATAATTATTCCATAATTAACTTGAATGTTTGCACCCTGGACCATTTGCCTCGCCAGCTGTCATTGCTGAGGCATCTGCTGGATACCGCGGCATGGAGCGGCTCACACCTTGGTCCTCCTCCGACCACCCAGAGCCACCTGCTCATTAACTAGGCCATAAAAAGTGCAGGCAGCAGTGGCTCTATCGCCCTCCCTAACTTATTTGCTCCTTTACCCACCGGGCCCTCTCAATAAATGTCATATCTTTGGGACTTAATAGGATCTCAAGCCACATCGGATCACCGCGTTCACCCTTAATAAACAGAGGCGGCTGCTTGAAATGAGCTCCCGCTGCAAATCAGCAAAGACCAAAGAAGTAACTGAACATTAATGAGAGAATTATTGGATACTGATATACTGTCCTACATTGTCTCCCAAGGACACTGGGATTACTTGTGCTTGATTAAAGGAGTGCACTCGGCAATCGCACCACACATCTCGCATTGGCTTGTGCATCCCAGACCCAAAAAACAAACAAACATGCATTTAAAGACACATCAAAATCCGGGCCGTGTTATTGTTATCTAAAGCGACTATAGGAATCTTCTCACCTTGCGGTGTGTTTTCATTTTGCTCCCTCTCAGCTGGTCAAAGTGCCTCTTTTGCACGTGTCAATCATCTTGACAAGCTGTCTCCTATGAATGCGTCTTGCCTGAGGCTGAGATAAGTGCCATCAATAAAGACACCACGGGCACCGGCGGTGAACACCGATGATCTGCAGTACGTGAAGCGAGTCGGATATTCCTGCCGGTATGGAGCCATTAATCCCTCCGATTGTGTCCCTAAAACGGCCCAAGCAGCAAAGAAAACTGTAGATTGATGCTTTTTGCAAAAAAAATCTGATTTGTAATTTCCTTTTTCTTAAATATGAATCTTTAGCCGTTTGACGGAGGAATACAAAGTGCTTTCTGTGCTGCTGGGTGATCTCAGAGATCTCACTGGTTCATATCTGATCCGGCTGACAAGCATATCTGATTTGTATTTTGGAGGCGGCGCAGCGGTCCAGGGACAGGTGTAATCTGTCTGGATTTCCTGGGGTTCCTGTCAAGGCTGCAGCTGCATTTTCAGCGTGGACCTTTTTTTTTCAGTCGTCAGATAAGGCACACATTAAATTCTCTGAGCAATGCTGCTCGCGCTGTCGTGTAATTTGCGAGTGCCGATCTGACAGTCCATGTTTAAAAATGATATTAATCTCTGTAATGGCTCGCAAAGTTTCCGCTCCTCGGCCTTTATGCTTTAATCACAGATATTCTGGCAGTTGATTTACACATCTGAGCCTTTTTGGCTGCACAAGTATGTTTTTCTGCAGGTGGAGCCACATATCTCAAGTTTTATCTTTCCCTTTCTCCTCTGATCAATAATTAATCAAAAAGAAAAAAGCTTTCACATGTTCATAATCTTGTGCCAGGAGGATGAAACATTTTGTGCCACAACAAATAATGGTGGTAAATCATCTTCTTTCTCTCTCTCAGTGATTTCAGTCAATAAGTTGTTTACATCCCTGCTGTGCAGGAATGCTAGTCGAACTATAGGGAGTGTGTTTTGGTCCAAAAATCGTATCAAAGAATCAGTGGGAATCAGAATTTTCATGACGTCGTAGAGAGATGACGCGTGGTAAAAAACAACATTCAGGCAGGATGAGTTTCCATTTGATTGTCAATTTGTGAGACCTCACGTACATGTATTTCTGCAGTCTGTGACTGCACACGGCTGACTGCCAATCATATCCCTTCTTGTCATTGTGACTATGCAACGTGTTGTCACAGGAAACAGCCAATGTGCCACAGCGAGGGCAGGGCCCTGCTAAACCAATGTGGACAGTCTCCACCCGGTGCAGAACAGGGTCATCTGATTCCCCCACAATGCAGCTCGGAGGCATGCCACACCGATTCTCCACAGTGCCCGCGGATCCTCCGACCACCAGACTCCCTCTGACGTCATTATGCGCCAATTTTTAAAACTTTGAAAGTTTAGGGGAAAAGTGACAATTTTTCAGTATAATTTGCAGTATAATATTTAGGCGGAAACTTATTTAAATAGTTTGACATTTTCATTGAAAAAGCCAATTCCAATTCTGGTCAAGAGCCACCATGTCTGTAAACGAAATATGAAACTTGAATAAGCTGGTGGTAAGCTTAGCTTGGCCTAGCATAAAAACTAAAGTAATGGGAAACAGATAGGTTACATCCATACTGATATTTAATAAATTCTTCTTTTAAAAAAGGCACTTGAAACTAATTAACACCTTGAAGGTGCAGGGAGTCTCTGCAACAATCATAGACACCGCTCTAGCATTACAAGCTATGCCCAGAGGTAATGCCCAGAAAAGAAGGTCACAGATGCTGCAAGGAATTCTTTTTTGCAATAATTCCCTGTGCATGAAAGAAAATCTGAAAATTGTTCACAATGTTCTCAGACACTCAAGTATTAAGAAAGGCCCAAGGTTTCACACGTCTTGAAAGAAAACCGCTTATTTGATATTAATTCAAGGACCACTCCATTGACTTTTCTTGGCTTCATCAGCGGCTACACACAGTGGTATCTGCCATCGAGAAATAAGAGGATTAATGGGTGCATGTGTGAAGATGAAGGTTATTCTGCAGAGCAGGGGTCAGAGTAAATTACACGTTGGATGCTGAATGAAAGTGTGAAGGGTCCGTGATGGAACCTGAACGCCACACCTGAACTGAGGGGACGAAAGTGGAGGACATAATTATAATTCATTAGTGAAAGTGCTTTAGGAGCAGAACACTGATATGCTGCAGTGTGACCTATAGTCTTTAAATATAGTTTTGTCTCTTACCATTCATATGACGACTCCCCTCACGTCTTCTATGTGTTCTTTTGTTCTCAAACTTTGTCAGATCTGCAGCAATTGATTTTCTCCACTAAAACATTAGAGTTTGCTTTCCCTCTCATTAGGCATTCATGTGCTGATGACCATTAGAGCAACACCGAGACATCCTGCATTCTCAGTGAAAACGAGCATCGATACATATTCAATACATATCACTGGACCCCGGTGAGGTGGGCACTTTAACTGTTCAATTCTAATTGCATTTAACCACAGTCTGGGATGCCCTAGAAGGACTGCCACTCCTCCAGAGGCCGTTGGGGATTCATTCATCCATTTGATTGCATTAAAACAGGATGTTTTGCCTGATTACAAAAAGGCAAATGGTGATTTTCAGGCTGTGAAACTGGTCTCATCCTTCTGCAAAGCTCGCTGGTCCGACAAAGAAGCAACTGCAGGCTACAGAGACATCGCTCAAAGGAAGGGAAAGAGAATTCTTTACTTTTTGTGACAGACAAAAAAAAACAACATCACATTTTAAAGAGTAACACTGAGCATATGGGAGATTCTTGGATAGCAGTTGAAACATAAACCAGTCTTTTATTTCTCCTCTATGGAAGCCCTTTCTCTGGAAGCTGCAGCATCAGCAAGCAAGTGCACACTAAAAAGAAAAGGGACAATCCAAGTTAGTCAACCAGGAGCCTGCCTAGGGAACAAAATCAACTTGATGCCAGATTTGAATATTGGAAATCACAGTTCGAAATCTACAGGGACAGTTTGTTTTTTAAGTATCAAACACGTTAGACGATGAAGGAAAAACGATGAGCAGTCAAACTGGCGTCATGCCTTTCTGTAAACTCCTCCGACGATTATGACCTGATTTCCTTCATTGTTGCTCTTGTGTTGCGTGGCGACTGCGAGAAAAGAGATCTCTGTGTCTCGTGCGTCACGTCCACTGTGTTTTGTATTCCACCTACTGTACATTACGCGCTGCATAGAAAGCACATCTCGACAAAGATTGTCAGTGACAAACGGTTGCTCCGACAAAACAGTCCACCGTCAGCAGCGTATTGTCAGTCAGCATAGAAAATGACGTCTCCTACGAGTGCTGTTTTTGTGTATTTACCATATGAGGCATTTTCCTAAAGTTGTGGGAATTATGAAATGGTTGCTTTAGGAAAAGCTTTTCATATCCTATTTCTATCGTGATTACCTAAAATGCAAATGTGAGACACGCTTTCTGTGCCTGTAGAAAACCACTAGTGGTGGAGGAAGTGTCATGACTTAAAGCTGCACTGACTAATATTTCTATATACTGAAATGTTTGTATAAATAATGGATCAAACGGTCATGTGTAATGCAGGTGTTACAGAAACAAACCCGCAGAGAGATATCAGCCCGACTGTGAGCTAATGTTTGCTAACACATGAGCAAATGAGGTGATGGTGAGTCAAAGTTGGGTTTTTACAGCTCCTCCTGTTGCCCCATTTTGTCCCCAAAAAAAGCAAAAATGTAAAGTCCTTGGCTACAATGAAAAATCTAATATGCAGAGAGCGCATAAGTTCAGTCAGCAAAATGAAAAAAGTCTCACTTGTTAGGTAATGCAGCCTATTTCAGAGTTTCTGGCAATTTTACTGAAGCATCAATGTGTAAACAGCATTTCATATTGTAGCTGGTGGGGGTGGTGCTCCTTTTGAGTGCCGACATCCTTCATATACCTATTTGGATAATTATTAGTACAATGCATTACATTTTACAAGCTTATCAAATGTAATGTTTGCTAAATCATAACATGCAGAGTTGATACAGCTGTGAACATCTGTATTGGAGTAAAATGTTTATTTACATGGAGTGAAGTAGAATTATGAGGTAATTTAGAATGGAAAACACTGCATTGTACTGTACTGTACCTCCAAATGATACTTAATCACAGTTAAATAAATAGCCTTGGTTTACTTTCAAGCTCGGGTCAATGCACATGTGCATGATATGTTGCTATGGAGCAAGCTTTTTATACGCAATATTTTATTGTTCTTTCACGATTCCCTCCCCACATTGGCTTTCCTCTCCCTCTTGTCCCCTTTCTTTTTTTTCTTCATGCCAGTCCCTTCATGTGAGAGTCTTGTTCTTCTGATCTCCCGTCTGCGATACGAGGCCCTGGGCACATTTAGCCCCATCAGCCCCGCGGGGCCTTTGTACTGTCAAACTCTCGCAGGGCCTCTTATCCTCGCCTCTTATCCTCCTTCAAACCACAGCTGATCAACAATGCTCATTTGAAGGAAGCTCATTTATTATGTAATGCTGTCTTTAATTATTTAACCCTCCGCTGAGCCTCCATTAATATGCAGGGATTTCATCCGCTCCCACCCTGTTCGACAATGGCGAGCTGCGTGTTTGCAACCTTAAATGCCAGTAGTTGTTACGCTGTATGACATAACTTTCCCCGCAGACCAGATACATGACTTACAATTGATGCCACATGCTAAATCTTTCGGAATTCTCCCCTTTCCTTTCAAATGGCTGGGAAGTGAGTGAATATGTGCCAGTATGGTTTTTTTAAAGGGGTTTAAGTGTGGGAATTTTAAAGGTAAGGGGCATTTTAAATGAACGAAGCCTTTGTGTTATAACCATAAACCTTTGTATATTAATTGGGTACATAAAAGCCTCTGCAGACTCTTAAACTGGCCACCCAGTTGTAGTTGTGATCTGTCCAGGCACATGGGTTTATACGTTCAGCTCAAAAAGCCAATACACTCTTTATAGGACATGACCTTAGCGTTCTCTTCAGACGGCTTTCTGCTCATAATGTTTTGTGTCAGAGCGACTTGAGCCAAGTGATGCGGTTGACTGTTGGATTCCTGCCAAAAAGTGTCCCTTTATTGATCTGAGTCTTTTATTGCACCATCAGTAGCCATTAGGGCGTTTTGTATTTTTATTATAATTCTTCCATAAATGGCTTCAAGCAAAGATGCTGCAGTTCACAAGAAATGGCCCATGTGTGTTAAAAGTTTGTCTCAAATCTCTGAGACTCTGAAATATTAATGTGTGTAGACTCATGCATTTTCCTTTTTTGTTTACCATTTGAATTTTTTTTAAAGTGCTGTATGATCTAATTAAGTCTGATCTATGTTTACTTTGTGGGTAGAAATCTAATGTTATTAATCAGAGATCTTGCTGCAGGATGTGGGATATTGAGAAAGGTTGGGGGGAGGCGGAGGGAAGTATTTATATTCTCATTGTTGTAAAATCAATAAAGAGCTGATGATGACAATGTTAAGAAAAAAGGGGGAGGTTTTGTTTAATCGTTTGTGCTTAATCATTTTCAGCTTCAACTGTTCAAATCTGAACAAGATTGTGGTTCCGCATTTCTCCGGATTGCCACGAGTTACATAGTCTGATGTTGCTGATGTTTTTTTCCCTTCATCGTGCAAAGATACCTTTAAGTCGTCTCTGGTTCTTTTAACCTAAAACAGTCAAAGAATCAAATGAAAGGTAAGGTAAACAGCTCCCTCTGTGGAGAGATCAGGTTCAATGTCATTTTAAAAAAGGCCATGAAGAAACTGTATTGACTGAAGGGCAGAAATACATAAGAGACGTACAGAAATACACCCACCTAGTTCGAAGCCAACCAGATGAATTACAGTATATTTCTCTTATTATTCTGTTAAAAAAAAAGTCATTAGAGCTGTAATCTCTGCAGTTAACAAGAGTTCCTTGTGGGTTTTCTCCGGGCCGGTGCAGGGAGCTCAGCTCAGCATCCCCGATGTTTAGGCATAAAGGACAGAAGGGTCAGATGACAAGATGTGAATGTCTCTTGTGTCTTTGTGAAGTAGGTAATGGAAAAGTTGGGGTTCCCAGCATCTGTGACAAGGGGCCATGGTGAACAGTACAGTACCTGAGCCAGAATGAAAGCTACTTGTCATGGGACATCAAGCACCTTTCCTGTCAAGGCCTCTGGCCCGGAGAACCACGGCGTGGACCTGTCACGGGATTACACTGCATGGGCAGGAGGTGATTTTGAATGCATACCTGGGGATCAACGCAGGTCAACACTTTGAGCTTCCAGCTCTCCACTTTCAGGCAGGATGCAGAGGACCTTGAAGTGCTAAAAGCGAACACCGGCATTCGCTTGCATAGCCTCGGGCGGAAGAGGCATCAGAATGACATATAGAGTCTGACGGTAGTCTTAAACTCTCTGTCGGTGTGGGACATCCTGTAGAGCACAAGAGCCCACCTGGGGCTGAGGCAAAGAGTTGGACATGTTGCTGCCCCTGCTGCAGTATTGATGTCCACTGCAGTGTGTGGAAAACCTCTCAGAGCCGCCCGTTGCGGTGAATGTGAGCAGAGCCGACTCTCAGTGAGAGTGTGACTTTATTAACATTCTGGTGCACTGGTATCTAATGTAAACAATTTACATTGAAACAAATAGAGTAATATAGGTCAATATGTGATGGCACATCATAAAATATAAGAACTACTCATATAACTGTAAACACACACTTGCACATTCGTCCTCATTACGAATACAACCATATGCCTATATACTATAACTGTACATGTTTTAAAAACCCATAAATATAATAATAAAACAAAATAAAGACGAACAATTGTTTATAAAAAAACAACATTTGGTTCCTTCCAGCTGTGTATTTTACGGTCTGACTACTGTAGGCGGGGTTGCTGCTTCCAGCCTGTTTATTCTGCACCGGATGTGTGTTAAATGTGTTGCTCTGTCTGATTGTATCGTCTGCTTGTGTCATCTCCTTCACCATGCGTGTTCCCTCCTGCTCTGAGGAAAGAGGAGCGTTGCGGTGGTGGGTTGCAGCATCTGGAGATTTATCCTGGGGGCCCGTTTTTTTTGCCCTGTCTCCAGCAATGCGGCCTGGCTTTTATTGCACCCCAGCGAAAGGACACTATCATAATCCAAACATTGTCTCACCATGGCAGGATAGAGAGGTCCCTTCAGGGTGGGCCATGTCTGGTTAGAACAGTCAGAAAGGGGGGCTGTTTATTGGATTTCCTCACTGAGGTCAGGGTACAGGTGAAAACCCGGGTACTTGGTAGTGGCCATGATCTGCACTTTGTGTCCCCAAGAAACTGGAGCGGGTTGTTGTGGGTTTCCGGAGAGGCAGGGTCGGAGTTCCACTGATGCAGCCCAGTTACCCAGCTGATGGGCTTCCCGTGCCAGTTACGTGTCACCATGAATATTGGTTAAGGGAATGGCCTGAGACACTTTAGGAGAAAGGAGCATCTTGGTGGAACCCCAGATGTCACCTCTGACCATTTGCCATCACCTCCTGCCTTGATGTTTCTGTGTTTCCAGGCTAAAAGTCCAGGGCACAGCTCCATGTTGGCCAGTTGTTGCAGCAGCTGGCCACGACCCACCCCAAGGTCCCATTGAAAGGCCTTGGACATGTCAGCCAGTGGCACCCTCACTACTTTTGGCTGTTGAACGTCTGTAGCCACTAACCAGGAATGTGTGTTACAGTGCTTGACCCGGGGAGTTGCTGGTTCTTACATTCAGACATCCCTGCTTGCATCAATTCACTTATGAGGAATTTACCCTTGTCTCTTACTTTCCCCTAAACCAGACGTTAGAGTGATGGGCCTCCACTCACTAGGAGTACTGGAGTTTAAAGTTCCCTGTAAATGTGAAATGTACACAATATGGGTGAGGACAGGGGCCAGATCTTCAGCATGGTCCTTTCTGCAGCCGTGATGGTGTCGCACCAGGTGTACAGGTCCTTCATGGGTTAAGCCCTGCAAGACGGTATTTGTGAAACCACCCACCCAAGAAAAATGACATCATCAGGGGGTTTGAGCAAATGTCCACCAAAAACAGATTAATGTAACAAAGCAGCTGTAGGAGTTATGAATTTTGTGCATAAGGGAAGGAGGTCAGGATAAATGGACGTTTCAGTAAAAAACCCTGGGCTTTGTGATGGAAGGTCACCGTTCACGTCTCCTTTCTCAGCAGTCACCTTGTAAGTCATTAAAGCACATCTTGTAATGTTTTCAAAGTGACATCTCACTCTCAAGAATGGCAGAATTATTCACATTCGTCTGCATCCTTCCTTGACATGGTTGACATAAAAGGCGAAACGGGTTTTAAGGATGAACCGCGGCCTTCTTTCTTTCAGTGTGAAAGCCAGTGACAGTTTTCACCTGAAAAATGGTCGATGAAAAAAATCACTGATACTCTAGTACAGGGACAAAAACATCTGTAATATAATATTTTGTAACTGGAATCATTATGGAAAACAAAGAGCATATACCGCATTCTCAGCCTTGAGGAAATTGATAGTGCTATGAGGGTCTCCATGCGAGACCCCCACAGACTCCTGGTAGGGTCAACAAACGATCCCCTGTATGTCCTGTGTGAGTGACTGTGCCGCCGTGTATATGTAGGGCGGTGGCTAAAAGAAGGCTCAACCTTACACATAAAACAGTTGTCCTCAAAGCTCGCTCCATCATGTGAGGAAGACTTCCAAAAGCGCTGACTCCCACAGTCAGCGCAGTCACTTAACCGCCGAGGTCACGCCTTCATATCAGAACAGAGATGTCTGGGAGACGGTGCCAAAACTAAAATGGATTCCTGATTCCGTTTAATACCCAACTTTGACTCAGCTTTGTTTATGATCTCCCGGGAGTACCTTGAAGCCGCAGGCCACCATCGCACGGCGATCGCAAACTTTCGGATGACAAGAGGGGATTTTGATATATATGGGAATGTTCTGAACATTAAAATTGGAGACCAGCCTCATCTATCAGTTGGAAATTTGGCGTAGGCGCTTTAACGATCATCATATGTTTGCTCCTTTATGAAACACACCTTCATTTCTTCCGAGGCACCCGGAGGTGAATTCGTAGTGGGGAGAGTGTTGAGGAGAATGTTTTTTGGAGGCGGAGAAAATTGGGCAGCAGTTAAGAAACCCTCTCCCTTTGATATAAGCCCAGGATAGACGGCTCTGAAGTCGAGTAAGCTGCAAAGTATGGTAACTCTCGCAAGCAGACGCAGAGTGCCAGGGAAAGAGATGAGTTTGCTGAGGTCATTGTTAAACCCTGTAGTATAGGCTTCACAACAACAGATTTAGTGGATGGGCGAGAAAAAAAAAAATCCCTTCACGGGCCCAACACTTTCAAAAGCTGTGCACACAAGGGAGATCTCGTGTTGCGCTTTAAAGTGCTTAAGATTTTGCAGATTCCCATTTTCTGAACTGATGTGAAAGAAAAGAAAGAGAAAAAACCGTGGCTGTTATCCTGTCTCCCACAAATGGTGTCTATTGTTTATTGTTCTGCCCGCTCCTACTCACATTACAGTTATGAAAATGATTCGGAACAGCGTCAGCCCTGCCCTGTAAAATTGGGCTCCACTTTGCATTCTCCGTTTGTTCTCCCCCGCACCCCTCATCCCTGCAAACATGGATTATTAAGGAAGAGAATGGTGTTATATTTTAATGATTGGCGCCAAACGTCTCCTGCATGTGTTATGTGAATTGGAGGGGGGGGGGGGGGGGGGAGTGTCTACAGAGCCAGAGGGGCAGTCAGTCAGGGTGAATTCTGCTGAGCGTCTTCACCTGGTGGGCAGGAGAGGGAGGAGGCAGACACCTCAGGAACCTCGTATGAGCGGGCAGACGTACAGATACGTGGGGGGAACGCTCGGTGCGGGACCTTGAGGGAAAGCCCCGATAAGAATTTCGTCTTATCACAAATCCCACAACTGAATTATTCATATGTGGCGATTATAGTCCGTCCCTTATCGGATTCCTGGTGGAATGTGGGCGTGACAACACTCCTTTGAAGTTTGGAAATGTTGCCCGTTGGCTCGTGCATCAAGGTTAACAAAAACAGCGGTGGCCTGAGCGGTGGATGATGGCGCAGCCTGCTCTGATTACAAGTGACACCTCACTCTCACCGTCTCATCATATTCATCCTGGACAGAAGTTTTTTGAAACAACCAGACAATAAAAAGCGACAGCCATTGTTTTTAATTGCTTCCTGTTGTTTGCCATCAGTTTTTTATTTGTTACTTGTAAAGCACCTTGTAAATGCGTTTTGAAAGGTGCTACGGAAATAAGGTGAGTTGTTGTTCTTCTTCTTATTGTTATTATTAAAGAGAGTGAAAAAGAAACTATAACATCGATGAGATCTGGATTTCTTTTATTTGAATCTCTTGCGCAGGTCATTTCAATCCAAAATTACATCTGCTATCTATAGGCATTCGCTGAATGTAAACATATTGAATTGCACAAGAAATTCCAAACATAATAGAACCATAATGATTTTATGAAAATCTTATATGATTACTATCCCTACTTTTACCTTTAGCTCTTCGTGATGCCTTTAGATGAAGAAGCAGCTCAGTAATACTGTTGTGCTTTGGGTTTAAGCTTGTTGTTGTTCAGCATTGTAATCTTATGTGTTAGAAAGGATTATAGTGTGAGAGCATTTGATATCTGCCCTGTGGGGTTTCATAGCTTAGCCCAGTAAACACTGTAATTTGCATCCAGTTGCATCCAGCTATTATCAACATTTAAAAGGTACAGTAGGAGCCCTGCTATTATAAAACGGTGTGACATCAGCGCTAACACACTGGGCAGAGCCGCCTCTGAACGGTGAGACTCTTTCTGACCCCGACAGACTCCTTCTCCATGCTTGAAGGCGACCAAGACCAAAGAAGGAGTTTAATTAAAAACATAATTTATGGTTAATTTCAACATACACCACATGTGATCATCAAATCCTCCTCTTGCTCAATGACAAATTGCTTTTCATTACAGAAGACTGAAGAAATTCCATTGTCCAAGGTTCTGTGATATATCAGAAATAAGAAATGGATTTCACTCAGCCAGACTCGCCGTCCTCTCTTGACTCATCACCGTGATGTCACGCTGTGATTTCTATCTAGAAAAAGAGAAGTGATCGTGTTAATCCTGGCCGTCTGTTATAAACCTCGGCTTGAAAAGAATGTCTTAGTTGGCAAAGTTATTAATCAGATTCTTTTTTTTAACTAAAGATACCCCATAGGTCTAGTGACAGATGAGCGCATTCCCCTCTCCATGACCTCCTTCCCTTTGCCTTCCAAAGCAGAACGGGTGGTTTGACATGTAATACTCATAGCACCTATTATACAGTGAGCCTTTACAGTCTGAGCCAGCATCTGTCCTCGTGACAGTCGAGTGTGTGCAGGGTGGACGATTGCTCTCCTTAATATGCAGCTGCGCAGCGATGAATTACTGGGAGTGAGAAAACAAATGGAAAGCCAAAGCACCAACCTCGCTGGGAGAGGCAAAGATTCACATCTAAAGACCGAACACAGGAAATCCGCATTACCCTACGGACAACATGTGCAGATTCATCCTGCCAAAGCTGTGCGCACAAAGCAGATTTGGTGCGTCCCAGAGCGGGAAGTTTATATCTACAGCCTGAAGGTAGCAGCTCGCACTCCCTCCACAGGGGGTTGGTCGCAGCAGTCCGGCATGGCACCATGGAGCTGAATGACAAAATACTGGATGATACACCGCATCTGCCGTGTGGTCATTTCAGATCACTCATACTGTGTTCTCTGTATCCGACTGCATGTTGACAAAAAAACATCCCCAAGAGAAATAGGGGCGAGATAGCAGACGGCAAATTACATACACTATTATATATGCTCCGCTCTGTAAGAGGGAAAGATGAGCACGAAGCTGAGATGTGAGCTGAGCAGAGAGGGACAAGGCTGAGATTGCTTTGGTAAGCCTGTTACCGTGTGTGTGTGTGTGTGTGTGTGTGTGTTAGGGACATGCACTCCATCAACAAGATGTTCTGCTGTGCTGAAACATTTAGAATTTTCTAGCAACCCCACTGCCACCCAGTTGTTGTTTTTTGTAACATATGCAAATGGATTCTGAGGAATATCCGAAGTTGTGTTATTGGAAATACTCTTTGTGATAAAAAATAAAATATAAGGGCATGTTTGTCTGACCTGTTGTCATACGCATGTCGCTCGCCAATGTTCACCGAAGTTGAACTCCACACGAGGCCCCCCCCCCCCCCGGTTAGTAATCCAGCATTTAATATAGAGTTGCAAGTCTGTTTCGTAAACCAGCATGTCTTATTTTTTAATTCCTCCCTCTGATTCTTCTATGCACACCTATGTCAGTTACATAAAACACTGACATCTGGTGAGACCCTGGCAAAGCGAACCCACATTCAAAACTGCCCTTTTGAAAAAAAATCCCTGCTGCAGAGTATTTCCGACCGTGCAAACAAACTGGAAGCTTGTTTGAGTTGGCCTCCGCCAAAAACTTTTTCAACCTCCAAGAAAATAATGAAGAAAGTTTCAGACGGTATCAAAGCAGACGTCAGCTCGGTGTCAGACGTTTGGCCTCGAGTTCACGCAGAAAGGAGTCGTATCAGTCAGCGGCGGCTCTCCAGGTGCTGAGGCTGAGGCATTCTCTTCTATAATAAAAGACAGGAAGGCTCCGCTGGACGGAGTGCTGGACGGAGTGCAGGGCAGTGGGATGGGCAGCTGGGTGTGTGCTGCTGCACCAGGATCAATAGGCGATGGTGCATCCGTTAGAGGCTGTGGAAGGGCGTGCTGTGTATTAGATCTGAGCCACGTTCTTCCACAGAGAAGTTTAAATAAACTGAAGGTTCCCTAGTACATTTCTACACATCATTTTTCACTCGTATACTCCATGTCACTAAAAGCATATACCACTGTGCCATATGTAAGCTGCAGTTACTTACAAATCCTATTAACTTTTGTTTGTCATCAGCACAGCTCTTCTGTTGGGCCATATTTGTTTGGAACAAATTAACAGAACAGCTTCTATCGACAGCATCTCTGACATCTCCAGGTCCATCCACTGTATTGACACAGGAGACATAGCGAACAGCTTCAGATGCAAGCCAAGTGTGCAGTGCCAGAGCTTTGGCTTTTATGGATTTTCTTTTTTCTTTTTTCTTTTTTCTTTTTTCTTCCATCCACTCATTGGTCTGCAGTTTTTTAAAGAAGAGCGCAAAGGGACGGCAGCAATGCCACTTAAGTCCGGACAGAAATATCTCAACAACCATTGAGTGGCCTGCTACTAGACAGTATTCAGTGGACATGCATGTTCCCCAGAGGAGGAATCCTAACAGGTTGAATGGACTGCCATGACATTTCTTAAAATTTCCTCAGGAGGAATTGTATCCACCAATCCTGAGGTCAGAATTGTTTCGTTGTTAAACTTTCAATACAAAAACTAATAACATTCCCGTCAGCCCCATCTGTACTTGTGTTTAGTGATGAAAAGACAAATGCTACCAGAGTCGGTGGAGATGCACTGCTGTGAGCCTCAAACTGCTGCCAGTGAGACTTTCGGTCTTGTTGAAGCCACAACACAAGCTACCTCCAATCTCAGTGACGTCCAAGACTTAACGTCCCCTATATATAGAACTGACTGCTTCAGAAAAGCTTGCACGCTTTTGGACTTTGCCTTTTGGTGGTGAGAGTGTGGCTGGAAATACCAGACTCTCCGCTCCTTTGACATGATCCCTCTTACATTTGTGCATGATAATGTGACAGCTCACATGGGCCCCCGCAGAATATACTTTAATCCTGGTTTATTCCCCCGGTGCTTCCCTGGTGGCGGGAGCGAGGACAGGCATGGAAAGTTGACACCAATTTAAAGTTGGTTAAGTAATTAAGCCGGCAGCGGCAAGTGAAGTCCACGTTGATCGAGAGGGTAATTGAAGGTGATAATGGTTGTGAAAAGGCATGAAAATGTACTCGTCCATCGATGTGATGGGCTGCTTCTTTTGTATTTGCTTGTTTCATGTGACTGTGTGGTTTAACAGTGAATTCAGAGGATACTGGCTGGAGGGACCAGACCAACTCGAGCCTCTAGTTTGATTTGCCAATCCTTTGTTGTGTTTTGACGCCTGACTCAGTGTCCGTTGTTCTGTTTGATGAGTGCATCTGTCAAGCCATTCAGAATCTCCGTATGAGTAGCCAAGGCCAAACAACCATTAACCATTTCTAATCCTTCATCTACGGCCAAGCAAATTCCCCAACTTCCTATCAGCTTTAGCACGGCCGTGTGAAAGTTAATAACTGGAAAGTCATTGCTGGAATTCGATGATATGTTTATGGTGATAAGGAGCTATTTGGATTGGTGTGAGAGGGTAAATGAGGTGACGGGAACTAAGCTGCTTTGTGACTCTGCATCGGGCCGAGGAGAAGGAGCTGAGTCATTGAGGTGACAGTGTGTGGACAAGATAATGAAAACTTCGGTAATATCTAAGAGAGGAGGAGAAGGACAATAAATTTGCAATCTTTGCCCCAAGATTTGATAACCCATTACCCGCATAAAGATAACATCTGGTCCCCACACTCCTCCCTGGCATGAGATAACAGACCATTTTACATTTCAGTTTCTTATCCTTTTCTAATCCCTCGGCCCGGGCAGTGAGAGCCATCCCAGTAATCACCCGCACAGCGACACATAAACAATCTCTTAATCTTATCCGACCCAAAACCTCAGAAAATTAACAGGCCTCATTTTGTGCAAGTGTGCACAGCTGTTTGCCATACAGGCTTGAAATGACCTGAATTTACCGGTGAGCCAACATTGTGTTGCAAATTGGATTTCAGTCTTCACATCTGTATTTTTCCATTGAATATAATGACCTGATGTCATAAGCAATTACTGCAACCATCTTGCAACAGAGTGTGAGTGTTCCCTGGTAGTTGTTTGATACCATGAAAGACATCTGTTTCCTTTGAAATAAATCCATTCTCTGTCCTTTCTCTCGCTTCAAGAATCAAACAGTGACAGCTCTCAAAGAAATAAGAATATAATTTGAAAAGGCCATTCAGCTTTTGTCAGACTACAAAAATACCCCCCAAATACTCTTTCTTTCATAGATCACAGCTCCTCATGTGCCTGTCTGCTTTATTTGTACTTTGCCTTCAGCGAAGCTGCAGCCGAAGAGACATTTTTTTGAAAATATAATTGCAGGTAAACACTGGCAAGGAAAAAGTATAAACAAAAGAAGGAAAATATCATTGAAGGTGAACTTTGACAAAAAGTTTTGCATGTCAGAGCTAACCAAGTCTGCACAAAATAAATCATAAATCAAGAGACTGAATCTTACCCTGGGAACAGAATCCAGCCTCCCGGAGAGGCGACAACCGTGCAGCACATTGTACCATGTGAACGAACTGTGTGGGTGTCTCCACATATACATGCACAACCTTTCAACATTGTACTGACAAAGAGTTATATTAGTTCATCTATGAATTAACAGAATATGACTTATTTGGATTTATGCTTGACATAGCCTGCAGCTTCAGATATTCTGTTCACATATCTGGGTCAACCATCCCACTGAGAAGCCAAGTTATGTTTTCTAAAAGAAAGAGGGCTTTGGATTCTTCCACTCGCTTCCTCACCTTTCAGTTTCCTGTGATCGTCAACTGTGTGTCACAATGTGTAAATTGTTGGTGATCCAACCTTCCTGAAAAGCGAACGTTTCCCTTGAATTGCTTCACAGTACATCACCGAAGCAATATAAAATGGCAATAACAATAACAATAATTGCCGTAAATGATGAGGACAGGCTGACTCATGTAAGAACATGCCTTCAGCTCCTCGTTATCTGCCATTCACACCTCCTGAAATTACACACACGCAAAGATCAAGGGCTTTTATTTCTTTAACCTTATGGGGATTTCATTCAGTTGAGAAAAATATGCGAATGAAATGAATCCAGATGAATGTGATTATTAATTGTAGGCATCTGTTTGGCAAAATCTCCATATTTTCTCAGGAATGTGTCCTTCGATGGCTGTCAGTCAGGACACAGCAACACATCTGGAGGCATTTAAAGGTACATACTGCACTTTGTTGTGTAAATGCAATGATGGGGTTTATAGTCATACTTTGACAGCTACAATGAATATTCACAGTGTATTTCAAGCTCTCTGTGACCCCAGAACACTAGGCTTTTATATTTTTCAGAATCAAATGTTGAAAGTATACCGATCACACACCAATGACTGCGTCACTCTGACGGCGTTTTGGTTTTGACAGGGGTCAGGAAAAAAAGCCCCTGACATTTAAAGCTCACCAACACGATAAAGTCAGTGCTGGCTTCTTTTTTTCTGTTGTGACCCTCGGGGCAGTGTTCGCAAGGTGATCCCTTCCCTGCTCCCGTTCTGCTCTCCTGGTAAAATCAGACATGTCAGTTTTCCGTGTTGCCATGAAGTGTCCATAGGCTGAGCAGTGAGGGACAATTAATGACAAGTCATGGACAAAGGTGGGGTCAGAGCATGGCACGTTGACGTTCAAAATGTACTGCGTTGCTCCCTGTCACAGCTCCGTGCCGTCTGAGGGGTAAACTTAAAGCACGGCTTGAGCAGTATAATGCACCACTTTATCTGGCGACAAGTTCCAGCACCTTGGCTGTCATGAAACAGTGGCACTTGGCAGCTTGGAGAAATGTGTTGTATCTCCAGCGTGGGTGGTAGTAGAAAAACAGGAACATCCCGTCAGACTTTATCACCGTTATTCTGTTTTCTTGAAGTGCCCACCCGTCCTTTCATCAGAGTTCGATACGTATGGACAAGTGAGCTGCGGTCATGTGCTCATCAACGTTCCTTTGTTTAGAAGTCCATGGTGCAGTTGTTCAGGGTTTTTTACATACTACGCTTAGTTTTGAATTGAGACTAGTATTGTTGTCAGTATAAAAGTTGCAGTGGTTAAAGTAGCATCAAAATGGCACAAAGATACAATCCCTCACTGGCTTCCCACCTGAGAACACTTGACAAAAGGCAGAATTGCTGCTACCAGGGCTTGAAAGGAAGTCTTTGCATTGTCTGATGAGAATTGTGAAGCCACTCATGTCAACAAATGACTCACGTCTGTATCTTCTTGACAAGAGGTCCTAATGAAAAATGAAAAGCTAAATTAACCATCCAACATCCACCTGCACATTTCTCCAAAGCTAGAAAAAGGTAAGACAGAAATGTAAAGTTCCTCTTCTGGGAACTGCGGCTAACTGTAGACTACCACTGCAGTTCTGTTTGAATTAAGTTAATCAGTTCAACTTCTTTCTTTGTGTATTTACCTCTCTATACAATTTTTTTGAAAACAGGGCTCTGCCAGATTTACACATGATTGCTCCTTTCAACAATATCCAATAAGAACAAATATTCACTTCCTGAGAGAATGGTAATCCCAATGATGAAGAGAATCTGTCGGCTCATTCTTTGTGCTGTAGCCTTTCCTCGGATGGGCACAATAAACACTTTGCTGTGAGAGAGAAAACACACCGGCTGCACTCCCTGTATCGACTTGGCTGGATAATTTGCAAGTTCCACAGAGGGAGCTGCAGATATTGGCATCGCAGCCTCCAATGGCATTGCAGTTCAAAGATTTCGGGAGACAGACTTGTTTCTCCTTTGGTGACTTTGGGGGAATGCTGTGATAGACAGATACCTTTCTAAATTGCCCCGTGAAAAGTAGCCAGAGTTTGGGAACCCTGATTGCAGGGAAGTTCAAAGGATTGGGGAAGAGCAATTAAACACACCCTGGGGCTGCCATTTTGGATATCTGGGTTAATAGTGGAGAAAACATGTACTGGCAATTCAGCTACAACTCCAAAGCAGGAAATAATCAGCTAAGCTTAAAAGGACTCATAAGGAGGAGCTTTCACTGTGAGAAACCGAGCAGGGAGTTTCCCTTTGCGTCTCTTTTTACTCTGGGAAATCTAAATGCAAAATGATTCCTTTAGACAAAGGCTCCCATCTGAAAGCAGGGAGCGCAAGCCAGCAGGTGCATTTCCTGGTTCTACTTAAATGGGAATTTTAATGGCAGCAGGACATTTCCCCCGAATATTGGCTCTTGTCCAAAGGTGTCTTTTGTAATGATGCCTGGCGGTGCAGCGGGACCTGGTGAGCCCTCACGAGAAGAGACATAGGTCTTCAGGACTCCACTGCAGAGCTTTTGTCTTGCCTGCTAGTCTCTGTTCTCTGTGGCTGACATTCATGCAGATGGATTTCATAGCTCTGTCTCTCTTGTCTTTCTTGGCTGCTTTGTCCAGAGTGGAAACACAATGAGTGTCAGGGGAATCTGGGCATACATTCTTCAGAGATCAATGGAGCTGCACTGGTACAGCTGAATGGATGAGAAATATGAATGCGTTTATGAAGAGTCCATGTACTGCGAGATGGAGATGAGATTCAAAGCTGGCACATGATGTCTCTGCTGGTTTGCATACTTTATGTTCTAATAGGATTGCATCAACTCATTCCATCACTTTTTCATCTCCCTCGACTTGTCTCTTCCTTTATCCTCTCGTGCCATTCTCCACTATCTGTGTTTCCTCAGCATACGGCCACTAGAGCAAATCTCTTGATGTGCCAGAAAAGGTTATTTGGTTTAAAACGTTGATGCACTTTGCGTATGAAGAGTTTCCATAAACATGCGGCAAAATGTCGTGTTGGCTAGACTGAATGGGAATGCCATTGTCATTCATTTGCAAATATACATTAAATGTACAAGGTTCTTTGAAACTGCTATTCACAGAGGCTTTCTCTCCATGCTGTATTTGTAACACGATAAGGGGCTTCTGTTGAAGAATCTCTTCTGTCAGTCATAACCTCCAAATGGGATTTACACATAATTTTGCTGAAATCAAACTCGCTTTTGAATCCATCCCTTTTCCCTATGGGTCTCCGCGTAGCCACAACTGAAATACTTGGTATCATAAAGATCTGTTTTGTAAATAAGATGGCGCATGTGTCTACTCAGCGAGGAAAATGTGTAGTAAACATCTTACATTTTCTGTATTTGCCTGGGAAAAAATGGTGTTTTACATCTGAATATATGAACCCCAGAGATTTCATAGAGAGGAATTCAAACCACATCACGTCAGGCAGATGAAATATTTCACCACTTCAAGTGGATAAAAGCAGATATACTGCATCTGCTTAATCTGAATTTACAACCTATTAATTGCATGTGCTGAGGATAAAGTTGAGATTGACAAAAGATGTTTATTGTTTCTTTCACTACAGGAAACTTTAACAATAAATCCATACAGGAATACAGGCTTTTTATGGTAAATCTTCCATCTTCAGTGATGACAGAAATGTTCTATAGGCTTTAAGGTCACCTCCCTTACTGTATGTATACCTGGGATGAATCAAAATGCAGGAAATTGCACATCGATTGTGTCACAATTTAGGATATAATCCATGAGACATAATAACTTTAATTTGTTAGGCTTGCAAAGTCTTAATTATATCAGCAGGTTATCTGCAGAAGTGTGATTCGTACAGTGAGAGGTGTACAGAGAGATTATGAGGGAGAAAGATGTGTGCCTTGAATTGATCCGCTCTACTGTACCGGGGCATGTGGCAATCTTTCCAGCTGATTACAAATAGACAGGACCTTTAAATTTGTGTCCGATTGCTCTCCAGAGACCAATCACTCTGGGCTGCGACGGGAGCCAACTATAATATGTGCGTGAAATGAGAAACATAACGGTAACACTATGCCCAGTTTCCCTGATGAATGAGACCCCCCTTGAATTCATGTGAAATGGGTTGGCTGTGATAGACCGGCGAGTTGACCCTTTTCTTTCGCTGCAGCTTGAGAGACCTCTCCATCATCTGTTCGAGAGCCACCCCAGCGAAAGCTGACACAGACCAGCAACCTCAACGGAATTAACTGGAAGATGTGCATGTTGGTACGATTTGAGTTAAGTCGGTAATGAACAAAACACTGTTGAAATATGTGCGGGTACAGCTCAAGTCGGAGAACGACAACATCTTCATCTGTCTCTTTTAATCTTGAGCAGTTAAGGTCTTAATCATCACAAAGAATGCAGATGTTGACTCTGCCTCTAGAGGCACTAAGGCAGACAAACACTCTGTGCTGCGTAATTTCATGCACAGAATTCATATTCATCGCCAGGACAACGCCGCTCAGCTCCCCAGGGTTCATCATATGGTTTCACATCGTTTCTTGTGTGCCACCCTTCTCATTAATGTGTCGAAATGGTCACAATTTTGCTGCATATATGGCACCTAGAGTAAACATATTGTCAGTTCATAAATGTCCCTTTGGCTACAATGATGACATTTTTCTGTATTGCTGGAAAAATCTGGCAGAGAAAAATAAATATCTGATGATTCTGAAAATTCTGGGAGAGAGGGACTGGCAGGCCCCTGCTCACTGTTCATTGCACTCACTTTCTTGAGTTTTCTTAAACATCACAAAGCCCTCGCGTCCTTTAAGTTCTACATTTTCAGAAGAACATGCGTGACTGCAATCTGTAATCTCTGTGCAGTGGTTCAGAAAAGTGTTGTTTTTAGCAAGTAATCAAAGGCTTGCTCAGTGTCTGAGTTTGATGGGTGAGGAGGTGGCATACAAACACTGTCACAAGCCTGAAACAATAACTCGCACCTAAAAATAAAAATCTACTTGGAAACAACAGTTGCTTTCCTGGCATTATGAAAGATCTGTGGTATCCTGCTTTTGAGAGAGCAAGATGCTGTTACCTAACAGATGATGTGAGGTAATTAGAATTGTTCTTTGCCTATATGCTTAGATCAGAGAGAAGCATTGCAGCATTCACCCAGCCAGCTGACTCTAATGACTTGAAATGCCCTGCAACCGCTCCAAAACATCAGCAGCCTCCCAGAACTTCCTTCGCCTGATATTAGGGAAGACGCCTGCCACTGAGCAGGTGATAGATGACAAACTGATGCACATGTATTGTATTTATCTTCTCCGGAATTGAACGAAGATGAATGGCTGGCTTATGAAGTGTCATACTGTTGTGCTGTGGAAACATCAATAGTGTCACAGCACTAAAATATATGTATCCACCCACCCACTTACAGGAGGAGGAGGGCGTCCAGTCAGGAGGGTAGAGCGAGCAGAAGAGCGGAAACGAGTAAAGAGAATATCTCTCTTTCTCATCTATCTTTATTTTCACATCCCCCCCAAAAATGCAGACAGCCTGCCATCTATTGGATGACTCACAATGTGCAAATATCCCACATTTTGTTGCAGCACTCTTTTCAAACACCAGGTGGCAATGCACTTCACAACACCGTGTATCACCATCGCTGTCATCATGCTCACACTTGTAGTAGCATCTCAAAGCTAAGGAAGGGTATGATTGTATAATTGTATAAGGATTTGTAAATAGCTGACTTGCATCACAAAGTTTCCATATCCATGCAGTGACACCCCCCCCCCTCTCTATCTACCTACATGATATAACATGTAGAGAGATTTCTCTATAAAGATTGGCTTGCCATGAATGTATTTCTAAATTCTATATGAATCTAATCTAGTTTAAATGTATTGTGAGATTAATTAACAGTGAGTTATTGAATGACAAATTTCAAAATGTGTGATATGTTTGCCATCATCGTTAACAAGCTCAATGAATGTTGCCACTGTCGCGGCCTGGACGTTGTCAGGTGATCGCGACTGTCACAGCATGCTTCGCAGTGGCAGCATTACATCCCATGAGATTATAAGAGACAAAGTGCTGAGCTCATTTTCACAAATTAGCTCTTGAGCAATTATTTCACGATTGTGAGTGGGTCCATGTGAGCTGCGGTTGATTTCCCTAACGAAAGTCTAACCAGTATTACAGAGGTCAATAAAGCAAAGACAAACCTGCCAGGGGTGATGACTTGACGGAAGAGAATGTTTCCCGCAAATGATGCATTGCCGTTACGTGAACATGCTGATTGGGCAAAGCCCACTAACATTTCATTGATTCAGGAAGTGGTCCAACCTCGGTCACTTTAAACATTCTGTCACGGGGAAAATTGCCCAACCCTCCTGAACGTGTCAAGTCATGTCAGCTGTATTTGAGTTCTTAGTCAGAGTTACAGTCAATGGGTTTCACAACACGTGCATTATGAGAACAATGACTGAATCGAGTACCAGGTGTCGTGACATGGTCGTAGACTGATGACAAACTGTGAATAAACACGGAGTTCTAAGCAAATTGGTGCCTGTCCACTTCAATGTGTACTGTTGATCAGATTGAGAGTAACGGATTTTTGAAGTATTGCAGTTCGTGTAAGTAAGTTAGCATCCGTAATTCTGTACAAACACACAGAAAATACACAACTTTCATTTACTTCTGTGCAGACACACTGAATTTCACTGCCAATTGTTGAGCTTTAACAAACAGGATCATTTCTGAAAAATGATCAGTGTAAGAGAAACCAAAAGGAAAAGCAACTTCATAGTGAATATGCTCGCAATTGTTGACGCCACAAGTCACACTTGTGCTTTAATTGACTGAAAATATTGTGTATCTATATGCTGAGCTCTATACCAATGATCTGCATCAGGTGTTTGCCTTTTTTCTACACATGGTCAGAGCACGTTAATATGAAAACCGCTGAAACAGTTGTTCTTCATGTCATTTCTGCTTCGATCAACATTCCACAGGCACAGATGATGGACAGTGAACATGACCATAGACGATCGGCGCCTTTAACATCACCTCGCGTCCGAATGATCCCGAATGGCCGTCACCGGAACCTGGGTCGTTATGGGTGAACATGTGAAGCGATGTAAAACCACGATCACAGCCAAGATGTCCCTCCCCAGTGGCGGGGACGCGCTGCCCTCTACCAGCAGCCACTCGACGCCCCGCCCCGCCTGTCAGCATCTCCGGGCGGCACAGAGGAGCCGGGAGTCCGCAGGAGCAGGCAGCACGCAGTCCAGCGGCGCCCGCGTTCGTCCGACACTCAGCCAGAGCCGCTCCCGCAGGCACTGGAGCTGACGATGGCGGCGGCTGTAGAGCGAGGAGGCGTCCGGGCCGCCTTCCTGAACCCGAGCAGCGGCGGCGGCGGTGGACCGGCGCCGACGAGCCTCCCGACCGGAGCGTTAGCCGCGGCTGTGGTCCTGGGCTCGGGCTCGGGCTCGGGCTCCGGCGGCATGCCCGTACCCATGAACCTCTTCGCGACCTGGGAGGTGGACCGATCGTCCCCGAGCTGCGTGCCGAGGTAACGTGATCGTCGCAGTGTCTACAAATCAACGCCGTTGAATCAACACCAGGCCAGCGGGGCGAACGACGCCCTCGGCGGCTGCGGCGCGAGGGAGGAGGCGAGCCGCAGCGCGTTTCCAAAACATTGTCGGGCTGGCTAGCTACCAAGCTAACTAGCACGGCGGCTAATGCTAACGCTACCTAGCAAACGAGCGCCGCTGTTTTCCACTCGTGTTTCGTGCGAGAGGCGTTTTCGCGCACACACGCGTCTCGTCCTGGCTGACTGAGACGCAGTCGTGCGCGAAACTGTCCCATTTGCACCGACAACTCCGACGCGGTCTCCGGCAGTGTGTGGCTGTTATCAGTCGGTCGTAGTTGTGTTTCGACAGTGATGATAACTAGCTTGGAAAGTTGAGCTAACTAGTTCACCAGCCAGTGTTTTCAACTTTTCTCATTTCATTGCCTCTCCTTTGTGTCCACGCGGACCGATCTGCGGAGCGCACGTCACCTACCAGCGACTCGACTGTCTATGAATACGGGGCACGCCGTTCGTCTTCACGGGCAACATGCCCCCCGCGCCCCCCTTCAGCCGTCCGGGCAAACGGGCACGTCCGCCTCTGGCTGGCCCATTTGAGATCCTCGTCATTTTTTTTGTTTGTGTTTCTGTTGTTGTTTTTATTTAAACCGTTCATGCGCCGTTTATGCTCAGGTGCCGCGGCGTTGGCTCGCCGGTCACACGGCCGCGACACCACAACAAACAAGGCTCTCGTGGTGTTGACACAGCAGCCGTCGTGCACGAGGAGGAGGAGGGGGGAGGGGGGGGGGGGCACCGCTGCGACCCTCACTTCTGCGTCTGCACATTGTCCTCCACACCCGACGACGCCGTTTAAGATCGAGCGCAGCGGCGATGTTAATACTCTCCGCATTAGTGTTCGTCGTCGGCGAGCACCTGACCAGAGACCTCCTGGGATCCGCGGGCTCATTAATCAGCGGTGACCTAGATCTGTTGCACTCATTGGTGGAGCGGTGGGCTCGCAAAGGGGGAGGGGCTTCCTGCCCAGTCGGTGTGCGTGTGCCTCTGTGTGTGTGTGTGTGTGTGTGTGTGTGTGTGTGTAATCATGGCATGAGGAAAGACATGGATAAACTACAGTTTGAATATTGTCCCCCTCGTCTGGTGTGACTGTTTCAATGCCCTACGTTATTGTGGGCATATGACAGAAAATGTGTTGTCTGTATTTTAGCTCACGAAAGGGCTAAATGGGTTTTGTGACCTTTTATATCACATCTGCCACGATTAAACTATGACCGTTGATGTTCGACCGTGATACAATGCCTACACTCACAGATTGATAGAATTAACGTTCTCCACAAGCAACTACAAGTGTGTTGTTCGAACAGGACGCGTTGAGTGCTTCCGATAGCTGTGTCCATTAAGTTTGAAGGTTGCTGGCCCTCGCAGAAAAAAAGCCCCGGACATGTCAGTGCATTTACGGACCGCGCCACACATGGCACATTGATTTCCTACATCACCGACTCTACACTATCTGCTTTCGCTCTGTAGAGGATGACATACCGGGTTGCTGTATCAAAGCTGAATAAGGGCGAGGATGAAATGGATTATTAATGAGGTACAGAGTAAAGGCTTGCCAGTCATTGTTCAGCGTACGGCTGCAGTAGCTGCTCGACACAAGTCTTTGCCAATGGTTTTCTTGGATAATGATGTATGACACAATTGTTTATTCAGGCCAAAAAAAAGTCTTGTTGAAATTATTGTCAGACAGAGTTAATATTGCTCACAGCAGTTTTCAATGTAACTCGCCAAGCCTGTTTCTGCTTTATGTCATTTTAGAGCACTTAACCCAGACTGGTGTGAAAGGTCGTGCGTGGAGCCCAACCCAATGCCTGTTTTGGGGATTCTGCTCTGGCATTCTTTCAGGGGGTGGGCCATTTTGTGTGCAGCTGTTTGCTCCTTCACTAGCCTTTTGCGGATGTGGGTGTCCAGCTAAGTGGCAAGGTTTCAAATAAGGCCATGGGGCCTTTAGTTGTCGACAGTTTTTTTTATTGTGGTAATCGAAAACATCACACACAGCAGTTGTTCGTTAATAATTACAAGACTCTGTTTTTTTAAAAAAATGATCCTTCAAAGCATTGCAGCCTTCTTGAAAGCCACGCCGAGAGGAAAATATTTTATTCACAATAGAAAATATGTTGTCAGCTCTCGTACGACCTCACAGCATGGGATTGTGGTACATGACAGTTTTGCTTTTAAAATTCTTTTTTTTACTTCATGACTACTACACAGATTACACAGGATTCATACAAATATTTTTTATCTGATATGTGGACGCAGCCATTTACTCATGCATTAGAGTATATATTTATATATAAATGCAACCATTAGCCAGGGCATAGTATTTTATTGCTGTGTATGTTATTTGACTGGTTTCTACCAGCTAGGCGAGTTTTGTGGCAGCTTGGTCCTCAACAGGCCGGTTGGAACAGTTGAATAAGCATTGTTTTTATTCCAGCACTGCCGTGCCTGCCAGTCTGCCACCCTCAAGTGTATCTGATACCATGTGTTATTGGTGTTGCAGCTAGTTTCATAAAAGCTGAGCTGTTTCACCCCCTTGAATTCTAAAGAAACACAAAACCTCTGCAGGGGGTGTTGGATATTTTCTCCCTTTTGGCCTCTTCAAATAGCTTACCAATGCTTTGTAATTGTTGCAGAGTGATCCAATGAAAGCTTAAGTGTAAAATGCACAGGAGGAACAATTCAAGGATTTCTTCTAAAAGATGAGAGCCGTAGGCACTGTGTTGGATACATGTAAACTAGACATCGAACAGGCTACTCCTTGGTGGTGTTCCATTGAATGTGAGAAAGCAGAAGAGAGACACTCCTTGGATGTGGGTACAATAAGTTCAGAAGTTTATTTTGTTTGTTTTAATGAAATATGCCAATAGGTTTTATCCATGATGTTGTAAGTCCTCTGGTGCCATATTTTGACTTCTGTAGACTCATTCTGACTTTGAGTCAAGCTTGCTTTCTGAAATCTTTTAGCTTCAAAACACACATTTAGGTATGGTGTTTTTTTCCCCCCACTGATATTATTTACCTCTGTTGACAGATGTTTGATTAACATGCTTAAAGGGCATAACCATGGGCAGAGTTACCTAAAAGTGTCTCTTGTGTCAACAGACCAAAAATGGCGAGTGTTACGTGGCAGGCTTTCGAATCCAACTGGCCTGCCGATAACTATGGCAAGGCAGGCATTTGTTAAGGGAACGATGTGGTATTTGCAGGAATGATACTAATGCAGAGGTCATGACGGTGCTATGTTTATCTACTCACAATAAAGAATGTGTCGCAGCACGACATGGTTGGGTTCTTACCAAGTTCAAAGATCTTTTACAACCTGGGGTCGAACGTTGTGACCTCTAACCTCATCATGAACATGATGGGAGCAACCAAGCAATTTGGTCATGTTTGCCACACAACAGGGGGTGGCAAGCAAGTTTGGCTGCGGGCCAATTTTTTTTAAGCCATTGGCTGCAGGCCAGAACATATTCAAAGGCCGATTCAAGTAATCGATTCAGAAAAATGCACCTGGAATTTGCCACAGACCGTTACAGAATGCTTTGCGAATGACTGAGGCTTGTTAAGCAAGGTTTTGCAGTGAAAAAAAAATTGAATTTTCTGGCACTTTAACTTTGTAAACAAAATTCTAAAGAGACAGTGATTGTATAAATGAATGACTGTATGAGATATTGCTGCTGGCAGGCCAGCTTTGACCCGTGGGCTGCCTATTGCCAACCACCTCCATACAAGTTAGCCAAGTTGTTATGATACACATCTGTTACCAATTGACAGACTTTACATATAAACATGACAGGCGTATGTGGGTCACTCACTGAAAAATGTTTTTCAAGATCTTGAGATAACTTTTGCATTCCCTTTTCATACGATTTTTACTATACTATGCCTCTCTTTTAAGTTTGAAGGTTAAAGGTGTTGCCCACAAGCTACAGAACAACATATTTTCCTCTGACGTTTATCTCCGTCGAGCAGAGCATCCTTTTTTCTGGCTGTTTGATTCATTGGTGTCCCAAGGTGACCTCACTCTCCTGTGAGTCGTAGAGCCTTATCTTGAGTGCACTTGGCAGGCTGTGGTCAGATGTTTACTTCCTCTGCCCTAAAACTGTATAGTGTATCTAACTTGCTGTGTATGTCAGCAGGTAAAGGAGTTCAAAAAAACAAAAACTCTGGCCTGGACTGAAGTAAATATAACTTTGTAGTTTTTGTAGGTAGGTCATTCGCGATGAAGCCACCAGCTACAAGTCTTTATCTTTTTCTTGGATGCAAACAGACACGCAGTCTCTGCATTTCAACCAATTCCACAAAATTCTGTGTGAACTTGCAATTTTGCCCAATCACCACAACTTTTCTGCAAATGTGACCATTATCGAACTAACTGATATCATCGATTGACAAATACTTTTTATTTTAAACCACAAATCTGGAGAATTGCAGAAACAACAGACACGACTAATCCCCATGACAGAGATTGTAGGATCCACATTTATTGCAAGTGCTGAAACAATAAAGTTGAGTTAGATTAAATGTGCATGGTTAGTGTAGTGTAAATCACTGCTTGCCTATTTCCATGACAAACTGCGTGCGAGCAACCTTTACTTGCTCCTACAATTTCATTGTCTTTGAAACAAAGTTGCCATGAGTTCAGGCATTTTAGGTTCACAACACACTGAAGTTTGAATTGTTCGTGCTAGCTCTGAAGTCGTCCCTGCCCTTAATCTCTCCGATTTAATGTCTGATTCTCTGTATGTTCTTTTTCAAACCCAAAGATAAAACCACTCAATCAGCGTACAAACAATAGAGGCCTGTCTGTCACATAATATGAGCTTACTTTACCCTTTCACCCCCTCAGTAACCCTTCCATCTCAAGGCTTGGATATTGCTTCTCCTAGCAGGGGAGCTGTAGTAATCTGATTTCATAACAGGAAAAGAAGAGCTAGTAATCTGATGCTGCACACATACACAGTCTGCTTAATCCTCGGCTTCCTTTTGGAATCATAAACAAGGCCCCGTCAGTCACCACAGTCCCCTTCAGGTTTGTGACACAACACTGCATGTCAGTATGTATCATATTTGCAGGCTTTGCTCAACTACACCAACATGATCGACAACTGATGTAATGTGTAGAGGTGTAGAAATGACAGTGTTGCTGTGACGTCACAATTCTAACAGCTGCTCAGTGGGTAGGACGTGTCACATTTTGATTCTACGCTTTGCAACTCAACATCAACATCACGTTACGTGACGGAAAAGAACAGTCTGCTTTAAATGTTGTTGCTGAACTTAGTTCATATGTTGAAAAAGTATTCCTGTAGTGAACTGGCATAGTAGTAATGTGCAATTGTCACAGTATAGGCAAAGCATTTGACTTCAGCCACTGGAACTGGAGAAGATACTCCAACCATGGGTAAACGAAAGTGCTCCAGTGCAGATCATTTCACTTAAAGGAATAGCATCTCATTTATTGGCAGCTGTAGATTTAATGTCGCCAGATGCTGAAAGCACTGATATTAGTAAAAGAATTGAGAGTTTAGTGTAATATCTTTTTTATTGGCCATTTTTCCTCACTGGAGCCAATTTAGTGAAATAAATCACGTTTTGGGGCTAGTGAGACATTTTAAGGGGCCAGAGCACCGACGTGCGAAGGCCCTCTTGTTTATATTGCCTTCTAAGAAGATATTACAGACTCCAGAAATATTTATTACCTCAACCAAGGAGGTTGCGTTTCCTCCCATATCTCTTTGTTTATTTGTCAGCAGGATTACACAAAAAGTAATGAACCAAACCTGATGGAGGGATGAGGCATGGGCCAGGGAGGAACCCATATCATTTGGTTGGGGATCCAGTAATTTTCCAGTTTCCTAAATATTTTTCGCCATTTTCCTAAATTTCTCTGGATTTTTTTTTGATAAGACACATTTATGCTGTTGAGATCTATGAGTTTGTACAATTTGGTGCAGATTATTAGTCTACTCCCTACTTCCTCTTATTTTGTATCATTAGCACTAGACAGACGTGTACGATTGCTGGGCCTTCGCTCTACTTTGTGCCCTTCACGTGAACAACTGTTGTTGCTCCACCAAGCTTTTCACTCACTTTGCTAACAGGAGACCAATCAGCACCTTCGCTCCCCTCTTCTTCGTGCTCACTCCCACTGCCTGAAATGTGTCAAACTTCTCTCGGTTTCCTTCCATGCCTTCCTGCAGGAGGAGGAATTTCCTTGGGAAACATTTCACATTCCTGGCATCTCGAGAGCTGCTGCTTGTGCTGAAGCGAGGCCCCTCTGCGGTGTCCCTTCTGTATTCTGTCGTTGACCAACAACCTGGGTAAGGGTAAGGGTGGCTGTGGTGGGTTGGATGAGCAGGATTGAAAATATTGATTGCTCACCCTGCTGAAAGGATTTGCTATACAGGCCCCAGAGCTTCACAGTGAATGGCCATGTGCTGAATGCTCATGTTGAATTCCCCACAAAGGCAAAGAAAGGTTTGTTTCCCCCTGCCTGGACCTCAGAATGGGATATGGGCCAGACTCTTGTGTGGGTGGATACTGGGGTCTCTCAGCTAGTGACGAGATCCAACTTCCTGAGCCAACAAGTGAGGCGAGGAAACTGTCCACTGACACAGGGAGGATCCTGTCAAAATAAGCACATTTGGGACAATGTTTCTCAACTCATTTTCTCTCTTCTTGCTCTACTTATTTCCCACCTCTCCCATCCAGGCATTTCCTGAGCTGAACGTGCCAGAAGCAACAACACACAGACCATTATTTCAGACACAAAACACTGTGGTGCGGATGAATGAGAGCATATGACAGAGTATTTGAAAAAACATGACAAAAGCATTGTCATAATGGCAGTCAGTGATCCTGAGCAACAATCTAGCAGAGGGTAGTCTTGTAAACAAACAGGTATTGGTGGGTGATGTGGAGAAAATCATTATTGCAGGTTTTATTGGTGATGACAATATCTGATTTGAAATCCACTAATTTATTCAAATAAAAAATGTAAAAATCTATGGGTTTAATTATTATTTTTATGACATAGGGATCATCATTTTATCATCTCATTGTCGTGCTCATAAACCCAGAGAAGATGTTGCCCTTGTCTTAGCTGAATCAAACACAGAGAAAATAATCAATACTTTTGCCTATGCTGACTAGTTGAGGACATAACAGCCCCTAGAGCGGCAGCTCTCGAATAGCATTGAGCTGGACGCCCCGCCCACTCGTCTAATCACAGATTAAAGAGTCTGAACTGTCTGGAGGCCCCTTGCTCAGCATGTGCCCTTGTACAATTAGCCCACATTCACAATGTGCAACTCTTTTTGCAAAAACTCTGTTCACCTCTGCAGCCGCTCTATTCACACCATGTATTTTAATGATTATGATTATAATGCAGGATACTGTTAGCGCGTCCTAATGAGCCTCACCTTTCAGTTTTCATTCATATTGGCATCACATACAGTTTATTAGAGCCGCAAGGAGATGGAGAAAAACAAGTTGTGCATGCAGATTATCTGGAAAAGCTGGAGCTTGTTTATGTTCAGTACATTTGTTTATTTGGACATATTAAGCCAGGATTTGGTGGAATACCTCCCGGGCACTTTTGGGCTTCCATTTTGCAAGTGCAAAAACAGTATAATTAGATGCACCAGTTGTTATCAGTGTTGGTGGATATTTCAGAAATAGGAAAATCCTCTTCAGGAAAATAACAATTGTTTTGTCTTAATTAATGTCTAGTATCATTACGACAGATAAAAGAAAACCGTCTTCCATTTGCCTCCCTAATTTTCTTATCTTGGTTCTTTACCATATAACTAAATAAAGTTGTTAAAGGATCCATAATAGTTTAAGTTAAGGCTAAACATCTGGGCTTGGACTGAATAGATCCGTTTGGTGAACTGTCAACACCTACAGTTCTTTTGGTCAGTTTTGCAGGTGAATAGGATTGATGGCTCATAGATTTCTAATTTTAGCCTAATTTTTTTATATTTTCAAATCGATTTTAGCCAAAAACTTGTAAATTGATTTTTCTTATTTATGTTCATATCAGAGCTGTCCAAGCTTTGTCCTATGCCCTGGATCATAAACTGAACAGATGTGTTAGGCCTCGTAATTGTACTTATTTGACTTCAGTTCTTTTCTACTTGTAGTCCAACTGGAGGAGTGTGCAGCTGGTCCACTATTAACGAATTGGCTCTACACAGCGAATCCATGTGGACACAACAAATAGGAGGGAACATGGACGTCTGCACGGAGCCTTGTGATTATAAAAAGTGGACCCTTGCATACTCACAAATTCGGAAATGATAACACTGGCTTAAAAGCTCAGATGTGTAAAAACTCAGGCCTTCGCCATTCCTTTTCATTGCATTGATTTTTATCCCTGCACTTTCCAACCACATTCATCAGGGCTTCTTATGATCACTCACTTTTCAGTCATTTTTGAAAAGAGCTATTTAGGGCCATAAACATGGATGTGATTTGATTTATTTGAGCGATTTTGCAATTCCAAATATTTGCTTAGTTATCTGTTAGTAGGGTTGCATAACAATAGCTAAAATGATAATTAGTTATTCAGCTCATCATTGAGCAAAGTAATCATTAGGTTCATTAATATTCAACCACCTCAGGCAGCAAAGTTATAGCCCTGCAATTTTCAAATTGACAGGATGTTTCATTGACTTTGTCTGGACTCAATGACCCTGAAAAAAAGAATTGTTGTTTGTCATGTTCAAACTCTCACGGTCATTCCTTCTTTCATGGTTTTTGAATTTTCCTGGTCAGAAGGCTTGACGGAGAGATTGTTTTAAACAAGGCTTTGCTCTTGAGCCTTTGATCCTACCAGTAGAATCCAGGCAAAGGAACGTTACTTGCAAGCAGACCGTCCACCTTAATAGGATTTCAAAGCTCCGTCGTAACCTCGTCAGACGCTGTGACACTCATAGGATTTACCTGTATCTGCTGGACTGGTTAGTATACTCTCTCAAGTCACTGGATGTAGTAGGCATACACCTGTGGATTTGCCATAGGCTGACATTTTAAAACTGGTAATCTCATCATTTTTTGCATGCTAGACAGATATAATCTGTCATGAAACCGCTGTTGTGATGTACTATAGTTGTTGTGGTCAAGGCGTCTTTTGCTCAGACTTTCTCTATAAACATGCCATGCCTGGAAAGATCTTGTTTTCCGAGGCCACTACAAACACAGGCCTGCTGACCTCATCAGTTTGTGGTTAGGGCTGAACAAAAGAGCAGTGCAAAAACAGCAACAAAGGGCGACAGCCATGTACCGAGTTCCCGAATATTTAATTTGTTAAAGAGGCTGAAGAGTTGAGAACGTAGCCGAAGTAGTGAGTCTGATGAACCTCAGTGGGGAGCTCATGCATCTGGAAGAACTATGTATATGAACTATGAATATAGTGCTCTGTGATTGCTGACTCACAAATCTTGTCACCAGGTTGCGTCATCGTGTGTCCTAATTTTCAGTCGACCGTTAATTTAGCTTGATCAAGTAGGACTTGGAGAATCTCTTTTTCACAGTGTGTGTGCTGGACTTGAAATAAGAGCACCCCCCAAACGTTCAACCCAGTTTGCATTTTCTCTTAAATTTTTTGATTTACATTTTTTCCCCCCTTAAACCAAACTCTGCTGTGTATTTCTCAATAGGGACATACACAACTTTGTAGCACACCCTTCATTATCAGAGAGAAGGCTTTGAAGAATTTTGCCAAACCACCCACGCAACAAAAGCATACTGGTTAGACCTCTGATTCACACTTCACAGATATAAATGTTTTTCAAATTGGTGTTTGAGGGGAAAGCACTGGTCTAAATCGCCAAAGGGAGATACAATCTGGCACTGAGCTCTAATGCACCAGCCCTGTGTAGTATTACATAAAATGTGTCGCTAATCCCTACAACAGGCCAATTCTACCACAGCTCTGGGCAGCTTCAGGACCACAGAGTTCACAAAAACCATATTTCAGAGTATTATGACAGACATGAGTGGAGCTATTATGTCCTCTACTCTCGCGTTCTCGGAAACAACCAGTTTATCTCCTCCCAAAATCTATTTCTCTGTTCATAACACGTCCCTCTGGGTGGTTTCATACCTGAGTGATGACACCTGTCCTGCCCCCCTCTCGCACCAAATGACTCCATTGGCCCTCGTCTCTAATTCAGCTGGCTCGACAAAGCTAGAATCTTCCCGTAGGAATGACATAACACGATACTATGTGTTGAATGTGTGATTTTAGAAAATAGCTGCAGGGATGTTGTGTGGCTTCATCTAAAATACCATGGTTAGGTGCAGGGATTTCTGCCAGTCTTCCACAATTCTAAACAGTTATCAATAAAATCTACAATTTTTTAAAAGTCTTTTAAAAAATAATTACAGCCTGTTGTGTAGTTAGTGCCGTTACCTCCACAGGGGTATGATAGGGCTGAAACAAGTATAATTCCTTTTTAATTACTAATCAGACATTGGATTCCCTTTTTCACCTTAACTGGTTTTATAATAGTGAAAGTAAAATATCATGGATTTGTGTGGGTTTCCTCCGGTGCTCAAGTTTCTGCCAGCGGTCCCCAAGAGGATTGGTGCAAGATGATTGACAAGGAAGTCGTGCATTTAGCTGGGGCTTGGCCAAAACATGGCTGCTGGAACACACTGAACATACAGATCAAACAGATGGGAAACAGGGTTTTTACTACATGCACGTACTTTCAACAAGAAATACCTCCCACCCTGTGGATTACGCTACAAGTCAAGTTTGGGATATTTCATTAGATTTTTCACAGTTATTACTACCATAAAGTATCGGGCAATGTGGGAATCCGTAATTAAAGCCATCTTTTAAGCCCACAGGGGGTTTATTGTTTGTTGTTCAAACGATTTAATCCATGTCTACAAAACACTGTTAAGGCTCTGTTTAGCGTAATCACATGACTTTTGGCCAAGATTAAGCTGCCATCTCATTACAAAATATTTTGTATTGTTTTGATTAATGAGTGCGCACCATCTGCTGTTTTGCGTTATGAGAATTATTGTCTGATGTGAAATGTCCATTGTTACTGAAGATTAAAGAATGCATTTGTAATTTCTCTAACATTCAGTGATGCTGACAGCAATAATTTGAAATGGACACAACTTGGTCGCCTCAGACTGTGGCTTTTACAGCCTCTTTGGCACGTCATAAGCCTTCCTATGAAGGTTACTCTCTTATCCAAAGGTCTGTTTTTGTATTAGTGTTTGAGTAATGTTTCTATTGAGAACATGAGCTTGTGTTTTCCACATAAACTAAACAGCCTCTAAACCTAGGCTTTGCCAAATGAATAGCTTGCCCTTGCTCCGTTTGTGTACCTGAGTCACAGCCTCTTCATCATTTTGCACTCTGGCCTTGAGAAGATTTCATGGAGGGAATTAAAGCCCAAACAGCATATGGCCATCTGGCACACACAGCCAGATATTTGGGGGCTAAAATAGCTTTTGCATGCAAGCCTAAGTGCAGGCTAAGCTCTTGTGGAACCTCCGAGTGTCTGAACTTGTTAAAACCGACCAATTCAGTCTTAGATTAGTCTGCTTCCCTCAAAATATAGATTGGATTCAAAAATGAACATAGCTGCTCTGAACTGATTCGGAAATCGGACATTTGCAGATACAGAGCTCACTTTTCTTAAATCTCATCATTGGTGTCAGTATTATGTGTAATGTTACATTAGGATTTTAAAAGTAGAAAGAAAACAGGACTACTGGATATCTTAACTGTTTGATCACTTAATAAATCATTTGCTCTACAACATTTTGACTATGGGCTGAAACTATGACATTTATAATTCATAAAAGCATCATACTGGATGTGAGACTTATGTCGGTATACGAGATATTAATATTGGATTGGTCCCAAGCCTAAAAAATATATATTTGCTTCCATGTTATTACTTCTCTGTTCCCTCTGTTGCCACACTGATTTGGAACTTCCATTGCTTTCCCATCATTGTCTAAAAGCTGTGAATTTGAAATCAAACATTTAAAAGGGTAGCAATTAGTGAGAACATTCATGAAGGTGGTGTTGGCATAGATTTAATGATGTGGGGCATTATTTCGCACCCAGCTATAACTGAAAGGCTGTGAAGGAAAAAGATTAAAAAAAAGATAAAAGGAAACTTTTAGTTCGCTGTCAGAGAAAATCTCAGTTGCACGATAGGCTAGGCACTCACCATGAATAGACTTGCTCCTGTTTTTCCGGTAGGTGTATGAAATATTCAGAGGAAGTGGCTTTTAGAATGACGTACCCTTTATTTCGGCTAAATTATGCAACTAGACATGAATAAAATAATAGCATTATGAAAAAACAAAGTGCGAGGGCTTTCCTTAGCAAGAGCCTTGACTGCAGAGAAGAGGGCTTTTGTCAGTCTCCCACATACGAGCAAGCACCATACAAAAATGTCATGCAGAGGATTATGTTCAAACATGTTTTAATAAAAGACTTTGACCCCATTCACATCTCAAGCAGAGAATATGAGGAACGGTACATTAAAAGCAGTAAAAGCAGGACGAGGAAGTCTTTTTTTCCACCCCTCGCTTGGAAGCCCCCCAGCACATACCAAACATAGACAAGTGTCTTTTTCATTCAGCCCTCTGTTACATTGCTCATCCTCCACCGTCCACATCCCCCCTGCTTTGTGCCTCTGACAATCGCTGTGCAGTGATCCGAGGTCACGGACCTGGCAAAACATCAACTGGAGTGCTGACCAGGGGGAAAAGAATTACAAAAGTGTGGTTTTGTTTAGGCAGCATATCGTTCATTTCAGAGGGTTTGTTGTCCTCTTGGTCAATTCCATGCTCATTGGTATTCTGTCCAGAGCCACGTCCATGTTTGCATGATAAACCGTTTTATTGCCCCATGAATGTAAAGATTGTTTTGTTTGAATTCAAAGTAGAACACATTGTGCAAAGTAGGAACAGGTAACTTCTACCGATGCTTCAATCTTTGCAACTGAGACAAATGTGAACGTTTGACACTTGCGTTGTGTAAGCAGCCGTGTTTCGACATGGGGCTTCTGTAACTACCGACTGCTGTAACTCCTGCCTCTTTGTTGGCTCTTCAACTTAACACTGTTTCCATCGTAGAGTTATTTGAGATGCTGCTGTCACTGAAGTGGTCCAGAAATAACACGGAGATAGAAGAGATGAACTCGTACGTACCAGGACATCTTCAGCTATTGGCCTTTGGAAGATGTTGATGTAGACAGGATGTGTATCGTTTGTCGGCACCAGTTCAGACAAGAAAACATACTTCAGGAATGTTGTCAATAAGCATGCAATGAATGATGTTTTTTTTTTTTAACAGAGTAAACTCTTTACCAAAGTGTTGCTGTCAACTGAACCATAGCTACACGAGTTCCACACAGATTTATCATTGTGGAAACATTAAATATTTATAGCTCTTGATGATTTCCTTCTTATGGTGTGAAGAAAGATCCACCTCTTTCTGCTCGGGCTTTGTCGTGACTTTCCAAAAGACAAGGTGGAATCGACGGAGAGAAATCCCTCTGGTGTCTGCATTCCCGCCTTCACCCTACAGTAAATTATTCTTTCCTCAGATGCATCCAGTCACATCTTCTCAAATCCGACGCAGAGCCTCAAGGGCCCAGGGAGTTGATTTCAGAGTTGGGGCTAACATTTTTGAAATGCCTCGCGATGTCGGTGTGATATAAATTGTCTGCTGTCGCATAAGCAGTCCTCAGACAGACGTATCATTTTACCAAAGAGCCAAACTCAATGCAGCGAGCGACTGAAGCTGTCTGAGCACTGAAGTGTCGGGCCAGAAGTTCTCTTTGAGACCTGACTCCAGGCGAGACTGTGAGGTGAGCGTTCGTGTTAAAGAAAGTCGGGCTGACTCTGGGGGAGGGGAGGTCAGAGAGGGGCTAACACAAAGGATAATTCGCTGTGTGTGTGTGTGGGCGATTTCGACCCCACCACCTTTTAATCCACTTCCCACCACTGATTAGCTTTCCTCTGATGTTCATGCATCGCTTCAATACAGGTGGGTTGAGTTATTCAGTCTGCACTGGAACGGAGAGACGTGCATGGGTGAGACACGGCGGCATGTCTCCTGAGGCGGTTATAAAACTCTGGCGTGTACGATATGTAGGTGATCTGGAGCGGTTGCAGTCTTTTTAGTAATTCAGTCGATCTAAAAAAAAAAAGCTTTATGCTTAACTGACACCACAGGAAATGTGAACGCTTCAAATGTTTACTTTTCCTCCTTGTTATTACAGTAGAGAAAATGGATGAAGCGGGCGAGATAAGATAATACACCATGCCATACAACCCACAATCACAGGCCTCTTATCTGAAACCAAATATTTAGCTGTGGCTGTTTGAGTGTACTGCCTGATAAGTTGTTTTGTTTGTCCTGCACAGATAAACGTGAAAGGATTTGAGCGCAGCCACAGATGGACCAGCTTTCATAACACAGTGACTTCAACAGTAGCTCTCGCCTCCTCTTCTATCTCATAACGTTTAGTAATGATGATCGGTTCACAGGTTTAAACCAGTGTGTTGGCCTGCTGAAAAGCAAAACATTGTGTACAACATGGCTTTTTGCCATATTGTACACAACATCCATGGTGGACATATACTGCTGATGTGTGTCAGTTCTACTAAACATACGCCTTTTTTCTCACACATGTTTTTTGATATCCTTAGTAATATGGGTATGTCACAGGAAGCCGTCTGTGTGTCATCCAAAAGAGGGAAATGGCCTCGTAATCTAATGGCCTCGCTCTACTTTATACATCGAAAAGGTCAACAGTTAGTGACGGTACAGTGAGTGACTTGGACACACTAATGGGCTTAGATGGGGCAGCACTACTTGTGCTGTTGCGATTGAGGCCGTATAGGCTAAAGCTATTAGCTGCAGAGTGTCCAGGCGCCTGCTGGGCAGCGCCCTGCAGAGCGGTAAATAACTATTCACTGTGACATGATATTACACTACTGTCAGTTGCTTCATATGTCAATATCGTTCAAAGAAGATGTCATTTAAAGCAATTTGCATGCTGACAATAATTAGTCGGTGGTAATCCATTGATTTGGAGTCGGCCGATACTGTGTATGTGACACAATTTTTCTGCTTAATGTTGTTCCCGCCCTCCTTGTGCTGAAGGTTAAACGTGATCTAAGTGAAGGCTGGACAGTTTAAAAGCTGCAGCTATTGACACTATTCTTAACACTAGAGCTGAAATAGTTGATGAATTAAATTTAAAAAATGAATCTGCAACAAACTGATAATGATTAGTAGTTTGATTTGTTAATGGTAAGATTAATGGCTCTATTAATTTAACTTTGGTTCGTCTCAATGTTATCTGATAATTATGATAGTCCATCCTGCAGGCTGGATGGACGCAGGCCATTAGAAAGAAGGATATGAGATTTTCATATAAGCTACAGTATCTAAATTGAATGCCATTCGATATAGCGGCTTTGCAAGTTTGAATGTTCAGTTTCTATTGAAAACTGTTTCATAGAGGTGTTGAAATCAACTTCACCCCCACATGTCCATCCAAACCAGCACTAAACTCCATGACCAGGATACTGGCGTGCATGTGAGGATCAATAATGTCTATAACAATGATGAGACAATCAGAGGAGCTTGGCAGGCAATGAGTTGGCTCAACCAGCACCAGCACTGAAACTGTACGAGGGATTTCCCCCATGGGCTCTTATCATCTGGGAAACAGACAGAACATATATCACTTATCTTTGCTCTCCACCGCCTGTTCTCAGAAATATTGAACTGGAGACTGCTCTGCAGCTTCTCCGCCCACTCTGTCTTCTCTGTGGATTGATAACACTGTTGTGTATTTTTTTTCTCGTCCTCTTTGGCACCGTGAGCTGAGCTGTGATCCCACCCCAGGCTGTCTCCGGGAATGTGGCAACGACATGCCAAAATGGAGGATTAATGCATCTTTCGAGGGGCCTCTCAAAGCCCCCATTTTGATTCTTGAGTGTGTGCCAGTGTCTGTTGAGCGGAGGGGAGTCAATTCCACAAATAACAGCCCCCCCACCCCCGCCCCCCATATTCCAGTAATCACAAACACTGTATATCCACACTGACAATCCTTTCTAAAACTAGCTGAATTGTCCTCGAGCCAGAGTGTGTGTCTGCCAGTTATTTTAGCACGGTGATTTAGTGCTTTTTGTGCGGCACCTGGCCTGTCACTGCAGCCACCCAGTGTTTGGGTGACAAAGTGAACTGGCACTGCTGAGGAGCACGGGGACAGACTGGTACCAGGCCAGAACAGATGGCCACGGGTTTCACTTACAGCACAACACAGTGGCAGGCAGGAGTGGAGATAACACCTCTGTCTAATAATACATTTAAAAAAATCCCTGGTTCCCTAGGTGACCCCTTCAGCGCCTGCAGCCTTTTTAATTACATGAGAATCCCAGTCTACAGAGAGAGAGAGGGGGGGGGGGGGGGGAGATGTGATGGAATAGAGATGTTGTTAAACCATCCGCTCCCGTGGTTACAGTGTCATCATTAAAGATGAATTCTGTTGGCTGCTCGGATAAACCTCCCTTGTGATCGAATGACCTTTGGCCTGCGTCCCCTCTTTTTCTTTCTGCTGTTAATTTCATCCTTGAAAACTACAGCGCGGGCCACTTTCCTAAGTGGTCTCAGTCCTTTGTAAACCCACTGTATGAGCAAACATATGAACATTTATAACAAAATCGGGAAGAAAGAGGACATAGGGACGTCGACTTTAAATTGACCAATTTAAAAAAAAAAGATGTGAATCTTTGCATTTAATGCATGCGTGATTTAGGACATTTACAATAATGAATGTTTTACAATCATACCTTTTCTTCCTCTTTCCCCCCTTGAACTGACAATTAAAACACATTTGTGTTGTAATTGTTTGGATCACATGCCAGCTGACCGTTTAATTAGCTTCCATTCGACCTGTTTTACTTTTTCATGATATGCTGATTTCTTCGAGATTTTCTTTATTTCAAAATGTTTTAAAAGTTAACTTTTCAACCTTTGGGCGGCACGGTGGTGTGGTGGTTAGCACTGTCGCCTCACAACAAGAAGGTTCCTGGTTCACCGTCCAGGGCCTTTCTGTGTGGAGTTTGCATGTTCTCCCTGTGTCTGCGTGGGTTTATCTCTGGGTACTCTGGCGTCCTCCCACAGTCCAAACACATGCACATTGGGGTGAGGTTAGTTGGAGACACTGGGAATTACGGGAGACAGTATGGTCCATACTACATGTTCACAAACCCTTTTGCCCTCTTCATGCCCCAGAATATTCTTTTGTAAACAGACCACTCGCTGTTGCTTTCCGTTACACTAACGTTTCAAAGTTTCCTTTGTGCTTGAACACGATGGACCTTTGTGAATCATACTTGTCTAGCCGGCAGTGCCTGGATGAAGTGAGTGAGTTGTCTTCCAAGTAAAGTGGGTGACTGCGAAGTTGTTTGTTTGGTTTGTCTATCTTCCACCCCTCGGTATCTGGCTCAGACTGATCATAATTTAATGCAACAGGACTGGGTCAGGAGCAAGTTTTGCTAACATGACCTGGGAGTTTTTTGACTGTCTTTCTGTAGAGCTGGAAAGATGGAAGGGTCAGATGAACGAAAGGGGGATTGTTAAAGGTCACAGATTGTTGTAGACCCATTAAAAAGGCATGGAATTGAGCTTGTGTCTTATGTTTTTGCCTGTTTTTCAGCCTCAGTATTGTATAAAATAGGGCTGACCTAACATATGTCCACTGGGTACCTACCTACATGTGTTTTTCTCATTAAGTACAGTATATTTTACTGTACTTGCTGTCTTTTTATGTACCTTCTTTGTACCTCACCTCGCCCACTCGGTATCCAAATGATCGCTCATTGTACTAAAAAGCCCAGTCAAATATGTTTTCAACTAAGTTGGAGGTATACGTGTAAATATGTTTCTCACTTGTTATTTAATAATGAACAGATTGCATTAGGTTACATACGCCTCTCTGCATTTTTAATACATTATGTAGCATGTTCAGACACTTTTGTTGAATTGTGGCTTGTCACGTACCTCGTCAATGTCACTTCCCATAAAGTATTTTCCCATAAAGCTCACAGTAAGATCTAGTAGCACTATGTTGTATGCATTCTCAAAAAGTCAGAGCTTAGAAGCGGATACGATTACTCAATTGCTCTCTTGATTATTCACTTGCTTTCTCTGCAATTACTGATGATTACTGAACGCTGCCTGTTATTATCATACCTGCAATCCACAAGAAGAATGAAGCCTCAAGTAGAAAAGCTTTGTTGGCCATGCTTTTAATTCCCAGATGCCACAGCTTGTCATGAAGGTGTGCTTGGGGTGCGTTAGTCATGCCACTAATCTTTTTTTTCTTCCCTTGCTCTTTGTCTGTTCCTGTCTGTCTTTCCACAGGCTCTGCAGCCTCACGCTGAAAAAGCTGGTCGTCCTCAAAGAACTGGATAAAGAGCTGAACTCCCTGTCTATAGCGGTCAAAATACAGGTGGGTGGGTTAAATCTCCCATGTGCAATGGAAGCAACAACAAGCTCAATTGCAAAACATTCGCTAGCTGCACGTCACGGTCTGCATTCTGTAGCTCACAGTTTCACAATCCTTTGTCAGGGGGCAGTACGGTGTTGAACATAATCACAAAGCCTACATGATGATAACACATGCAGCTAATCCCGCCAATTGATTAATAAACCTCCTTAGCTGCACAGGAAGCTGCGGTGAGTCACATCCACTCAGGTGCTTCAAATGGAAGACAAGCATTACTACTCTAAGCACAGCATTACCACCTTAAGATGGATTGTGCATCTTGCATTGACTGCCAGCGCATTTTTCGTCACTACAGGTAACACTAGTCTTTAAAAAAAATCTCTTCTATTAATAGTGAAATCAGCACTTTGGCTGGATAAACGGAAATTCCGTACAGAGTTTGGTGAAATAAGGCACAAATGAAGTTGTTGTGTTTTTTGGCACTGCAGCCTTGACCCAAGCAGTCAGGGACAACAGGGCTTTGTAATCAAATATGACCAATTATATGTATGAATTAGAAATAAAAGTGTTTTCTGAAAAAGTCTGCCTCAAATAAAGGTCTGTTACCCTCTGTAATTGAGGTGAAAAAAAGTCCCTGTCATTATTTGTAGAAATGGAGTTATAAAGGCCAGCTCTGCAATAGTGGGTGAATCTATTTAAAGGGAAAGGAATACCCCATTGCCCCCCCCCCCCCCCCACACACACCCCCCCACACCCCCCTCACCCCCCTCCCTTTTTCCTTTTTTTTAAACTATCATCCTGAAGGAGAAAGCAAGCAACCGATTGTGGATTTATCCATGAGCTACGTTGTCTGCACAGCGTGAAATCTCTGCCTGGAGGACAGCCGAGCATAGCTCTGTTCACCGCAGCTCCGGAACTGGAGCATTAAATGCAATTTCCAACAGGTTCGGTTTGGGAGAACAGCGACGCTGAGGGGATAAAGAGACAGTTGGAGAAGATGACAGGGGAATAAGATGGTTTTCTCTTTGGATAGTGAATTGCAGGGCTTCCATTCCGCATGTCATCGGTTTCGCTGTTCTGCATACAGTGGCCGTCTCTTCTCTCTCTCTGGGTCTCATCAGGTTAAGTTGCCTACATGCACACAATCCCCGTAATGGCGAACCATTTGGATGATCTCCCAAAGCCACAGCAGTAGGGATGATGAGATTGCATTTTAGTCTTGGTCTGTTCCCTGGGAGATGGTCCTCTGTCGCTCACCCTGGAGACCGCATTGGGCCCCCTCACACAAACCTCTGCTCCGCTCTCTGCACATTGGGTTGAAATGTGGTTTGCTACTGCACGTGTGCTACATGAGTATACATTTTGTGTCCTTTCTTCTCTGTGTGCTGTTGCCTGAGGTTGTAGCCTGACATTGATATCAGCTGGATTATTTTAGGGAAGGCAATCATCCCGCATTTTAGCGCACGGCGCTGTCCAAAGCATTTCCATTTGCATTACACTCAGAGGTGATCCAGTTGTGTGCATGTGTGTGTATGTATCTGTGTGTGTGTGTTGGTTGAAGGCAGAAGCTTCATAACGCATTTGAAATCGCATCAACACAATTGCACACTGCACTCTTGTGATGACCCTGAATCACTTCCTGTCTTTGCTGTAAACACAATTTAGAGAATTTCAAGTTTAAAAAAAAGTAACTTTTAAGGAGTATAAAAGTGTTAAAGTTGTTTTCCCACAGGCTTTGGGAGCTTGGTAGAATAGAGGGGCTGTAACATTCCCCATCTGGCCTCAGAAAGACAGTCAAGAAGCTTGTAGCAGGGGAGTGAGGGCACGGGGGGGGGGGGGGCTAAAGGACATTCAGTACAAGCTTTCCTTGCCAAGGCTCTGTATTGTTAATGCATGTCAGGCAGTTTGAAAGTGCTTGGCTTTTGTGCCTTGATTCATTGTACCAGCCACTGAGCATGAGAAAAGAGTACATACAAGGCCCCTTTGTGGACCTCAAGTTAGTGGCGAGGTCAGACTCTGAGTTTTACCCAATGCTTTTCTTATATATAAAACTAGTTATGCAACTCCCTCCAGGGAACTGTCAGCATGTCCTTTTTCTGGAGCATATTGAGCCAATAGGCTGCTGGATAGAAAACTGCTTATTACAACTGAATGCTTTGAAAGTGTCAGCAAAGCTAAATATTCTTTTCCCCCCCTCATTTTACCCTCTGGTTCTTCCAAGCTTTGTTTCATGCATTGTTCATGCAAAGTTTAATTTCATGCATTTGAAGTGATTGACACTGAAGTAACTGACCTTTTAAAGCATTACCTTCCTTTGTGAGGTAGAACGCACTGAGTGTTCTCTGAGTATTGCATGCTTGTATTTTTAAGTATGTCGACAAACAGACAAGTTTTCAGTTTATGACAAATGTGGAGCAGTATGAGAAAGTGAAGATCCGTATAATTGGACAAAGTCCATTAAGCAGTGGCAGTAGCTCCGTCTTGCCCGACACATGAAGCTAAATGCAGTCTTCAATTGAATTTTCCTCAGTGCAGCTGTTAGCACTGCTTGGTTGACAGGAGGGAGTAGACTATTTGAATTGGGATTTGTCCTGTAAGTCATTTCTGTTGACCGATTCCTGTAATCATCTCGCCTTCTGTGACTCTCAAAGTTGAGAGCCTTTGGACATATGTTGGCTTTGCTTTTCTAGCTGTGGCTCTCTTTATCATCTATCCAATCTAGTCTTGAGTTGTCAGTCATGACATATTTGTAAAAATATAGATTTTTTTCCCCCCTGAATTTCAAATGATGGTATGAAACATGCACTGACATTTAGATAGTAGTATATTTAGTTATTTTGAATCACACATGTATGTGAAGCATCACTGCTTTCTGGAAGAAAGCTAGCCCCCTCTAGTATCTTGTGATGATTCCTCGGCACACACCCAAAGCATTTCATCTGATATCTTGTTACATGATTTAGCAGCTCTGACGACATGAGGATCCAATGTCGTACCCACTGCGTCGGCCCATTAAAGAGTTTCTCCCCAGGGTACTAGGGCAGATACAGGATGTCATTACTGCTCTGTGCTGCTCACAGAGTCTTACTTAATTCTATCGGTAAGTTTAGCAGATACCTAAACTAAGCCTTGAGGACTCATGACATTTTTACTGCCGTCAATGAGTTGCCAAATATATTGCGCAACAGATGCCTGTCTTCAGCACTCGCAGCTTGACATAAAACTGCGATCCCAAGACTTGACAAGCTGTTCCTGTTCACACATTCATACTTTCAATTTCACCTGTGGCCTGATTCCCTGTTTCAAGTGTATAGAAAAGTGAAGAAATAAAGTATAACTTGACAGGGAACATGATAGACTTCAGTCCAAGGCGTGAAAGGTAATCGTGCTGTGCGGCTGGGGCAGGTCGTCTGAGGACACGCGGGCTGTTGGTGCCCTTACATTTGGAAGAGACTGCCACAACTCATGACATTTAAATCCCTGTGCTGTTTGGCCGCAACAGCTTTGTGCCAGCTCCCAGAATTGGCTTAGCTGATGAGTCGCCCTCATCCACAATGGCAGTTGATCTTAGATCATGAAACTAAACTTGCTTTGACCAAATATGTCTTTTGAGTGCATTATTAAGAACGTTATCCAGTTTTGTCTAAAATGCTGGATCTAACAGTCGCATGTGGCTTAAAGGGTAAGCAGAGGAAACTCAACACACTCTGGATATGATCCTGCGAGTCCATCTGACCTCTCTTCCAGTTATTCTAGTAGGACTGTTCTTCATAAGCAGCGACGGAGTAGAGGACTGTTTGTTCTGAGAAGCATCAAGGTGTGAATCTGCATAAATGTGTGAATGTGGAGCAGGCCAGTACTAAAATAAGGCTTGTACGCTAGGCCAGTGTTGTCGGGTTGATGTATAGGCATAAGAAACAAACTTAGGCATGTGCTTATACACTGGGATTTGTTTTTATTCCAATGTGAGCATCATTTAATTAATTTAAATTAAATGTCAAAGCTAAATAACTGTGGTGTATGTTTCACTAACCTTACTTCTTTCACAGGTTTGTGACCACTATATGTTAGAGTATAAGAGTAAACATCAAAGTATTTTACTAGTTCCATGAAAAAAACACTTCTGTTTAACAATACTTTGAAATTCCCTTAATATCCTTTCAATTCACCATTTTATTTAATTCGAGGTGCTGGATGTCTGACATTGCTTTGCCTTTTCTTTACTACTTCTCTCTTTGCTTGCTCTTACCTTCCTGTAAGAAATGAACCGAAAAATAACACTAATAGAACCAATGTTGAACTCTCCAAACAAACAATGTAGTTGTTTTCATTCCAGAGGAGATGTATGTCATACTCAGCTGCCCTGGTCGTCCCTTTTGTGTAATTTGTCATGTGTGGCATTTATAAGACAGCTGACAATGAAACTTAACTTTGTCTTTCAGGGCTCTAAGCGTCTTCTCAGATCAAATGAGTACATCCTCCCACCCAGCGGACTGATGGAGACAGATCTGGAGCTCACATTCTCACTACAGGCAAGGCCTCTGACATTATACTGTGAATTCTCACACTGATACGTCAGTTACTTGACAGACAGGACTGTGTTAAAGTCTGTATCCACTCTGGTGCCCCCTCTTAACTCCTTTGGTGTTGGATTCTTTTCTGACAGCAACATTTTTAAGCTCAAACTATTCATGCATTTTTCTACATTTACAAGATTTTGTATAGTTAATATCAGGCACAGTTGTTTTGACTCTGCCTGTATCACAAATTGCCATGTGATTTTGTGGTCAGAGGAGGTGTTAACTGTTGTTACTGTACAGTATGAGGCGGCAGGAAATGCCTTTGTTGTTTCTGTTGTTGAATAGGATGGTTTTTCTAAGTGCAACCTTACTCATTGCAGAAATGAATCATCCCCGAAGTCACTGAAGTAAACGTTTTTATGTTGGGATATTTCAGATTATAAATCAGAGAAAATTACATGCGTGGTGACAGTTTGCATACTGTTACAGCTCGATGGCTTTAGGGGTGAACTAAGCCAAGAATAAGGTGCATAATGTGTGGAAAGTAGACATGACACCTAAAACATGAGTTGAGTGAAGCTTTGTAAGAGCACGCGCAGAACAGGACATGAAATAAAGCAGTGATGTTCAATGTGTGAAACTTGACCTTACAAGCTATCATGATGAATATTAGAGACCGGTCGGAGACTATGACTCCAGAGGAAACGGACATGAAGGATGAATAGAGCTAATATAAGGAAATGTAGTTGTGAAATGAAAATGAAATGCAGAATCTTGGTGAGGGCCCGGCCACAGTTGAACTGACATAAATTTGTCAAAAAAATAAATATATATATTTCAGAAAGTAAGCTTGCAGATGCCGAGAATGTTGGTTTATTGCTGGCATCTGAATACAGTCGGTGAATACAGTCAGTGTATATCTGTTGAGTGGCATAAGTTCTTCAGTTAAACCTTCAAGGGTTTAAGGAAGAGTGACTCCACTTAACACAGTGAATAAATACACTCTTGTTTTATTATTTCAATTTTATGGTTAACTAAAAACAAAAGTCTTCATAGAAAATAGAAGCAGAATGAAATGTTGTTTTTTTTCATTGAATAATTGCAAATTATGGAGCTACAAAAAAACAAATTGAATGCGGTGAAATAACTGCATGTGGTTTTCCAAGTAAAGGCTGATGATGAATATATTTGTGCAGGCTGCATTGTTTATCTGACTTTGTTTTTGTTCTCCTCAGTACCCTCATTTTCTGAAGAGGGACGCCAACAGACTGCAGATCATGCTGCAGAGGAGGAAACGCTACAAGAATCGAACCATCCTGGGCTACAAAACTTTGGCTGTGGGAGTTATCAATATGGCTGAGGTACTGTTATAGTTCCCAGACTCGGGCATCACTTTGATCATTTCATATCATGTTCCATTTTCTGCCATTTCCCTTCTCTCTTCAAAAACATATCACTTTGCTCAGGAGTTTGTGATTGCGTCCTTGCGTTTCTCTGACAGTGACTGACAAGGCTATTAGCGTCTTTTTTACCCATGTCTTGGTTGCCAACGAGAAGGCTTCTTGTGTTATTGTGTCTTTTCAGATGATTCATGCTCATCACACGTACTGCTGTGAGATTATGGGCCATCTGGTGCAGGCTTCATATGCACTTTTCTCCAAACAGTGTATGTGGTCTTGTGATGCATCAATAATGGACTAGGAGTTTATATAATGCCTCGTGATGATTTTATAATCATATAGATATACTATGAAGTTCTTTTTCATTAGGTCTTCATCCTGATCCAGAGTGGATTTAATATTTATGTCACACTGCTGGGCCACGAAGATCCCTTTTTTTTTTTTAAGTGGCTGAAGTAAAGGAGTTTTCATACTAAGCTGGGACGATCAGCGTTTCCAAACTTCTCTGTTTTAGGTAATCCAAAAGTCCAGAGTTGTGTGGATGGCAGACGTAAGCTTAGCTGCAGTCATGCCTTTTAAATCGAAAGGGTAATAATGTGGATGTAACCTTAGTACATTCACAAGCAACAACCAGTGTTTTACACTGACCGCAGGTATACTTCTAATGACTACAGTGAAAAAAGGATTTGGGAATTGGGCGTTATAAGAGTAGATCTCTTGCTCAGGATATAAATCAACGATGAGCGAGGGGTCATTTGAAATTAGAAATACAAAGGTTACATTTTTCAAAACTAATTACAGCAGCTGACGTGTCATCCATGCTCACCCAAAGTTACTTTCCTGCTATTTTCACATAGCCAGACCTACAATGTGGAGCTGTTGATTGATTGTGATTGCACAATGAAAATATTTGTCAAAACTTGACATTTTCCGTCTGGTTAACTCGGAGCTTGGAGATTGTGGTTGTTGTTAAGCAAAGGGGATTTTGAAAACGGTACCAAACCAGAAGCAGGAATAGACCTGGAATACCTTATACCCAGGGTGTAGATACGGTGAGTCGGACCACTTTCCTGCAGCAGCTGGACGGAACCGACTGACATCTGAAAACCAGACTAATGCATTACTGCAGCCACTCAACTGCTGGGCTGTTTTGCTGGGATTTTGTGGTGCCTGCTGCAGTGAAACAAGCCATAGTCAATGAATAAAAACTAGATTTACCATTATTGGATCTCAGTAGGTAATTATGTCGTCATATGCTGCGCAGTAAACTCTCCCGTGCCATCATTCTTGAATCTGTTGGGGCATTATATGGGAGGAAGTCACTTAACGGACTTTGCACAGTGTATTCAAGTACACCCCAGACAGTGTTTTTGAGCCAACTCCCTGTACGGGGATTCATCAGGCGAAATATTAAAAGTTATCCCCCAGATAGTGCTTAAAGGGAAAGCTCATTCCTTCTCGTCTGATTCAAAACAGTTCACGCCAAATGTGTTGCACTGTTTGACTGGATGATATGGAGCAAATTGGCTCGGCTAATGTAGACATTCAGAATGGGAAAGAAGTATTGTGCCGATGAAGATTTATTTGCAGATAGCGTAGCTGTCAGCTTGTAATCCGTTGGTAAATCACAGAGAGCATAAAGCAGTCTAACCGAGGCTGTCACAGTCTCTGTTGGATCAGTATTGGCTCATTAAAGGGAGCGATACAATTCTCCCATCCTGCCTCGCTTCTGAAGAAATATCTGTTCCCTCTGTGACTTCGACGTGTTTCTACTGAGTGATCGAAAGATGCAGGAATTATTCAAGACATGAAGGAGGACTTTCTGTTGAGACAGATGAAGTCTGAATATCAAATCCTATGTTGTATTTATTGTCAGTGATGTTGTCTTTTTTTTCATGGATTCTTCAAATCAGTGCCAGACCTCAATTTTAATCTTCCTATATCCAGGTGATGCAACACCCAACAGACGGAGGACAGATTCTGGGTCTCCATAGCAACGTGAAGGAGGCGCCAGTGCGCGTGGCGGAGATCAGCGTGTACTCTCTGTCCAGCCAGCCCATCGACCACGAGGACGGTAGCGGCCAGGCTGGCCGCAAGACCAAAACCTCAGGTGGGCACAGCCGTCTCCTGTCCCCCCTACACGGGCTTGTTAGACAGGCCTGTACTCGCCCTGCCGGGCCAAATCCTGTCTGTAATTTCAGCCATCCCTGCCCAGGCCTCTCTCTTCCCTCCTTCCACATGGCTTCTATTTCCCGACCGTGGACAGAATGAACTCTATTAATCCCAGGCCAACCTATTGCCAAGGATATGTAATTCTCTTCAGCTATGGTTGTTATGTCGATTCGAGAGTTCAACAGATGTAGGGCCTATTACCTTTCACTGCTTTATTTCTGGGCTGGGGGGAATATTGGCCCCCGCTCTCACTCGAGCCTTCATCCCGCGATTCTGATCCCTCGCTGTTCTGGATGTTATTAAGGAGGCCGCTCAAACATAACAGATGAGCTCATGCGCCGAGTATTAAACTGGTGTCACTCTGAAGGAAGGAGAAGATGTTTATCTTTTCTCCTCTGTGCAGTGATCCCTAATGCTAGCCATTCCCTCCTAGGAACGTAGAACAGGATGTTTCACAGGAAAAAAGGAAGTCTGATTTAGCCGTGAAGAAAGAAAAAAAACAAAGGGCTCCCATCACCTGGCCTGTCCTCGGCTGTCAATCATACCATCAAAATCGACCTCTATATGATTGTGGCTCTTCAAACCAATACAATCTGCTGTGAAACACAAGAAGGGTAGTGAAATGTTTCCATCACTAAAAAGTCATTAAAAATGAATCATTATGTTCGACATGGATCACAAAATGAGCTCTGCAGACTAATTTTCAAATTACATTTCCATTACTTTATGGCAATCAAATTTATCCTCTCATTATATGCTTTGAAAATGTTTTTACATTACTAAACGTTATATTTTGTTCATTAGTCAAAACAGGTCATTACTGTTTAATTGATCTTCAAACTTACCCTGATATACACACAAAAACACACTGAACGTATAATTGACATTAAAATATAATAATACTGTTTCATATAATTAACGTTGTTTTATTTTCAGTGAGTGTAAGAGCAACATTAACTGAAAAGGAGAAGATTGCATATGGCATTAAGGAGGCTTGATCTTACTCAGAACAAATTGATTCCTTTAGGGGGTTTATTTTATTCTAAAAGAAAATTGAGTTTGAGTTTCAGCTCTATGAGGCTGTGACCTTGGATTTCTTCTCTTCTTTTAGTTCAAAATTTTAAGAATGGGAGTCTGTTGGTGGAAATGTGCAGGTTTGAATCTGTGCAGATGTAATGTTGTCTAATTTAATGCTGGATGTTCTGATGTTGATTTGTTTGTGTGTCTCTGTGCTTGCCCGCCTCAGACCGCTCCCCAGACATGGATAATTATTCTGAGGAGGACGATGACAGCTACTCTTCAGAGCAAGAAGCCAGTGATGACGCAGTTCATGGCCAGGTCAGTGCCAGAATTTACTTAAGTGTATACACATTTGCAATTTGATAAAATACAAGAAATTCAATAAATGAGATGTCATTTAGCTTAAAAAAACAGATCGGCTTGTCACACTTGTGTGTGCTGTTGCATAGTTTTGATAGAAGGTGAAGAGTTTTGATTGTTTTTATTATAATATAATAGATTTCTGATATTGGATCCACCTCGTGTTTTAGGATCTTTATGATGAAGACGATGAGGTCAGGAAGCCCAAGAAGGCCCGGAGGAAAATGATCCGAACCACCTCAATGACCAGGGTTAGTCGGCCGCACGGACTCTAATGCTCGCCAATCATTGACTCTCAAAATAACACGAGAACGGTCTTCGCTGTCAGACAAGCTTTTAAGAGAAAGTACACTCTGTGTTCCACTTGTTCAAGCCATTAGGACGATGTGGATGAGCATGTAAATGAACACTGGGTTCACTGGACTGATTATAATGGTCTTTACATAGAGCGGCTGTGAATGAGTAATCCAGTGGACGGTTACTGTAGAACTGAAAAGCCCGAGCCCAGCTGTCATGCTTATTTAATCATGACAGCAATTCCCTTTTGGGGGTGGGGGTTTCCATTATAACTGTATGTCTTTTCTTTCCTGTTGCAGCAACCTAACTTCAAGCAGAAGTTTGTGGCTTTGCTGAAGAGGTTCAAGGTGACCGATGAGGTGAGTTGCCAAAAGGATAATTGCCTCTATTTTGATTGACACCCAGGAGGCCGCGTTCAATGGCAAAGCAAACAATGTTGCGGAATTTAGAGGAGACGGTATTCCCCTCCCTGTGCATCCGCCTGGAATTTCTCGGTCCCATCTGTTATGAAGACTTTAGTAAGTCGACTTCAGTACATATCACTTATTAAATTGCACTCGAATGCAGGACAAAAACGATCTGTAGCTCTAGTTGTGCTCCTGTCTGTGAAGAAATCACTGCCACAATAAAGCTACAAGCATCATTACAATGCCAGGCTGCATTACCTTCGTGCTCATGGATGCATGATTCATACACTGCCATTAGCTGCGATCCATATGCAGAATCCATTAACGGCCTTAGTCTCCACCAGTTAATCTAATGACAAATGTAGACTCTGAGGCTTTTTTTCATATTTAGTTTAGTGTCTTTCTCCTTGAGTCCACGTGAAATGTTTGTGGATTCTGGATAAAAGCTTATAATCAGGTCATCGGCAGGAAGTCGACCATTCGTGTGCAACAACGCCTACATGTCCTTTAGCACATAATCCGTGTTCGACCATTATAATGATAATTACGAGTGAACTTTGAAACCTATAGCAGTCATAGTTCCCGGTCTTCTTTCTGATGTCAGACTGAATGAGCATTTGCTCTACCTGTTCTACTCATCCTATTACTTTTCCATTTACTTTAAACCATCAACACCGAGAGACGTGTGTACATGATTTAACCCAGTGACACTTACACGGGCCAACAGGCCGTCAGAGTTGGGCCTCGCTGGATGGTTCTGGAAGCTCCCGGTGGCCTGATGATCTTTTATCACATTCCCTGTCTCTAATCTCCTCCTTGTGGCCGGGCGGTGTGCGGGGTTACGGCTCTATAAATACATAGCCGGGAGGAGGAGAGTGGACAGACTGTGTTTATCTGCTCCCTGCCAGCTCCTGCACTTATGGAGTGGCATTAATCACCTGATTAGTCCACAAGGCCTGGCTGTGTGCAGTTTCTATGATATACATCCCCGCTGTGCAGCTGGCGGACGGAGGCACAGAACCTTAGCTCTCCCCTCTAGCACACACTTACCTTTTAATTGGCCTGCTTATGGCCGAGGCAGGGATTTATTTATAGCACAGATTGTTTTTCATTTTACAGCCGTCAATGTTCTCATTCAATCGCTCCATTAGCCCAGCTGTGCAAGTGATTCGCTAATGCACAGCACCAGTCGCTCCCTACACTTATTCAATCCATGGCCATAATTACAAATCCCTGATTACAGTGTGCTGATGTGTTAATGATGTGTCTATCCTGCGTGGCAGGTCCTGGACTCTGACCCAGTGGACCAGACCCAGGAGGTGGAGGAGGACCTGGACTTACTCTACGACAGTCTTGAGGTGTACAACCAGAGCGACAGCGGGCCAGAGATGGAGGACAACGAGAGTGTCCTGAGCACACCAAAGCCTAAACTCAAGTACGTCTGTACTCCACCTCTTTAGTATTATAATTCTAGTTACTAAATCGTTTCACATTTAGTGTGAAATTCAAAATATACCACTCAATGTGAAAGAGATGGAAAAAGTGTTTATTTCCAAGCTTTTAGTTTTCTTGAATTCAAATCTTTGTTTCTGTTTTCAGGCCGTTTTTTGAGGGCATGTCTCACTCCAGCTCTCAGACAGAAATTGGAAGCATACACAGCCAAAAGAGCCAGCAGAGAGAGCTGTCATATGCTGTAAGTTGATCACCGGACACTCTGTTAACAGGCCCCCTTTGATGCCTCTCAGCGCCACTGTTCACCCATGAAGTTCTGCCTCTCGATTTCTGTCGAGGTTCTTTTTGTAAACACGCCGTTATGTAAAGGAACTGCCCCTGCTCAGTGTTTAAATGTCTGGCAGTCCTCAGTGCTTATTGTGGTTCAGGGATTCCCAAGGATTCCCAAAGACCATGGTACCACAGGCAAGATATTTTGAGCATGAGCGCAATGCAGCCCACCAGCTCCCACCCCTGCAAAATAGGATGGGGCCAGTGGTCCTTAGCCTATTCACCCCTGAAGTCCTCCAGTATTTATAGGGACTGACACCCAATGACCTCTCCACCACCAGCACCACCACCAACACACACACACACACACACACACACACACACACACACACACACACACACACACACACACAAATATGCTTCCATGCACAGGGAAGAAAAAAAGATTGGCTGTAGCAGTCTCTGAATTCCTATTCAGATTTATGGCACATTGGAAACAACAGGGGCAGAGAACGAGAGAGACATGTTGAGTCTGATGGCGATAGAGGGAGTGCTGTTTATAAATATCTGGGAATCCATTTTAGCCTGTAATAAAACAGGCTGGAGCATTTCAGACGGCTGTAGCTGCCCATTTTACTCAATAAATGTCTTAAGTTGAACTCCATAAACACATCTGCGAGACAAAACGTAAAGTATTTGTTCTAATGTGGAAATTGATTTAAGTAGCTGTTACGAGATGCACTTAAACACTTTGTCGCGTAAACTTGAGCACACAAAAGTGTAATTTATACTTTTGGACTTTATATATATATATTTATATTTGTATACAGAAGTAGTGACATGTTTAGAAGCCTGGAGATATTTATACTCGACTGTGTGGAGATACCACTGTGAGCAGATGGAGCATAATGCTTTTTCTTTGGAGCTGTGTGAAAAGTGAGTTAAAAATGTTTTAATGTGTGTGCCGCGTGTGTGTGTTTGCCCTGCAGAGTGGAGACTTTCTGACTGTGGAAAGGTGTAAAGTGCAAGGGGCTCGGTATCAAGATGACAGTGTCGCAGAAGCAACTGTTGGGGTATGTTTTTGTTTTTTTGTTGTTTCCACTAAATCCCCCTTGAGCATCTCTTTCTGAATTTTTTACTTCCCGACCCCCCACCCTGTCCACTCGAGTGCTCTTCCTCCCACGGGCCTTAGTTGTTTTCCAAGAAAAATTTCAAAGGGGAGGGAGTGTGCAATAGCCAGCAAACCAAACAGCTCAGCCATCCATGATGGATCAGTAGAGCAGACCAGGCCGCCCCATGCCGGAGAACTCTTGACTGACGCGGATCGACGGAGAGTTGTTTGTGTTTGTTGTTGTCTTTCTGCCGTCGGGTCCGTCTAACCTGCTGCTCTGAGCCCGGCTCCCCCTCTGAGCGCCTGGCCGCTGTGCCACTAACCCAGTTCAACCTGAACATCTGAGCTGCCACCTGCCAAGAGACCATGACTTTTTATCTCATCTGTCATGGTGGGCTTGCATCGTTATCTCCGACCACAACAGCTAAGCTCCATTATTCAGCATGCCAGCACTTTCAGACCTCCCTCCCCACCTCAACACTTTTAACCTCCAAATGCTGGCTGCAGATGCACCACACAGAGAGAATGTACCTGAAAGGGAAACTGGTGTAGTTTGATGGGACATGACAGTGCCAGTGTTGTATGATAAAAATCACTGTGATGACTGTATTTTGCCCCCCCCCCTTTCTGTTCAGGAGCCCGAGACTGACGACAACGGGCCGGTGCCGGGGCCGGGGGAGGTGAGCAGCTGGGATGTCAACACTGAACGGGTTACCAGCACTGTTGGCAAGCTCTGCAAGACGGAGTCCCAAAACCACATGTCTCCAAGGTAAATTGTTGATACAACTGGACGCACACACACCAAATAGCGTTATGTCATCATGTATGTAGGCCGGTTACGTTGTTTTTTAATTAAAAAAAAAAAAAAAAAAAGTTACGTTTGTTTGCTCTCTGTCATGTATTTTGAGCTCCTCGTGTTTCCTCTCCTTCTCAGTAAAGTGGAGAACAAGCTGCAGAGGCGTCCTCGCAGCACCTCCATGAAAGACAGACAGAACTCCAAGGCGCAGAGCGACAGGACCAGCAGCATGGAGAGCGAGTGCTCCCCAGACTCACGACTCATGGCACAGGTAAAAGCCACACGTGGATGTAACTGGGGATCTGTTCTTTTACAGGTGTTCCAGTCAAGTGGAAATGTGCCTGCCTGTGTCTAGCGTTTAGCAGTTTTCAGGCATGGACTTTGGAAAATGTCTGAGAAATGGGGTCCCGACATTTTTCGAATTTGACCTTTCACATATGCAAAACGCAGGAGGAGATTGTCCAAGTCACCAAGAGGTAAACTTCCGGAAAATGATGTGGTGTCTGGGTAGAGCATGCAGGAGTCAGGGCATGCCGATCTGTGGATGAAAGCAGTGTTTTTGTGGACAGTCGTCAATGCGCCCACTCCGTCACTGTGAATTTTCCATATGTATGTTGCATTCTCACATACTGCGGAAAAGACCCGGGAAATTTTCGGGAAAATGTCTGGACTTAGGTGAATGCCTGATGACAGCAGCTTCAGACTCTCTGCTTCTCATTCGTCTCAAAGGTTCCCAGGAAGTCTGTGTACGACCAACTGAACCAGATCCTCATCTCTGATGAACGCCTTCCAGAGAGCATCATTCTCATCAACACCATGGAATGGCAAGGACAGGTGTGTGCTTTTGTTTACGCCACATGTCAGTCATAAACTCCTGAATTTCATCTATTGTACATACTGTAGGAAGACTTGCAGGATAGAGCTTACTGGCTAGACGTGTTACAAGCATTTCCTGACATTATTCCAAATTCGAATACTCTTTTTGTACCCCAGTAGCGTGTTTTTCCTGCTTTCTCTTCAACCCGATCAACCCTGCCTCTTGTAGATCCATTGAGTCATCGTGTCCCTCTCATTTGTCTCTGTGCAGTATGTAGCTGAGTTGCTCCATGAACAGGCCCAGCCCATTGTGTCCACCTGCTCTGCTGCCGATGTTCAGGCTGCCTTCAACACCATCGTAACTCGCATCCAGAGATTGTGAGTCGCATGCATACATAACACACACGCTGGTTGAATGACGCAAGCCATTCAGGAAGTTTGATCTTGCCGCTTGTTATCTCGGAGTCGTCCTCGCAAAGAATCGTGTGTGTGTGTCTGCGATGGTTCGCTGCCAGAGGATTCCAGGACGCCATCACTCTGCTGAAGTGCTCTCAGCCTGTGAACCCATTCTATCAAAACGGGTCTATTTTCTCTTGAAAAGCCGAAGTTCAATCTTCTTCTCTCTTGTTTATTTTTTATTTTATTTTTTGGATCCAGCCGCCCGGCTGCCTCCTCAGGAAGTCCTGTCAGTGGCAGACGAGATTGTCACACACTTGCTGTGTCGCTTCTGTTAAACCTGTTTTCTCTTTAATACAGCTGAACTGCAACTTTTCCACTCTCTCCACACTTGCTCCTCAGTCAGTGTGTTCACTCCAGCTGGGCCCACGTCATCTAGAGTCATGTACATCTCTGATGTTAACGCACGCACTCGGTGCTGTCACTGCTTTAGCTGGCTGCTGTTTTTTTCTTCCTCAAATCTTGTCACTGAGCCTAAGCAGAACAGGTCTTTTTCTGCAATTGGAAAAACTTTTACTATCTCAAATCCTGACGCATTCAGCTTCAAAGTCCTTACAGCTGTTGTAATATTTGGTTTAACGTGAGGAGACTTGCATATACTCGCAAGCACCTGGCATTTCAAATGATAACGTACAACATATCCTGGCTCTCGTACAAGGCAAGATCGGTTTGAAAGCAGGAAAACCACTGTTGACATGTCAATTTTTCAGACATGCATAATTTCTCCCACACTCCCTCTCTGACCCACATCGTTCACGAGTTGGATCTCTCTCTTCCTCTTATTCCCTCATGCCCTTCTCTCCTTGCCTTAACCCTCGCAGCTGTAACTGCAACGCACAGACGCCGCCGACGATGAAGGTGGCGGTGGCTGGCGACCAGAGTTACCTGAGCACCATCCTGAGGTTCTTTGTGGAGCAGCTGGCCAACAAGACACCTGACTGGCTCAGTTACATACGCTTCCTGGTGATCCCCATAGGTACGTCAGCCATGATTAGTACAAATTCTATAGGAAATATCAGCCTAACATGTTCGTGTTTGTTGTACACGTGAACATTTGATTCTGCACAGGTTCTCATCCTCTGGCAAAGTACGTGGCCTCGTTTGACAGCAGGTTCAACAGCATCTTTATGGACACTGCGTGGAGGGAGCTGTTCTGCAGGACAGAACGGCCAGCCTCAGGTAGGATGTGTGACTGCAGAGCAAAGTCTACATGTTCACCAACTGGAAAGGGAAAAGAAAGTTGTCAGGGGCTGATGGATGGGGAAAAGAGATGGCTACAGTCTGCTTTATTGTAGGGGTCAGCTCTAGGTCATGGCGCTACTCCTCCGCCCTGGAAACCGTCTGTTGTTGGCAAAGAACAACAGCAGATTGTCAGAAATTAAATGGTTTTTTTTTCCCCTTTCCCTTTTCCATTATGGTTTTAGTGTTAAAGTTTTTTTTGCCATTGTAAAATTCGTGAACTTACTATTAGTAAAATAATACATTTAGGGATGAATCCAAGTAGCTAAAATAAAGACATTTGGATTATTATTCCGGTTATTTTATAACTTTTTGTAGAATTTTGACTTTTAACGTAAAATATTAATGAGATTTGACTTAACACCCAGTTTTTTTTAGTCTTACAATTCTTGATTCACACTTGTTAAAGTTTCTATTCTCATCCGTGTCCTCAATTTTTCAGTATTTCTGCCCAGACAAGTCCAGGTCATTTTTACCCATCTCCAGCCTAGTAATTAACTTCATTTAGTCCCCATTGACACAAGAGTCCTTGTCTAACACATCACGTTAAATTATCTTCAAAGCAGTTGCAAGAAAAGAAAATCAAAGATGTAAAAAAAAAAGGAAAAAGTGAGATGTCCTCCATTTTCCCCCATTAATTGTTTTATCATCCTCACCTCTATAAAGGAGGCAGTGTGTGGATAGAAATGACTGGTTTATCCGTTCACAAGGGGAACTACAGAAAAGCAATAGGGCAAAACAAATTGACATTCAAAATTCCCCAGTTTCCACATTGCGAGGTGCCAAAAAATGTGTGTCAGGCTGTGTTCGCCCCACGGGCCTTCTGTCTGACACACTATTTATCTTGTGTGTCATACGGCTCACTTCACCCACGTTTTAATGACATTTTACACGCAGCACGTGAAATGTAAATGATTAATGCACAGTCTTCTAGCTGCGTGTGAGAAATTAGCAATTTCACCTCGGTTGTCTTGCAGCTTGTTAGTCAAACGCGATACAGGAGGTTCACGTTGCCGACGCTCTGTCTCTCTGCTCCCTCGCAGATAACATAGATGTAGCAGGACGAGTCGTTCAGTATCTGGCCGGTGCCAACGTGTCCCACCAGTTCCCCATCTCAGAAGCCATGCTCACCTACAAACAGAAGAGGTACAGTCACCTTGATTATTCACATCCGTGTATGCTCATGTGCTGCATATGTGCGTATATGTGCTGGCATGTTTGTTTTTGTGCCTTTTTAATGCTCTGAGCACGTCTCTGTTGGAATGATTCTCTCACGTCGACTACAGATGTTAATGTTCCTCTATTTTCTCTTTTTACTAATTTGTTAGTCGGTCCTTCATTTAGACTTCTGCACCTGAAGTGAACGTCAGCAAAACCGCATGAGAACGATATTGAAATGCATATGCATGCGAAGCATGTGTTTACAGGCACATATACATGAATGCGTATTTAAACACACACACGTTTTTCACACTGTAGAGTTTCAGCGGTTTATTCTGACACAAACATGTCCAGAAGATGATGGATTTTCATTTATGGTGGAACATTTAACTTGATAGTTTTCAGATCAGCGCAGGCCCGTTTTGACAAAACCCTGCATCGAGCCGGTCACCACACACACAGTCACACTCAGCAGACAGTCCTTTGCATTTCTCTGTGCATTTGCTTGTTTTTCTTTCGGAGTTTTGACCAAACCCCTCCCCTCTTTTTAACAGTGGCTTTGTGCTGGTCAGAGGGTACGAAATACAACACGCAGTCTTAACACTGTTGCATTCCTTCTCCCCCCCTCTCCCCCCTTTTGATTTGCTTTCAAGGAAAAGGAGTTTGTATTTTGATTTTTACATCAGGTATCTAATTCGACTCTTGGTTTGTTTTGCCCTCCCTAGTTTCTCTCCTCCATTTTGGCTTGAGCTCCTCGCTGTGTCTTAACATTTCCCTCTTCACACTCGATACTCACTGTAACTTCACTTTGCACTCTGTCCTGACTTGTCTTTGGTTTGGTGTGACTTTGATTCTTACTCTTGTCCTCTGTGTTGTTGCTGTGAAGATTTGCCTAACAACCTTTAAAAAAAGAAAAAACCCCACTTGATTACAAAGTGGAATGGTTTTATGGCTCATGCAACCAGCAATATCAGTGTCATGGGAAATGTTACATCAATAGAAGAAATTTAAAAAGACCCACTAGCTGCTCTTACTGAGAGTTTTAGAAGGATACGCATAAGCTGATTTCAGACATGCACTGAAGTCCGGACATTTTCCTTAAATATGTCCAGAGGGGCTTTATGCGAGAACACAACCGTCAGCTGCGGACATTTTGGGGAACTTTTCCCGCCAGCCATCGAGTGAAATTTTCAAAAATGTCCGCGTGACGTGAGCCCATGTGAGAAAAGTAAAGTAAAGTAAAAAAGCGGGCGTGTTGACGGCCGTAAACAAAAAACACTGCTTTTCCCAGCAAACCCGTGGTCATGTCCCTGCCTCCTGCGTGCTCCACCCCGACGCCACAGAATGTTCCGGTTATTGTGAACCCGTCCGACTCTCACAATCTCCCGCTGCCTCCGTCACACGTGAAAGGCAAAACTCTGGAAAATGTCTGAAGCCAATTTTAGGGACCTTGTTTTGGAGTTCATGAAAGCAGCTTAAGGAAGTAATTAATTCACGACTAGCTGCTTCAGTCCTGGTGGGTTTTTGTTTAGTGGTAATATTGCAATGCAGAACCCAATGTAACACTGCACTGGAACAAGAGCCAGCACCTCTCCTCCTCGTCCTCCCGTTGTTTGCTGTGGGTGCAGTCTCACTTTGCAGGCTCGTGCGAGACTGCGAGAGAATCGCCCACTAGTTTTTGAGCTGCACTGTTGGTTGCCGCATGATAGAGGACATCAGCAGACAGATAACACGTTCTCAGCTCTTCCATGCTGGGTCGTTTGGTGCATTTTGCTTTTTAGGGTCTATCGTCTTGGCCGGAAGGATGCTACACTCCTGGTGTCCTGTTGTTTTCCTATCTTTGTATAGTGCATATTGTTGAAGAACAGTGACAGTGCTCAGCAATTTAGAGGCGTAGGGTAAAAAAGCCACACAGTCAATATGTCGGGGCCCAAACTATCACTTTGAGAGCAACGTATTGAATTAGCTCATTGTCCCGAAGCACTGGCTGACAAAGAGAGACCCCCTCTTCTTTTGGTTGTAAGGAGCAGTCCCCTCAATCATTCATCTCATCGTAACGTGACCCCAAGATGACCCCATTCCACCCAAGCCAGTCATGTGCCATTACCTGTGACGGGTCATGGCACAGTCATCCTCCCTCCAGGACCATTGAGTGTTCGTGTGCACCTTCTTGCTGGAAGTGTTCAGATCCACGTCTGTGCTCACTCTCTTTTCTCTTCGCAGCCCCGATGAGGACTCCTGTCAGAAATTTGTGCCATTTATTGGGGTAAGATTTTTTTTTTTTTCCAATGCGAAGGTGCCACAAAGTATCCCTCATTCTGTATTCAATGTTATTTAACACTGGAACTTTATAATTACAGGTTGTGAAAGTTGGGATTGTGGAGCAGAGTCTCTCGACCTCAGGTAAGAAAGGACATTTTGGAAGGTTGTAGTTACAACAGGTTAGTATGTTCAACATTTTAATGTTATATACAAAATCAGACCAGTAAAGAAGAAAAATAACCCCAGACAATCCAGTTTCATTATATTTAGTTACTTCCTTTACACGATTATGACCTCAAGTGTTGTATTTTCACACAGGCAGGTCATTTATACATTTACAGTGTTTCGTTCCACTTTGGAGCTTTTGCATGAGATAATTTCCCCCCCAATTTGCAGTGGACTCAGATGATGCGATGGGAGGCAACACAAGCATCCTGTCCTCCCCAACGCCCCCATCGGCTGGTCTGTATGGGAAAGAGATCGGGGGCACTCCCCCACAGTCTCCCTCCGTGTCCACCGCCCTGTCTGGAGCTGGGTAGGAAAAGACACCTCAGCCACAAATACAAACGCGTCGTATTTTTCTGTCTCACTTTAGCCGCTATCGTCCACTCTGTGCAACGTTTCTCATTTTGCCTGTTTTCCTTTGGTTAGTTCTCCGTGTTCGGGCAATGAGGTCATGGGGCTCCAGGTGGACTACTGGACGTGGCAAGGCCCGGAGAAGAAGAAGGAAGGTGAGAAGAGAGACGTGGGACTGAAGAACACCCTGAAGAGTAATTTCCGTTCACTGCAAGTCAGCCGCCTCCCCTGTGGAGGGGAGCTCACCCCGCCACCCAGCATGGCCATGACTGTTGTTACCAAGGAGAAGAACAAGAAAGGTACATTTCTGACTCAACCGTGCACATAGAAACAAAAATAAGCCGTGCAAGAATAACATCATTTGTTTCATATTTAGCTAGATTGCATCTGTATGTTTTATTCAACTCTGCTTTAAGCTTTAAAGGTTGAAAAATACCTATTTAGCAGTGCATTCCTATAAAGTGTGGCGGACTCATGATGGACACTTTTTAAAAATAGATTTAAAGATATTGTCTTTTTTTTATCCACACATTCTTTTTCCTTGTCAAAAACTGGTGCCTACATTACCCACAATGCAACTTGACAGCTCGGTTGGACATTCGGGTGTGTTGTGCTTGTAACAGCTCCCTCACACAATGCAGTCGTACTTCCCAAGACCTGTAAACGGCCTCTGATGTGTAAAATCATCGGAGTTCCCCCTTAAGTACAACAAAAAAAATATATATATATATGTGTGTATATGTATATATATAAATGTGAATAAAACAACCTGGCTCACTCTCCGCCTTCCTCTTGCAGTGATTTTCCTCAGCAAAAAGCCCAAGGAGAAAGAGCTGGACTCTAAGAGCCAAGTGATCGATGGGATCAGCAGGTTGATCTGCACAGCCAAGCACCAGCACACGATGCTGAGAGGTGAGACAGTGCTGCACTGCCCCCTGGTGCTGAAACCACGACTCGCCCCGCGTAGAATAATGACTGAGCTCCTCTTCTCTGACAGGGCCCGGCATGTTTACTGTGTTTGTCTTCTGTTTTCGTGCATTCTAACCGTGATCCCTTCTCTGTCCTCCGTCCTCAGTCACCATTGATGGAGTGGAGTGGAATGATGTGAAGTTTTTCCAGCTTGCTGCCCAGTGGCCGACGCACGTCAAGCACTTCCCGGTGGGAATCTTTGGTTACACAAAGCCCGTGTGACCCCGGCCGCCGCCGCCTCATCGACCACCGCCAGACTCTTCGCACTTGTCTCACCGAGAGGCTGCAGAGCATCAGAGGAAAAGCCAACTGGCCCCTGGCAGTAATAGTTTTCCTGTGGAAATCTTACTGACTCATAACCGTGTTCAATACACAATTTCATGTTGTCGATTGGATGTTTTCGATGTCGTTGGGTGTTGTTGTTGTTTTTTACACACTACAGAAAGAACAATTACTATTTTGTAAGATTTGTGCTACCGCCTCGGAGGTATTTTGAGGTTTCTGACAATTTGCCACATTTCGATAATGGCAGCTGTGTTTGCACTTTGTTTTTGTTAACATTTTATTATTTCTGTGAAATCCTACATTTATTGTTACTCTATAGACAATGGAGGAGTGTGGTGGTGATGTGCAGTGGCGTGCGTGAGATTGTTTGTGTTTGTTGTTGAAAGTTGGAAAATTGCTGTGAACCTAGATGGAATCCTTCTCTTCTAACTCAGTGCTCCGTTTTCTTACTCGTCCCTTTACTTTCTCAAAAAGGTCAATTTTTATAGAAAGGAACATAATATTCTTTTTTTTGTCTCGTTGCTTTTAAGCACACTGTACCTAAAGCAAATCAAAAAAACAAACAAAAAAACAACTTGAGCAATGTATTTTTGAAGGTAGCTATAATGAATGTAGCTATGACACATTTGTAACACCTAAGCAGCTCATCAAATGATTTCATTAATGTCAGTACTGGAGGTTTTGTATCGATGTTAGTATACATTTGGACTGTGCAGTAACTTAAGAAGCAAGGTAACGTGACACACAAACAACATATTTCAACTCCCAACAGCTGAATGCCAAATTTAGTTGCGACTGTCTGAATTGTCTTATTGTTTCAAGGTCCTGAATATTTTTTCGCACACTCCCCGTGTCGTAATGTGGCTTTTCTTGGAGTATATTCAAGATGTGTGGCAGCGTTTCTTTCATGGCCGCCCCCGTGTTTCAGCTCCCCTGAGAAGACGACTCGCAGACCTGCAGGAACTTAGTAAATATTGGATTCCTCCAGATGTGCAGTGATGTGCCAAAGTCAAATTTGTTTTACAGTGTAACCACCAGAGCTCTTGGCTCGGCCAATCCTTATTGTTTGTTCAACTTAAAACTAATATATAATGTACTTGTGGTCCCCATGGAGATCAGTATTAAGATTACTGAGTTGATTTAAAAAAATAGAGATAAATCAAATTATCAGATTATTGCTCTACATTTGGCCAAATGTAAACTCATGACACTTCCTAACCAACCATTGTGCCCTGTAACACTGGTTCATCAAGGCCGGACACGCACCGGAAACCGACCCTGTAACTGATGCGGATGGCTCGGTCGGGTCATTCAGTATAATTGTGTTATTGGTGAATCTCTAATAAGAATGAGTTGGTCTGATTTGAAACACGCTGCAAGTATATTTTGAAATATAATGAAAAGTGTACGGAGTCTGGCCAGATGTCCAAGTCACTGCCTGTGGGGGCGGGGGGGTGTGTGTGTATGCGTCTGTGTCTGTGTAGGTGTACTATTTGTTCGATGGTACTCCCTGAATAGTGTTGTGTGGAATTCCATTGCAAGAGGAAACTTAGGACGAAGGGCCTTCTGTATGAGTGTGTTTTTTTTATAGTGAAGACTTACAAGCTTTGATAGGCTGGCTTTTTTTTTTTAAGCATTGTATATAAGTATATACAAGATGTACTATTGTGAATTGCAACCCCCCTCCCCCCTCCACTAAATTGAAAGCACAACTAGCTGACCTTTATTTCTTGACATAAATACCAAATATATATACAGAACTCATGACTATGAAGTAGTTGACTTGTACAATGCGAACACTAGTAGGTATGTCATTGCTCATACAGTTCCCTCACGTTGTAATGCACTTTCATGTGGTTTGAGACACATTTTAGCTCAAATTGGGACACACTTTGGTTCTGAGGTGGTGTTAGAGGTGTTATGAAATGTAAACCACTACCTGTAGTCAAGAGAAGGCCTTTGATTTTAAAAAATTATCCTTTTTTAAAAAATTTTCATGAGGATGTTGTTTATGTTGATGGTTCTCAAAACCCTCCGGGGTCTGGAAAAGCATCTCGGCCGTCTGTTACATAATGAATTTTGCCACTTGATGTTGAAGAGCTTATTTTGCAGCTGCCATCATACCTGTCTGCCCGCGACGATACAGTCAAATTTTCTTGTATCCTGCCTTTTTTTTTTTTTTTTTAAGGGTTCACCGTCTCCTCTCAGTCAGGGGACCAGGTAACCCCAACATATTCTTAATCTCGGGCAGTGAAGTGTTTGCCAGGGCAGAGTTGTTTGAGGGAATTTGTCATGTGACTTAGCCGTTTAAATACTGAATTGGCTGAATGACAAAAGGATTTCAATGTATCTGACCTCAAGGTTGTTGGTTTTTTTGCCCTAAATCTAGAGATAGCATGGGGGTGTTTTACAAGGCTGGATCAATGAGCAGGCATGTTCACTTTTTCACCGTAATTAAGCACTGCAAAAAGAAAATTTAACATCCGCGTTAATGTTGTTCAACGATGGTCAAACGACATGCCATCTCATTGCTCCGGTGACTTGAAGTGCCACCCAGTGTCTTTGCACAAACCCTATTTTAAATGACATGACAGTATTTTTAAATTTACCACTAAAAATATGGGTTACTCTGCATGTTTTACTATAGATGTAAATATGTTTTGGATTTTTATATCGTTTTGTTTCTTTCCATGCTCTCACAAGCAGTTGTGTTTAATAAAATTTTTAATCTTCTGTACAAAAAATGTGTCTTTATTCATATTATTTCATACAGACCAGAATAATATTACAAGGTGATGATACAACAGACTCCAGTCATGTTATCCAGCTGTGATTGGGGGCAGGTTTACGTAGCTCTTCATCGAAGGCAGCGCTCTGATCTTGCGTCCTGCCCAGCCGCCCTTCCTCTGCCACAAGCCGCTCGAGGGGCGGACGCCAAACCAGCGATTGCGACCAGCTTTGCCAATGATCTGTTTGTTGTGGTCAATGTTGGATACACGTCCCACCGTTACCATGCAAGTCTCCAGTACCTGGACGCGTGAAAAGATGACAACGTTAAATTCAGAGCAGAATATGAGTTTTGTTTTTACGACACCCACTGTAAACTTAATCCAGGTGACCTCACCTGAACCTGCTGCTTTGAAGGGAGCTGAACGATGGCTGTTCCGTTCACTTTACGCAGCAAAACACCACTTGTGCCTGAAATCAAATAGACCCCTTGCATTATGTATGCTCTTCAGTATTATTTGGTATCATTTGGTTACACTGAATACAAGTGGACACACTGACCTGAAGAAGATTAATTAACCAGCTAAATGTGATACATTTGCAGGTTCCAGCTTCTCAAGTGTGAGATTTGCTGCTCCTTCTACTTAAAATCATTATTAATTGATTATCTTTGGGTTTTGGATTGTTGACAGTTTATTTATTTTGACAATGATCATTAGTTTCAGCTCTACAACTGTTCACACTACACTTGTAAAGATTAGAGTATAATTTCTAAATAATGAATCCACAAAAAATGACATTACCTGCTGCACGAATGTACTCTGCTCCCTTCCCTGGTTGTATCTCCAGGTTGTTCACCAGTGAACCCACGGGAAGAGCTCCAAGTGGGTAGGCATCACCTTCATTGGCTAAGACTGGCAGAGTGAAACGAAAATGACTTTATTTTGTGTTGAACACTGGTTTACAAAGTCCAGCATCATCAGAGATCCACCAAGTCGGTGTCATTTCAAAGCAGCTGTAGAGCTGCTGCTCATACCTGCCATGCGTCCAATAGCTCCAGATGTTTTAATGACATTTCCAGCCTGCATGTTCTCCGTAGCGATGATCCATCTCTTACGGTTGCCTCCAGCAATCAGGGCGATGTCAGCAGACCTGTACAGACGACACAGATTATAAGAGACCGACCGCATGTTCTCCATCTTTACTACACATGTTGATATGAATTTATTATTATAGAAGCACAAAAGCTGCTCTGACCTGCACGGGTCGTATCGCACTTCCACAATCTTCTCCTCGAAAAAGGACTGGGTCTCTTTGCCTGGTTCATGGCGCAGTCTCTGGAAGTCGATCCACCGGTACCTTTGTTTATGGCCACCGCCGATGCCGTGCGTCCGTACCCTTCCTGAATGGTAGAGAAGAAGAAAAAAAGAGTTGAGAAACTTGTATCCCTCAGCTCTAGTCTGAAGTATCACAGTTGACTTCTGATTGATGAGTAAGATGAAACCTGAGGGGAAATGATTCTCATAAAACAGCTGCTTGGTTTCATATTACGAACTAGGGCTGCGCCTAATGATTATTTTACCAGTTATTCACTTGATTAACTGACTGAAACAAAGACCAAGGAAAGCAGCGAATCCTCACAAAGGAGAAGCTTGAATTACGTTTAGCATTTTTGCTACAACTAAATCGGTTATGCAAAATAGTGGCCAATTTAGTTATTGTCCATTAACCAATAAAATAAGTTTTTTTGAGAAATATTTATTCTACTGGCTGATTTTAAACTCGTATGTGTGTTCCTGATACAAGTTTACATCAAAAGATGATTTTGCTTATCTTGACTGTTCCAAACTCTGCGTCACATATTGTAAACACGTGTACAAACAGAGTAAATGGCAACTTCTGTATGTTCAAACCCCATACATCCAGGTATTCTGCACTCAATATCTGTCAGACCTGAACTGGACTGGTCCTGAGGACCAACAGGCTGTTTCAGATTCGGAAGGTCTTCACCGATATGTGAAAAGCGAAGGTTGCATGTAGACACGCGACCCCACACTTTACCTGTGTGATCTCGGCCTCCTGTCTTTTTCATGCCTATGGGTTTGACGGTGTACTTCTCCCTCTGCTTCCAGAATGTCTTGTTCTGCTCCAGAGGCGCCGTGGTGAGGAAGCCTCGGCACGGGCCCACTGAGGAGGGCACCCGCCGGGCTCGCAGCTCGCACTGTGCCGCCACCTGTCCACACACACACAGGAGACACACACAGCTTGGGTTGGTGCCCTCGCATGTCCCACTCCTCCGGTGGTGGCTCGCGGGGAGCGGACGGTCTTTACCTGAGAGGAGAGCAGCGCGGGCTGGGAGAGCGTCAGGGCGCGAAGAGCTCGGGTCAGACACGTCAACGCCATCACAAGGTCCTCCTGACGGAGAGGAGCGGCGACAGAGAGGGGGGGGGGGGTCGCAGCGTCACTGGGCCTCAGCTTTACTGTATTCCATACGAATCAACACATTCGTCTCCTCAACTCAATGACGTCGCTCACTGCATCTGTATTAATCTGTCGTCATCAGCCCCCGCTGAGTGGCTGAAAGAGCCATAACACGACTGTCCACACAGTACTCGGATAGGAGGGCGACGCTAACCGCAGCTAGCTTAGCCTGTGTGTAAGAGAGGTTAATTGGGTTAAGTAACTATGTCTGCCTTTAGTTTTCTCTTTTAGTGGACACCTCGATAATCTATCCCCTGTACAAATTGCGCTTTATAACCCCCCGTGTAACAGAGATATCTGACCAACCTTTACGTTTGACTTATTTCATCCCGAGCTTCCCGTCGGCGTCCTTCACAGACAGCCCTGCACGCCGCGTCGCGCAACTATGACGTAGGAGAATGGCTCGACTGTATTTTACAAGTGGAAGTTGACCATTTATTACGATTTACTATTTGGTTGTTAGCAGTGAACGGGGTTCATATTTCAGTCAGTCATATCATCCATTTAACGTCTGAAAAAAAAAAGAAAATGAAATAGAGGAGTGTTGATGTGTCACAATCTAGCTCCAGTATGAATCTTGTTACAAACTCACAATTTCTACATTAAATATATTTATTTTCACCTCTCTTTTTGTGTTTGGTTTTTTTGGTCTCATTTATCCGACTTTTCCGACATTTAGGGCGATGTTAGAGCAAGGGGCTTTTAAATCTGCTAGGGGGCGCAATTGAGACATTTCACCTAATTAAGATCCATGTACCACTCACCAATCGCAGAAACTCAAATTAAAAGAAAGAAAGCAAGAAAAGGGGGAAAAAAGATATTAATGGGCTATCACACACTAGTGACTTGAACCTGTCTGTTTATGAAAACAGTTTAACACACACACACACACACACACACACACACACACACACACACAGCGAGATAGATAGATAGACAGACAAACAGACAGACAGACAGACAGATAGACAGACAAACAGACAGACAGATAGACAGACAGACAGACAGACAGATAGATAGACAGACAGACAGACAGACAGACAGACAGATAGATAGATAGATAGACAGACAGATAGGTAATTTCTCACAAGTGGCAAAAAAACAAAACATGACGTCACGACACTGCTCCTCAGCCGCAGAGGCTGCTGGGAACTCCTCGCAGTGTCGGAGACATTTTGGATTTAAAGGGGCTGAGCTGGCCGTCAGACCTAGCTCTCGGTAAGTGACATCCACAATTTAACAAATTAATATTACAAATAGGAGAACCCTGCACACGACCGTGTATTTGAGTAGTATTGAAGTGAGACGCCGTGTGTAGAAAACGACGAGCTCGTCGGTCTGAACCGGATGAACTCGTAGCAACAAGGGAGTGGTGATGCTAGCTGCTTAGCTGAAGTTAGCTTGTCGCTGACGGAAGCGCCGAACTGATCGAAAAGCACGATTTATCGTCAGACTGGCTGCAGTGACGAGTACACACCCAGAGCATGTCTCGATACACGTTGTGAACGAATGAACGTGTGAACTCCACACGTTAACTTCAATTTAGAAGCTGCTCGGTGAAGGTAGAAAGTCACAGCCCCGCAGTGAACTGCGAAAGTCATAACAAAATGAGATTGCGTGAGTCCGATAATGAGCGGTGCTCATACCGAATGATGTCAACGCGGTGTCTTGTGTCGTGGTTTTTAAACTGCATGTATTCAGAAGATCGTGTCTTGGTGCATCAAGCGCGCTGGGGGGTTTTGCACCGTCATTTACATGCAGCAGCCGCGATTTTCAATCAAACGTCTGCGACTGTTTTTCCACATTGCCTCATCATCGTGGAGCAGCGCGGGGAACCGTGGCGCGGATACAGGTGTCACGTGTACTCCTCGCGGTAGAAAGATGCACCGCCGGATTTCTGTATTTACATCGGTGGTGATATTCAGGCAGACATTCTCAGAAAATAACACGAGGCGGGGGGAACAGCCACTAAGCAGCTGGTTTCGGTGCAGTGGTGGATGACTGAGGACAGTGTCAGTGGCATTTCCCTCCTCGTCGCCCCAGGCCCCGCCACACCCTTCTTGATGGCAGCCTCTCCTTTGTGTCTGCCAGTGATGCCGGCAGACAGTGTTGTTGGAGAGACGTTTGAGAAGGAAACAGGGGAATAATGAAGTGGTCTGGGGCCAAAATCGAGGTGGACAGGGAAGGCCTCTCCTCTGGGGAGACAGCAGAGATTGGTCTCTGGCTAGTTGATGCTCCCACTGCAGTCTGGCCTTTCAGGTCCAGGCTTGTACTCTACATATATATATATATATAAAATATATTTCCCCTGCCCTTTCATAAAGGTTTTTTTTCCATAGCTACTGCAATTTTTTGATTTATATTAAAGCTCGACTTCAATGAAAATAATTTAAGAAAATACTTAAAAACATAAATCTTTAGGTCAGCTGTTATCCAAACTCAAGCAGTTTAAAGATGAAAGGTGACACTTCTAAACTCAATAATTTCATCCTCCTACAATTTCAAAAAGATTCAATGGGCACCTGGTTCCTGTTAGTGCACTATTATAGCTATTAAGGGATGATCCTCAGTTTTGAGATCAGTCGGGGGGGGGGGGGGCATCAACCTGAAAAACTGCAGAGCAATGATGGTAGGAAGAGACGAGAGGAGAGGAACAACGAGGGACTGAGTGATGATAGCGTTTTCCAAATGGAGATGTGATAATGTGAAGCCTGAGGCCTCTCTGGAGATCAAGACTAATGAAGAGGGGAGCTCTGGGTGGGCGAACTTGACAGACGGTTGAGGGCTGTGGCCGATGAGTTGGAAAGATTTTCTTTTCTAACCACATTTCCTTAGTAAGGAACCTTCCTAAGCAAAAAAAACAACAACATTATTAAACCGCATCGCAGGTTTCCACTCCCCACTGCTGAGAGGGAAATGGACAAGTCAGTGCCCAGTTGTTTCTTTACCCACAGATCTGTCTTTCATTAGACTGCATTCCTCACGGGCATTTGTATTTGCTCCAAACTGCGATATATTGTATGACCTTTGATCCCCCTGCAAGGTTGAGTCATCCAGCTTGTCAATAAATTCAGTCCCTGGCAGACATGAAGAAAACATCAGCAGGTTTAGACTTGTCTATGCAGAGATTTATTTCATTCTATAGGAAATAAATAAATGATATATGTAGTGTAGGTACTCTTGTAGTTGTCTGGGTTGTTCAATCAAGGTCAGTGCAGCATAGCGGATTCTATCTTTTGCTACTCAGGAGTTTATAGAGGGGTATTTAAATTGTGATATTGTGAGAAAAGCCCAGTTTAATCGTGTATCAGAAAGTAATATAACTTAGCTAAATTGGTCAGTGTTGTTGCATTAGTCAGCCCATGAAGGTCCCTGAAGAGATGGTTTATCTGCATAAATGGACATTTCCTGAGGTATGGATGATCCTCACAGCCCCAGTGTCATGTCTCAAACGTTTTGTGGACTCAAAAGGCTCCTATATCTTTATTACCATTTGCTTGACTCTACAAGGTAAATTGTCTTGCAGTGTGTTTGTGTGGCCTCAGCCTTGGTGGCTGCTCCTTCTGAGTGTGTAAATAGTGCCATTGTGTCTCATTAGGTATGTTCCTTTGTGTCTGATGAGTGCCGAGAAGCAGAGTCTAGATCGGGGAGGCACCCTCCCCCATCGGACCTGTTCAGCGGCACTCCTCTGTTTTCCTCCCGCTGTGGGCGGGGTAGTCTCTCTGTGTGCGCCCTCTGTGAGCTGATGTTGGTTGTTCCGAACGAGCAGCGGGAAGGTCACCATCGTCCCGCAGGCAGCTCCCGTTCTCATCTCCCCAACATCAACACTCATCCCTCTCACTACAGTCCTGATTCATTTCCATCTGCGTCTGTTTCACACGGAAGGGTTCACATTTCATTTTCAGAAGGATCTCTTTGGATTAGCGCAGCAATTTTATGATGCACTTAGCTGGCGTGTAGCGCTATTGCTGGAGGAGGAGTTATTATTTCATCAGCTTTTCTCCATGACAAACTATGAGGCTCTGATCTTCCACTGAAACCGAGGTTAGTTTTCTGGTCCGGCAACCTGAAGCAGCTCAAAACATTGCGAGTGTGAATGATAGATGGCTTAAGCCTTTGGTAGCAGTTTAGTGGGATTAGTAATGGATATAAGGATTCTTTGAGAGTGTAATTATTCTTATCTTTTCAATTGTTTCTTAGTTTTTTATTAAGTAAAAAAAAACATGGCCACTTTGTTTACCATTCTTTTTCTCCATAATGATCCTATATCCTGTATAAATTTGCCACTGTAATGTTTTCTGATCGCAGCCTGACTGTAAAGCTACATTTCATAAAATGCTCCCATCCGCTCTAAAGTCCCAGTAAGAAGCAGGATCATCTGTTAATGCACCATGACTTATCTGCGTTGCATTTGTATTAAAACGGCACGTCAAGTAGCTGTCGGTGGAGGGGTTTCCTTGTGTGTCTGTGTTGACTTTATCCTGTTATGAGAAGTGAACCAGTAGCATTTCTTGAGATTAGTGGCTACCGGCTGACTTGCTGCCCCTGGACCTTGCTTGATCCTGATCAGTCCTGCACTTGATCATGAGGCGATTTGGATAAAAGCCCAAGCCGAGCGTCCGTGCTGCTGTTTGGTGTAGTGTGTAACGTGTATCGGTGAGCATATTTTTTAATATTGTCCCAAAAACACTGTGACTAATGTTGGTCATGTGGCCTACATGAATTAGCTAGTGAGCCATTGTATTTCCTCACTCTGTTGCATTTTATATATCTCATTTCACCTGTCACCTGTTTCATTCCCACTGGGTTTTTATGAAACAAAGATGAAAGAGGGGTGAAACTGAAATGTTAAAGATTAATTCAAGTGCAGTTTTATAGAAAACAACAGGCCTGTTGGACTTTATCTCCCCTCTTTAAAGACTTGGGAAATATTAACTTGAGCTGTGATGAGAAAGCACAAGTGCAGGTACTTCATACAAGTGTTGGTGTGTGTTTTATCGAGGGAACGCAGCTTGTTTCTCCCCTGGCTGACATGAAAGCACTTCTTCTCTTTGTTAGCGACTGTGAACACAAAGTCAGTTGGGCCTTTCATGCACAAAGGTGTTAAACAGCCGAGACTCTCACAGGGTAATAAGCTGCTTGATCTGCGAATATGGTTGATTTTTCACAGATTTCATTTCATATCTTGTTCAGAGCAGGAAAGAGCTTTGGTGTCAGAACTTATCAGTGAAATGGAAGAAAATTGCTGTCCTTGGATTGTTTTTATTTGTATATTCCAAGCATTTAAAGTGACTATTGGTACCTGTAAAAGGTTAGTTTAAGTACTAGCTCTACCAAGTCATTGGTAGAGTCCAAGAAAATAAATCCCTGCTCAGATTAGACTGCTTCCTGTTTACTTTGGCACACATGCCCAGTGTATGTGAATGGTCACGTGTGGAAATAGATGATCTCAGTTTTAAAAACAAAACCGTAGTAGTTAAGATGTAGCTTTAGGGATTCTCCTACTTATAGCATGAAGGTCATACAGCATACGGCTCTAAATGCCACTGAACTCCCAAGAAATCCATTAAAAACTGGAATCTTTGTTACCAGCTCATTTTATTTGTCTGCGAATAGACTTTCATGTATAGTCATTTATTTGGTCAGACAGAATGACCTTAACATATCACAATGACTTTCACGTTATCACAATGACTCTCACTTATCCACGCTGTAGTCATGTAAGTTCTCCTGAAACGTGTTACTTCTTGCCTGCAGCATAACTTCAGTGCTCACAATTTTTTTTACTGTAATGTAAGTGATGACTGTAAAGCCCTCTGGTCATATTGTTCCTGGCATACTAAACATATGCATACCATAACTACAGCACACTCCCTCCCGACAACTGTTTTGAACTAATGCATTTTTACCAGATGAGATTTTATATTTGAATATATTTTCATTTGATCTTAAAATTGGGCCTTAGTTAAGTAAGAAAAGAGAAAAAAGTAAATGATACCATTTCCTTCATAAATTATGCATTTTTCTTGTTCTTCATTGGATTTTGGTGTATGGTTTCATGACCCCAAAGCTTTTAATTGGAAAAAATGGAAAAACTTCAAGATGAGAAGCACGTGTCCTTCTCACCTGACACGTTTGATTATTTATAACCGCTGCTCCTCTTCCCTAATCGAGAGCCTCCAGCTGGTGATACACGGGCTCCACTGTCCTCCTCGTTAAAGCTCAGTTCCACAGGCTGACTAACATCCCGTTTGCCTCCAGTTGGCCTCGGTAGCTTTTTTCCGTGCACTTGTCTAGTGTCCATCATGAAATATATCAGCAATCATAAATAATATTCAAGTGACAGAGCCCAGCTGTCATCGCATGATGTGACATGCATAAATCACACAGGATGGGTCGTTGGTTAGATTTGCTTGGAATCTGTGGTGGAGCATATTGTCTGACATTTTATGGACAAATTACTAATTGATTAAGTTTATACTAATTGATGAGCTGCTCCCTTCACAATCTCCCTTACAGGACAAAATCTTGATTTTGATTAACTGGATTTGCAGCTACATTCATTGATAAACTTAGCAATTAGCATAGCTGCTATTATCTTTTCTGTTGCTACATTCCTCTTGCAGTTGTTTGGGGCTTTCGTTTGTCTTCTAGTTTCTGTTTTAATAGACAATTTCTGAAATGCGTGCAGAAAAGCAGGGAGTGGCTCACTAATGGTGTAGTATATTTTTCTCTAGACAGGTGGCTCTCAGCTGGGGTTTCATTACTGCAGGCCCCCTTCATGCATCACCCCTTATTCTCACTGCTGCTGCTAAAATTCACGGTGCGCCAGCTCAACACTGTCTGAAACCTATCTGGTCAGGAAGGGCCGCACTGACATTTGCATGACGGAGCCAATGGTGATGTGGCTCCGTGAGACATAAGTTATCTTGAGACTGTTTTGGGAAAATGGCACACACTCCGTGCTCTAACCAAAGGGCTGACATTTCTTCAGAACACATTGTTATTGAAACTGACGTCTTTTTTCCTTGACTTAACCAGCTGCTGGGCTGTATTACTGTGGCTTTTTGTTAAGTCATCCTCCCCTTGACTCCTCTGCCAGCCATGCAGCCAGCTAGGCCTCTTTTTTTGGATAAAGTGTTGGCACCAGAAGGTACCCACAATGCAGCATCTGTCTTCCCTCTGGTGCACTGCATGCTGCAATGCCGACAGTCTGTCCTCCCAGAATAAAATGCCCCCATGGTCCTTTCTACTGGTTTTCGCTTTAAAATGAAACTGATCTTTTCCCAGGCGAGCATTTTAGCTCTGTAACAGAAGTAATATCCCATACGAACACATCATAGGATATCATAGGATGATTCATATACCAAGTTGTGACCGACCAATGAGACCCAATCATGAAGCCAATATGTTTCCAAATGTCTCAGTTCTACACATTTTTAAGTTGGACGCAGCTATTCATTCATCACTTGCAGGAAATTGACCCATGCTCAGTTGCAGCATCGTCATTTTAAATTCCTGGTGTCATGGTTTTTATAATTTAACATCTCAAAAATGCTGACCTATCTCACTCACGAAACCTGAATCCCTTGTCCCAGCTGTAGTGAAAACCTAACACTCAATGTCCCCCTTTTATGGGTGAAATTTTGCTTTAGTGTGTAATTAAAATCTTTGATAGCTGAGCACAAAAATTACAGCTGCTGGTTACATTCTCCCACAGTCTATCCTAGTCTAACAGCCACTTCCCAATGACTCTTTAACAGGTTTCCCTGAGCTATATAGAAGATGTCCACCATGGTGTATCCACGGGAAGAGAAGCTGGAGAAGCTTTCTCAGGAGGAGATCATCTCCAACACGAAGCTGGTGATCCAGGGTCTGGAGGCCCTGAAGAACGAGCACAACTCCATCCTCCATAGCCTCCTGGAGACCATCAAGTGCCTAAAGAAGGATGAAGAGGCCAACCTGGTGCACGAGAAGTCCAACCTGCTCCGCAAGTCGGTGGAGATGATTGAACTGGGCCTGGGAGAAGCACAGGTAAGATTGATTACTTATTAGTTTGTATAATTCGGTCACTGACGATATGAGCAAAAGATTCTTTAAAATAAAGAAGATTTCTCTAAAATAAATTTTGCACACTTGTTATGTGCCACTGTGTTCTACTTTGGGTTGTTCTGCTCACCCCACAGCTTCCTCATTCTATACTGAGCTTGTGTGGTGATAGTGATTCATTCAGCATAAGCCTGGAGCTGGAGCTGAATATACCTTGCTGCTGAAACAGCCAAATGTCATTGCTGTTGAATGCTGTCTCCAACCCAGGTGATGATGGCCCTGTCCAACCACCTGAACGCGGTGGAGTCAGAGAAGCAGAAACTGCGTGCGCAGGTGAGGAGGCTCTGCCAGGAGAACCAGTGGCTGCGCGACGAGCTGGCCAACACCCAGCAGAAGCTGCAGAAGAGCGAGCAGAGCGTGGCCCAGCTGGAGGAGGAGAAGAAACACCTGGAGTTCATGAACCAGCTCAAAAAATATGATGAAGATGTATCACCCACTGTAAGTACTGTACACTGACCGTAAGCTTGATATCAAGACGGAAGCCCCTCACATTCTGGTACAAATGCACCTTCAGTTTATTACGTGGTCGCTGATATAATTTTGCAAGATGTGTTCTGGTTAGATTGTCCTCATCATCACGGGATTCTGTTAGAATCTATTGCTCCTTGTAATTGGAAAGTATTGAGTTCACTAGATTAAAGTTTCATTTATTTTTTGGCCTCTGCAGTGAAATGGAGATGTCTGGTTGGTTATAAGCAAACTTGTACAGAGATAGTCAGAAAACACAAATACAGATCCTGTGCTATATACCATATTTGGAACAATTTGGAATGGTTAATAAGACTAGAAAAGCGCGATATAAACACAGTCCATTTACCATTTTTCTGTTGCTGGAGATGAATCGCTACAAATTCTGACCTTAAACTTGGTCACAAAAAGAGATGCTGTAATGTCCTGTATCCATATTCTGCTTGACCAAGCAGGAACACATCCATTCTCCAGCTTTTAACTGGCAACTGTATTAATCAAATCTTTTGATGAACGAGACTAGTTTGTCTATAAATAAGTATACATTTAATGCAGTGTGTTGAATGGATTGGTCTAAATATGACAATATTCATATATAAAAATCACATGATAAGGTTATAGCGCTTATTATAATTAACACATGTTTAAGGTACCTCTTATCTTAACTGTTCTTTTAAGATCTTAAAAGAACACTTCAATGTTTAAAGAGATGAAATCCCTCTGACACTGTCAACCATGTTGTGATTATTTGGTTCTGTTGTTACCAAAGAAGGAATATGATTTGTATGCTGAGGCATCTCTGTCGCGCCACAGTGCTTCATTTCTAATTGATCTTTTGAAACACTGATGATCTGTATCTCTGCATTCTGATATCATCACATAAATGGCAAGCAGCCAGACAGGTTTTATCTCATGTCTGCTCAATTTGAGGTAATTAGATCAATGTGCTTGTCATTCTCAGAGTCTGTGTTGTGTTGAGTTACCTGTCATTGTTTATTTTGCATATCTGATATGGCCACTTTGTTTCATCCTCTCAGCAGGAGGAGAAGGACAGAGAAACACCGAAGGACTCCCTGGATGACCTCTTCCCCAATGATGAAGAGGAGCATGGCCAAGGAAGTAAGAACAGCGATCTTCAACAATTGAACACAACATTATAATTCCACTCACCCATAACTGACTGTAAAACCTAATAGCATAGCCTTACTATCATAGAGGATAGTTTGCTTCCTAAATGATGGTGGCTACATTTAAAGAAAAGCTATTCATATTTATAGTATGTGATTAAAACATTGATCCTGATGATCTAATTTACAGAACTCACAGTATTGTGTGCATGACGATGTGGTTAGTGATATAATCAGGTTAGAGTTTTCTGCCTTCGACAATCAAGCTGACCTTTGCCCTGTGCGTGCGACCTTCGTGCCCCACAGTGCAGCACCAGCACAACAGTGCGGCCGTGGCGGCGGCTCAGCAGGGGGGCTACGAGATCCCAGCCCGTCTGAGAACCCTGCACAACCTGGTGATCCAGTACGCCTCCCAGGGAAGGTACGAGGTGGCCGTCCCCCTTTGCAAGCAGGCTTTGGAGGATCTGGAGAAGACGTCTGGACACGACCACCCTGATGTGGCCACTATGCTCAACATCCTGGCTTTGGTCTACAGGTCAGAATAGACCCCACATTTGAGTTTTATTTATTTTCTACTGTTATTTCACTTAATGTTGAAATGAGAAATGTTCAGTCTCAACCCGTCATCCTGTCTCTCCCTCTCACTCCTGCAGGGATCAGAACAAATACAAAGAGGCAGCCCATCTGCTCAACGATGCTCTGGCTATCCGGGAGAAAACCCTGGGAAAAGACCATCCTGCTGTAAGACTCCGCCATCATCATGGCACACATATTCTTCGTGTGGACAACATCCATGTTTAAATTGATGTCCTCCGGTCTTGGTTAATAAAAGCTCAGTCAATAGTGAAGCAATAGCCACACAGTCTGTTTTAAAAATGCTACTTGTTCAACATACATTTTTATGATTGTGTCAAGTCGTGAGAAAACAGTCAACTAAGTTCTGATACTGTGACGCTAAACTGTGAGCTCAGAAGCAAAGCAAGAGAGGAAGTGGTCTTATTTGTGTTGCCTGTTTCTGTGTGAGCAGGTTGCTGCTACGCTGAACAACCTGGCTGTGCTCTATGGAAAGAGGGGGAAGTACAAGGAGGCCGAGCCTCTGTGTAAGAGGGCTCTGGAGATCAGAGAAAAGGTAGGACATATCGCTTGATTCCATCAGTAGAGTTTAGCCTTCATCTGAAGGCTGAACCAGTGAACAATTAGCCCATTATGATAAAATGATGATAGTGATTATATATCCAACATCTCACTGAGATCTACTGCAACACCAGCTTAGCAGCTAAAAATAGAGAAAGGAGCAAATGATTTTCTTAAATTATCTGTGAAGTCTCCGCTTAGGGCCATTACTGTGCCGAAGGGGAACTGGAGGGTTTAATTGAGAGCAGAGCTAAAAATGGATAGCGGACATTGAGGAGCCAGATAGGAGATGCAACAAAGCTACAGAGCTCAGCAGGGCACAATGATTTCTCTTTGCCTGCACGTTATATTCTGAGCCCTCGCTATTGATCGGCCAGCCGTCCATTAGATCTGCCGAGGGCCTGCATTAGGCAGACGTGCTTCCTGGCGAAAGCAGGGAGAACATATGGAGGAACAGGAAGGAGCCAAAGGCAAGTGAGGCAGAGAAATAACTCAAAACGTAAATTCAAAACATTTGCCTCTTGATTTCCTTTAGGTCCTTGGGAAGGACCATCCAGATGTGGCCAAACAGCTCAATAACCTGGCTCTGCTGTGTCAGAACCAGGGCAAGTATGAGGAGGTGGAGTACTACTACTGCCGCGCCCTGGAGATCTACGAGTGCAGGCTGGGCCCAGATGACGCCAATGTGGCCAAAACCAAGAACAACCTGGTGAGAGAAGTCACCACAAGCACATCAGCCTTTATTGTGCTTTTTTTCCCCCTTTCACCTTAATATACTATTTATTCCCACAATGAGTATATTATATTTGATCCATTATTATGGATTATTATCATGATTATTGATTTATAAGAGGAATTCCTCGCTTAAAGTAAGATTCAGCCAACGTTGGCAGACTTTTAAAAGGATGATGGAAGGGCCATGTCGCACAAAATAATTTTTTCATGAACAACAGTGTGCAGAAGAAATATGCAGACAAGTAGCTCTTGCTGTCTCAGGGGCGCACTTTGTGAGTCAATAGGCTCATTTGATCCATCACAAAAATTTGCATTTTGCTTCTTTTTTTTCCTCAGGCGTCCTGCTTTCTCAAACAGGGGAAATACAAGGAGGCTGAGATTCTGTACAAAGAGATCCTGACTCGTGCTCACGAGAAAGAGTTTGGATCTGTTGATGGTAAGGCCACATAGTAGATTCTCTAATTTACTGTATACGGCAGCACATATTTCAAAGGTTATTTCTATATTGTTGTGGTGAAGCTTCTTGTTTCGATCAACCTATAAACAATGAATAAACATCACCTTATCTGTAGGAACATGGTGATGGGTTCCCATCATACTGCCCTTCAGTATATAGAGACTAGATTTGTTTTTTTTCTGTTCACCATTGTCCTATATTCCATCTGCTCTCACACCAGTGAGCAGAGTCAGTGATCGACAGATGGTCAAAAAGTGGACGATGTTCTAAGCAGGTTTCCAACCTTCACCATTCAGAGGACTCAGAGAATCTTTACAGAAACGATTTGAAGAAATAAAGCGTTTACTTGTCTGAAAGATCAGCTCTTGCTATTTTAGTACAAGTTAAGTTAAGGATTTGGCTCAGACACCTTTTTTTTTTTTAGCAAAAGCATCACAATCTTTTGAGATGTTTTTTTTACATGGAATTAATGTGAATAGTGTTTAGATGTTTGTTTTTTTAAATCTGCTGAGTTAAAGGTTAAGGGGTAGCTACACATCAGTAAGCAGCAACAGTTACTGTTGAACATCTTTTTTTATGTTTAAGGTGATATGGTTGTACATTTCAATGGTGTGTATGATGAATCTGTAAACATTAATGCACATGAATTATTACTTGGCAATGTTTAAGTTTTGTATCTGAAGATGGTGTGATGAAAGTGATATACAACTTTGCCTTAATTTATGAGATAATGAAGTTGTCATTTGTCATTATTCTGTAAGTTGCATTTATACACGTATAGTCTATCCTTATTTTGTCTTGGAAAGAATGTGTCAAATGTTTATGAAGTAATTAAATGTAAGCTCAGGAGTGTTGCTGAATCATTCTTCACAATGTCTGTGCAAAATTCATCTGCCTCTTTTTGTATTTTTCTTGCCAAACACAAACAAACAAAGATTAACATGAGTAGTTCATTTTTGGATTAAATGAAACATCCCAACATCCACCAGTTAAGCTGTTTTTCCAGTTGTGTTGCACTGTGTAGACAACCTCTCCTGTCTGTGTCTTCAGCTGAGAACAAGCCCATCTGGATGCACGCAGAGGAGAGAGAGGAGATGAGTAAGGTGAGGGGATTTGTCTAATCATCCTCATGTCATTCTGAATAAAAGCCAGGCAAACAAAAACATTTTAAATTGAATGAATAACACGTCATATTCAAGGTTTTAAAATTTTGGAAAAAAAACACGTTTGTTCCACTTCCTAGAAAGAAGAAAAGCTAGAAAGTGAAATGCGATCTTGTCCTTCACACGCATCATAAGCCCTGTTTGTAAACAGAGGAAATAGGCTGATGAACCAGTTTAAAACCACCACTCCCCTTCACTCGCTCTTCTTCCTCTTCTCTCTTATTTACTTCCAGGGCAAGCACAGAGACAACACTCCATACGGGGAGTACGGAGGCTGGTACAAGGCCTGCAAAGTCAACAGGTGAGGCGGAGACTGATAAGCATATTTTTACAGCTTGGCACCAGTTAATGGCTGGAAATGAATGACTTTTCACTTATTGTTTTATAGAGTCCTTAATACTTAATCAGGATTAAGTTTATAAAAACAATAGCTCCCTCCAGAGTGTTAAGAATTCCCTGCTCTTACGAGCTCTGAGGTCATTTCATTGTGCATATCTCTTCCGTATCCAGCCCCACAGTGAACACCACCCTGAGGAACCTGGGGGCCCTGTACCGCCGACAGGGCAAGCTCGAGGCTGCTGAGACTCTGGAGGAGTGCGCCGTGAGGTCTCGCAAGCAGGTCAGCAGCATTTCCAAACTGAGAATTCGCATTTCTGCATGCAGTTAGGTTATCAGCTCCTGTTTGTGTGAATTCAGAAATTTGTTCCCCCGGTTTAAGACAGCAAATCTTATATTATTTCTTTCCCTTTCTCTACATTGCTATGGATCCAGAGCAACACAGTAAGTGGTTTGTCTCTAACTGATAGCCCCCACAGAGACTCCACCTCACTCCCCTAACATCACCCCCATCTCACTGTCATTCAAATGTTCCTTTGCCTCTGTGATGCTGTGACAATTCTGTCAGTGCATTAAGGGAGAAAGGATACATAAAATCACTAAAATTCCACCATATAACTTTGCACTCTCGCCCATATCGACTAGCTAACGTCTGCGTCTTGGCCGGTTGGGATTATAGCATGTTTGTTTGTGCAGGGCATCGACCCCATCCACCAGACACGTGTGGTGGAGATCCTGAAGGATACGGAGGGCGACAGGCGGAGGAGCAGGGACAGCCTGACCAGCGTTAAGTATGAGAGCGGCTCTGAGACCGGCGAGGAAGTGAGTATGGGCGTGGAGTGGAACGGGGTGAGTACAAATCCACTTTAGTTGAGTCATGGGCCAGTGACCTCATGGGAAGAACAAGGTGGTGTTTGTAATATCGCAGATTGTGGACTGGTACCTGCAGTCCCACAAATTTTATGGAATTTCAAATAAAACTTGAAAGATGAGGAGGTTTCTTGTCTTCTAGAGAAATGCATTGATATGCACTGATTATAAGGAGTCCTGTGGCTCCTCTACCTAAATTATCAGAGCCATCAGGAAGGCTCTGTAGTGGGCTCAGGAAGCTCACAGGACCTCTTTTGTGATGTTAGTGTGGCACATTATCATACATTGAATATTATCCTTTTTTTTTTAAATAATGGTGGAATAGCCTCTCATTCCCAGTTCTTGGTTCTGCTGCGCTCCATGAACTGTATCTGTACCTGTCCATCAACTCCCTGTAGACACACATCACCATGTTCTTCTCATGACGTTAACCAGGAAATCCCTTTTTGCAAAATGTAAAGCTGATTGAGTGTCGTGGCATGCTGACCTGTTATTTTTTTTGCTTTGAGCTACATGTTAATTGTCTTTGTTGTTCATTGTTTGACAATGAATTCCCGCTGCCTTGTTTTAACGAGGAAATGCTTCTCCACGAGTGGAGCGGTAACAAAAAGGCACAAGCTCATTTTGTGGCATCCTAGTAACAAATTAATATGTATTCACTTTAGTGGGACTCCACTCCCAAGAGATACAGCCTCTGTTTAAATCCCTATTTGCATGCGTCATGTTCCCACCATTAAACACAATTGACGGGGTCCCTCTGCAAGCTACACAGAAGCAGTTTTTAATGCAACTGTTCATTCTTATGCTTTATTGACTCATTGTAACGTCCACTCACCGTGCAGCGTTTTATTTCTGCACAGTGCTTCTCTTTGGACTCTTCCTCGCTTATCAAAGTGGTCACTGCTGAAAGGTGCTGATAATCAGAGTACCAGTGTTTACAGTTTAATAGTCACCGTGTCCCAGCTTGAGGACGCCCTCTGGTGAGGGGTTACATAAGCCAGTGACAGGACTGTGCCAGCAGAGATGCCTCATATGAGCCTGTGCCTCTCCCCTCACTTAAAGTGCATTCACGCCCCTTCACTGCACCAACCCAAGTCCAAACATGCACGTAGCGATGCCGGCCCGCTGGACTCACCCTTAACATGCACACTAATGGACCATGCACGTTCACTGACAAATGTCTGTTTCACCTGCTGCTCTCTGTGTGTGAGCTACATCAAGTGGAACGGTGCGGGTTTTCGTTCGGCGTGTGTTGTGTGAGTGTGAACGCTTCTCCACACGCGTGTTCATGTGCATAACATCGCAACTCAAACCGCCTCAACATTCACTGCGGCGAATGCAATGGCATGTGCACTCATCCGAGCGTGCACCTGTCTGTCTTTGAAATGAGTGATGGCATGCAGAGGATTGTGGGGTCGTGTGCAAGCGTTTCATTATCACGGCCACAAGCAGTAGAAATGAAATTCACACTTGTCATAACAACAAATAAACTCATGATATTCTCTTGCGTCTGAGGATTGTTTCAGGAAAGCTAATTAGTTGGAAAACATTTGAGCTTTTGACTTAGAAAAAATCCATCCATCCATTCATCCACAAGGCTGCAAACATGTAACTTGGCTATTCTGTGTTTTAGGCTTGTAAACGTCCGTCTGCTTCTTTGTAGGTATTCGCTGAGAGATGATGCATTAGGCACATCAGACCTGTCACTTACAGACTGTAAAGCTTTGCCTAGACATGTCTCCATGCTGCTCTCACAAAGTCAGATCTACTCAACGTTAGGTATTTGACTGAATGCCTGTCGCTTCTGAATCAGATAATGCAGATGGGACTTATCTAAGCGCCACGTCAAAGGAGCTCAGTAACTTAGTGTGTGTTCAACCAGTGAAAGTAGACGACAGCTGTGAAATGGTTTGTGCTTGTGTTCTGGTTAATTAGTAATAGTATCTGTGCATGTCTCTGTTTTAAAATGCTTGTGTGTGTGTGTGTGTGTGTGTGTGTGTTTGTGTGACTGCCATGTGCTCTCAGCTGCACCCCTCAACGCTTCTGCCGTCAGTCTGCATGCTTTTTAGATTTCATCCTTTTGTCTTTTTCCGTTTCCGTGCGTCACTCACCCGCTTCCCTGTTGATTACTGTTGCCATGACAACCAATCAGCCTGTCAAATCAAATTCCCTTTTCTTGCTCAGTGGATTGTACTCTTCCTCTTGGTCTCTGATTCCACATAAAAGGCGTGGGTGGGTTGGTATATAGTATGTAATTATTTCATTAGTCATAGGTTGAGGTGCTGGAACACAGGGCAAGCTGAGGCTAGTATTATAATGGAGTAGGATTATGGTTTCATCCGAAGTTTATACCTGCTTATCATCAGCCTAATAGCTTTATTATGACAAGGCCCGTTTCAGTGCTGATGCTTACAGATGTCTGACGTCTGCAGTGCATAGTCACTGGCCTGGTGCAGTGAGCCAAGTTCAGACACTTTCTGGTTCCAGCTGAGTCATTGTGACTGCACCCACCAACCTTCTGCGTCGCTCACCTGTAGCTTGTTGTAGTGCAGCTCTTCAGACCCACAGCTCCTGTGCTGCTGGATCAGTCTGTTTGTGTAGGATTTCTGACCTGGGGTTCACAATAAAAGTGTAACCAGACCCCAGGCTGCAGCTGATGATACAGTAAACTTGGTAAGAGATAAGATAAGATATACCTTTATTCGTCCCACGATAGGGACATTTGGGCATTACAGCAGCCAAGGGGACAGCAGAATATAGAAAGAAATGTAGGTGTAAATTTAGGTTGTTGTAGATTTGCAAATTGTAGGTGTCACTAGGAAGCATAGGAAGCCCCGCCACCAGAGCTCTTAAATCTTACAATGTGTGCTGTTTTTTTGTCTTTTTGTCTTTCTCTCTCTTTCTCTTTTATCAGGCCTAAGCCATCAAGATTATTCCTCCATCCTTCTCTCCTTCCCCAACACAATAGCAAAAGGATGTGTGTTGTCGTTACCTCTGGCCTTCTCTGTTCCAAATACACCAACAGCTCCTCTGCACATCCCGGTGGTCCCCCCCCCCCACCACCACCACCTCCGGCAGAGACTCACAAAGCCCCTCTCCTGGTTGTCACCTCTGTCCTGGGACGTTTGGTCTTTTCATCTCTCCTCTCTTTCTTTCACTCTCTCTAACCTTTCCTGTCACGCTCCACGTCAGTCACTTCAACTCTGTCTCTCTCATTACATTAAGAAAATAAGTCAGTGTATGTAATCTCTCCCTTCTGAGGAAGTCACTCGCACATTTTCCTTCTCACTAACACCCACTTGTTGATATTAGATTTATTTGGCTGAAAAGTAGAGCAAGAAAGTTGGATATATATATATGTATATAATCATCTGGGGGACATGCTGAAGGATGTTGATGGTCAGTGTCACCTTTGCAGCTTAGGCTCCATCACTCCAACTCACAGTCAGATAAAAAAAAAGTTACTGATACTATAGACTGAATATTATACAAAAATACTACTCAATAATTTGCTCTGCATTGGTCTCACCCTGAATTTATGTGTTGCCTTGAGCAAACTTGGCCTGTTTCTAAAGGTGACCTCCCTACTGCCTGTATTTAGCCATAGTAGTATCTGTTTGTGTTTTTTAAAAGAAATAATGTTTTTTCTGTTTAAACTTATGCCAGAGGTCAAATGCCTAAACAGTTTTGAAATGGTACTGTAAAGAAGTTACACATCAAGATATTTACAATAATTTATTTCTAACATCTTAAGCTTAGGTTGCAGGAAATGAGAAGGGAGCATTACCATTTGTTTTGTTTTTTTATAGACATTTTTCCTATTCATTTTGATTTTCTATGATTTTTGTTTACTTTTAAAAAAAAAATGAATGCCTCTTGATTGTTTTTGTAGCTGAATATAAAAGGCAGTATAGTTTCTCAACGTAGTGTTTACCTGCTATGAGCGCCCAGAAACTCTCAGCGCCACGCCGAGGCCAAAGCTGACGGCAAATTGGTCCGACCGCAGGGAAGCTGTTGTTGCCATAGTGATTTATTTTCAAGTTGCTCTCACTAGCTTCAGTGTCCTTGGTTTGACGGAGTATTTATTTACGCAGACTGTGACTCGGCACAATATGCACACAGCAGCTCACATTTACAAAGGAAGACGAGCAACGTTGGCCGACGCTGTAAAGCCAGAGCACAAAGCACAGACACCGGCCACCAGAAAGATTACAATAATAACAGAAAAACAAGGAACACAAGTGCCCAGAATTGCCTTTATTTGTTGGTGTCTGAGTAATATTATAATTCAATGGAAGCCTGGATTCCTCTCTAGTGTTAGTGTGTATTCGTGTATGTTTTGGTGGTACAGTCACAGACAGCGGACCCTGTCTTGTCAACACTAAGCTTATCGGGGTGTTTTGCCTTTTTCTTACACCGTCGTTGTTGTTGTTTGCAACATCGTCACTTTGGTGAATCGTGTTTTCGGACACCAAAAGTAAAGTGCGAGTCTTTTTCCTCCAGATCAACGCGTTATTTCAGCTGTTTAACTAACTGAATGTACAAAAAACTTTAATCTTGGAAGTATCATCGTAGACTGTGTTTATAGATTTGACAAGTGCATTCACTATATGGCTCTTCGGTATGCTACTCGCCTCGATTCTTCATTCCTTCCCGACGAGTACGCCTATACTTCTAATGCAACTCTGAACAAAAGAATTGACTGTGTTCATCACATAATTATGACAATATTGTTGTGTTAGTGGAATGCTTATTTATTGAACTGTCTATTCTTGACATATATGGTGTGACTTCAGTATCCTCAAGTGGAAGAACATAAATGGTAAGGTCTATACAGCACTATCTTAGTAAGTAGGACTGCATTATATATTTACCATTCTGCATTGTGAAGGTTATTGCATCAACACTTGTTGGTATTCTCAAATAAAGTTTTTCATTTGTGAAGTGTTGCCTTTTTTATTCCCCGATGCATCATCAGTGGGAACAGCCAACAGCGTAGCCACTCGATGGAATGGAAATATTACATCATCCACAGATTCACAGATCCACAGACTGAATCCTCAGATTCATCCACAGCGCCCCCTGCTGGAGATGGGACTGTTTTGCATTGTGATGATCACATCTCCAGCAATGCAGTATTGTGTTTGGTGTACCGACAAAGCCAGAAGACGTACCGTGTGTTTCATAGTTGGTCGGAAATTAAACCACTCGCTGTCTGTTATAGCAGGCATGTGGCAAACAAGGATGAACGGGTGGATGGATCAATTAAACACTGAAAAAGCTAAGAGTCTTACGCTGAGGTTTTATTTGGCCATGTGCAGTTATTTTTGATAAATCTGACAGTTAATATCGTGTTAAATTTAATAAACTTCTTTGTCTGTGAGGCGTCTGGATATGAAAAAGCCCAGGTCGACATCTAAAAGTCCTTTTGAATGTCTCCAGAGGCTAAAACATTCAAGTCACTGTGATAAAAAGACAAAAAAGAATCACATATTAGAAGCTGAAAGTCCTTAATGACTCTACTGTAAGAATAGCTGCCGATCAATTAATGGACTAATATTTACGTTCTGGTGACTGAAGATGAAAACACATGGAGACCTTCACACTGAGGACCATGAAAGATGGATGTGTGTTCACGTGTGTAGACTCAAATCAACTACAATGTAATGGTGCAACGAGGCACATTTGCTTGAGGACGATAATGAGAATTATGTTGAAAAGCGTTTTCACAAAGGCAAACACGTGCAAAAGCAACATTTTTCGAAAATAACATCTCAAAGCTAACGTCAAATGTGTATAATTTCCAATTCAAAGATTTTTAAAAAAAAACATGGCATTGCAGACACTTGACACATATTTTCCTCCACATGGTTAGTGCCTCGTGAATGCGTTGATGAGTGTGTGTCTGTGTTTGTGTGCAGGACGGCAGCGGAGCCCTGCAGCGCAGCGGCTCTCTGGGGAAGCTCAGGGATGTTCTGCGTCGCAGCAGCGAGATGCTGGTGAAGAAGCTGCAGGGCAACGGACCTCCTGAACCTCGCAGCACCAAGTGAGTACTGAACCAGTCCTCTGTCACGGTGGTGCCAGGTATTTCTAGTGACGTCTGTGGGAAGCAGGCTGTCTGACGGGGTCGCGGGCGATGATTTTATCCTCAATGTTGATTAATAATACTCGGGAAATAACCCCCCCCCCCCAGCTGAAGCCTGATCTCAGACTCTCCATTTTCATACTGTTCTTTCAACAGCATGAAACGAGCTGCTTCCTTGAACTACCTGAACAAAACCAGCGACGACCCGTTTCAGGTGAGGAACATTTTGTACAAAAAAAAAAAAGCTTATATCCTGAAAAGTCCCGCTTTCAAACTTCACGTCGTCTTCCGCCCTCACACCTTCTGTTTCTTTGTCAGACTCAGGGAGGCAGTAAATTCAGGGAGAGCCGGGGCCTGAGCTCCAGCACCATGGATCTCTACACTGGAAACTGAGCCTTCTGGCGGGCAGGCCCACGTTTCCTTCAGGCCGATGTGTTCACCGTTCCAAAGATGCTCCTTCCTCTGGCTCGTCACCGACAACACGACCAGATGGCATCAGCCTCCCACGCACCCTTTTCTTTGCCTGTCGGCGGCTTAACCCAAAGACACACGTTTCCTCCGAGATCCGCCACCCAAACACGCTTCATCTAATCGAGACAAACACACAGCTCGCATGTTTTCTTTTTAACAGTTTTGCATTTATATTCGCTGCTTGTGGTCCTCCACTCACACATCCCCCTCTTCATGTTCCTCATGTCTGCCTCACCTCTGTGCCTCCTAAACGTGGCCCAGAAGACGGACCTCATCTCTCTCATATTCAGAATCACTGTGACTCTGCACTTTGACTTCACCTGTTTCCATAATGTCGAAGTTCCTCTTCACGTTGTTGTGATTTGAAATTTTTGTATAACTCAAAATGTTGTGTCTTTCTGTTCTTAGTTTTATCAGTGCAGATTAGATAAAAGAAAAATATTAATAATTTTGTGTTACTTCTCCGAAAATAGAAATTGAATAGTTCTGTTGGGTTCGAACTGATGTAAATGTAAAGTTGCCATGATTACAGTTATTTTTTTTATTTTCTGATTTTAATGATTATACATTTGCCTCTTGAGATTTACTCGCAGTGTGCGGTGGTTTGGTTGACACTTAGGGGAACCAGGGTGAAATGTTTATCCTACTGGCATGATATGGGTCATGTGACTTTTTATGCTTAACTTTATACCAAGTTTTGGAAAACTTTGAATTTGAAAAAGGTCGCTGCTTTAACGTCTAGATCCAAGTGTATTTTTCTGCAACGTTTTTCTCCCAGCGTTGAGTTCATTAATGGTCTCGAGTAGTGAAGAAAAACACATTCATGAAAATGTTCAACTTCTTAAATTGTATATATATATAAACAAACGAAAAAAGAATTATGAGGCTGAACTGGGTTTCTTGATTCAACCTGGTCTTCCTGGATGATCTCTGGTGCCATGCGAGACTCTTGCAATACTGTGCGTGTCGTAATGTTGTTTACAGTGATGAGGATGAGTGGTATACGTCTAGATTTCTGTCATGTGATGATGATGATAGATTTTGCACAACGCTCAGATGGATGTCTCCTCTCGTTAATTGTAACTTATTTAGTGAAACTACACAAAAGAACTGGAATGTCTCTTGTGATTATTATTTTTTTCTTCTCCCTTGTTTTTCCCTTTTATCCTTTGTAAAAAAAAAGTTAAATAGAATCTGATCATACGTTCACTAATCATCAGTAAATTAGCGGGGATAGATTGTTGGTACGGTTTGAACGTGTGAAAGCTGATCGGACCTTCTTCTTATTCAGCCACACAAGAGATAATGCCTGATTGTAAATTTGAACCACTGTCTGACCTTGATTCATAAATAAAACCAACAATTTTCTATTTCTGGTTGTATTTTAGTTATTCATTCTCTGATTGTAAGTGTCCAGTTCATGCCCTGTGCCCACACCTACAGATTATAACTCTGTGAATTCCACCAAGTGAGATCTTACACGTCAGTGTTTAAAGAAACTGTGTGTGAACCCTGTGAAAACATGACGTATTCTCCCAGAGTTTCTCCTGCTGCTGGTAGAAGAAAAGAAGTCAGCCCGGGGTCTCTGCTCCCTGATAATCTCTCTGCTGAGCACTTTGATTTAAGCGAGCCCACGGTGTTTTTTGGATTCCACCGGGAGCTGCCGTGAGCTCCTTTCTCTCAGCAACTGACAGCAGCAGAGTTCATTCGTGCATCGTCCTCAGAAAAGTTCAAGCGCACCGGTGTGTAGCTCCCGCTCCTTCATGAATCAGGGAAGCCACAGAGACGACGGCAAAGTGGCAGTCGGATTCTAATTTCTTGATTTTCAGCTGCAGCCACTTCAAAACATCCTGGTCCTGACGCTTTAATCTGTTGAGTCTGGTTGACAGTGTGTGACCCTGAGCCACAGTCCTCCAGGTGCCAGCTGGACCAGCAGCATGGCACTGATCAGTGGTGCCAGCAGGGGCTGTCCCCGAGTGCTCAGGGTGGTGTGTTCACATGGGCAGGATGAAACACTGGGCCGGTGACGTCATTACGTTACCTGTCAAACTCTTAAATGTCACTGGGGTTTTTAGTCACTTCTAGAATCTCCTTGTCATTTTAAAATCTCCGAAGGCCCCCAATGCCATCGGGTGTTATTATACTTCATGAGGGCTTTTTCTTTTTCCTCCTGACGTGACAACTTTGTTTGATCCAGTTGACACACCTATGGGAAATGGTGTTTTTTACGCCTGTTTCCTGTAAAAAACAATAGAAATATCCAGCGCTTATTCCAAACTAATTGTGTCTCACGTCCCACAAGTAATTGTGACCTGGAATAAACTTGTTCAGGACATATGATGTAACAGAACACAGACTTTTCCATAACCGATATCTGATAGTTAACAAAGATTTCTCATAAGATCCTTCATCGTTGCTGTCCTGTCAAGTCATGTATGGTAAGATTGTAGAGGGCTATTGATGTTGACTGTACTTTTTCTAACACAGAATTGTAGAAATACTAATAAAGATTATAATAAACCAATTGTGATATTCTGATACTATAAGACAGATAAAGTCACTGTGAATATATTTTATTTTCATTTTTTTGAATACTGACTAAATTCAAAGTTTTCTTCATTTTGTTATTTGAATTGCATGAAATTATTTTTTAAATTCGCAGTTGGGGGAAACAGTGATGGAGTTGAACCAGGGGGTCGCAGTGTTGTCTTCCTCATCCCCGGTCAGGTACGGGCACCGGAAGCTGCACTGAGGGCAAAGAGGGAGCCCGAATCAAGCGACCAGAGGCACACTGATTTACACCGGATGTTTCATGTTCTGATTTCAAAATAAAACCACTATTTGTTTCATACCGAAAAACTGGATGGAACTGTTGAAGGGTTGATGGATGTTAAGTATGTAACTTTTAATTAGCTACAGTACAAACAAAAATAACCAAAGAAAAATACTTACATACATTTTTCCTGATTACAATAAACAAATGTGAATGATATCAAACTTATACATAATGTAAGGTGAAATGTTAAGAAATGTGGACATTTCCTAAAAATGTTTTTCTAATAATGTCTCCTCATAGCCCAAAATCAGAAACAGAATCAGAAATACTGAATTATTGATCCCAGGGGGAATTACGTTTCGTTACAGTTGCTCCAAACAAAAATAAAGGATTATATGCAGACCTAGAATTAGAATAAATATAAAATATATATGGAAAATATAAATGGAATGTATACCAGAAGAATTTTCAAAAAAGTGCGTCCAAAATAAAATCAACAATCAAAATAAATGAACTAAATCAATACAAAGTGAAGTGGCTAAACGGAAATATCAATCGGTTTATTACATTTATTTTGAAAGGTCACACAGGAACTCACGTGTATTGCCTCGATCCCCTTGACGCTGGTGTAAAAAAAGAAAAAAGAATCAGCCAGTCGAGTGGGAGGAAGCCAAGTTGGAAACACCGCGGAGCGAACGTCCCTCTCGTCGGAAACTCGAGTGTCCCGGTGGTCGGCGGCTCTGGACGCGGGCACACGGCGACGAACGCGGACCGGCGGTTGTAATGAGCCACTGCGGCCTAAAGCCCACACCTACAGTCCGCCCCGCGAGGCGCGTGGAAGTTTAAACTTTGGCTCCAAACTTTCGGCGGTGCTCGTCCTCGGCGCGGAGCTCGTCAAGTCGTGCCTGTGCGGCTGGCCTGCGAACACCGCCGCGTCCGTCCCACATGTTGCCGCCGCGTCCTTAGCTCGTGTCCGCGAAACAACCAGGTGAGCGGACCGTCCGGCCTCGGACCCCCCCCACCCCCTCCCCTCCCCCCGGGAACCTGCGCAGGTAACGGCGTTAGCTTGCCTGTTCGCGCACGGCGACGCGCGGACCCACTCCTCCGTCTCCGGTCGTTCCTACCACGGCTCCTCCCGTAACCGCCGGAGAGCAGCCACCGGGCGGCCGCGGAGCAGCAGGACGGGCATGGAACTACCCGCGGAGGGCGCGACCCGGCGCGGGGAAGGCAGGAGGAACCCCGCGGCGCGTCGCTGGAGAACAACACCCGTGGATGCGACGTGCGCCGTCGGCATGATCTTGCTCCAAGGTTGGTCACAGGGCTGCTGTACACCTCTCACTCACACGCCACATGCACACGCGTGTCTGTTCACGATGCTCGATGCTGTGAAACCTGGTGAAACCGAGGGACGGACCCGACACGGAGCTCCACGCGTCTCCCGGAGGATCCTGTCGGTCCAAGTTAGTCAGCGCCTGATCCGAGGGGGACAAAGAGGGAAAGTTGTGTTTCACAGGATCATCTAACATTCATTTCACACACGGGGAATCTAAAGTACATGTTGTTTCGGGGGGTAAAGGTGGGGGGGCCCTCCCCCCCTCCCCCTTTAGCCCCAGTTCTTTGGGGTAGGGTGGGGGGCAACTGCGTTTTTTGTGCGTAAATCCAGGCTTCTGTCCTCAAAATGGCAGATTACTTCCATCATAGAGGGTAAAATTGAATTCAACAGGGAAATGAGAATAAAACACAAAAGCTCTCAAAAGCAAACCCCCCCCCCCCCCCCCCCCCCCCCCATATGCCACTGTTACTGTACACTATGTAACGACATGTGTGTTGGCACATTACTGCGGTTATTAGACGTCTGGTGTGGAGCGGCAGGGAGGTGACAGGATGATTGCAGCGTTCCCCATCCATCACCGAGGGCAGCCATGCCGTGTCATTATGTATTCCCCAGGGAAATACTTCCATCCTCACGCAGCACACTGGATACGCCGTTTGTGATTATCATATTCATAACTCTGTTTGCGTGTCTGAACTGCCTCTGCTTTGTGCGCCCGCCTCTGTGAGTGCCATTCACACGGGCGGTGCCGTGCTTCTTGCCTTGACTGTTGCCCCCCCCCCCCCCCAAAAAAAGGGAGAAGAGCTACAGGAGGACAAATGAACATGACCCGACGCCCTCCCACACTGTCAGAGCCTCGTAAAGTTCACCACCTCGGCTGCAGAGTGGGGAGAGAAGGCCGGGGGAAAGTGTCCTTCCATAGTTTGTGTAAGGAATGCTCTTATCCTCGCCGACGATCGGGGCTCATTAACTCACCGCTCATCATGTCAAAACGGACTCGCCCATATCTGATCTCCACACTGAAGTGCAGGGGAGCACAGGTTGTGTTTTGCCTGCGCCCTTCAACGCAGCCGTGACAGTCAAAGTGGCTGAAAAATTCCTTTAAGTTGAAGTGTGCCTGCTGCTCCCCCCACAGCCTCCCCACGGTGCCCACTCTGGGATGAATGTGTCCTCTGTGTGCAGGCTGCAGGGGAGAGGACGAGGGCTGCTGTGGGCTTGTGTTTGTAAGATGCATGAATCGAGGCCAGGTACTGACCTGGCCGGCACCGCGTTTTAGCCGGCCTTCGAAATGTCCCCAAGGGGCTCGCTGGATATGTGAAAGCGATGGAAACGGCGGCGAATTGTTTTTTTTTTCTTCTTTTCTGTGTGGCTCTATGCCCACATGAAGCATGTCCGCACCAAACACGCCATGTTCCTGAAGGGTTGTCTCGTCTGCAGGATCTCTGCACACTGGTCAAATATTTACCCAGATTTTTCCCCCCTCGTTTTCCACTTATAGCTTGCAGCAATCACTCTTCCACTCTTCGCTCTTTTCCGTATCACGGTCTGGTCTCTATTTGCAGCCCACCCGCAGCTCTCTGAGAAGATGAAAGCCTCTTATGGAGTTAATGTTCATAATTTTAATACAGCATCTCCTCTCCCTCTCATCCGCCCGCCTTTAACCTTCCGCCCCTCATACGTTCATTTTCCCCTCCGCTTCATGGAGGCGGTCTGAGCGTTAATGTGAAACAATGAGGTGGTGCCGAGACGGATGTGAAATGTTCAACGTCCTCGCACAGTCGCCTCTTCTCTGACCCCCCCACCTCTTTTATATCTCTCCCCTCATGGCGCAGCTGGAGAAGATCTGCAATTCACGACTCCTTGTGCATTAATAATTTGGATTCCTTCGCAAAACAAAACCACTCTTCGTGGTGATTTAGAGGTGTGCAGTCAGATTTCCTCCGCAATAAATCCAGACTCAACTGACTTTAGGAATCTGCCTCTGTCTTACTAAATTGCAGGAGAACGAAACCGCAGTGGATATCATCGGATCTGTGTAATGGTTTTGTTTTTCTGCCCAAAAAATTGGATGATGTTGTTCAAATGTGGGATCGACTTGTGTTTCCCTACGCGGCGGAATCCGCTGCTTCTACGAGAAGCTATTCTGTAGCATTTCGTAGCGTGAGCTCGGGGAAATGAGCGAGTGCGGCTCTAAACAAAGAACCATCGGAGCTTTGTCCGAGATGTTTTGTCCACCTGCCCACCTGCCGCCGCTTCATTTTAAAATTCATATGCTTGGTTCTTATTAACCCAGCGCCGTGCCCGCAGGCTGTTTGGCTGCACAGTGGTTCAGACTCCCTGAATTATCAGATTCAGAGGAAAGATGAAAGGATCGAACCATAAAGGAATAAAAATGTACGGTGTGAAGGAGGTTTGGATATTATAGGAACATGTGTGCAGTATACTACAACAGCCCTGCAACGTGCCTCATCTTTTATCTCGGCTTGTCCGGCTTCTAATGTTAGGTTTTTGTTGAGGCAGTGATTTGTGGCAGCGCTTTGGATTTTCAGGGTCAGTTTTACAGATTCAGATTCTGAAAACTATCCTTCTAAATAATGTGAGTTTGATTTCAACCACCTCACGCAGCCCTGGTTTCATTTAGTCTTTCCGTGTGTGTAGAACCACTCTCGCCTTTCTCTGCCTGTAGCTCTGTGGAAAACTAGTCGAGGGCGACAGTGTTACGCTTAAGCTCCGCTGCTCGTGAGGCCGCTATATGAGGCCGCCGTGTTTGGTCATTATCATAATGTGTCGGGGCTGTTTCACGGATACAGTTAAGTCTGTCTGTGCTCAAAGAGCAGAGCGTGACAACAAAACAAAGCACCGAGCCGACGGTGGAGTGAAACAATAAGGTCTGGTTCCCGTTGGGTTTGTTCGCGGAGGAAAGTTTGACTGGTAGCACAGGTTGTGAGACTGGGGGAGGATTTCTCAAGGTCCTCTTGTTTCTTATCATTTATCACACGGTGTGTTTACTGGGGTTTTGGGTGAAGCCTTTTCAACTCGAGAGTCATCTTTCTCAGCCAGTCGGTATGTGCCATATTTGCACTCCGCTCCACTGTAGAGGGCTCTTTTCTCCCATGGGAGGATCCTCTCGCTCTCTCTCTCTCTCAGAAATTGCAAACATGGCTGCCCGGCATCTCCGATTTTGGAGCCCTGCTCATTCACTGTCCCTCCGGATCACGACCCTACAATCGATCCAGCGCTGCCACTTTTGAAAGATTATTGAGGAGGAAAGGAGGAGCCCGAAGATAGAAATGTGGCTAAATTGGAAAATGAATAACGTTTTCACAGCCTGTGTGTCCATGTCTCGAAGATTATTTCAAAAAGAAGTTACCATTATGCTTCTGTCCACAACTTTGTCCTGATAAAAGATTACAACCGTTCTCCTTTTTCTTTTTTCTCTAATTGTCCACGCTGTACTTTTCCCCTCTGACTAAATTGAATTGGTGGAGTAGCGGAAAACTGCTTCTTTGATTTAGCGTCACTCTATTTTTAGCTTCTTGCCAGTGTTTCTAAAATGTGTTGATTTGAATCTTTTTGAAGTTATGACGGATCGATGGTTGCCAAAAACAACTCTGTCCTCGTCCTCCGGGGGGAGAGATTACTGAAATTAAGGTGGATAAGAAAGCTTTTAAGATTTTATGTCGGCTTAAATTTTCCAAGATCTGACATTAAATGCTCTGGTCTGTGAGCGTACGCTCATGTACCTGCCGATTTGTGCATGTAGGCTGATTTTATCCCGATGTTCTTTTGCTCAAGCTGAAAAATAACCACTGCTCATAATAACCGCTGCTCTCTGTGGCCCCTTGTTGGCTTCATGTGAAGCCAAATAAACAAAGGACTCTGAGAATCGAGCTGCCCGGTCTAAATGATGATTACTGCACCTAATGACCTGTGTGTGTGTGTGTGTGTGTGTGTGTGTGTGTGTGTGTGTGTGTGTGTGTGTGTGTGTGTGTGTGTGTGTGTGTGTGTGTGTGTGTGTGTGTGTGTGTGTGTGTGTGTGTGTGTGTGTGTGTGTGTGTGTGTGTGTGTGTGTGTGTGTGTGTGTGTGTGTGTGTGTGAGAGCATGTGGCTCACGTGTTTGTGGTTCTGCTGGCTCTGCTCTCGGACCCTGTGGTCGTGATTGAAGTCAGTCCTTGTAGATCTCCGTCTCTCTTTCCTTCTTTCCTGTCGTAGTTGGTCTGCTGCCCCTCGTGGGGTTGCCAGTCGTGTCTGGAAGGATCTGAGTTGTTTATTGACTTGGTGCCTGCCCGCACAGATCTGTCTCCTGTCTGCACTTGGGGGGGGGGGGGGGGGTCAACCTCTACCCCAACCTGCCATTGCTGCTGACTTTGCTCTGTTTCCCTCATCAAATTTTTTATTTTTTTGTTCTGTGGGGTTTCCAGTTACTCGATGTCATGCTTCAGCGAGACACTGTGCTAGAGGATCTTTTTGTAATTTACCAGGATTAATTCCTCAAATGATCGTCTTTGTGATGCAAAACAACCATTAAAAACAAATGAATATCTTTAGGGGCTAACAAATCAAAAAGCATGCAGCGGGGAGCAGAGCTGTACCTATTGGTTAGGTAATCAATAGACAAAAAAGTTAATTGGCGGCTATTTTGATAGTTCAATAACCAGTTTTATGGTTTCTACTTTAATGAGAGAATTCGATACTTTCCTTTTTACATGCATCACCACAAACTGAATATCTTTGGGTTTAGAATCATGGTCAGACAAAGCAAGACATTTTCCCCTGAGGTTTAGACAAATCTGCAAAGTTTTGCAAGTTTTGCAAAGTAATTATTGGTAGTTTTTTTTTTGTATAGATTTTAGCTATATCTTTTAAAATGTCTCCATTTGCTGCAAAACATTTAAATAAATGTTTAAGGAAAACGTTTTGTCCCATAGTCATGATCATCTTCAGTTTACAGTTCGCTTTGTTCATCTTGTGTCATAAAACATTTTTTTTACCATCCTTTAATTTTGATGTGCCACATAGTCAGAAATAATCCACACACATCGACAATACGAGACCAGATGATGTGTATTGGAGTCTTGAAAAAATACGTGTGGCCCACTGTATATTTTGGGATTTAGTACATTTTCTCTAATGTGCAAAATCTGTAAAGATAAATGTATCATAGAATTAGATAACCAACAAATCAACATTCTTCATCACATAGATACAAAAATCCAACTTCAGTGTTGCCATCAAGCAGTCCGTCTGTTTTTCACAAAATATGTTTTTGTGTAAACACAGAGGAACAATTTTACAGTTCGTTAATTTGCAGATAAAATGGAAGTTATGCTCTAATAAATCTAAAATACTTTCCTTGCTAAGTTGCCATGATCCTTCAGATGTGACGTTATTGTTCTCTTTTCAGATGCTCACATTGTCTTTAACCGTGAACCTGCCTAATCTACTGCAGATGGATAACTTATCAGCTATTAGTGATAACCCATGGTTTCATGTTCACTTTTAAAATGATGAATACAGATGTCTTTCCTAGTTCGACACAGTGTAGATATCACCCACTCCGACAGTTGTAAATCCTGATGACAAACTTCTCCCTGCAGGGCAGGTGTGAGGCCCTGGTGAGGGCAAGCTGGAAACAAAATCCCCCTTTTTGATCCCGAGGCGGTGCCCGAGCATGTGCGACGCTGCCGCCGCCGCCGCCGCATTCAAATACATCTGATCCAAGCGTGCAGGAATGCCCAATTTGGCTTCAGCTCTTTTTTTTTTTTGTGTGTGTGAAAAGGAAGAGGGTAGAAAAGGGAGGGCAGGAGAGGAGAAAGGCCTCTGGCATGCCGTTGCATAATCCCAACAGCCATTAACTCTTTGTGTCCCGGGGCTGAATGAACTCATCATAGCAACGGGCCACAGGCAGAGGGACATCAGGCAGCTCTCAATCAGTGCCTGGCTCCTCCCAGCCACACCAGCAGATTTGGACTGAGTGAAAAGGCCACTGGTGTTTAATGGGAAGGGCCTTCAACTCTGTTTGATTTCCAAATGAATGGGGTCAGCTGTCTACAACTGACCCCGATCTGGCTCCCGATTGTTGTTTGGTAGGAAAATATTTTCTCTGAGCAGTTCGAATGTTCTCTTATCTGTGCTGGTTTACTGAATCATCCAGTTTACGTGTCCTTTGTTTTGCTTGGCGGCGCTCCCCATTAATGCTGTGTTTTGTAGCGCAGCTCAAAGGCCACAGGAGGGCCAGGTCTGTCTCCATGGCAGCCTGTGTGGCGTTAGCCTCCTGGTCCCGGTACCTGACCGAACCTGCACAGCTGGGATTTACCGTGTGTGCGATGGAAGCAGCAGCGTGTACGACTGGCGCTGGTGACTCACTGACTCCATCTTGGTGTGAAGAGCCAGTCGATGCTCGCGGAGCTTCCCGGCTCCTTCTGAATGCACGCTCATTCATTTTGAATTTGAACCAAGTGGCCACATTGCGACCCGTGTTCTCCCAGGCATCCGAGGAGCACAGTTGTGTCTTTTCAGCTGTTCTCCTCTCACAAAGAAAGAATTTCCCCTCACTGCAATATTTCTCTAAAGGGTTTCCTGTGAAATTGTCCCTTAAAGAAATGTCAGTGGAGGAAACGGAATGGATTTAGGAGATATGTCATTCGCAGATTAATTTGCTTTTATAGCAAGCAGCCATAATAATCTGTTGGTTTAAGTTTATGACAGTGATGTCTACCTCTTCTCACACTCTTAAATGGAAAAGCTTCTTCTCGTCTAAAACAGGTCTTTGCCTTTGTTTACATCTCCAACCAGTGTTTCTTGAAACTAAATATCATTACTTAGGACATTGAAATATCATTGGTCTGAGCTTTGGTCATTGATCCTTTCAGTGGCCTCTTTAATTTTATGCCATGCAAACATGAAGTACAACATAGTTAAGACCTCATTTTTATACCTCACTTTACTATGTTCAAAATCTCTTTTAGCAAAAGAATATCTTAATGTGCCAAACTTTTTAATTGGGTGAGTATGAAAATAGCTAAAAACGAAATGGGCCAACATCTTGAAGTCCACCTCCAGCCGCTAATTATTTTTTTATAAGTGGAGCACCTCACATGCCCAGAGAGTAATTCATTCATTTTCTAACTCACTGCTCTCTGGACACATTAAACCACAATTGTAGTGTTGTTGGTTGTTCACTCTGTATGACACAATGTACTTGTTAATACAAAACAACTTAATTAGTCCTAAAGTTGGATGCAAAATAAAAAAAAAACAGAATACAGACATGATGCACTGCCAAACATCCACAACAATATTAACACAATATAAGATCCCTTCTGCTGCGTTGAGCAAGAAGTGATTGCTTTAAAAATACTAAAAGTCATAATCAATACAAAATTAAATTGCTGAAATAAGCAATGCCCTGTGTCGGTGGGTTGATGACCTGAGCGTGGAGAACTTTGGTTCTGCCCCTCTGAATGTCACAGATCTTGGCTCTTACCTGCTGTTTATAAAATGAGGCCAGACTACGAAGGAGTACTGCTGTGATATTTGGGGCATACTTCTGTACGTCTTCTCGCTGTTTGTCCTGTAGCCAGCCTCCAACAGTGAAGTCGGTCGTTGAGTAGATTTATTTAATGGCTACAGAGGCATCCTGGGGAACCTCTGCTGACCCGAGGTCTGTCACCCAGCCATGTTTGATGATTATACATCTCCTCACTCGCAGCAGCGTTAGTACATTAAGGGCAGCATTGTTCTGAATTAGACGTACCACAGCAGAGGGGGAAGCTCATTAGGCAGCCAGCGTCGTTATTTGCTGTGGCTTTAATTATGTTAAACATTCTCACCGGCTTCATCTGGTTCCCTCTCTGTTGCTGCTGTACTCGCACTCTGTTTCACCCTCCTCCGCTCCTTTTCACTTTGTTAGTTCCACTTTGACAAACTATGCCAACTACCGAATCCCTTTAAACCCCGTCCTCCTTTCTGCTGTCCTCTATCTGAACCTCCCCGGGAGTCTGCTGTAAGCCAGATTTCAGTGGGTTTTTTCCCCCTATCAGGTCTGACAGAGGGATGGTACAGCAGGCAGAATATCCGAGTAGGTTTTTGGTAAAACTGCACCTCTTTGCTCAGTGCTTGGGAAACGATACTCTGGATGGAGAGGGAGCTGAAATGTGCTCACATCTGAGCGCCTCTGTGAAAAATATGGTTTTATATGCAAATGAAATTGTCTTTCTGTCTCAAGTTGGTCCAGACATGACAGAGTCTGCGTCTTCAATCAGTATCTGGGCTTTGGCTCATGGTCATTTGTGACCAGAACGCCTCCCGATCTTCTTTTTTATATATATATATATATATATCTGCATGCTGGGTGACATGTCAAAATCTTGTCTGTTGGCTTGTTTGATGAATTGTTTTTTCACCAGTGCAACAAGAGGTCACAGGTTTGTCCTATAACATCTGCTACATGAAGGTGCTTCCTGTTTGTCTTGCATTATTCCCTCCATCCTTCCACTCGACTGTGGCTGTTATGTGGGAGAGTGAAGCGAAGTGTGCGGCTGCTCTTGGTCTATTATTAAAATGTTGTTGTGTGTCCTGGACAGTATATTTGATGAAAACTACTATGGCTCTTTAAGGCATTTACTGGTTAAAAAAAAATGTCTATTCTGGGGCTTAACGGTCCACAAACTTCTTAAAAGGATTTTACACTCAGACAAGAATAGAAGTCTTTAGGGGCAAACTTGACTCTTTAGTATTTTACAGACGCGTAATGTGCGTGATAGTTTTCTTTAAATAAATCATTGGTAGGAATTTTTTGAGATGACAGCACTTGAATGCATCACTTGTATATTGTTTATATCTACAGTTGAACCGGTTGAATTACAAACTAGTTTAACAAGATCTGAGATGACACTGTGCCCTGTTTTGCAATAGGGTTTCCAGCAGGCTATAACTTTGTGGCCTATTGGGGCAGTTCCCTATTGAAAATTAAAATGGTTCTAAACATATTCAGCACATTCATGCAAAAACGTGTCCCAGTTATTATGACCAGTATAAATTCATTCTGGTTGACATCGTTATCAGTATCAGCTATTACCAGCCTCAGTCAACAATATAAGAATTTGCCCTCAAGACCCTCATCCGATCCCCACAGAGGACAAACATAACTCACTGATACACACCACTACAATGGGCTGCTGTGTGCAGGTGCAGCCTTGTTGATTGGGGAGCACCGGGCAGCGTTTCCTGTACTCATCAGCCGAGGTGACGACAGATAGAAATGCCAATGTTGTGTCTGACCAATGACAACGGTCCCTGGCTTGCACGAAGTAGAGTGGCAGAGGAAGTACATGTTTTGTTGTGTTTGTTTCCTCATGGCATTACGTCAGAGAGGATGGGGATCACCGCAGCGTCCTCTATTGTCCCTTGTTGGAGCTTTCACCGCTGCTTTGTGTCCTCATCCAGGTTAGGACCCAGATGGATGGCCATGGTCCCGTCTTTCCTCGCTGTGAACCGCGTGGCCGAGGGCCCTAGCTGTGTGTGTGTGTGTGCGTGGTCAGAATGGAGGGCAAAGGCTGTGGTCTCCCTGAGGGTCTGAACAACAGCCGTGGCCGGAGAAGGCAAGCGACTGTTTGGCTGTTGACTTCCTCCTATGGTGCAGACGGGGAGGGGGGAGGGGGTACGGTGTTGCTGCTGAACACACGGGGCTTTCACTGGCTCTGGAATCTAAAAAATATGTAAACGCAGACTGACGCCTCACAGGAAAGGACATTCTAAATGTGTGCGCATGTGTTGGTGTGTTATGCACATGTGGCTCATGCACCTGTGGGCACTTATCTGTCTGTATTTTTTAGCGATTGATTCATCTATCCTGGTGTGTCATTTATGACACAGGAAACCAAACAACAAAACAGACCTGATGCTTCCCTCTGTCTTTTGGAAAATTACGCTTGCCCATTATTCAAAGATGGAGCGTTGTGTTTCTTGCGATCTTGCACCATGACTTCACCGGGGGCTCTTTCATCTCCCCGTGGATGGTTTCCAGGCAGACGTCTTAGTGTGCCCCCTAACCCCCCCCCCCCTTTCCGTTCCTGTCATTTTGGAGGAAGCAAAGAAAAGGTTGAAGTGAAACGTACACCCCTGCAACCTCCCAGGTCCATCTTTTAAATGAGGTCAGATGACACACGAGCCTGGTGCATCTCTCGCTTCCTCCCTCTGCTTTTATATTCCTCCCTCGTGCTCTTTTAACATTCACGTTGGTGGTGTGCTACGAGGTAGGAAACCCAACCTCCTGACTCTGGAACAGCAAGCGCCTCATCCTCTGCTGTCTGCTTTCAAAAAAAACAATGTCGTGTTCGAACTGCATGTGTTACTTTACCGCATTCTTTACATGCAGGCGTCAACTGGAGGAAAATGTGTGTCATTGCAGCTGTAGTGTGTCCCTGGCCTTTTCAGATGTCAGATATGGGTCACCATAATGGCTCAACATCATCAATAAATATTACACCTCAAAAGGAACTTGCTGCCCCTCGTCACGTACTTCGAAAACGCTTCGCTTTAATTCCATTCCCTTAAATCTCGGAGAGCGGGACATCACGGCCTCCCCAATGAAAACGGCAGTTATCCTTACAACAGGGCTACTTATTAGAAAAGCGAGTCCCCAGATTCTTCAGAAACTTGACAACACCTCGCGGGAAAGAGGCTAGTCATGAATTAAACAAGCTCTTCTATTCAGAGACAACCCGCACAAATGTTTCTCATCTCTTACAACAGCAAAGAGTTGGATGTCCTGCAGCTTTTCCTCCACCCCTCCTCCTTTGTTTGATCTTTTTTTCTTTCTTTTTTTCTGGCAGTGTAACTCTTTCTTAAACTCCGGCTGTTCAAAAGGCATTAAACATGAGCGAGTTCCCCAGTGCAAGTAAAATGGTGAGAGACTTTCACAGAATATGCTGAGTGTATTAAAGCCATACAACAGGCCGGATCCTCCCGGAGCTGTTGGCCTTTGCTCCGTGTTTCCCTCTGTAAACACTCACATTCACAACCTCATGCTCACTCTAGTTTTTTTAAGGAAGTGTGTTACTTTGAAGTTGCCATTTGGGATTCTCCCAACTTTCCCGAAGTCATTACGTTGTACCTTATTTTCTGAATACCTCCAGGATGACAGCATAATTCAGCTTTAATTTAGGTTTTTTAAACTTTCTTTTAGAGGTAAGTGTTGCAGAGGAGATAAGAGGCAGGTGAAGACAAACAAACATTAACTTGAAAATAGTGTTCACGCATAGGGGGTTCCAACTTTTTTGTACATCTCCAATGAATTAGAAGAGTCAAACATGGGCTGACTCCTCCTTTTCACGTAAAAGCTGGAAAACAGAAGTGAAAGATATGTCCTCGGACTGAATTTCTCACATAGAGCCCCTCAGGAAAATGTCTGGACAGCTTTTCACTTTTGTGCTGTTTGTTGGTTAGTTCATAAAATGTCCTAATGAAGACTTTAATTTGAGGCATGAGTGTGGGTCATTTTGGCAGCTGGAGGACATCAGACCGTGGAGGAGAGACGGAGGGAGGTTAGAGGGTCAGAGAGACGTCGAGGTCGCCGCCCCCCCAAAGATCTGCTCAGGTTTCCATGTAGATGGACTCTTAACAAGCACTGAACTGATTTAAACTGTGGGAGAGACACAGGTTTTAAACCACCACAGATGGAAGTGTGAGCTCCCAAGCAGATCCACATCAACTTCAAAAGAGTAATGGATGGCTAAAGGTCAGGGTCACAGCAAGGATACATTTTTTTTTCTCCCACAAATGGCTCCCTAAGAGGTTACGTTTTTGACAATAGATACTTCAAAAGGCTTTCAGCAGATTTAGGAAATACAAAGGAACAACTCATTGCCGCTGTGCACAGATGATCAGGAGCTATGGTACCTGCTGTGTTCGAGGACAACTCTTTTCACTAGGCACAGGACAAAAGGGTGACCACGTGTTTTTGGGGAGAAATTGAAACATCTCCATCTCGAGCGTGGATTTGGGTCTGATCTGGGGCTTTTATGGGGAATTGCAAAATTTGTCAGCGGAAAATGAGGTTAAACTTTGTGTAGTGTAAACTTGGCTTAAGGTGACCGACCTCTCAGTCCTCATCTGGCCCCACTTCCCCCGGACATTTTCCCTCGTTCTCCTTCTCTCTCTGATCCCTGGCACCCGCTAACTTGATCCTGTGATCCTGATCTGATTTTCTCTGTGGATCAGGTGATGTCCCGCTGTGCTCCCACACGAATTGACTCAATTTCTCATAAACTGCGATGCATCAGCCTTTGATGCTGCATGTCATCCCAGCACACACTCGACCTGCTGGGTGGATGTGGCCGATGAGTATTTAGACTTAGCACATTCAAACTCTCTTTAACTGTGCTTTATATTCACTCCCTTAGACGCCTTAGACGGTCACCATGGTAACATTGTGAAATTTACTTGAGAGCTTTGCGGTTACAAAATCATACATTTCAGTTATAAGCTTCAATTTTTCTGTAACTGTAGAGTTTTTACTAATCCTGCTTTAATATATGGGTTAAAATTAGGGTAAACACAAATAATCCCAGTTGTAGGTGTAAATCAACTGAAATAAAAATGCATTAAATCCATGCTTGTACAAGTGTGGAGAAGATTTCTATTTATAGAAAAAAAAACTTTGCGCATGCAAAAGTCTTGTATTAGTAGAGTGCGGTCTCATATTTTTGAACCCGACTGTAATGCCCGCGAGGGGGAAAAAAGTTTCAAATCCTGTGGTGCGTCTGATGTTCTCCTTTTAAAGTCTGTTTTTTATGAATGAGGGCTGCTTTTAGGTGGCTAGTTCCTGAGGTCACCATGAGCCGTGTGGGGAGATGATTCCTGTAGAAGTTGTGCAGCGAACAAGTGGCTTTTGTAAAAATGTGGGCCGGAGAGAAAATAGCTGTAATTGAATGTGGAACCATATGCTTCTTATTTGGTGAAAATTGCAATTTTGTTTTAGATCTTGTTAAACGTAGTGTTGCCAGACTACTCAGTGCATGCCATAAACAATGGCCTGTTTTCAGCGTTTTACGACGGACTAAAACTGTGTGACGAAGACCAGTGCCCAAAGACGCTTCAAGTAATTTAATATGAGGTTTTCATAGATTCTTTTTTTTTTCAGTATATAAATGAATCCTTTTGGGGGGGGGGGGGGGGGGGGGGTTTCTTTAACGCTCTGTTATTTTTTCTGATGCCGTTCAGAGTTTAACTCCGTAGATGTGCGGCAGAAATGATGAATGAGTGAATCCTGGGTAAAATTCAACGCTAACACACTTCATGTGACTGTTAGTCCTGCAGCAGATGGTCTCATCAGACGTCCCTCTTCTGTATGTTAACGATGTTATCCTCATTTAAGAGACAAAAGCATCTTTGAGTCCTCGCCACTTCTCAGCCCTCCCAAATGACGGCACATTGCTAATAATACGATTTCCTTGTAACTTGCTTCATGCACATAGTGTCAAGCAGGTGGCTGCATGAATCTGAGATATAGGTTGACTGGAGGTATTTGAGGAGGTAGAGCTCAAGTGTTCTGTTTCTTTTGGCCACTTGCCACCAGAACTATGCTAATCCAAACGAAATAATGGCTCGCTCTGCAAAATAAGCAAAACAATTACTTGTATTTATTTTCAGGCAGCCTGCAGATTTTTTCTCTCCCCTTTATATTAAATGTTTGCTTTAGCTTGTAAGTTGTCGGTTGAGTGAAGCACTTTGATTTTTCAGGGGGTTTGTGCTTTATATGCCACAGAGAAGAGGTGGGTGAAAGAAATGTGGTAAAAGAACACTTTTGCTACGGCAGAATATTAGGTTACAGGGCTCTGAGATTGTTCTTCATTTTAGCTTTAAGTGGCAGACTTGTCAGAAAGGTATTTTTCATGGATTCATGGCTGTGCGGGGACGCTGGGTGTGCCCTCAGACCTTTAAGTGTGAAACCCAGTCGCTGGGATCAGTGGCTCTTTGTTACTGCATGTTAGAAAGTGAGTTTTCTGACCCTCGGTCCCCACAGTCTCTGTAGTCATAAGCCTGACCCTGGGTGTCAAACGGCGTCAGACAAAGTTGGACCTTTATGATCAGAGGTCAGGACGTGTGTTTTAACCTCAGGTCTTGAAACACTGCCGCTTCGGTATAACATGACCTCTCACCTCTAAACAGGGAAAATCTGCTCCTTACAGGGTCATTATCTGATTATCCCCACCACGCAATTTCACACAGGAAACACTGACTTAGCCAGAAGCAGCCATGTTGTGTATTTAACGAGGTTTTAAATCTCGACAAATTGTCACTTTACTCTAAACAGTCTGTGCTGCTGTGCATTGTCAGTTTGTCCAGACAAAAAGCGCCTCTGTTGCAGTGTTGATAACTCTCGGGATGTAAATTCCTTTGTTCGTTGTGCTACGCAGCACAAGTCTCAGCAGAAAATACAGTTTATCCGGACTTCAGTAAACCAACACTAACTGACGCAATAGCTGTCAGCGGCAGCTCGACCCTCTCTTTCTGTTTGTGTGAAACTCAAATAAAGCCCACGTCACCTTGCATACCTTCACACAGTGAAATAGATTTTTTTTTGTCGGCACTGTCAACAAAATGCATCATTCTCTGGGGAAGAAACGGACAGAGCGAGGTTATTTAGATGGCATCTACTCATTGTGCGATCTCACACAGAAACAATAAAGCCCCGACGAGCTCGATCCCTGACAATCCGTTAGTCTCTCCCTGTCAACAGGCAACCTCCACGGGCAGCTTTTTTAGCGCAGAGGTGTGAGACGGGGAGTAGGCAGAAAAACAGGTTCCTGGTGATAAATGGCAGGCCCAGTTTGTAGAGTGTCTGCTTTCTGAAAGAGGATCGGCCTTTGTCTTGAAATGTGAGATGCCTCTGCGCAGCCACTGCCAGCTTCTCAGGGGCTCTGACTTTTAACAGGGCAGAAAGAGAGGGGTGGAGGGAAGAAAGAAAGATTTATGTTACATGGGGGGATGCCTCGAGGTAACATGGAGGGATAAAAAGATTTGAGTTGCTGTTGCTGTCAGTTAAAGGGAATTACCATTCAATTAGAGCGTTGGTCAAGGATATTCCAATGACTATATATTTCGGCATGAAGAGCCGCCTCCTTGCCCATTGAGACATAACTCGATTTTCACTGTGCCTGCGGCCGGGCACAGCACACAGTGAGTAATAGTCACAGTTCGAGCTCAATTAGGTTGAACGTTGAATGCTGCGTATGTACGTTTGCTCGACGCAGGAACAAACTGTCACGGTGCGTCACAAGTCACTTGGAAATAATAGCAGTGTCCCAATTCAGGGGCCGCATCCTTTGGAGGCTATATTTGAAGGCCGATTGTGCCACAGCAACTCAACTGTGCCGTCCCATTTCGAAGGATCCTTCAAACACAATCCTTCCCAAAGTCTGTCCTTCCGTTCCGGGCATTAAAGGATCCAACGGGTGGATCCAACGGGTGGATCCAACGGGTGGATCCAACGGGTGGATCCAACGGGTGGATCCTTCCCGGCCCAACCTGTCCCAGGATTCATTGGGCTACAGTGACAAACTTTATCGTACTGGACTGTGGGCAGCTTGACAAATGTTCTCGTACCATGGGGAGCCACAGCTCCGTGGTTAGGCGACAGCGGTGAGGCCAGTCGCCATCGTCTGCAGAGTAGACCACTTTCTCCGAAGGATGCGACCCTTGAATAAGGGCACAGCCAGTGTGTTTCAGAACACAGTGGTGCCATCGCAGCGCCTCTGAAACCTCCTACCAGTTTTCTTCACAATTTTGCTAATATCAAGAGGGAATGAACCACAAAATGTATTTTGTTTATCTACATAAAACTTTAATAGAGCCACAGGATTTATCTCTTGATTAAATTTTATATAATTTTTAAGGCGCCATCTACTGTGGCGTGTCTCTTTGTAGGTTATGGTTCAGTGATTTTTATGCAGCCAACTGTCGTCTGAGCTTTTAATGTTGACATTTTTGAATGTGGAGTTGATTTACTTGTTTCAAACTCATATTTAAACTGTTTAATCGATCACTGCCACAGATGAAACGGCTGCTGAGCTGGAAATGAGCAGTTTTCACTTGAATTTATGGCTTTTTTTCTCTGTTGTTTGTAAAAGTCCCCTTTTAAACAAGCTTGACAAATCGAAAGACGGGACAGATTAGAGGGCTGTAGAGACTTCCTGACTTTCTTTCAAACAGTTGCTGTATGTTATGAAAAACTGGAAATTCCAGCGTTATAATAGCCATATATTTCAATCCAGGTTTGTACCTTCAACCCCTTTTTAAGATCTAATGTTTGGAGCCCAAGTGGGTCAGACAAGATATTGTGTAGTTAACATTTATTACCAGATCTCTTTGCCGTGGACCTCTCTGTATTCCTGTTATAAGGAATTGTGTTTCCCTGGTGATCTGGCGTTTCCTGCGATCTGGGTTTAGTCCAACCTGGCTCCTGGTGTCCTCAGGTGTGAGATGAATTTACTTTTGTCTTTGTTTGTAGGTGAGGCTTGATATGCCAGGTGGTAAATTGAAGTGGTGAATTGTCCACAGCAGTGACAGAGCATCCCTTGTCAAAGATCACACTTTAGTGCATCCCTCTGGCACACTGGTAGTCCCTGCTGAGTCCACAGCTGGACTCTGGACTGAAACACCTCCTTCCAAATTGACAAAAACACTTGTAGTTCCAGATCTGGTTTCCTCTGTAAAAAGCCTGCGGGACGTGTAATGTTTAACATCAGGTGCCGTCCATATAATCTGCTCTGAATGTGTCACCGATGGATGTGAATGACTGGTGAGGAGATTATTTAGGCTCATTACCGTTTGTCTCAGTGTCAAAGTGGCTGGACTCCTCTGCCTTTAGTGACTCCATGCATACAGAGAATAGCACTCTGACCCTGGACGTGCTAAATGCAGATGAATACAGATAGGTGTTGTCAGCTTCCTCTTTGGAAATGCTTATCTGTTCAGCAAGGGTGTGTGACTCAAGAATCCAATGTGTTTCATTTTAATGTGTTTCCTGAAAACCTTGACTGTTTTGTGGTTGTTGTTGTAGTCAAAAGCACTTAACATTTTTACCCCCTACACGTCATCTAAGCACAGACAGAATGAAACACTTAACCTGCGGCTGACACAGCTGGGAGATCTGGGAGAGTTGTGGGAGATGCAGACAATGTGTGTCAGACATTCCTGCCGGTGGGACTGTGGTTTTCTGGACTTGTGAATATTCCCAATGACGGCAGGAGAATACACAGTCTGAGCTCTCGGTCTCAGAAGGCTTTGATCAGCCAATGAGACCAACAGCGAGTCAGCAAGAGTCCTCGAGTGCCACAGTGGACCGTGACTCACCTTAGCGGATAAATCTCCTGGGCAGCAATAGAATGGGATTCTGTTTAGCTAAACACAAATGTGGTGGGGCATTGTCAGTGCAGGAGTGACTGCATTATTTCATACATGAAAATATGAGTGTGATTGTTATGATTGGGTTTAGCAATGCATGCAAATGGATTATCTTCCACTTAACAGAGTGGGATTATTACTAATTAGTGGGGGAAACCATCAGTCTTATCCTTGAAAAAGAACCATGGATAACAATTTAGATGGTTGATTAATTATTTAGGTATTGAGCCAGCAAAAATACAAAATTGACTTTTATCAAATGTGAAGACTGTTTGGTCACTGAAAATTGTTATGGACTGATAATAAACACATTTGACCTGATTATGTAATCACAACTACGAGCTTAATTTATTCAAATGGTTTTGTGTCTGTAGTTGAAAACATGATTCCTTTTGCTGGAGTGCTGCTGTTGGATTGAACCATTTCAATAGCACTTGCCAAACTCTTCTCCCTGTGGCGTTTTGTCGCCCATCCCACTCTGAGCGAGCCGTTACCCATGCTAATGCAGAGCAGGATTTTGGTGAAAACCAGTAGAGAGCTCATTCAAGGGGTTTTAGGGGGGGGGGGGGGGGGGGGGGGGTTGCAGGGTTGTCACTCTCTCATTGAGGAGCAAAGTAGCGCGCCTCAACACATCTTACTCCAATACAAAGAGTGGCTGTGATGTACATACAAATGAGCCCATAATAGGTGGTTTTGTCACTCAATTCCTTCATAGTTTTATCTGGCGGAAAGAAAAAATACCCTCTTGGTGCCCAATGTATGTGTATCATTCCTGCTTTCAAGTGTTTATGTGCACATCTCGCTCAGTAGTGCTCATGTTTTGAAGAGTGTGGTAAGCATAAACTCAACTCATTCACCCCATCTTCTTACTCAACCCCCTCACTCCCATCTGTATCCCCCCCAACCTAAATCCTGGGAAAAGCAAAACATTGTTCATTCTCGGTGTGTGACCTGCAGGAGATGGTGTGTGAAGCAGGAAGTAATTAGACCTAATAAGTCTGCTTTAATCGTAAAAAAAAAACCTTCCATGGCTGCTGCCTCACCAGTGTAGTCGGTTAACCAGCGTTCAAACCATATAATTATTGTTCATAGTGGTTCGTTGTTCACAGAGAAGCAAAGGTATGATGCCCTTGGTTTCCAGCCCCCCCCTGAGTCATCTGAGAGTGCGTCAGAAACCTCAGATAAATATGCAGGTATCAGACGGCAAACACGTCCACATTCCACATGTTAATCTCCTCATTCCTGAAAAAGCTTTATCAATGTTTTTGTTTTCCATTAATTTAGAGTAGGATAAATATTACATTCTCACTGGAAACTTTGTTTTGCATGAGTAGAACGACGTCCCTGCAGTTTTCATTTGATTTCTCTTCTGTTCTCGCTGCCCAACACTGCAGTCTGGGCTCTTGATTGACAATTCTCAGCTAAATGCACAGCCTGATATTATCCAAAAATGTGCTGTTGTAGTCCATGTGGTCATACGTTTTGGGCTGTAAACTCAACAGAGATATGGGAAGATGACAAAGTTTTGCTTGCAGCTGTATGGAAAAAGTAGTTTTAGTTGATAAATAGGTGTTCTGAGTACACTTTAGTAAAGTTTTTTTTATTTTACATGTGTGTCAAACAGAGCTTTGTCAGTGGGACTCAGTGTTCACTGCATTCACACATCAGTCTGATAATTTTATCTGTTGCCATATATTCAGTGGCTGCCCACAGACAGGAACCAATCTATTGTGTCCCACTCACTCTATAGACGGCTCGCAGATGACGGGTGGAATCTGGTCCTCATGCCACGGCTCGGTGTCGACCTCACAGCTCATTCACGAGTACCTGGTGGGGGAAGTGAGCCCTAATTGCCAGGGGAAGTGGGAGGGCCTTACAGGGAGGTTTCTATTGTAGCCAAGGCAATTAACTTGGCTTCTTTCATCTGAGCATCTCCTTTCAAAAGAGACATTGTGCTTAGCTGCTCAGTGAGCACCACCGGGATGGGACAGCGCTGTTTGTGGCTGAATTCCACTGCTGTGCCAAAAGGAGGTAGTCGTGCTCATGTGTGTTGTTGGGGATTTTTGGTGGGACGCCACAGACGCAGTGTCCTTGATCGACTGACCACATCGCGTCCCCAGTGCTTGTCCAGTGAAAGAGACTTCCATGTCTTCAACACCGTCAAGACAATAAGCTTTGTGCTTCTGCAGTTAAATAAAAGCTGAGTCTGCCTAGGCCTTCAACTATATGTGTTTGCTCTGCAGTATTTTACCTCAGCACAGTTAACACACATCCTGAACTGACTTTATTGCCCAGTTGTTGCAGGGAGCTCTTGATCTCCTGCCGGACTTGTTATTGCTCTTTTTGAAGCAAGAGAACTGTTTGGGCAATTGGATATTTGCCCGCAGGGATCTGGCTTACTGTAACAAACCCTGGACCCAATTCTGCCCAACTCTTTACATCTGTGAAAGAGGTAGACGATGTGTGCCGAACCAGAGTTTAGCCGATACTGGGGGGGGGCCAACACATCATGCCAGACATTATAACCAGGTTAAGGGAACAATGGGAGGAAGAGGAGATGAGACGCTGTTCTGTGAAGTTCTGCAGCCAAGCATTTACGATAGACCTCTGCATGTCTGCTTCTCAGTGGAGTGGAAAGGAGGCCATGCGAGGCTGAGGGGAGCCAAGCTGTGCTGGGCCAAGGCATGTGGAGGAAGAGGTGGGATCCAAGGAATGGTGGGGGCAGACTCCCCACACCCTGAACACCACACGGTGAAAGAGAAACTGACAGCCACAAATTAATTCAACATTTCAATGAATCATCTCTTCATTTGGTTGTAGTAATCCACTGCCTCCCTCCCTCTCTCTTTCCTTCACTCCCTTGTGTATCCGCCCCCCATGTTCCTGCCAATCCTTTTTACCCTCTTCCAACCATCAAAACTTCTAAAAACTCAAGGATATCTGGAAAGAAAATTTCAGCTGGGTTGTATATCTTCCCCATCCGCCTACTCATCTACATTTATTTAAAACATGAGTGTTTGGGAGTGTGAGACATTGCTGATCTTTGGAGAACATATGGCGCTGTATTTCTGACCCACTTTTGGGTTAACCAGTGTGCCCTGCAGGAATTTTGCAACTGATTAAGTTGTTACCGTGTTTGGAGTTAATGTGGAATCTTCTTTTTTCTACTCTGTAGTTTAAACACAGTTCCCTGGAATCTTTAATAGATTGTATATAAAGGTTGGGTGGGGACAGTAATTGATTCTTAGATGCTTGTGTGAACAGTTTGGAAAAGGTGCAGAAACTCCTGAATCAGAATTTTATATAGTTTGTTATGAATAAAACATTTTATTGACGATTAGGCACCATGCAAGACGCTACAATGTAAGATGAACACAAAGAGCTGGGGTTAATAATTAAAATTCATTAAAATGAGATTAAGTCCTTTTTTCTTTTAAAAAGAAAACTGAGAAAACATGCTTTGTACACTAATGCAGTGTTGCATGTCCACTGTAATCTCAACTCCTAACCCTATTTCTTCCTGAAAAGTAAACACAGTTGACCAGCTGGTTTCTGTGGCAGATAAACTGAAGAAATTGAGAACTCGTTCTAATGAGCACATCACTGCAGGCAATTAACTGAAAGACAATTTCTTCTCCCAGCAGTTTGCGCCTGTGTGGATGCACTGTTCCACTGCATATGTAGCTTGTCTCTGTTGATTGCTCGTGGTTGCTAAAGCAGTAATGGTGCTTAAGACCTCTCATCCTGCAGCCCTCAGCCTTCCCCTTGCCCTTATGCTGCTCACTCAAGGATAGGAGCTTGACGGTCCAGTGGCTCTCCCTGTGAATACCTATCATTGTCCCCCCGGTTTGAGGGAACTCTAGAGGCTGGCGTAGGACACGCTGGCTGGGGTTCAAGAACTCTGCAGGGCCAGAGATTAGCAAGGCATGGCAGGATCCCTGATAACTGACACCCTCCACGCAGGCATCTGAGTCGCTCTTCCATCCCGCTAAAGACTACAGCCACAAAGACGCCTTTCAGCCCCGGGCATGGTGGGGCTAATCCCCTTAGCACAAAGACCTGAGCCACCGATAGCATCTAAATAACTCTTCAGTAAATGTCATTTGCCTGTATTAGCTGTATAGTATCTCGTGGATCTGGCTGGACTGCATCGGTGGGTGAACAGAAATATTTGTGCTTGTTGTGATTTCTCTTGATGTGCTGTTGAGTGCTGGCGTTTAATAATCCATGAGGACAGGTCACCCACTGAGCTGGGCTGCCAGCGGCTGCTTGGCCCAGGGCTTTGGGTCAATTTAGTGCTGCCGCTTTGTCAAATGCATCCTTAACATTCATGTGGCATCGAACCGACTTGCTGTTGGCCCTCACTGACACTATAGCCCTATAACCCTTGGAGAGGAGCGTCTGGATGGGGCAGTGCTCAGCGGGTGAACACTTAACATCCATACAGTGGATATTGCTTTAGATTTCTCTTTTGTGAAATGGCCTCTGGGCATTGTCTCGACTGCAGGATTATTCAGGTCACCAAACGTTGTATTGAGGTTAGAATGTACTTGACAATGCTGTTGTCACGAAAAAGGGAAAAGAAGCATTGATGCCTCTGAGGAGATTGAGGGCAAAACTACCCTTTCTGTTCTGGTTTAACAAGGAGTTTGTGTTATACAGTAATTTTATAAAATAGAAAAATAGACCAGAATCACAAATGCACATATTTGATGGAAATGTAACAAATGGCCACCGAAGCAAACATTTTAACAAGTCAGTATAAAGCAAAAAAAGCACATGAAAAAATACAGCATCCGAAGGAATCTGTCACTGGTGAATGAGCAATAACTCTCCTGCCTTCTTAAGAAAAGCATGCTGGGAGGATGGCTGCTTGAAGATAGGAGGATCATTGCTCCTCTCGGAAAATAATAAATTACCCTTAATTGACCTTTGACCACTGGTGAGGCTCCCCCTCCCAAGAGTATCACTTTCCTGCCACGGTTGCCGTGGAAACGTCTGTTGAAAGATGCTGTCTGGACAGACGGAGATGCATGACGAATGATCTGGGTGCCACAACTCGCTCGAATTATTACACACGAACCACCACACTCTTAAAAATACATTCATCATTAAAATTCTATAAATGCTCCACCCTCCCATCTTTGGTTCTCTACTTGTATCTGATCGTATGATGCATTAGTTTCATGATCAATGACCAGTAAGCTACACCCATAACCAATGGAGAATTCTTCCCATATCTTTATAATGCAGCTCACATTCTCCCCTTGTGTAAGCCTATCAGTCCATTAGAAGGGCATGTCTGGGTCTTCCTGAGACAAGACCTTGAGCTGCACAGGGCTGCGGATCAATACATCTTGGTGAATTGGAGAATGGAAACAAACAGTCAGTTTGTAGAGGTCTACAAAGCACCAATGATCCCTAGCCCAGTGTTTGTGCTCTCCTCCCTGCTGTCCCACTGGTCCTGGATGAGTTTCAAGAGTTTGAAAGGGGAAAATTACTCACAACAGTGCCCTGTCCCTCCCAGCTTCAATTCAATAGGGCTGATACCTGAGAACTGCACCAGACCTGTATTGGCCCTGCAGCCTTGCTTCTGGGTTCAGGCCAGATGGAAAGACAGACTGTTACTGGACGCCCGAGATGGCTGAAACCATGCTGGGGCTGAAAATTAGACATGCAGATACTCCTGTTTTGACTGTGTAACACGATCCGTTATTGTTTTGACATTTGTTGGTTAAGCACCACCGTTATGTCGGAAAAGAAATCTTTTTTTGGCAGCAACAGGCAATTTACAAGTCAAGGGAGGGATCCTTCACCAAGGCTCACCAAGTCTGTGAAGCCTGAGTAAAGTCATTAAATCACTGCGTCTGGAGGCTGCAGTCGCCATTGATCTGTGGAGAGGCAGAGCTGCTCTTTGTGCTACTGATACACAAGTGGGGGGCAAGACAGTTACTGATGACGCTTAACAACAAGGGTTTTCTTTACACCTTTTAAAAAGCTGCCTGAGATTTATTGGGCACCCGTCTTTTGAAGATATTCAATGGTTCACTTGAGGCGGTGGGACACAGGTGGGTTATGTTCATACTACTACTGTAAATGCTGCAGCAGCTCTTATTATACTTTAGTTGACCAGCTGGGGAACAGGCCGATGCTAGCCAGTCAATTTCATTCAATAAAGAACAAGTGTTTAAATTGGGATCAAAGCAGTTTAGCTAAAGTCTCACCGATATGGATAAATTGATATATTGGAGTAGAACATTTCCCATACGATAGTATGAGCTACCAGCATTTACTCAAATTACCCCCCCAAAAATCAAAAATACATATTTGTGCTATTGACTCCAATCTCCCAGCTAACACTGTAACAGTGGATGTTAGATATCCAATACAGCTGTGGAAGGTGGGGGGTGTCAAACCGGAGAAATGGAGATGTAACTTATCGTCTGTTCCTTAAGCTCTCAGTCATTGTCAGTTTCAAAATACTGCTTGACCGAAAAGGTTTGTGTGGGTTCACTTTCGTCCAACAAGCAAATCGACTGATCTTTGAATTAATAATGATTCATTTTGCCGTTCATTTTCTGTGTTTTTTACGCTAGTACGATGGAGCCTTTACCCCCAATGACCTTCTCCTCTTCTCTTGGTGTGTATTGTGTCTTTTATGTATGAATCCGTTATATTCCTGCCGTTTGAAAGCAACTTGCCGCAGTGTCCCGATGATGTCACAGCACCTCGGAGCCACAATCGGTGTTGTGTTACTTTGTGCATATACCTCCAAACCCCACGGTGCCCTGGAAACATTCACCTTGGACTGTATGTCTGCATTTAGCTGCAGAACATGCCACGATACATATATGAGCTATATTGTCCCTATAATGGGAACTCCCCTCAGGCCGGGAGTACTGTCAGAGACAAAACACCCTCCTGCTGCCCGTCTTTCTTTACTTAATCCTCTTATAAATAGGCCACTGTGTCTATTTTACAGGCAATAGAGCAATGTGTTGCGAGCACGTCGGTGAGGTTCAGGGGCTGAGCAGGAGGGCAAGGGGGGTATCCCGTGGTGACAATGATCTGGTTTTTACGACACTGCAAAATAGATATCAACCTCTCTCACTTTTCAATTTACGATCTGTTATTTAATTGTTTTGTTCACTCCTGTCTCCCCTTCTGCAGAGTTCACTCTGAGAGATGAGCCCCAAAACAGATAAATGGGGAGAGGAAAAAATCTATGTTGCTCTGCTCATAGGGGCTTTTAGAAAATGTAGCTGGTGCACCTTTTCATAGATCGTCCCTTTGACGCAGAGAGAGAGCAAGAGAGGAAGATGTGTTGACCTGAACCACTCTTTCCTGGATGAAAGTATTACCCAGAGGCCCTTTGGTTTGGCCCACAAGACTACTCCTGCTGTTGCCGCTGAGGTTGATACTGCCAGGCGATGATGAACCGTAAATCCTTTATGGCCACATTGTTTTGTGGAAATATATGAAGGATGAATAGATTTATTCATGTTTACATCTGGATTGATTTACCTCTTCCAGCACTCCATGAGAACGGAGCCAGGAGGCATCGCGCCTCTGCAGCAGTGCTGCATTTTCAGAGAAGCACATTAAAAGAAAAGCATCTTTCAAATAGAAATGTTCATGTTGCCTTAGAGTCATACTCCCTAAACTGGGGGGGGGGGGGTATTGCTGGCAGAATAACATTTTCTGTTTGTGTCGTTAAGTCTGTGTTGATGTTGAGCCCGTGGTTAACGTTCTTGTTTTCTATCCTTCTTTCCTCATGTCTGCTTGGATGTGACTTGCGTGGCCATTTACATCAAAGGTAAGCTTTGATACATTTCTTTGTTTCTGCAAACCAAGTATATTCACTTTGAGGTCATGGGAAATGGACATCGGATGGCTTCACAATAAGATAATATTGTTCTGAATGTGTGGATTATTGTTTTTTCCATCACAAATATATTTCTATATAGAAATATAGACAATTCTTTTTTATTATAACATTTAATATCAAAAACATTTACTAAGGTAAAGCTTATTGTAAGGTCACTGGATCTAACTCCATTAGACTGTAGCTAATAAATAGGTAAGTCAGTGTAAGCTTTTATGTGGTAAAGATAAGTCAAGCGTTAGCTGGTATGTGAACCTAAGCTTTCTACCTTGTGTTCTAGATAAAGTGCAGACCTCAAGCAGACCACAATTTCACTTTCATGACGTCAGACTGTGTTGAAGAACTGCAACTGTTGAAATGGGTCAAATATATACTTGGGCTGCCATTAATATATCTGGGCAGGTTGCCCAGTTTGTGGGGATGAACTAAAGCCCTATATAGTGCAAGCTGTCTCCTCTCTGTAGAAGGAAATGTAAAGTGCCCAAAGGGCAGGGGGAACAAAAATATTTGAAAGGGCACCAGCAGAGCACTGATGTGGCCTGTGCGGGGTGGGTAAGGATGGCAGCGATTATGGGATAGCAGCCATACCGTGGTCTCCCAGGCAGGCGGCTGAACTCTGCCAGTAAACAGCATTGTCCAATCGTGCTTAACGACGAGACAGGCCTTGACAGAGAGACACGGAGGGCTCCAGCTTTACACACAGGTAATTGGCTGTTGGCATCAGGGGGCGACACAGCGTGAGATCAGATTCTTTATTCCAAACACACACACACACACACACACACACACACACACACACACCCCGACTTTCTCTCTCTCTCTCTCTCTCTCTCTTCCGCTTCCTCTTCTCTTCCTCCCCTCTTCACCTTTGAGAGAACTGCCTATAACAACAGCTGCTGCTCCAGTATTCACACACAGCCAAGCAAGCCAATTAGTGGCCTTAGAGCGTATAATTGTGCATCTGTGTGTGTGTGCGTGTGCGCGTGAGCGAAGGTGTCATTTCGTCAAGTCTCAGGGGGTCGCGCCACCTCCTGCCGTGAGGTGTCTCTCCCAAGATCGTGAGTGACAGTACGCTCGGAGGGAAGCCATTGTGTGAGTCAGGCCTCAATGATTCCCAAAGCTGTTTACATTTAAGGGGAGAGGAAACCAGTGTGTGTGTGTGTAGTGATAAAATGTTTTTTTTTATTTGTTATTTTAGAGAGATTCTTTTATGGACTTGCCAACTTATTATTTAAAGGATTTTACTCTTAAGTTTGGCTTTTTTGTTACTCTGCCGATAGTTGTGTATTCTAAAAATACAAAATGTTCATCCCCGTTGGGTGTGGTGGATTTTGAAGCCTTGCCTTTGATCTTGGTTTTGGAGAAATACATTCATGTAAATCTGCAGTCTTCCTTTCCCCTAACGTGATATATTTTGGGTCAATTTCCCTTTTTATTTACTGTGTGATGTGCAAGAGCAAACTCACTTTCCTGATGAATTCAGGAAGCGCTATAGAGAGGACTACTTCCTGTGCTCAAGTGCAGATAACATCCCTCCATTATGGGAGGAAAGAGAGAGCTGTGCATTAAGTGTCTTGTCAGAGACATCTGACTACAGGACATCCCTCATATCTTGGGATATTGTTGCTATAGCATAGAAATTGCACATTCTGAAAATAGATAAACTGAAGGTAATACAATTCCTTCAGTGACTAAATGAGCCTGCATGTTGGTACATACTTTCATATCAGCCAAATAATGACAGATGGGAGCAACTCTCTCTACATTCCTGTTTTCAAGTTCATGTTCATGTCACATGAATCAAAATCCTCGTGGAAATTTTATATTTAATTTTAAATAAAAGAATTTGTATGTTTGTGGTGTAAGAAAATTAAGGGTCATGTCCGTCCATACTTCTGGCTTCAGTTCAGGGCAAAAGTAGAAGAGACACAACCAATGTTTTCCCACTTCATTTGTGTGAATCTGTCTGTTCTCGCATTTGGACAGATCACTCTTGGTTGCAGTCATTGTATTTACTCCTAGACTACTTAAAAATGTATGTGATGAAAAGGGAAAATATCTTAAACAAGTGAACCAACTCATTTATCTTCTGACTTTTCTGAAGTGGAACGTTGAATCTGCTCTGAGCCTGGGGCGAAGTGTGTGTGGGGGGGGAGGTTGGCTGGGCAGGAGCACCGCTAGCCTAGCTGCGGTCTGTAACTCCATACACTGGCATCCTCATTAGACCAGAGCCCTGAGCAGAAACAGACAATCCAGATGAGAGCACGCTATCCATTTGATCCCCAGGATACACCCAAATCACCGCTGACCACAGCCAGCATCACGGCCGTGAACAAACCCCAAGGATGGAAAGCTTAAAGGCAAATAAATGGACATTTTGACATGCATCAAACTCAATCTCCACTTTGTCTCTCTTTCTCTTTTTCTATTTCTCTTTCAGAATTTTCTCCTTCTTTGCTGGCCTTTGTTCCTCTACTCCCTCCAATGTCAGTAAACACATTCAACATGGACATTTGTAGAACAGATGTAGACATGGATACCAGCTGATGTTGTTGCTCTGAAGTGTTTCCTCTTCTTAGAGGCTGATGAGTAGGAAGACAAATGCTTCACCTCCTCTTCCCACCCCACCAAGGTTAGGTTCCTGGAAAGGCTTAATGGAAAGAGTGTTATGGAATAAGGATAAAGAGTAATCAAGTCTGTTTTCCATAGATGATTATTCGTAAGGGGCTCCCTTACCAGCAAAGAAGACAAACAGAAACCTGCGCGTTGTTTAAGAAAGACGTTTGTGGTACATTGTTGTATATAGTGTTTGCTATGTATAAAGGTGAAAGCCTGACGATAGCGTGGAGCCTTAGAGTTGTTTGAATGGGAAGGTCCAGTTGTACCCACAGTCCTAAACCCCCCCTCCCTTTGTGTTGGCATTTATCGGTCACACTTATCCCCAAGGAAGTCTGTCTTCCTGTCCTATCTCAGATCCTCGCCCTTCGCTTTGTTAGTGTCTAGATGCCTATCAACAGGTGCAAACACTTCTTAACAGCCACAACGCGGAGAGACCAAACATTTAATTTCCTGTCCATAGACCCCTAATCTACGGTGCATACGAGGTGGCGAGCCTCCGGTAATCTGGCTTTGGTTGATACAGCTCGCGCTGCCTTATTTCTTGTGTGCGTGCAGTGTGAACACAAAGCGCTTTTCTCAGCACGGAGGTATGAAGGGCGAGTGCTGAGCTCTTGAATTGTTCATAGAAACAACATAATCACCTTGACGGTGTTCAGATCAACCTGAGTGGGTGGAAACACGACAAGTGCCCCGTGTTGCCAAGTAACCGCAACTGTGAGTAGTTGTGTGATAGTCCATAGTAATGGTGGTTTTATGTTGCAGTTCTTGAATTTGAAGTTGTCATGTTGTGTAGCAGTAAAATTTACCACAAAAAAAGACATTAAGCAGATATGAAAGTTGGAGTCATTTCCCAAGGCTGGTAGAGATGGTAGGCATGTTTTTTATGAAAATAGGGTGAGATCTGTTTGTTGGAAAGATCATTCTTTGCTGTAGCCTCTAATTTGATTCATCTGTGCTCTGCTCAGTTCTTTCATCAGCTCATTTTTCTTCATCAGTGTGTATCCCTGCGTTACAGCGAGCACCCATCTGATAGTCTGTAAATGATTTATGACTAAATAGAACATAAATCATACAACCATCCCTTCCCCTCACCGACGAGACGTAGCTCTCTCTATGTTAATACAAACGTTGCCTTCAAAGCTAAATACTGGGTCTGTCACATCCTGCCCATTCCTCTGTTATTGAAATAATCGCAGGCGCTGCAAATGTCATGAACTCCCTACGGCACACACAAAGCCATCCCATGAGATTTGAAAAATGTGCCTCTTACTCTGAAATGTCCTCTTATTATACACTAAATGGCACTAATGTAAATGAAACTGAGAATTTGAATTCCAAAGAGAAATGTCTCCTAATGGGCTTTTTCTCTCAGTGAATAAAAGATGCATGTTGAAAGTTGCATCTTTTTTCTTTTCGGAAAATTGAGTCAAGTCGAATCGTTTCCAGTACATTTGAATCCAGTCTTGGATGGATGATGTTTTTTCACATTAGTTAAAAAAATAAAAAAGATGTTAAAACAAGAAAAAAAAAGTTATTCAAATGAATAAGTTTACAGGTATGCATACTGTACCACAGCGTTCTGTCCCAAAGAACTTTACAGCTGACACTGAGACTCCCCTATGGTCCTGTTAACACTCGGCACTAGAATACGTCTTGAAATCCAGTCACAGTTGACATCTCGAAATACAACGACTACAGCGAAAACGACTACACCCTGAGACACGTTAAGGACACATTGGGATCAGATCACCTGAGACATGTTTTAATGTGAGTAGCCTGACAGAGCTCCCAAATACTAAAGACTGAAGACTCTGAAAGGTTTCATGTGGATCTCGACTGAAAATTGGACTCAGTGTCTGATCACAGGGTCCAAAACAGGACTCTGTGCAAACAGACCACCTGCTGGTTTGCAAAGCACAAACATGATGTCACAGTATGACTTGCTTAATTAAAAGATAATACAACCTAATTCTATTCATTTGGGCCACAGATGCATGGATAACGTGTTTGAATGACCCACTCACTTCCTCTTGAACTCTCATAATGGAATTTTTCTTCTTTGTTGTCAGATTTTATTTAGATGACACACATCCTCATTAACAATTTGTTCCTGGCGCCTCATGCCTGCTCTTAGCAAGATGTTCTTTTGTTGTCACTGGTGTTTGGACCTGGTTGTTGTTTTAAATTACAGCGGTCAGGGTAGTTTCTTTTTAGGTTATTTGTTTGAAATTGTGGGAGCTGTAATCCAGAGAGTTGATTGACTATTTGGTTGTTACTGATTCTGCTGTCCTGCTCCTGGATGTTAACTTCAAATATCTTTAATCCACCTATTGTGTTGATTAGTGTTCATTTAAATGAATTGCAGTTTGCTAATAGAGAAGTGCATAAAGCCGAAGCTTGTTGACTGAACACACCTATAACCATCGCCGTAGAAAAATTAAGCGACGGCAGACTCTCTCACCTTAAGACTACATGTGCGCTGTATTGGAGATCTGCCACTAGAACCTTCTGCTTTGGTGTTTACAGAGTCAACAGATTCATAAAAATACACTGTTGCACCTATGTGGTCCACGGTCACAGGGACCTCTCTCACAGCTGTAGAGACTCCCAGTGACTGCAGTCACAGTGGACGTCTGTCCAGAGAGGTTGTGGCTAATTAAACTGTGGTGACTACACTGAGCTCGCTCTGCACAACCAGCCAAGCTCTGCTTGGAAACTTGCACCACAGAGCCGACTGGTCCTGAAAACAACCTGGTTGCCAGGTTTGTTTGACCCCCCCTCCTTGCCAGCGTCAACATCTGTGTCTGTGTGTGTGTGTGTGTGTGTGTGTGTGTGTGTGTGTGTGTGTGTGTTTGTGTGTGGGAAGAAGGGATGGAGAGGAAGATGCAGAGAGGCCAGGAGGCCACCCATGTCTTTATTTCATTTTTCTGAATGAATTGGTAGATCCACATATTGCGTGCTTTCATGCAGTCTCATGTCAAAGGCCTTTTTTTGAGTTGTTTTTCTTGTCAGCCTCCAACAAGAGAACAACAAAAATAACTCTCACAGCTTCTTCAGTGAGGATATTGCAGATTGCGTCTGCCAGAGAGACTCAGGAAGCTTTTAAAAACACACTTCCGAAAGCCAACAGCAGACGGACTGTTATAGTGTGAGAGAGACAACAAGCCAGAATGAGAGAAGGAGGTTTAATGGAGTCTTTATTGTGCTCCGGAGCCCCATTGAGTGACTGAAAGAATCTGACTCTTAAGAATTGGCATGTTCATCCATCCGTCCGTCCATCATTAAGTATTCCATCTTCTCATCTTCTGACAAATTGTCTCATTAAATCATAAAATTGATACTGCCCTGACAGACGAGTCTAATTTCAAACCCCTTTTTAATGATCCTGCTTCAATATACACTCCGCTGTAATAACAGCTCGATGTTGCAGCAGAAACCTGACATTGGATTCACCTCGCAAAAAATTCTAATACTCGTATCTCCTACACCAATCTCCTGTCTTTCTCAGTGTGCCAAGTAAAGAAGTGATATTCAAACCAGAAGTTCCAATGACCCTGGCCATAATTTAACAAGCGTTCAGGCCTCTTCTCCTGAGTTTCTTTTCTATTCGGAAAATCCCGTCTTCCTTCTTCCTTATCTCGCCTTACTTCCCTCCATCACGCTGCGCAGTTTGCTAAGGGATTGTAGACTTCCACCACATTCCTGGTTGGCACTCATGTCTGGACATAACTGAGATGCAGGCGTTTGCCAGAGCCGCCTGCAGAGCAGAGCCCGACACTGGCAGCCAAGGACTCGGCGCCCACCTGCTGCCAGAGCCAGCGAAGGAACCATCTCATTTATTACCTCCGTTGATGCGAAAAGCAGCCCTGTCACTCTGCAGACGTATTGTCCTGCGAACGCTGCACTCTATATGGTTTCCGTCCCAAGGCTGCATGTTTGGCTCTGGGTTGTGCAGTGGAGGTATTTTTCCCCCCCTCTCTCTCTTTCTGTTTAATCCATCAAAGATGTTCATCCCCACAGATCATATTTCAGAGGGTAGGCGAGTTGGAAACAACATCCCAAATCTTCCAACTCTGCTTTATCTCATATCTGTCGTATTACTCTGTTGAGGCCGCGTCTACAGGCCTGCAGAGGAACGATTCAACTCTCACTTACACAACAGACTTTAGTCTGTAACATTTGTCAGACTTGCGTGTTTAACGTGGCTGCAAACTGCTGAGCTCCTCTGTTCCACTTTGACTTAATCTTCCATCTTTGGCTCATAACGCTGGAAAAATATTGTAGAGTGTGACCCCAGATGTTTGATGTTACTGTTCCTTTATATTTATTTTGATACTAAATCCTCTGTTAAGTTTTGTACATGCCCTCTGCAGGGTAGATATAGCACTCACTTGTGTAAACAGTTTGCTTTAGGCTTTCATGTCGGCTGCGTGTGGTGCCTTTGTTGTATATATATATAAATATATATAAAAACTAAACACATGTAGAAAATGGCGGTCTTTATTCCCCACTGCTGCACTTTTCCCTCTAAAAGCGTTCTCATTACTGGATTAGTGCCCAGTTTTTCCGGACCAAAGAAACGGGCCAGCCCGCCTTACCTGAGCAAAGCCTAATCCGTCTTAATCTAATAATTGCTCCCATATTCATCCTGTCTCGCAAAGGCACAGCTGCAGGGGTTGGCTGTGGCTCCAGATTGCTGTGCACCATGGGTAATAATACCCACGGCCCCCTTTCATGGTCAGAATCAGATCTGTGGACGCCGCAGAAGTTTTTCATCGTCATTGTTTGGGCGTTCTAGACAAATTGTATAACCTCTTATCAGTGCTACTTTCTTTCCTTCTGTTCCTCTCCTTCACTCCCCTCGCTCCTCGTCAGCTCATGTTCTGTGCTCGCGGTGCGTGGGTTACACAGGGATGCATTAGGCTGCCTGTGTTTCAACAGTCTGCCTTTTATGAGTGGGTGTTGAAAATAGGTGAGAGCTGGCCACGCTCACATGTCTCTGTTTTAGATACAGCATGACAGTTATGAAGCCTGGTGTGGAGGGACAGAAGCTGTGTGTGTGTGTGTGTGTGTGTGTGTGTGTGTGTGTGTGTGTGTGTGTGTGTGTGTGTGTGTGTGTGTGTGTGTGTGTGTGTGTGTGTGTGTGTGTGTGTGTGTGTGTGTGTGTGTGTGTGTGTGTGTGTGTGTGTGTGTGTGTGTGTGTGTGTGTGTGTGTGTGTGTGGAGAGGAGGGGGCTGTTGATGAGCGATGTGGCTTATATCTTCTCTGAAAGGGTTCTTCCTGAGCTGGGGGCTTCATCAGTCCCCCTTGACTGTCATTTATACCTCGTACGATAACGAGGACTATCGTGACATTGTGATGCCCTGGTAATGCTCTGCAATGCAGTTAACTAAAAACGGACAGAGAGAGATGCAAAAATATCTGCCTCTATGAACTGATTACATTGGAACAAAACTGAAATCTTGGTGCACAAAATCTATCTTGAAACAGTTTGTGAACAGAACTATTTGTAAAAGTGAGTTATTTAGAAAAGTAACAGAAATGCTTTCTTTCCCCAAAATCATTTTCCTGGTGTAAAACTATTCAGTTGAGGATTTTTATCCTGCTTAAATTCTGAGCTGCTGTTATGTATTCTTTCTCTACTAGCTATGTAATGAAGATCCCTACCACCTCGGTGGTTAACCTAGTCCCAGTGTCAGCCCGAAGCCTGCTGCAGGCCAAGTAGTGTGGCTGGTAATGAGGCGATAATGGCCTGTAGGTCGGGAGGCCTATTAAATCAAACCTGGAGCAGCGTTTGGGTGAGTCTAGGCTCATCCCCTGGTGCGCTTATTAAGAGATGAATGCACCCAGGGCTTGTCTCCCCTCTTTCTCTCCCCCATTCACACTTTTACATGAGTGTTTTTATTATCTCCCTTGCCATGGAGACCAGCAATTCTTCATTTCAAAGGCAGAGGTGTGGTGGTGACAAGCAGGGACTGGATGAAGAGAGGTGACATACCTCTGTCAAAACATTGTGTCTTGCAGTTTGTTTTGATGACATTGAATTTCTGTGAGGCAAGAAAAACGGCAACAATGCAGTCCATGTCATGTTTCTGATGGAAAAGCTGATTTTAAGAGTTAGTTGTCAAAATGGGATCACACATTCCACTGAGGAGTCAGGGATGACTGTTGCTACTGTTTGAAGAAGGAGCGAAGCAAAAAAAAAAAGACGGAGTAGTCTGGTCCACCTGGAGACGTTGCATGCCGGTTGCCATGCCGATGGCGGGGAGAGATCTTTGTGTAGCTGGCGCAGAGCTTGCTCCCCGCTGCCAGCTGTAAGATGGAGAGGAACCGGCGCAAACAGATAGTGATCTCAGCGCGGTTTGTTATAATAAGCTCGGTCCTCTCTTCACACTGGAGCAAGTCGCACTGCAGCGTAAGACCCTTGCTCAGTGCAATTACTTGGTACAATAGAAGCCGCGATTGAATTAAAGGCGGCGGGTGTGCATACCAGTGTCATTGGTTTAAAAAAAGCAGCCCGGCTCTTGCTGCTTTGAACACGGTTTTCAAATAGAAGCAGGAGAGTGAACAGAGATGTGTTCGGCTGATGTCTGCCCCACGGAGAATAAAATACTACCTGAGGTCAGTTTTCTGGACATAATGGAACGAGACGGCAGGGACTCGTTCTTTCATGTTGCTTTGATTCATTTCAGAGTTTGAACATAATGTATTTGGACAGAGGCAGACTTGCAGTTTTCCTGTTTCCCCCAGTGTTTATACTAAACTAAGTTAAGCTGCCCGGCTGCTGGCTGCAACTTATTTTCAGCGTCCAGTGTAGTTCTCCATCTTCTCACGTAACTCTCAACAAGAAAGTGCTTCCCTAAAATGTCAGCCTTTTCCTTTAACTCATTTATAAACTGTAAATGCCAAACATCCACATGTTCCAACTTCTCAAATTGAAGGCTTTTATATCACTGTGGATAGAAAACTATGGGATTGTGGACTGTCGTTTGGACAAAAAAAAGCTGTTTTCAGACATGAACTCCTGAGTTTGCCGTCCACATGTGACTAACGCAGCGGGAGATTGTCCGGGTCAGACACGTTCATAACAGCAGGAACATTCTGTGATTCCTCAGTCCTCCGTCAAAGGCAGGGAGAGTTTTTTTAGTCCCTTGGAAAGCACCTTGTGGTGCTTTATAGATTAAAAAAATATTATTATTATTGCAACATGATTTCCCTGCATGAAGTAACAAAGTCGCCTAGTTGAGTCTACAACGAATAATGAGATCGGTCTGGGGCGAAACCAGACTGTCACTCCCGTTACTATGGTTTGACAGAGACATTGTACCTGGTCTGACTCCGTCTGGTTAAACGTCTCTGCTGTCAAGCTAAATGAGGCAACCTGACCTCTTTGTTTGGCCGGCATTTCTGCTTCACGCACCCGTGAGTTCTCTGTGTAATTCACATCGGAAATGGCAAACTACTGCTGACACGCACGCATTGTTGAAAACACTGACCAGGAGATTGGCGAAGCGTGAAAATGTACTTTTTAGCTAAATAAACTCAATTTGACATCGGTATCAGAGTTTAGCTACTTTCTTGTTCACTGGTCTTTGTTTAGAGGCCGACATTTTTGTCCTTTGTTGCACATAATATATCTCTTTATTTTTCTTTTTTTTTGTGGTGATTCTCCAAACTGCATTGTGTTCTCTGAGTTATTGATGCAGGCACACACCAGCCCGGAACTGGAACTTGGTTCCCGTAACACATGTATCTGTTTGTTTTGTTTTTTATCTGTAGATGGAATTTTAGGTTGTGATATTCCAACATATAGCAGTGTGAATGAATACAGAATGCAGTTTATCATGCAGCCTTACCTGTTTTATGCTTTTTTCCATCGTGTTTATGAGACCACAACCCCTGTCAGTTTAAAGAAACATCTTCTGCCAACCCTGGCCGTCTCAGCCGCTCAGTCAATGGAACACACACACACGCACGCGCGCGCGCGCGCGCGCACACACACACACACACACACACACACACACACACACACACACACACACACACACACACACACGCATCCAGCAGTAATTTGTTGACAGGCCATGAAGGCTCCGGTGCTTCCCATGACTTTGCCCTTCATTACCACTCCATTTTTATCTCTCCAACATCTCAGTCAACAAACAGAGCTAAGGATGAATCTGTCACATTTTGTCAACTGACATTTCACTCCAGCTTTAGAAAAAACAAGCTGCCACGTTGACAGATAGTTATCAGGTTCTCTCTGCAAATACCAGCGTGACAACCATCCAAGCAAATCACCTCCGTCTTGATTTTATTGGAAATACGTTGACGTTAAAATCATCATTTAACTCGTTTGGCTCATAAGATTATTACCGGTTACTACTTATCATATAAAGTAACATGGATAACAAATAGATGCTATACAGTAGACATGAAATTTGTTGAACTAATATGGTTTAGATTCAGGAATAATCTGATCAAAGAATTAAGTAAGTGACAAACAACCTGACCAGGTTTTCACCAGGTTTGCTGCTCAATACTCAGAACACATTTCACTCAGTACTCAAAATGTTTTTTGACCTACTTCTAAGTAGGTTTAAACTCATTTTACACATTGACGCACGTCTATTTCACCACACTGTGCATCTTTTCTCCCCTCGTTCCCTCCCCTCTGATCCTTCCCTGGTGGGGAAGCTGATCTTGTTAGCCTGGCATTCCAGTGCAGCAGACAGAATCTGCGTTGATTGCTAAATTGCTGGAAATAATGATATGTACGTGTTTTTTTTTTCCCCCCTCTCCCAACCTCATTACTTGAGGTTCCACTCTTGATTTTAACTTTTTTTTTTCCACAGGAAGTTTAATCGAGGGCAGCAGACTTCTGTGTCCACGCTCCCCTCTGTGGGCACGACTGAGCTGAGACTACAGCAGCTGCTAAAGTAGATGCTTTTAGAGAGAGAGTGGTTTTCCTCAGTGTTCCCTCGCTACACATCCAAGTGTATTGAAAAATTGATGACATGATTTTCCAGTCTGTAGTCTTTCTGCAGGCCCTTGTCTGACCTTCTGATTGGCACCAACGAAATAAGATGTTTCATTCAGTCTGCTAGGCTCTCTCTAATCTTATGTGAACTCTTTAATAATAGATCCAATCAGAGGAACTCCCTTTTTTTATATTAATATTAACTGTTTTGAAGTTGCACTGTTTGTTGTCAGTGTGTGCGTCCTGCTGCTCTTACCACTCAATTGGGTCATGTAGATGTTTTGCTGTTGGGGAGAGGAGGGAGGGATAAAAATAAAGTGATCACGGGTGCTGGTTGAGTCGTGCGTTCGTAGGATAGTGCTGTTTTGTGTTTGACAGATATCTGCGTTGAGATAAACATCCAGTAGCAGCCGTGTTGAACGTTCCAATCACTGTCTCTCGCTCCGGCTGCAACTCTCATCTCACCTCTGCGACTCCAAGGTTCCTAGATCTGCCGTCCTGTCACCCCAAAACATTCCAGAGCAGCTGTCCCGCTTCGACACGGTCCGCTGAGAGGCCATTGAACCACACACATAGGGGCTATTTGAGCTCCCGCGGCGGGCGAGCCTGGTGCCAAGTGTTAGTGGGTGCTGCTCTGTTTGTGTCTGCGCAAGTGCAGGCGTCCCCCCCTTTAACCTCTTGCAGCCTCAGCAGTGTGTGTGTGTGTGTGTGTGCGTGTCTCATCCCTGGTTGTCGTCACCCTGCAGCAGTTGGTTTAGAGAAGGTTTCAGAGATAACATTGTGGTGTGTGATGACCTGGTGGTGACACACACCTGATTGCAGCATCATCACTGATAACGCAAATTCCTTTAGGTTTGTTGTTTTATCTGTAGGAAATACGAATCTTATTTTCACAAAATACAGAGGCATCTTTTTAGTTTTTAAATATAACCTTTACCAGCACAGTGAGTGGTCTCTTAACACCAATCAGCTTGTCTTATCTGGATATTGATTTCCTTGTTAAAGTCCAGAGATAATGGACAACTCGGGGTGAAACTGTGTGTCTGAGCTGTCTTTGTTTTAAAGCTGATGTTTTTCTTCATGGTGTTTGTGCGTGTGACTGCACAGCGGTGACCGAACCAGACTGTCACAGTTTAATGGGAAATTCTCCTAATAAAGTTTTTATTTATTGATAATTTTGGCCCTGATCTGAAATGCATCTACGAGGTGTTACCCATTCTCACCTCTGGACTGAAGGTATGTTCAGATGACACTTCTAACCATCTGGATGAACAAAACTAACATTTCTTCTGCTGCACAATAAAAAAGATTTTTTCAATGCTTCTCCCAAGTTACTACTCGGTCCCTTCCTCATAGCCCTCAAGCTGCTATCTTTGTTTTTTCTTTGTGAAAAAGAGGGAAACTGATTAAAGATGTTTTGTTTTGTTTTTCATCTTGACGATGAGTCTTTGCGGTTACTTGAAATACCGTCAGATAAATGTGAAGGTTTTTAAAATACCACCAGCTGATCGTTATTGTAAGTAAAATTATTTTAGAGAGACAGAGTGAAGTTCACCTCTTTGTTTCAACATATCTCTTCACTTGAGTGAAGAGATATGTTGAAGAGATTGTCTGAGTGATGAGCATGTCTTTCATCCTCTCCTGTCTTTCCTTCTCCTCTTTCTCCCTTGCCCTCATTTTGTTTTTCGGCTTGAGGGACTCGTTCGCTTCGCAGAACATTTTTCAGTCTTTAGATTTCCTTCAGCAGCATTTCTTTCTGCTTCATGTGTTTGTCCGACTGCAAGGCCTGCACGCAGACATTTGCAGGTCTTTCTTTGCTGGATTTTTTTCTCTCCAGTTCCTCCCTGAGGTTCTCCTCATCCTCCCTCTGCCTCGTTTTGTGTTTGGGTCACAAGGACCGTTCGCTCTGCAGAACATTTTTCAGCCATTCGATTTGTCCTCAGTTTGAGCCATAATATTCATATTGATGTTCCAAACGAACAGAAGCGATTCCACGGTTTAAAGGCATAACATACTAAGTTTGCCTAATACAAGCAACATTTTTTATAAATCTTGCTCTTAAATTTATTTGTCAGCACAATTTAATAATTTGTCTGCATTATTGTTTGTTCTATTAAATTGATAACCCATCTTGCACAAAAATTACAAATCAATGCACTTCATTTGATATCATATTATATATTTGATATACTATACTTTGATATGCTCTATATACTTTCTTTTATTCTGAGCCCAGAAGTGCTGCAGAATATTTTTTTATGGGCAAGATGACATCTAATGTATCATCCATTTGACCCCCCTGTGATCCATTCTACATACATTGGTATGTATATTTATTGTCCTGTTAAATTAATTTTATCATGTGAAATATATTTCACAGCATATGGATGGATGTCAATCAGTCTATAAACACTCATGATTCTGTTGCGCGTCATAAATGACTTCTCGCTTCCTGTCGACTGAAAGCACCGTGCCAAAGTAGTTTGCTGTTCTCTAGTGAGGAGGTAAAAATATAAAATGTAAAACAATAAAAACACAAATTATCAAAATCATACACATTATTTTTTCCCCCTGTAACATTTGCAGGCTCTGTATAAAACAACTAATAAAAATGCATCACGCAGTAGCTGCCCTGGCTCAAAGCCTCCCTTTAAAATCATTTAAAAATAAAATTAAAATAACATCCATTACAATTGTTGGTAGAGCGAGCCCTACTGTGTAGTTCTTGCAGTCATCTTATATATAATGTATTCTATAAATACTATACATAATAAATTGCAACGTCATATGACACTGATAATCACCGGTTATCGCTTTAATATTTGTTTTATTTGATTCTTGCAAAAGGTTCATGAAAATATCAACAAAAAAAACATTTTGTGTATCAGAAAAATGTGTTTCCTCCCTTTCCCTATATCAGTTTAACTATATAATGTCTGAAATTATAGCTCAGTCACAGGGAACATTTTACCTTGAGAGATAATACTTTGTGTCGGTGATGAAACAAAAAAAACCCAAATGAATGCTTTACTTGACAGGTGACTGAAAAATTTGGTGTGCATGAATTAGTCTTGTTAATGTTCCCCGTTGATTCATTTAGTATAGCTGTCAATAAAAATGTCATATTTTTGGCTTAGCGCCCTGCAGCTGATCGCAGATCTGAACTGAACGTGTGACATGGAGATTCTGTCTTTCTTCATTACAAACAAATGATGGATAAACTTAATGAGAAGAGATTCAATTTTAGATTTGACTCTGTGTCCGAGCTAACCCAAATACGCTCCTCCTTTGACCCTGACTCTGTGTCTTGCGTTCTGCCATTTTCTGATACAGCTTGGTTTTGTTATGTGAAATCTGATTCATCTCCACCACCTCATCCTGCCGGTGCCAACAGTCAGAGTTGTGAAAGAGACAAGGGAGGCGTGGGCTGCTGATGAGCCCATAATGGTGGGTTCTGGCTGTCAGGCCGACATACAGGCGACTTCCACCTGACAGCCCTGACAGCCGAGCCGGGCTTAATGGGGTCGGCAGAGCAGCGAGCTGGGGAGGAGAATCCCCTGCGCAGATATTTCACCCCTCTCAGCAGTTTCCTCCTCTGTCTTCAACACACTTTCTGTCTCCTCCAACTCAATTCCAAGATACCTAAAGCGAAATCCTGCGAAACTCTAACTATTTAATATTTCATGAGTATTGCTGCTCAGTCGGGTGCATTAGTGTGTTCATTGTAAGCTTTTCCAGTTGAGTGCATATTGATTGGAATCAGAACCAGAACTCTTAATTTTTTTTGTTTTTCTTGACCTGTGAAGAAAGAGAAAGAGACTCACTGAAGAATGACTAACAGTTTTTTTCAGCTTTTATTTATCAAGAAATCACTTTCTTTCACATTTACAAAAATATTTTTTTAAAAATAGTGCTGAAGAAATTACTAGATTAATCAATATTGTGATTAAGAGCAACGTATCCAGCCTCTATACTGCATATGTGAGGATTTTTGTTACTTTTCTTTGTTTAAGACCTTTAAAAAAGAAGAAGGAAAAAAAAAAGATCTCTGGAATTTTTTTAAATAAAATTTTAAACGGGAAAATTATATATTTTATGACATTTTATAACCTAATTTCCATTTATTGAATTTGTTTATTAATTCATTGAATACTTTTTTTAACCAGTTGATTTTTTTTCTCCAAATCTACCATTCAATCAATAAGGAAAATGTTATTTTAGAAATTCAAAGCTTTTGCCAAGAATAAGGTGTTTCTCACCAAAAGACCAGGTCTAACAATCATTAATTGCATTCACTTCGTCATGAAACATCACGGTCTCTTTCACACACACACACACACACACACACACACACACACACACACACACACACACACACACACATATTGTTTACATTCATGTTTGCTGGCTTTCTTCTTCACTGCTGGGTGCATTACTGCAGGTCTTCGCAAGTTCTTGCCACCGACTGTCGGCCAGCAGAATAGCATGAAACCGGTGTTGCCATTGAACAAAATATAAAAAATATAGCTCCAATGTTAAACTTGGGTGTCTGTACTGATTTATTCTACTATACTATATTTATTTGTGCCACTGCGTAGTTAGTTAAACATCCCCCTCTTTTCCATACCTCAGTCTATGCTTGGGAGAGTGTTTGCCGTAAGAACATCCCCATTTCGCCATTCTGGTTTGTTTCTTCCTCTATCTAAAACTCTCCCTTTTAACCGCTCTCACTTTGAAGGGCCCTCAGTAGGAGGTGGGATAGCATTCGCTCCCGCTTATCTCTTTGAAATGTCACTCTGGGCAGATCCAAGCATTTCTTTTCCCTTCAGCCCTTGAGTGACTCATTGACGGAGCATGACATAAATTAACTGTATTGATTTGGTCAGACAGATAAATCTATTTTGTGTTGCGGAGTGACGATGTAATGCCAGTAGAGGTCATCTGTGTGTGTGTGTGTGTGTGTGTGTGTGTGTGTGTGTGTGTGTGTGTGTCACCTTGAAGTCTGTATTTGTGTGTCAGTTAATATAAGTGTTAAAAAGGCAGGGCTGCAGTGTGTTGGAGAGATGTAGGTCACGATGCCTTCTCTGTTTGAACACTACTGTAGACTTGGCAGATTTCCTAAGGTGTGATGGAGTGTGTCTCTCTCTCTCTTTTCTGTCATCCTGTAGTATGTAAAAAAAACACCATATCTACCCGCACTGTCTCTGATGGGACTTTTCCCGGAAGTCGTTCCGTCTAGCTGCACAGATCTAAACACACACTCGACGTGCACCACGAATGAAACCATCAACTGCATACCACACCCCCGCCTTGCTTCCACCACAGCTCTCGTACCGTCAGCGGTACAGAGGAGGCTCGGTGTGATGGGAGTTGGCGCTCTACCTCGCAGCCCAGCTGTAAGTTTGGCAAGGAGGCAGAGAGCTGTCTGTGATGATTACTTGATGGATTGATTGAGGTGGATGTTGAGGGGTGTCTCCACCGGTGATTCCAACCCATCTGCTCCCTTTTATTTCTAGTTTTCCACAGATGGAACTAATCCAGAGCCTCTCGGGGAATTGTTCCAAGACCATTTGGTCGTACAGAAAAGGAGTTGTAACAATCCTGTGTGTAATAAATCATGTTCAGAGTTAAGTTCATATGATGAAAGAATGATTTATGAACTAGGGCTCAGTATAATGTCATAATCGATGAGTCCAATGAATATTTGTTTCAGTTAATAAATTCAGGATTTGGTCTTGAAATGTGAAACATGCCTTTGCGTGACAGTTCAAATGTATTTGATTAAGAGAAAAGCAGTAGTATGAATGTAACCTTAGGCTGAAACTTTAGTTTATCAGATCATTACCCAGAAAAGAAAACAAGAATCAAAATCGTTGCGATTAGATATAAAATCTGTGTGTGGAAACAAAGCAAGCTGGTTGCTACTTCAGCTGAGGTGGCACACATGAAGGTTTTCTCTCGGGTGAGAAATTCTTAGCCTGATACAGCGGAGTAGAAGCCAATGATCTGGCATCAAGCGTGTTACCCCTGGAGCCTGTAAACTTCTCTCCCACACTGTATTTACTGCTGAAAGAAAGGCCGCGTGGCTCTGACCTGTAATACACAATAATAAAATAAAGCTTCCTGAAAAGATTCCCCGAAGACGCCATCGATCGCTCCAGCTGCCAGTCCTGGTGTGTAATAAAAAACAAAAGCGTGATGGACTAAAAATACAACACTGTAGCATAGTGTCATCGTTTCCCTGTCCCTAACAATTTTCTCTACGCATCTCAAGTGTAACCAACCTGAGGATTGTGCTTATATATGAATTATGTTCACAAAAATATGTAGATCTAAAAGAAAATAAGTGCATCCCTACAAAAGTGGTTAATAATGAGCCGACAGTGTAGCGACATTTTTTTTTTTATCTGTGTGGGATGTTTGTGTTCAAGAACACACCTGACGTTCCTCTTTTATTTTGGCACTTGCCCACCTTGGATGCTGGGACAACTTAAGGCGGTGCACATGTCTATCTGACACTTTTCTTTGAAAAGGTGCATGTCATTTATGTAAGGTGAGGGGGCATTTCAGGCAAATATGTTTATCCTCAATACATCTTGTTTGACCTGCCTCGGTGCGTCTTTTTTTTCTTTCTTTTTTCGAAATCCCCATCTGTCAGCTTTAGCCACCTGCAGCTGAGACAAAGGTGATGAAGAGACCGACAGGCAGCAGCAGGATGAGGAGGGTCAGAGATGAAGGGATTACCCTTGGCTCATCCTCAACAGGCTTCTTGATTAAACATTATTGAAAGATCCCCCCTATTTAACTTGGCTCTAGACGTGCAAGAGGCCGTGAAGATACACACAAGCGCACACACACACACGCACACACGCACACACGCACACTGTCAAGCAGGTGTGGGTATACTCAATGGACTGCAGTGATGGACCCTGACGTCAGGTATGATAAGACTGTGCAGATGAGGGCCTGCCTTGATAAACTATGGAGATGGTTCCTGATGAGAAGTGTGGATGGAATAGCCAATCAGACTCCTCCCTCTGCCTCACTGAGATTCTTTTTTTAATTAGCTGTAATCTTATTATTATTATTATTATTAAGAGTTGCTTTACTGAACTGGAATAAAAATGACTTTACTCTGTTATTTTTATGGTAGAAACTAAAATTATAGAGATGGATGACTTGTCTTATTAGTAGTGAGTTAGAATAAACAAGTGTGAAAATCGTCAACTGTGCAAGAAAATATTTTTCTTGGTTGATCTGTAAGTCTGTGTGAAATCATAGATTATGAAGATTAATTGTTTAGCTAATAGATGTACGTGCACCTCTGTGACAATTCTTCTGTTGTAACTTTCTTTCATCTGTCCTCCTGCCTTTGCTTCTCACGTTGAATCCATATCGCCTTTCACGAAAACTGTGACAGTGTCACGGTAAAATGGAATCTAGTTGTGTTCTGTCTCTGTTTTAGTGCAAGTCACTCTACCCATTTCCTCCAGTGACATGTGGGTAACTGGAGCGGAAAATGTCTCTCACACAAAAAGCTTGTCCACAGTGTCATGAGGGGCAATAAAAAATTTAAGTGTGCGTGAGCATGTGTGTGCGGCGCATCATGTCCTGTCAAGGAGATGCGTCTCTCTCTGAGCTGATGGCACATGACTGTGTGTGTGTTCGACTGTCACATCACTCACGAGACAAGGGATTTTCTCTGTGTTAGGTCTGATAATTTTACGACAAAATAGTTCTGTTAGCCATTAGTGTCTAAACACCAAATTCCTCCACGAGGAATGGTTGCCATGGCGTACACTTAATGAACGGAAAAAGCAGTAAAATGTTAACAGCGGCCCAATTCTAACCCTCTATCATTTACTTTCCCCCTCCTTCTCTTTTCCAGTTCTGTCCATCCAGGCTGCCGCCATCCAGTTCACCAAGGAGCCCAAGTCCCAGGATGCTTTGCACGGCCGCAGTGCCATGCTGCGCTGCGAGGTCAGCGATCCGGCCGACATCAGCTACGGCTGGCTTCACAATGGCCAGCCTCTGGAGAGCAGCGAGAGGCGCTTCCAGGAGGGCAGCAACCTCAAGTTCACTGCGGTGGACCAGCAGCTGGACGCAGGGAACTTTGAGTGTGTCGCAGAAAACGCGGTCACGGGAGAGATGCTCCACTCCACCAATGCCTCCTTCAATATCAAGTGTGAGTGATTCATTTCAAGCCTCATTCTAGGAAAGAAAAAAACAAAAAAACTTTCATTTCCTGAGTGAAAATTGCCAGCTGACAGGGTTTCATAATGGCAACAAGGGTGTGCATCCAGTTTCTGGATCAAAAAAGCCAAACAAAAGTCACCGTATAAGATGACAGGTAGTATGAGCTGAAGGAATGTTTCCACCTTGTTGCCTTGTTCTTTGTGGCTTCATCTCCCTCTCTCCAAAGGAAACTGGATATGTGTGCCACCCAGCATGTGTTTTTTGTTGCTTGTACCTTTTTCCTGCGTTGTGTAACGCTCTCTTTCCCCCTATACTCTCAAAGGGCTTTTGGCTGGAAATTACTGAACAGTCTTTGACCTTCTAGCCATATTATTATTTAGGGTTTAGTTTAACACTGCACCCCTTGCTGTAGCTTTTTTGTGTCATGTTTTTCAATCTGCTCCACTTTCTTAAGGCTTTTTTTTCCATTTAGGGGAGGTACCATTAGTACCTTCATTTTGTTGTTGTAGTTTTTTTGCCCCAAATCCAAAGCTGTGTTACCCTCTTGAGTCTCAGAGGAAGCCATGGGAATTCTGCACAGCCACATTTTGGGATAAGTAACAACCTTGTTGGTGTATTGTGGAAGGCCCTCAGGTACCAGTTGGTACTGCAAAGCCTTTGTGTCTTGCAAACACTGAGTTTGAACCGATGGCAGTAGGAAACAAAAAGTGAAGCAGGGTGAAAAATGGCTCCATCTGGAATATGTTGTGCACTTTAGCTACATTCAGCCGGGATGTTTTGTCTTTGCGGTGCTGTTGCCAGTTCAAAGGCTGATTACAAAAACGGATAAGTGTCCGGACCTCCTCGTAGCAAGCAGAGATAAACTGGTAGGGACAGACAGAGCGAGGGAGCAGAGGTTTAACCTCTTGCTCTGTGATGAGCCTCTGCCGGTGGATATTTGTGTACTAAAGTATGTGCACTTTGAATACTTTAGAAGGAGAACATCACTTTTCCAAACCTCATCTGATCTTTAGGGAACAGATTTTATGTTCTGCAATTAAACATGATCTATTGTGTCAGTGAAGTCCAACTGACATCCTCCCACAGATTATGAAAGAAAAAAAAAAAAAAAAAAGTCAGACATGAAACACCAGTTGTTGAGAGCTGACCCAGAATAAACTGTTTTATCTGCCAGGTCATTAACATTCCCACGCATTGGAACAGGGAGGCATATTTTTATTGGAAGGGGAAGTTGCCGTAAAAAAAAATCATTTTCTTTTTCTCGCTGCACTCATTTAATCATGGAAATGTACAGGCACTTGTTTATGCTAGAAGGTGGAATTATGCATTACTTCCATACATAAAGAAAAGTGTCAAATTAAATTCAAGTCTATTCTGGTAACAAGGTGTGAATTCATCACAAACCCTGCTGCAAGATCTGGGCCAAGTTCAAGGCACACGCCATAAAATCATCTGCCTTCTCTTTGGCCCTGCTGCAATAATCAGTATTTCTGTATTAATAAATTCCAGTGTACCACAGAGCCCTGGTTCTGTAAACTGAAAACACCGTAAGGGACTTTTTTGAGAGATTCAGGGGCTCCGGCCTTGTGGTTAGCATGTCTGTCTCCCATACCCGAGCCCATGCCGTCAAAACATAAACAACAACAAAAAGAGAAATGATCTCAGGCCAAAATATAGTTAATGTGATTGAAGTAAATGTCTTTGAATAAAGTTATAGAATGTTTTAAATTTGCTGCTGAAGTGTCTCTTACCAAATCCACAATGAACACAATGCTGGTACACTGCGACTACACATCTTTCTCTTTTCAGATATGACAGTTGTGCAGCACATGAAGCAGACATGAGCATCAGATGCGTAGATATTCATGGATTGCACCAAACATCGGTCTGAAGATCATCAGTCAGTTCAATACAATAGCTTTGTGGCAGTTAGATAAGAATACAGCAACTTGAGCGGATTCATCAGGCGTGACTTTAGATAAGAAACTGCCTGTAGTAAAATTTCCATCCTCTGTTGGAGGATTAATAAGATAATTGACAGCACGGCACATACATCTCAGGATCAAACACACGCGGTAAGGCAGCACACAGTAGTAAATCATCCCTAATCACTTCCGTACACTACATTTGTCAACACATTTGTCAGTCGGTCCTAATGTTCGTGTCTGGATCACTTTGGGTGGATCAGACTGTGTTATGACAGATGTTCTCATATTTCCCCAACATACATTTAACGGGCGATAAAGTCACAAGCAGCTTTAAGGCGAAGATCCCCTCTGGCATTAATCCTGTATGTGCGTTCGCTCATGTGTATGCTAGATTGCGTGCATAGTAGTAATGTGGGCTGTGGGGGGGGGTATTCCATATGTACTGTACATGGGCGGTAGTAGTTAGTGTCCCCCCCTCCCCCCTCCTGCCCTCTGCAGAGAGAGAGAGAGAGTTAATTTGTCTTACTCTCAGTAGTGGGTGGTCAAATCCTGCCAGTTGAGAGTTATTCCTAGTAATTACCCCCCTCCCCCCCTTCTGTTTTGTCTAATAGTGGTTTTAGCCCCCCAACCCCCCTCCTCATCCTTCTGTCCCGCCCCACCACTGGGCTTCCATAGTCAGTCTGCGTCCTGCAGAGGCGTCTGGCTCGGTCCTCGCTATTGTCACAGCGTGTTTGTTGGTCCTGGAGGCGACGCTTCGCTTGACACTCGGTAACATGATGAACACCGACAGTGTTTTGAAGTTCAATGACAAAACTTGTAGGAAACAGGGAGAATTTTTTTTTCTCCCAATTTAATCTTTCAAATCACAGTTTCTTGCGTGCGCCTACACACACACACACACACACACACACACACGCCATCCTGGTTTAATCACACAGCTCTTGTCCTTAACCTACATTTGTTCAACAGATGCGTTTCAGAGCGTCCTTGCTGACGGCTATTACAGCTCTGCTTTTTCCTCATTCTCTCAGAATCCCTACAACTCCCTGCAGAGGGACTTTGCTCCAATGTCAGAGTCAGTTTTTTCCCCCCTCCTCTTTTATTCCTCCTCTCTATGCTTTGTCACGGCAGCAGCAACAGCATCTCTCCGAATTGCTGTAGTTTGCAGCCTTGCCCGTTGACCTCTGTCAAATCTGACACATCGTCACTTTTTTACCAGTATTGTGCTCAGGCACGTTTTTTAAATTTCTTTTACAAAGTTCACTATATGAAACCGCTCTTCCGCATGTTTTAGGGGATTTAGTTATTTCCATACCCATATGGTGCTGTCAGTCATAATGTTACCCCCAGCACCTCCCTGGATAACTCGATCCACCTCTTCCCCATGGCAACAAATCAGCTCATTGAGTGAAACACACACACACACACACACACACAGACACACACACAGAAACACACACACACACACACACACACAGACACACGCACACACAGCTGCCTTTTGGCATAGTGAGGGATGAATGGTCCCAGCATCTGCCTCTACAATATCCTCACTCAACAATTCATCCGTTATCATCCCTGTGTTGATGGAGCTTCCTGTTCTGTCTCCAACATAATAATTATACTCTCCTAATTATGGCGTTAGCTGCCAGGCCCGCTCCAACACTTAGTCATGCATTCTGAGAGGGATTACGGGGAAGAATTTGCCACTAATATGTTATGAAAGAGCGCCTTCTGTTTGCGGAGCGGACAGCTGGAGAAACCTGAACTGTGAACCAGGGCAGTGAGCGAAGTCAACGGTTCGAGTGTGTCAGACTGTCAGAGAATCCAGGTCAAATTTGAAATTAAGTAAAAACCAAGAATATCATTTAACCCGTTGGAGGGCGAAATGAGTCTGGAGGGGTAGAAATTTCCACAACTCACAAGGCAGCTTGTGTTGCGAAGTGATTATTGTTGTAGGGGTCTGCATGCATGCCATACATCCTACCCACTTCCTTAAAGAAAGACATTATTTTTTTGTTTTGTTTTATTTGTTGAAGATAAAAAGCAGAAAAAAACACAGGCTCGTAAAACCTTGCCGTAGCTGCTGAGGTTGACAGTTTGACACCACCTGAGAACTGGACACACCCACCTGTTACTCCAGACAGGTTGAGACAAATTCTTACGATTTCATTTGCAAATGACTGACGGTTGTTCTGTGGATCATACTTGTTGTTTCCATCAAACTTTTACTCACCCTCTTCTCCTCCTCCTCCTCCTCCATGGTGACTCATGGTTTCCCCCTCTGGTTTTTCTATTCCTAAAGCTTCCAGGGCTCTAATAGCAGGTCTGCCTCAGTGTCTGGTCCCCAGGTCGCTGCAGCTTGGAAGGCCTTCATCATCACCTCCTCCTCCTCCTTACTGGAACGGCCTTGAGTGAGGCACACAAACAATTAGTATTCTGTACTAAAGTGTCAGACATTTGAGTGTGTATTCACACACAACATCATTAAGCGTGTTTCACTCATCACCACCACATACACACTTGTTCAATGTAACACACCATCACAGTTGTTGGGGCATCTGTGTTTGGATGGAGCTAATGAGCGGTGCCTGGCTCAGATGGGGGATATAAGCCAGAGGGATTTAGGCTCCGTTTCCTTAGAGATGGTTTCCCATGATCCTCTTTGTGCAGAGACCTGCCATGTTCCTGTTTAATTCACTGTGACAGGCCTTCCTCTAGCGCCCCCTCTGACCTCACAGGGGTGCTGCCCCCCCGCATCTCCACCAATGTCTTAGGTGGAGGCTCATGCCATGCATATTTCATACATGATCCACACAGGAGCAGAGATGCAGCTGCACTATTTGAGCCAAAAGCCATAGGAATGGAGCTCAACATGAGGGAATTTCTCGCGCACACACACACACGCACACTATATTCAAAACCCCCATAGACTCATGTATAAACCGGGGTAAACCAAACAAACATGCTGTCTCAGTGACGGCATGTACGCCCCCCAGTAACCACACAGAGTGTACAGTTACGACATCCACAGTTTATATATCATCACATAAATAACAATTAGCCCTTGTTCTCATTCAGTGTAAACTATAGCAAAGTATTTGTGTAGTCAACACACACACATCAGGGGAAAGGGGAATTCCAGCGTGGTACACTAAGCCTGTGCGAAGGCTGAAGACAACTTGGGTCTTTCTAAATAACTGTTGGAATTTTTATTTAATTTATTTTTGTCTGCTAAACTCTACTTGTGCATCTCGCTCAGCAGCAGGCAGCGACTCAATCAGGAGTTGAGTGATGCCTACATCAGATCAAAAATAGCACTTTTATGGCTGATAATACATTTCTGGCTACAACAAAAAGTCTTATCTTACAGAAAACCCTGAAAAACACTTTTTGACATGCTGTATGTAGTTGATATATGTCCCTGTGTACTGGGGCACATCCTGGGTCGTTTCTCACTGCACCGTGCTGCTTTCAGGGGACGCCTGTCACCATCTGTTTTCTCCGTTTGTTCCCTTGATCATCCGTCACTCAGACACTGTTGATCAGGTTTCGTATGTGAGTGACGTCTCATCACTTTGTTGTGGCATTTGCACTTGCAGTGGTGCAGCAGTGCAGACACCTCCGATCAGGTTCAAAGTATCTTACCAACATTTGAACATTTTGTAGACGATGAAGGGGGGGTGGCTGTTGCTAAAAGTGGAACATGTTCCCCTTCATCCTGTGTTCATGGGCTGCTCTGACAGCAGAGTAGTTGTTTTAACAGAGTGAGTCAATGGGCTGTCCATTAAATGTCCATAAAAAGCACTCGCTCCTGTGAGTGAAGGCTACTGAAACGCTGATGTAAGCTGACCCAGTGATGCAGTAGCTCCCTGCTCTGTCTCTCTCTGTCTCTCTCTGTCTCTCTCTCTCTGTGTGTGTGTGTGTGTGTGTGTGTGTGTGTGTGTGTGTGTGTGTGTGTGTGTGTGTGTGTGTGTGTGTGTGTGTGTGTGTGTGTGTGTGTGTGTGTGTGTGTGTGTGTGTGTGTGTGTGTGTGTGTGTGTGTGTGTGTGTGTGTGTGTGTGTGTGTGTGTCACTGTGCTGTCAAAGCCATTAGAATGGCCGTGTGTCCTGCGCGGACAGAACAGGACAGGACGACCACTTATCTCAATTTTTTCTCCTGTCCCTCTCCTCGGCCGTTCCTCTTGTCCTCCTTCGCTCCGTCCCTCCTCCCGCTGACCGTGGCCTCTTGTTTTTCCTTCTCCGCAGGGTTGGAAAGTGGCGGTGTGACTCTGAAGGAGCCCACCTCAGAAGGAGAGATCGAGAGCTCAGCGCCGGTCACGTTGCGCTGTCATATTGACGGACACCCACGGTGAGTCTCCTCCCTGTCTCGCCTCAGGTTCAGAGTTTACAGGGTTAAGCCTCGTACTGAAAAACTATTCCCTCGTCCTTGTTGTCCTCTCTCACGCCGTCATGTTCCTCTTTACTTATTCCCATCTCCAACTTTGTATCTGATGTTTTTTTATTGATTTGTCTTCTTCACCTCTCATGCCGTCATCTTCAATTCTCGTCTCCCTCGCAGGCCGACATGCCAGTGGTTTAAGGACGGGGTGAAGCTGACGGAGAAGAGCCATCAAATCAACAACAAGGAGAGAACGCTCACCTTCAAGAGCGCCAGTCCGGACGACAACGGCCTGTACTACTGCTGCGCCAAGAATGCAGCCGGGCACGTCTGCAGCAACAGCAACTTCACTCTTAACATCATAGGTGTGTGTGTGTGTGTGTGTGTGTGTGTGTGTGTGTGTGTGTGTGTGTGTGTGTGTGTGTGTGTGTGTGTGTGTGTGTGTGTGTGTGTGTGTGTGTGTGTGTGTGTGTGTGTGTGTGTGTGTGTGTGTGTGTGTGTGTGTGTGTCTGTGTGTGTCTGTGTCTGTGTGTGTCTGTGTGTGTCTGTCTGTCTGTCTGTCTGTCCTTCGTATGGTAGTGTGTTGAGCCACTGCAAAAATTTCAAGATAGATTTCACATACTTGAAAATGAAAAAATAATGTTTATATTATGTTTCTATCAAATTAAATAATTTGACAGAATAATTTAAACTGTTGAATAATGAATTAATCCTTTTCATATAAGTGATGATTAGATTTTGTTTAGCTTTCAGTGAATTTTCCGTATTTCCTCACCTGCCAGGAAGTGTGGTGACGGGAGGGGATGTAAAGACCATTAGTGGTGAGAGAGAGAGAGAGAGAGAGAGAGAGTGAGCAGTGAGACAAAGTGCCTAATGTGATTACCAGAGAATGTGTTAGCACCTTCCTCCTCCTCCGCCGCCCACACAGACATAGACAAGATCATAAACATCTACAGAGCAAACCGTAACATCAGCTCCCTCTGTAGCAGCATGCTGTAGACACTGCGCAGTGACTATTTTGTTTTTTTTGCAGGCTCCCAACATGACTTCTGTTGTTTACTCTGCATGTGTGTGTGCCCCTGTGTATTATGCCCTCAGCGCATCACAGAGCTCGTACAGTATGTACAGCAGCACATCTGCACACGAAACCTGATGCCCTGTTCCACTCCAATTAGCCACCTGCTACACACACACACACACACACACACACACAGGCACGCTAGGTTAGCACCTGGGTGGAGGAAGAATGGGTAATTGTTGAGTTTCCAGTTACCCTGTTGCCACCCTCCACTCTTCTATAGGTCTTCACCTCGAGGAAAGGCTGACAGATTTAGACAGGTTTTCAATGCACGGTCACAGCTCTTTAAGTTGAGGCCTTCCCACCGACTTCCTGGGTGGGCCAGGTGTGCACGCTGTTCTTTCTTTTCTTTTTTTCCCCCCCTCACACCAACCAGTAGCCATGTCCTAATGCTTCTACTGGCAGCAAACCTCCATTAGCTGTGCAGATTTGAAATACTCACACGCATAAACCTGGATTATGGGTATTTCCGTGTTCTCGTTTCTCTATTGAGCTCAACACCCTTCAGCTTTGTATTTGGAGTATAACAATGTCTTGAAATCTGAGTGGTAATTACTTTTCCTCCGGGTTGTGCTGCACTGAAATCTCTGATTTTGGCAGGTCATTGCCTAGTCCATTGCAAAGTTGCCCAAAGCATTGGGCATTTTAGGGCAGCTGGCAGAGTAGTATGGGTCTAAAGAATGTGAAGAGGGAAAATACTTCTCAGTTTTAGAAATCACAAAAAAATCCAATAACTGCAAAAAAAATCCTGCATCTTTCATTGTAACAAAAAATGAGTCTGAACCCCATTTTCTTTGAGTAACGTGACTTAACAGCATCTCAGAGGAGAGAGATGATCTCCCATGTGTCAGATAACGGGTCCAGATAAGCTCTAGGGTCTGGTCACTGACCTCATTAAGTCTCGCGGGCCCCCTGAGGTGTTGACACGCACCGCCACCTGAAGGCCGCCTGCTGTTGGCAGGTTTTAATAAAGGCCCAGAGTATCCATGCAGATGTAACTTGATGGTCTAATGCCTGCAGATGTAATCACGCAGATGTTTGTCTACCTCTCTTTACAGATAAGAGTTTTCCGCGCCCCGTGGTCACTCCCGAGGACCAAGTGGTGCTTAGGAACGAGGAGGCCATGTTCCACTGCCAGTTCACTGCCGTGCCGGCCCCCACGTTGGAGTGGTACCACGAAAATGAGCTGCTGGCGAACAAGTCTCGGTATGTTCAGAGCTGAATCCTCCTCCTCTTCCTCTAACGCCCCCAGTTCTTCATCTTTCTCTACATTCTCAGACTCGCGTCTCCCATCGACTCCCTCTCCGTCTTGCCCTCGCTCACCATTATATAAGCTTCTCCTTCGGGTATTACTTTGAACCCAATGAGGTGGAACCCTTGCGTCGGGCTCTCCGCTCTCTGTTTGGTGTTTCAACTCGGGCTCAAGACGAATTGCACATTAAGGCATGTTATTACTGGAACAGAGCACTGTAAAGTTTCTCTGTGGTCCTGCTATACATCACTGGAGCGCGGCCTTCCTATCCAGCCTATCAAAGAAGACTTTGCAGCTCTCCCGTGTTCACGCACCGAGCGGAAAAACCCCTCTAGCTACAGTCGGATTACCAGCGTGTCCCCAGTAAACACATTAGAACTAGATAATAACCAATTTCTATACATCTATACATTGAGGTAAGTATACCCTCAGGGTTCGTAGCACCTCATGCTTTTACGAAGTCACACTCCACATGGAGAATAGGGGCCTGGTTTTTTGATTGTGAAGTGATTATTATGCTCGCTGAGCGAGTGAGGTGAGGGATTCCAATATCAATAGTTAGTCATTTGTGTAATGAGCCTGTCATAGGCGGGTTTGTTTCACCTAGGCAGTGATGACTCAGCACCAGGACTTCAGTGGGATAATTAATAAGCATGAATGATCACAAACACACACACACACACACACACACACACACACACACACACACCACCCAGGCAGTTTCTGCGATGGTGTTTGTGTGATGGGGGCTGATTATAACGGCAGAGGAATGCAAGATATCATCTGTTATGCACCTGCACTGTTTAGCCCCCTCCCTCCCTCCTCCTCCCCAGATTATGTATGAATATTTTTATAGACATAAAAACTCTGCCCCATGGCTCAAAACAACTCTACAGGCAAAAATAATCTGTGTGGGATCAATGTTGCTATGAAGATGGAAAAAAATTCCCTTGTTGATTATGTATTGTGTTGTTTTTTTTAATAATTTCCTCAGAGTAATGTTCCAATCTTCGTGTAGAAATAAACACAAGCTCCCAGAGCTGATTTCTCTCCTGCTATTGAACACAGAAGTAGAAAAGAGATGACACAGACATATCACCTCTCCTCAGGGAATCCACTGCAAACCATTCAGTCCTGCGTCTGAAACTCTCCTCAGGAATTACACGGCTGCCTAAATTCCTCCAGCAGTGCCTTTAATTATTCCTCTCTGCTTTACATATTCACTTTTCCCATGAGCTTTTTTTTATAACTTTGCCATGTAGCAGTGATGAGCTGTTGATTCGTCTGTTCTGTGTGACCGATTTTTCTGTGCTGTGTGCGATTTGCAGCTCCTTATCTGTCATCACTGGAGCTGGCTCTAAGGTCAGCCCTTAATTACTTCTCATCCTGTCCACCTCTGGCACGGATTCTCCCTTCAGCCTGCCAGAGGCCGGTCGTCAAGAGGGGCTTCCTAAAACACCAGACTTTGTACATCGACTATGTAGAACAGATAACTTTGCTTTCTGTGGACAAATTCTTATTATTTACTTCTATTTGGAGAAGCAAGCCAAGTGCAAAAATTTGGCACTCATGTATTGTCCTGTGTGGCAGAGCATCTTCATCTGTTGCTCCATCAGGCCAAAACACGTGCCAAGGAGAGTTGTCTGAGTGAGATCTGATGGTGGCGGCTGCACATTTCTGTGAGATTTGCTGGTTGGTTATGTACAAATATTTTCTGTTCAGCAACATCTTTATCTGATCTCCTACACTTTTTCTTATTGAAAAGATTTGACAATAACTTCAAGGTCTCCTTCTATAGTGAAGTTCACTTTGGATTAAAGCGTCTGCCAAATGAGTAAATGTGAAATAACTGTTTATAGGTCAGTGGATCTGAGAAAGTCTGAACATGCAGATTTCTAACCTGACCTGTTTCCTCTCTCCCGCAGCGTGTTTCTTCTGTCCAACGGCACACTGCTGATCACCCAGGTCAAGAACAGGAACACGGGGACCTACAAATGTGTCGGCCGTGGCCTCAGAGGCTCCCATGTTACTTTGGAGGCTTCCCTCCTCATAGCTGGTACACACACACACACACACACACACACACACACACACACACACACACACACAAATACTGTATTAATGCAGTTGTTTAACTGGTGAGAGATAAACACCTGTGATTCTGTAATCTGAGAGTGAGAAGGGCATCACATATTTATCCCATTTCACTCCATCTCATTCTGCTCTCTACTCCTGTCGTCTTCTGGCTCTTTCACTTAGAGCCAGATCTCTCCGATGATAATCACATCCCCTTATTGACATCCGGCCCAGCTGTATCCACTACACAACACTGACTGCTGGAGCATTTTCCTGCATCGACCTCCATACTATTTCCCCCCATCAGTCCAGCAGTTACCCAAGCTTGTTTAGCTCAACAAGCTTCCTCCAAAGTGGAACAGCATCTGGTGGAACAAGCAGCAAAAGTTATATCAGAAAACATCCCACAATGACTCAAATGAGCGAACGAGCAGTGTAATTACGCGGTTGTTAAATGTCATTAGAAATATTGCTGTGATTTCTCCCCGACATCATTCTGACAGGGGGAATAATGTAATGCACAAGTCAAGAGTCAAGACACATCCAGTATGTTTTAATATTGGACTTAACAGCATCTGTTCTCCTCTCCAACCCTGACTCCCCCAAAAAAACTGATTTACAGCTTTTAAATGGCTGTTTGAGCTTAAAGCAAGAACAAGCTGTAGTATCTTCTCATCTTACCAATCAGCCAGCATTTTGAAATGCAAGTGCAAGCAAGTCAAATATTTTGGATAAGCTTAGGGCTGGAATTTCTATGCGTTTCGTTGTCCCAAACACTTAACTCCCTTCGAACAGCCCCCTTTTCCCCAAGGGTTTTTGGATTAATGAGGTACAACTGTATCTGCAGTTTTAACCCAGTGAACCACAGCGCCATTTAAATACCTTAATTCACTTAATCTGATGGTAATCCCTGCAGGCATTATAGGCGGATTGTGTCACAGCAGAATGCAGCATTAAGGGACAAGTTTAAACAGTCACTCCATCATTGCTCCACTTCATTCATTTCTCTGCCCAACCAACCCCCACCCTCCCCCCTCGAAACCAGCTTGATTTCTCTTTCATCCACCAAGAAATGTGTGTTTTCTTCTGTTCTCTTTAATTGATTTAGATCTTCGACCCAAAGAAGGTCAGAGCCACTGACCAGCTTTCAGAGCGATGTTGGCCAATACAGTATTAATGACTTCCATTTGAGACCCACACAGTATTAAACCACACTGTAATGGGAGGTCGTCTAATTCTCTGGACTAGAGATCACATTCCACTTACTGTATAAGGGCTGCCGATTTTTATATGACCCGCCTCACACAGGCTCCAGTTAATTCCCATACTAAGAACAACCCTATATACCCAGTTTGTCTACTGTGCGCTTTGTTCTCTTATTACTCCGGTCTGTGCTACAAGTCAGAGGACTTTTCCTAACAAGACAGGAAATGTGTTAACAGATCTGTGGGATGGAATTAGGTGGTCTCATGAAATTAAAAATCAGAAATGTTTCACTGGCTTTGACGACAGTTTGATTATCAGGATTCTTCTGTAAATGGAAATCGTTTTCATCATTCAAATTGCTACTTCACGCTGAAAAATCTCTTGCTCCCTCTTCTCCAATCTACAGAGATAGACGACATGTTGTCAAAGATGTCCAAGGTTTTTGAGGCGGACACCCTGCAGAGGGTCGCCTGTCGGCCCCCACGTGGCAGACCGGAGCCCGAGGTGTGGTGGGAGAGAGGAGGTCAGCGGGTCCCCACAGAGGGCCGAGTGCACCAGGACGGCCTGGACCTGGTCTTCAGTCCCACAGAGGAGGGGGATTCGGGCACCTACACCTGTGTGGCCCAGAACAAGGCGGGACGCAGGACACAGGAGGTCACCTTCACCGTGGCCAGTGAGTCATACGCAGTCAATTCTAATATTGCTAATATATAGCTACTCCTTAAAAATACTGTCCTGTAATGCTTTATAAAGTTAAATACAGAATTATTTTGCTTGTTTTCATGAGGTATGTATTCACAACTAAACTAATGGATTATTTTATCATGTTGCATTATGGGAAATGTAGGATTAATTGTTTTTGGAGCTTTACCCATATTAGAGATGATAAAGCTATGATATCTTGAACTTTACAAGTATCCAAACTTTATTTCAGTGCAATACTAAGTCACTACATACAAATCTGATTAAATTAGTTAATTAGAGTCAGTTTTCTCCGTCAAAACATAGGAGCTACCATACGTCCTGTGCACAGTACTTGTACGAAATAGAATAAATGATATAATAATATAATATTACATAATAATATCATAACTGTTGTCTTTGTGTATTTCCCCCCTGGCAATATGGAAATAGTGGAATCACTATTTTTCTAATTTCCAGAGAACAACTAAGGTCGACCACGTAAAAGAAGAAGGGCTAACTTATAGGTCGTGTGTGTGTCCACAGCTATCCCTGTGTGGGTGACCAGGCCTCAAGACAGCCACTTGGAGGAAGGTAAACCGGGGTACCTTCACTGTCACGCTCAGGCCAACCCTGAACCTGAGGTCACGTGGCTCCGCAACAACATCATTATCACACCTGAGGTACACACACACACACACACACACACACACACACACACACACACAGAGTCCTGTTTCTGACATTATTACTCTAATAATAGCTTTTAGACTGTTTCACTAAAAAAAAACAACACTTGTGTTTTTCCTCCCCTCAGGACTCTCGTTTTAAGCTGTTCTCTAACGGAACCCTCAGGATCAACAACGTGGAGGTGTATGATGGACAGATGTACGGCTGCGAAGCCAAGACTGTAGGCGGCAGACTGTCTGGACAAGCTAGAGTCAATGTGCTTGGTAAGCTGCAGGGGGGAATCAGTTGATCAATATGTACAGCAGCTTATACATTGCGAGTTGATCCTCACACTGATGGAATGATAATATCTGAACCCATCTATCATGGTATAGTGAGTAATACAGCACTGGGAGAAGATCTTAAAACAAATGCAGTCATGCTTGTGGGCGTGTGTGTTTCCTTAAATAAGACAAGTATGTCCGTGTTATGTCTCGGGGGGCCTGCAGGACACCCACAGAGGTGTAAAATATGACTCGTGTGGGCCAGCTTCATTCCATCCATTTTATCTCCCTGATTAATTCCGATCTCCTGCTACAGAACTACAGTGATCGATGGCCTCTCATGTCAGTGTTTTGTCTGGCCAATCCCTGTTTATATGATCTCAGCCTCAGAGACTTCACTTGTTGTACTCATCAGATGCACATGTGTGCCTGTAGCCCCATTTGCCTGAATGTGTCTGAACACGATTTGCATCAGATTAGTGTCATTTCATCTGCAGTGCGAGTTGCACAAAAGAGGCTTTGACATGAACCCCCCCTCTCCTCCAAGTGTTTACCACGTGTGTAATGTGTGTGTGTTGTGTTTTGACTTGTGTTTCAGAGAAGCTTAAGTTCACCCCGACCCCCCAGCCCTCTCAGTGCCTGGAGCTGGATAACCAGATCACCATCCAGTGCTCGGCTAAAGGCAGAGAGAGTCCCACCATCCGCTGGACCAAAGCAGGTGTGCATGCTGCTGGCTTGACGTTAGCTCACGCTATCTTAAAAGAAGATAAGGATTGACTGCTTCTAAACAGAATCTCTCATCCACAAAGCAACAGTATCCCTCATTCTCTTTATGCTTATGATGACTAATGCTGTTTCCACAAGAATATGTAGAAACCTGTACAGAATCTGCACTGAACCGGGTGTGATGAAGATCCATCATTATGGATTATTTCACTCCTTCATCTGCATTGGCCATGATGGAGTCGGTTTAACCACTCGACTTCGCCATTCAGCACCAGACACAGCCCTCCTTAACCCCCCCTTCTCCCCCTTGTGTGTCTCTCTGTCTCCCTCTTCAGACGGAGGAGAGCTACCGCCTCGCGTGGAGCAGAGGAACGGCCAACTGCACTTCACCAAAGTCACCCGGAGTGACGCCGGCAACTACACCTGCATCGCTTCCAACAGCCTCCAAGGGGAGATCAGAGCCTTGGTGACCCTCACTGTGGCCGGTAAACAGCTTGCTCATCATCCTGGTTGCGTTACCATGTTGGTCATCAGAATCATATTATGCCAAGTTCACACCACACAATTTTTTGTCAGGCTTAAATTTTTTGAACTCCTCAACAAATGCCTCAGAGCAGAGCCAAATGAGGGGTTGTGGGTGAACTCTTGAAAGACACAATTCAAGAGGCTCTCCGACATGTCGCCACATCCAACTAGATTTCTTGCAAGCCAAGTATCTGGATGAATTGGCGACAACTACAGACAATCAGAGCGCAGGAGGGGGTTAGATTTTTTTTCTCAAAAAGGTATCATATTTGAGCAGGATGACACAAAAAGGCAGGAGGATCATTCTGACTCATTTGAACCTAAATGGTTATTTAGGTTATTGGGCCTAAACGGCCCAATATTGTTCTAAATTGTTTGTGTGTGTGTGTGTGCATGGGTTTGTTTGTGAATTGTAAATGTGTAAAAGAATATGCAAAAACGTACTGAGATTTACCAATGCATGCAGGAAACTGCAAATCAGTTGCAAGGGGGAGTCAAGTGTAGGTGGAGGTCAGACCTCAACATGGAGCTTCAGATGTTTTTTTTGTTTTCTTTTCTTTTTGTAGACCAGATAATTCTGTCCGGGGGTTTCTCCTGTTGAACGATCACAAGACGACAGGTTGTGTAGTGTGAATTGCACAGTGATCAAACGACTTTGAAAGTCATGTGGTCAGAATTTGTGGTCCCTACTTCTGTGGGTGGTTTTTATGAGGAGACAATCATTGATCATTATCAAGTGGCAAACACAGTAGCATTTATTGTGGGTTTTGTTATTTTTTTTTATAGCCCAGTAATGAATTTGGTTGTCGAGTTACGGAGAGGATTTTAACCACAGTCACCGCAGGCTGTAAAGGAGATTTAATGGCCCAGTTGTGGCTTGAATTTTGTATTAATGAGCTTTTTTGTGTGTGTGTGTGTGTGTGTGTGTGTGTGTGTGTGTGTGTGTGTGTGTGTGTGTGTGTGTGTGTGTGTGTGTGTGTGTGTGTGTGTGTGTGTGTGTGTGTGTGTGTGTGTGTGTGTGTGTGTGTGTGTGTGTGTGTGTGTGTGTTCTTGTGCACGAATAGTGTACATTCGCTTTAAGGTGGACCCAGAGAATACAACAGTGTACCAGGGTCACACGGCCATTCTGCACTGTCAGGCCACCGGCGACCCCGAGCCTCACATCCACTGGATGGTTAAAGACAAGACGCTGGACATCAGTAAGAACAGGAGGTAAATGAGATGCTTCTGTGTCATCGTGAATTAGGATTACAGTTTGTGATCACTGCATTGCTGTGCATTAATTACTTGTACCAATAAAAAATGTACACACGTGACTACAATGGGCATCATGCAAGAACATCTCACCCAAACACATTTGTTTTGAAGTGGCATGAAAGAGTGATTTTATAGAATATTTATTAAATCTGTTGTGCTTTCTCTGCCCTTCTCAACTTCGAGATAAGAGCACATTCTCAAGTCTCCACATTTTTTTTTAAACGGATGTCCTGTGTAGCTGCCTCCTACTGTTTCCATCTTGTTTGCTATGAATTGTGGACAACCACACCTCCACCTTCACCTTCATCTGTACCCGACCCTGCTTTTTTTCAGGATCCAGAAGATGCCCAATGGCTCCTTGGTGATCAGAGATGTCACCACAGATGACACGGGCAGATATACCTGTGTGGCCGGAAACAGCTGCAGCATTAAAGACCGTGTGGCTCAGCTGTATGTAGTGGGTAAGTGGATCTCCCTCTCTCTCACACACACACATACGCACAGACATTCACACTGGCTTCCTTTATCAGGAACAAAGGCGCACACATGGGGTATAAGCCACGATCACAAGTGTTGGATGAAGGCATTGATTAAACCTCCACCCTCTGCCTGTCATCGGTCTCGACAGGTTAATAACCTCGTTCACATCTCTGACTCGGCAGCTGTCACTAAGGTGATGGGGATTGGACTTTAGATCTAATATCGCTTCATTTTCTGTGACTCTGCTTGTGTGTGCTGACTGAAGCTGAAAATTACAGTCACACAGGCGCAGTGTCCCAACTCAATTTCCCCCAAAGTGGCAGGACAAGTATCCTGGATCAGTTCAAACTAGGAGACAATGGAGTTTAGATGTTTGTTGTAGCTTGTCAGGTTAAAGTTATTTGTACATTTGCATCCACATTTTCACTCTTAAAAGTTATTTTCATAAGCCTATCATCGGGAAACTTTAATTTGCATACCCACTATGCTTAAAATAAAAAAGGCCATGTCAAAAGAAATAACAAAACGTGTTTTGTTGATTAAAAACCGTGACGTGTGAAAGCAAACACGTCCTGTAATTTTCCAGTCAACCATAATTGCCGCCTGTGTCCATCAGACAAACCAGTGCATTCCGACGGTGAAGATTTGGACAAGGCTCCTTACAAAATGATCCAAACCATCGGCCTGTCAGTGGGAGCGGCTGTGGCCTACATCATCGTGGTGCTGGGTCTCATGTTCTACTGCAAAAAGAGACGCAACGCCAAACGACTGCACAAGGGCCAGGACGGAGAGGAGCCAGAGATGGAATGTCTCAATGGTATGACTGTTTGATGGAGACAAACGTCAATGAATTTGTGCTTAGACGGCTGTGAAATCAGACAGGACGTTAAATTATTCTGATACTCCTTACATGTTTTAGCTCTTAAAAGGACTGTTGGAAAGTTTAGGATATTTGCTGCCATCTTGTGTTTTTCCTGGACATTGCACTTATCATATGAAATGTGTTCAGATTAATTTCATGAGTTCCGCACCGTTTCTGAGCAGAAAGAGGGTGAATGTATATACATACACATTTATGAATATATTGGTGTACACATTGGCATTGGTGTGTGTGTGTGTGTGTGTGTGTGTGTGTGTGTGTGTGTGTGTGTGTGTGTGTGTGTGTGGTGTGTGTGTGTGTGTGTGTGTGTGTGTGTTTTCATCAGGAGGGACTGTCCAACAAAATGGCAACCACACCACCACTGAGATCCAGGAGGAGGTGGCGCTCACCAACATGGGCACCATGGCAACAACCGAGAAACGGCACAGTCACGTCAATAACGACAAGCTCCACTTTCCTCGAGCAAACCTACAGACCATCACTACTCTAGGTAGACTTGTTTAAACAACTCTTGTTTGTATATATGTATGGAGAGTGAATGTCCTGTGGTTGTGATTCAATAGAATGTGACCTGATCTCATAGCTGCCACATCAATCACTGCTCCTTATAAAACAACGTGTGACATCTGCTCTGACATTTGCCTTGTGGTGTGCGTGATTTTTTGCTCAGGTAAAGGGGAGTTTGGTGAGGTGCTGCTGTCCAAGGCCAAGGGTATTGAGGAGAGCGAAGAGGAGACGGTGGTGCTTGTGAAGAGTCTGCAGACCAGAGACGAACAGCTCCAGCTGGACTTCCGCCGTGAAGCTGAAATGTTCGCCAAACTCAGCCACCCCAACGTCGTCCGGCTGTTGGGCCTGTGCAGGGAGGCAGAACCCAGCTACATGATCTTAGAGTACTATGATCTGGTAATGATAAAAGCACAGAAGAACACACACACACACACACACACACACACACACGTATCTTAATTTGTGTGTGTATATATATATATATATATATATATATATATATATATATATATATATATGTTCTTTACATACTGATATAACATTCTCTTTTTGCTTTTGTCATATCAGGGAGACCTGAAGCAGTTCCTGAGGATTTCCAAAAGCAAAGATGACAAGATCAAATCTCAGCCAATCAGCACCAAGACCAAAGTAAGTGTAAATAATGCTGGACCTTGATTGGCAGCTTACAGCATCCTGCTCACAATCTTCCATATACCAAATAATAAATGATAGACATCTATTTCAGCTTAAGCATATAAAGATTGTTGGAGTTGTGCTGTTCCATTCCCTGTGAAATCATGAATGAATTTTATAGGAAATAAACTTGATGGGAAGATCTGTACCACTCTAGAACCAGGAGGCAGTTAGCCCAGTCAGACTAAAGACTAAACATGGGAAACAACCAGTCCGTCCACTAACTATTACACAATATCTTTTATGTAGAAAGAAAAAATGAGAAGTAGTGTTTACAGTCAGGGGGTTGTGACAATGTGTTGGACTCTTGTCATGACTGTGTGGTTTCCAGGCAATGAGAATGTTTTCAAAAGTGATGCAACCACAGAAAACTTCCCACTGCTACTGTAATGATGTAATCAAAGTCACTTGACATTGACATCTCCTTTTGTTCTGTATTTTTCCGTTTCCCGCCTCAGGTTTCCATCTGTGCCCAGTTGGCTCACGGGATGGAGCATCTGTCCAATCACCGTTTCGTTCACAAAGACCTGGCCGCCCGAAACTGTTTGATCAACAGTCAGCGGCGAGTGAAGGTGTCATCGCTCAGCCTCAGCAAGGATGTCTACAACAGGTTTGTCAGAAAAGACACTGCCTTTGATAATAATCATCAATTGAAATCAAATAAATGTATAAATTATGGCATAGCTTAGTGCTTTTCATCTGGCTGATGTGAATCGTTTCCATCTCCTTATCACTTCTCTTGTGTACTTGTATGTAGTGAGTACTATCACTACAGACAGGCCTGGATCCCGCTGCGCTGGCTCCCGTCAGAGTCTGTGTTTGAGGACGACGTCTCCACCAAGTCAGACGTGTGGGCCTTCGGAGTGTTAATGTGGGAAGTGTTCAGTCACGGGGAAATGCCATATACCAAACTCAGCGATGACGAAGTGCTGGAAGGTCAGTATGACGCCGGAGCAACTCATTTTTATTCCTGATTCAGCACAAAAAAAAACAAGATGAGAAGATCTTTCAAGAGAAAATATGTTGCTATTGTTGATTTAAATTGTCAGATAAATGTAAAATAGATACAGTAGGTGATATGTATTTTTGAGACAACATCCACGTGTGTCCTTGTTTCAGATTTGGTTTAATCTCCCTCTCTGTGCCTCCAGCTCTGCAGACAGGGAAGCTGAAGCTTCCTGTTCCAGACGGATGTCCCTCCAAAATATACAAGCTGATGGCGCGCTGCTGGGCGCTGAGCCTCAAAGAGCGCCCGTCCTTCACCGATATCGTCCATGCCCTGGGAGAGCTGCCCTCTGACAGCAAAGTCTGAGAAGAGCGTGACCCCGCATTGGATGAGGGGGGAGCTTTTACCAACGCTCTTTCCCCCAAAAGAAAGACAGGAATGCTGGATATTGGTGTCACACATTTCAGGGAAGAGGGTTGTGGTGAAAACAATTTTTATATACATTTCAAAACATGGGTGTGTGCACAAGACTTCTTTGATATATCAGCGGAAAACGCACGCGCACTCGTGTGAATGGCTTCTTGTGAGCAGTGCCAGGAGTTTACGTTTGCCTTAACCGCAGCATCGATGACCCTTCCCTCCGACCCCTGTCTGAGGCTCCACTGTGACCCCGCCTGCCCGCCTTCCCGCCTGCGGCCGCTCTGTCCCAGAGACACTTTGTTTCACGGAGCCTCACAACCTCAGTGCCTCTACCCCTCCACACACACTGACACTCACACACTCTCACCCAAACTTCCAAATACATTGTAGGGATTTTAGTTGCAGTTCTTTCACCGGGTCTGATCAAATGGAAATTATTGGTTGGAAGTTTAAAAAAAACTGAAATTTACGTTCACTGCTCTGTTAAGTCCTCAGTCTTTTCTCATGAATCTAGAAAGAATATTGTGGAGAAAAGTGGGATATAATGTAACTTCAGTGGCCTACGCTTCCTGAATATTCTGTCAACCACGTAGGAGTGTGTTGAGGGAGACGGTTTCAGCCGGTCTGCTTGAACGTTAACTCCAGTCGGCTGCATCCTGAGTCTACTGCCCTTATCCCGGAGGACACTCTCCACCTGAGACCCAACACCATCTCCCAGGGTAGTGTCTGTGCGAGCCGCCGAACTATTCCCATGCTAGAGTGTGCGTTCGAAGTGGAAGGGGGTTTGTATGAAGGTTCGTTGTTGTGAGGACTCTTGTGGAAAAAGTCATCCATGTTATGACATCACTTCAGGAACAACAACAAAAATCTGATCAAGTTTATAGCCAAGGAATACATCAGATGGAGGAAACTGCGAGTGTGGTCTTTGTACGAGTGTGTTCTCTTCTTGTATTAACTTTGAGGTGCTTATTTCTCACTACCTGTGGGTAAAAATACCCGTTATACTACATTGATATCATCGCGTTGTCTCAGTTGCAGGGATGCAGCCTCTCATTGTGTGTAACCTGCGACGCAATTTCTTCAAAGGTCCAATCACAGTTTCCCTCCGGGTCCAGTTGTTGTTGTTTTTTGTGCAATGCTGCAAAGTGGACCATCACACCAGGCAATGTGTACATAATGTAGAAGCCATGCACTAACTTCACTTAAAGGAACATCCCTCTTTATCTCTCATGTTGTGTAGAAGGACATGCAGGTGCCTGTTTATTTATAATGAAGGTCCTGTGTTTTTTGTTTTTTTAACTGTGTTTATAATAGAAAGGTACTTTCTCTGTATGTGTTCATGTTCATGGTCCATCTCAGTGTGAATATGCTCACACGAACTACATAGGAGGTAAAAAAGAGTGACTGCCGGTCACCAGTACTCATTTAAGTGCCTGGTAAATGAAGGATTATCTTAACTGTTTCCCTCTCACTTTTTTTTTTTACATTATCTAATCAAATGCAATGGCCTTTGTTTATGAACTTGTTTTTTTATACGTTGTTTTTAGTATAATGTTGTGTTTTTATGAATGCTAGGCACTCACACCTAGACCTTTCTTTTTTTAATCTGCTTCAGCAAATGTTCACAGTAATCACAGATTTAAACAAAAGTATACATGCTGCTGTCAATAAAGGTTCACAGTGTTTTTACCTGTTGTGTTGGGATTAATACTGTGGATGGAGACGCAGCTTCAACATCCACATCCTTGACAATTTCCAGTTTTTTTTTCTTCCTTTTTTGTTTTGGATTGAAAAGCAATCTTCAAATAACGTAAGCTTGCTTGATATAAATCACATTGATCATGCTTTTCAGCCCTTTTTTTTTTATTTTTTTTTTTAAATAACTCCTTTTTTTTAATGCATGCAAATAAACTGGAAAAAGAGATACTTGGCTGCTGAAACCGGTTGCATTCATGGCGTGTATTTACCAAAATACTGAAGAGGATAATATAATTTTTCCCCTTCATTCCTTTCAATAATGTTGCTACTTCTTAAGCCACACGATGTTCACCTCCCTCGAGCAAGTCTCTGCAAGTCGATCTTCATACTGTGTGTAAACAACAGTCTTGGAATAGGGTGAGTAATCAAACATGCCGTCACTTCTCTGATTTACCACTAGAGGGTAATGTGTGTATATTCTGCAGGTCTTGAAAAAACTGTCTCCAAAAGATTACCAGATTTTTCACATAATTATGTTTACAGTGGAACGTTATAACAACGCTTTTTACAGCTACAGAAGAAGTTTGCATTAGGAGTGTTTTTTATTTTGTCTTGTCTTACTGACTTGTGAGTCATTTCAACAGACAGATGACAGAAGTCAGCTTCCACAAAAATCTTCAGCTGGTCATGGTTGGTTCTGAAGCATCATATCATGTGCCATTTAAATCTTGCTGAGAATATCCGTGATAGCCTGTGTTGTTGGAGCTGATTGGTCTGTTGCAGTTGTATAGTGATGGATAGAAGCTCAACTTTCAGACTTTGACCCAGAACCATACGCTCAAAAGCTCTGCAGTGAATGAAGCAATGACAAAAGTCATTTAGTGTGTCATATACACTCCTTCATGACAAACTGGGATAAGCCTCAAAAGAAATGTCTGTCTGAATTGTTGTAAAAGTGAGCAACAACAAACACCTCACTAACATCTTGAGAGCGTTAAAAGGGAAACCACTTTCAAATACCATGATACAGGGCATTTGTTTTAACCTGCCTGGAGTACTAACTGGGTGGGGTTTGCTGCATCATAAAAAATAACTGTTGATAAAGGTGCCAGACAAACAACAGATAAAACAATGTTTATAACAGCAGATGAACACAATGTGACAGTAGGAAAATAATAGGTGGGAATGATATGATAAATAGTGGCTGCTTGTACTCTGCATGTTGTACTCACTGTCATCCCTGACATGACTTAAAGTACGGGGACACATTTAACGGCAGAAGTAACACCATGTCCTGGTAATGTCTGCTATGAAAACAGAATTCAAATTGGAATGTGGCACAGCAACTTGCATACAAATTCCAAAAGTGAAAAAAAAAGTAATTACAAATAATTATAGGCCATATACTCTGAACAGGGGTATTGCAATTCTTGAGAAAGTTGGAGTGATGCAGGTTTCGTCTTCAGCATGATTAGTGTGATAGGTCAGTTTATTCTACAGTTTCAGCTGGAAAAGGTGACTAAAAAACAAAACAAAAAACTAATCAAAGCAAATCTTTACTTTTGTTTGTTAGAATAAACCGGAATTGTAAGTAGACAAATCTCAGTGCCTGGATCCATCTATATGTGCACAGTTATATACCAACTGTAATGCTGTACGGACTCACTTCCGGTCCTTCCGCAAGCTGTGAAAAATTATTCTGGCCTTAAAACTTTGGGAAAACATGGTTTAGTGATCTAATGCGACCGGTGGGAATTAGAAAAGTTGCATGTTTTGTTATTTCGGTGCCTCCGCTTGTCCACGGTGACGTTGACTCTAGCGCAACCATTTTGGTATTTATTCAAATGAGCGTGCCCCATGGGCCAATCACAGCGCTACTCAGATAACCCTCAGCCAATCGATAGGCGACGCTGTGACTCACCAAATAAGGAGAGACACGACCAAATAAGGAAACATCGTATCTCTTTATAAGGCAGGAAGTAGTTCCCATGTCGAGATATCACTCCGCTGTGGCAAACTGCGTTTTGAAATTAGACGTTTATTGACATTTTAGATCCACACGAAGACACATATTGAGATATTCGTGTGGACAATGGATATTTGAACACGAGCAGATGGAAACGAGCGTTATTGTCGCTTCACGGTGCGGCCTACGTGACACCGCGGAGCGACATCGTCGGCGCTCTTCGCCTTTTCCTTTTTGAGAAAGCGCCTCGGAGTTTTGGAAATAGAGGAGGAGGGAGAAGCAGCTGAGCCGGGCGCCAGGGTTTGGGGGTCAGCATCACTTTCGAAAGTTTGTCTCGGTCATTCCGCGGAGTCACCGAACCGGCGACTGGCGTCGTTTGTTTACATTCTGTCGCCCGGGCGCGTTTGCGTTTCGTCAGTTCTTCACGACACCGCGCGCTCCAGCTCCCCGGCTGGTGTCTAGAGACTCGTTCCGGTAAATAGAATGTTACCGAGCCAGGTCGGATCGGCACCATCTGGAAACGGGTCGGCTTCGGGCAGGGCAACCACGGGACACGGTTCGGGGGTCGTCGGGAGCGGGGTCCGTCCCGTGTTGGTCCGAGCAGGGCAAGCTCTACCGGGGGTCGGCGGGAGCGCCGTCGGGCGACAGGGGGAAAGAGGCGCCATCGGGATGCTGGGGGCTAATGGTCCAGGGGGTCCCAGGGGCGCACGGCCGGGGAACGGGGCCGGGGTGACCTCTCTACAGACCGCCGTCCAGGGGAACATGCTGGGGTTGCTCGGAGCTCGCTTCGACCCGGACAGGGAAAGCGCGCCGCTGTGCAGCGGCTCGGACAACGACTCGGACTCCGCGGACGACGACGACCCCGTGGGTTCACTCGGGGACAGCCGCAGAGGGGTGAAGCGGGAGCGAGGGGAGATGGAGGGCGCCGTGACGGGACAGGAGGTGGGAGTACCGACCGGAGGCTACGGCATGGTGCCCGGCGGGGTCGCGGGGGCCAAGCCCGGCAAGAAGACACGTGGACGCGTAAAGATCAAGATGGAATTTATTGACAACAAGTTGAGACGCTACACGACGTTCAGCAAGAGGAAGACGGGGATCATGAAGAAGGTGAGTCGGGGGGTCTCCTTCAGACAGCTGGGTGTCACAGGGTGACGTGTGGTGCTCTGTGGTGGTGATGGAGTTAACGGCGAGGTGGATCACAACACCTGTATCACCTGTAGGAGCAGGCCACAGTGGCGATCATGACAAGAAGAGCCACTCAATGACAACGTGTTTTGAGTAGCAGTGAGTCTACGTCGTATTTAGAGACCACTGACCTGCAGCCAATCCGATTTCAAGTTCTATCGTAGAAGAGACCAAACAATTGTGGAAAAAAGCTGTCTGGATGCTGAGGAAGTCACAAAATTCATAACAGGCCCCACGGGCTGTAAATAGACCTGAGCAAATGACAGTTCTATTTATGACCAAGTCCAACCCCCCGTCCCCCCCCCAGCTATGGTACACACACACACACACACACACACACACACACACACACACACACACACACACACACACACACACACACACACAGAGAGACAGAGAGACAGACAGAGAGAGACAGACAGATTTCCCAGATAAACTGACACACTCATCCGTGCACACCTACTCTTGTACCTTGTCCTACACTGAGTGACAGGCCTGCAAATGTTGGACGTGACTCACATCAGTGCACAGGCTGTTCCCTGTTCCCCTCCGCCTCTGTGAAGTGAAGCAGGGCTTTTGCTTGCAGGCGGCGGCCATGTGGTGATGAGCAGCAGCAGCAGCAGCAGCAGCAGCAGGGCCTGTTGGTGCCAACAGCTGACTAAACCCCGGGGAACCAAATCAGAGGACGGTCACAGAGCACTCAAACGGAAGAGAGAGTCCAGGCACCGTGCTGCTGTACATTGTGCTGCAATGTCTCCTGCAGCGACGACTTGTCTTGGGGGTTTAGTTTCTGCTAGTCAGGTCTGACACACGAGCAGTTTAAAGATGACAGAACTTGTGGTGCTCCCCGCTGCCGTCTGCTAAGTCCACAACTTGTGTGTTTACTTTACAGTGTTTCACAGGAAATGCACAACCCCAGCCACACAATCGCTGCCGTGATGAGCTGCGTGGCTTTCAGCATGGAGACATCTGCAGCTGCTTGTCTGGGGGCAAATTCGTTGTCAGTTATTTCGGCGTTGGCGCGGCCATTTTTTCATTATGTCGTTACATTAATACTTGTAAGCTAATGCTTTATTGTAGAGCAATAGAGTTTTCATTTGTCCTTGTGTTACTTTGAAGTGCCTGCACTGTGTACTCTGCTTCATTTCTCTCTCTCTCTCTTTTATGTATCCCAGACTGTTGTCGTGGAAACTGGGGTGTCTTTCTGTGGGCTCATGGCAGCATGAACACTATTTGACACACCGTGGGGATGGAGATTTTTTGAAAATGTTGCCCACACCATGTCAGCCATCACTGAGATTGACGGGTGTGGTAGAGTGGGAAGATTCATAGTAAGAGTGGTCTCAAACTGGTTTCTAGGACGAGCCTGGTTTCACTGCGAAGGATGTGGAGGGAAGTTAGTGTGGCGGGATAATATTCAATTAGTATTAGTGGTTCCTGTTTTGGCTCTATTTTATTCTATTTTGCTCTTTCCGTAACCATGCTCAGTAGAGTTTTTATTGCAGACAATTGAACTCGCCATGGTAGAAAAAGCACAACATATACAGTGGCTCAATTCCATGTATCTGAACAACCCGTGAAAGTGAACCAGCACCAGTGCCCGCACACTGGCTCGCGTGAATTGGAATGGAGCCACTATTGGTACATGGGCTTTTCCTGCTGTGACATGTCTAATGCTGAAACAACTTAGTGAGTGAATCAGCAGTCATTTTTGATATTTAATAGTCATCCCCTCCGCTTTTTTAATGTGAAGATTTTTCTGTTTACATCATTTTAAATCAATGACAGCTGATCAGACAAAAAAATTAGAAGACTCTACCTCAGACTTTCAATGGACATTTCTTAAAACTACAGATTGACTGAAAAAAATCCATTAGAATTATGATCAGCAGCCCTAGTAGGAACAGTTGAAGTGAAAAGGGCCCACAGTTATAAATGCAGTTAGCACTTATCTTTTACCGTCAAATATGTGACAATTCTACTTTTAAATATCAGGGATGGGAAAAACCACCACATTAGAAAAGTTGGAACAAGCAAATGTCTGTTGTAATTGCACCCCAACAGATGTTGGTAAGGGATGTGATCTTGCAACTGTCTACACCCATGGCTATTGGACTAATGTTCTTGCTACTAGTGAAACAAATTCAGAAAAGTAGATTACACATGGATAACTGCATTTAAAAAAAAATATATAAAACTTGCTGATTTTCTCGTGTGTGTGTGTGTGTGTGTGTGTGTGTGTGTGTGTGTGTGTGTGTGTGTGTGTGTGTGTGTGTGTGTGTGTGTGTGTGTGTGTGTGTGTGTGTGTGTGTGTGTGTGTGTGTGTGTGTGTGTGTGTGTGTGTGTGTGTGTGTGTGTGTGTGTGTGTGTGTGTGTGTGTGTGAGAGAGAGATTGGTCGCGCTGCCTCATACAAATTCCTAGTCGAGACTATATATCAAATAATGAAGCAGCAAAAGACACAATCATGTCCGATTGTGTCTTTTGCTGCTACACACACACAGTCATGAATATTTATGAGAAAATCAGCAGAGCAAGAACACTTATTAAAGCATTGTGTAGGTCTAGTTTGGTCTGCCACCTAGCACTCTTAAATTGACAAATGAGTCCTTATACGTCTTGCACACTGGCCGGACATCAGACCCCGCTGTGAGACACCCCTCTGCCTACCAATGGAGAGGGTTGAAGACGAGGGCTGGAGCTGGATGGTTAAGTACCTGCCTCTGTACAGCTGCACTAGCAGTGTTGGTTGGTGAGGGGACATAGACAATGAGTCAAGACATTCCTCCAACGCTGTCCTTGATGACACAAAAAAGCTCTACGCGATTGAAGTTTGAAGTGTGAAAACGTGCGCAGCGTGGCATTGAGCTCTACAGGAGCAGTCGTTGGCGCTTCTGTTCCATCATCACATTATCAAGGAGAGAGGAGGCCGACGGTGTAGACGGCTCAATAAAATCCTTTAATTTGAATGTAATCCGTCTCCTCCTCCTCTCGTCTGTTAAAAGCGTTGCATCTCCAGCTCGGCACATCTATCAGCTAGCTCCCGCTGCACCATGTTCACAAAGGTGATGGTAATGGCACTGTGCCTTCACAGCACCACACGCAGCCTCCACATAACTGATGACTCATTTAGATAAAGAAGCTTTCTCAGGAGTTCAGTCTGAGTGCAGCAGCAGCCTCGATGCCTGTGTGTGTTGGATGGAGTTGAATCTCATTGTACTTCCCCTTTACAGGAGTTTGAATGTGATTGTCTGGCCGCACTTGTCCTTCATTATACAGCATGCAGGGTGTGATGGTGGCCTCATGTTTCACAGCCAGCTACCCTGTGTGTGTTGAAAATGATTCTCCACTGTCCTCTGTCAAGAGCGGGTTACTACCACTCCCCCCCCCCCCCCCCCCCCCCCCGCCCATGCAAGCCAGTCCCCTGCTGCAATCAGTCTCTCAGCTATATCACACTCTCTATTCTCGGAGCCTTATCTCATGTTATTTTAGCTTCATCTGTGCTATACGTCAGGGTTCACCACAGGGGTATTTTTAGATGCTTGTGTTTTCTAGGCATCAGGCATGTTTTTCCCAGAGGTTCGTCTTTCAAATTTTCTTACTCTCCCTCATCTGTTGGAATCACTTTGTGTTGGGTATGAAAGTAATCCAAAGCTCCGTTTTCTACCACCGCAGGTACTTTCCCTAGGATCTAGGAACCCTAATTTGATCAAACTCCCCTGGTTTTAAGACAGCAGTGGAAACACAGGAGAACAATGATCCAGGAACATGTTGGAACTAATAGTTCGGGAATCTTTTTTCTTGAATAGCAGCCAAAGCCTTCATATAGTGAACCATACATGTTTTAAGATGTTTGAATGGACCATTCACCTGTCAGATACTTACATGTTCTTCTGTCTTCTTTCCTAGGCCTATGAGCTCTCCACCCTGACGGGAACCCAGGTTCTGTTGCTTGTGGCCAGTGAAACGGGTCACGTTTACACTTTTGCCACACGCAAACTCCAGCCAATGATCACCAGTGAAACGGGCAAAGCCCTGATCCAAACATGCCTCAACTCGCCGGACTCGCCACCGCGATCCGACCCCTCCACGGACCAGCGCATGAGTGCCACCGGCTTCGAGGAGACGGACCTCACCTACCAGGTGTCTGAGTCGGAGAGCATGGGCGACACAAAGGTTAGAATCGAGAGGGGGAAAGGTCCCTCAATCTCTTTGGGGTAGATCATAGTGAGGATGCAGTAATGAATTACTCATTTCTGTATCTCTCCCTACAGACCATTTCCCCTACGTTCAACAGCAACGGTGCTTTAGCTAAAGTCTTTATGACTCACTGTCTGCTCACTCATGGAAACATGAATTGCAGTGCAAAAAAACAAAACAAAGAACCAATCAAAGCACCCTAGAGTCGCCAATGGGTATAGTGGGAAATCTCTCCAGAAAAGGCTAGACGGGCACATGAGGAGAGCAAATTTATCAAACCCACAGGAAGCTGCCGAAAATAATATTCGTCCCGTCGTAAACAGTTTTGAACTTTTGCCTGTTGTATGTGCGGCCTCTGTTTTGGGCTCATTCTGACCATCAACTCATCTTTTGATTAAACCAAAATAATTCTCAATTGTCCCTCAAAGGGCTATAGACTGAAGGGAGGAGCAGATAAGATGTGGAATATTATTCCACATCTTCTACTAAAGGGAGCTCTCTACACTTGACCTCTCTGACCGCTCAGCCAGGAAAGCCTCGTAACTCTGAAAGATAAATCACAGCAGGTCTGGGTTGTGTTAGGATGAGAAACACGCAGCCTCCTATATGGATGACTTTGGTGTTTATCTTTGATTTTTGGGACGTTGCTGTCCTATGTACATGGAGGAAACGTTAAACAGAGATTATATTTCTGAAAATATTGGAATTTTACATTTTGTGCCATTTTTTTCTAATTTGTTAACCCTTGGAAAGTGTTATTTTCAAAAGATAAGTTTAAACATTCTTTGTTGGTTCTGTAGCCTGTTTCATCCTTGATGCTTCAGATCATGTCCCCGTATTCCCCTTGATGCCAGTGTTCTTAATCCTCGGGCGTTTGAGAGTCTGAAGTGAAGCGATAAATTCATCAGCAGACACACTTCACTGCCCACACCTTCGTGCGATCACGTGCTGGAAGCCGAGATTCCCTCCATTGTTTACACGGCTTTAGTTGCCCCTCTGAGGACGGACACTTCCACGCCTGTTTGCCTGCGTGCTGTCTTTACAGGGCACTATCTAACACATACACCTTCAAGGATAGGAGATCAACCTTTGCACGTTAAACCTTTCTCATGTCCGCTCTGCTCATTGATAAAAATTAGATTCTGCCTCTGTTGCCATATATGGTATGGTTTCCCTGCCTGCTCTCTTGGCTGAGGCCCCGCACATTCCGTATAAGCTGCAGCTGTCTTTGGAGTCCTGTGATTTATCCCCACCCCCACCCCCCACTCATTTAGTGATATGGAGGGGAGGTATGGATGTAGATATGAGTGGGTCGAATGGAAATTTGTGCAATTCTTTACATCCAGTTTCATGTGAAGTTTATTTATGTGGCTGGCTGTGATGCCTTGACCTCTGCCCCCAACTTTAGTTTGCGTGTGTGGGAGACCATCACGGTTCCCCTGGGGCACTCGTCGCACAAGGAACCACTAGAAATTGCCACTGCGTGGTCCATTTCAGGATCAGCGCTGCTGTTATGATTCGGACTTGGCAGGTGAATACGGAGAACTCGGTTTTTTGAGTGATTGTTCCCGTGCAGTAGATCTGTTGCGTGATCGCCGTGTGCACCTCTGCAGTAGTCTGGACACTATTTATCAAGGGAGTATGTCATACATGCAGTCCCGGATAGTCTAAACAGTTTGCAATGTCTGGTGGGGGAAGTGGAGAACGTTATGGAGGAGCGAAAGAGCATGAAGTGAAGTGGACATTGCTCATGAAATCATGTGACAGTAGACATTCTTGTGCTTTTGCAGGTTTAAAATGCAGTGAAAGTATTCATGAGAATTGGAAAATTATTAACATACATAGACACCTATTCGTAAAGTAACTAGGCTTCCATTTTGTTTTTAGTGGTGTACTTTTCTCTAATAGGAGTTAAAAGGAGACCTACAGGATTCCAACAGTTTTTTCTACTTCGTCAACAGGCTGATGTCGGCTCGCCACAGCTTTCTTTATATGGTCATTTGCCCCAAGTTCAGCTCCTTCTCCCAAAACTGTCTGAGTAGTATTATAGGGATTTAATGTGCTCCAGCATATAAATAACTGATGGGAGAGGTTTACTATACAGTTGTTTGGCAACAATGGCAAAACATTTTACTAGCACTGTTGGCTCTTCTATATCTAAACAGTGCATTTTCCACTTCAGTCTACAGTTTAATACAATTTTCAAAAACACATTTATAAAACATTGGCATAAATAGAAAAATGTTTTATATTTGTGATTGAGCCTGACTACATCATGGTGACAATACTTTGCCCGGCCAAGAAAACTCAAACCATAATACGGTGTCATTTTTTTGTATGGATTACAAAACTTGTGATATTTAGACGTGCTACTAGGTGGTTTGTTACTTTTGGACAGAGCCAGGCTAGCTGTTCCACACCCTTCCCAGACATTATGCTAAGCTAAGCTAAGCACTTGCTGGTAAGCTTAGCTGAGTGTCAGCAAGAAAGCAATTAATTGTATAATATGTGATATTGTGAATAATTGTCCACCTGCTGGTACAGTGTGGCTTTATTATTTATTTTAAGGTTTGTAAGATATAAGTCCGTTTTTGATGTTCATCCTCCAGGATAACAGCCTGACAAAGTTGTCCAGCCTTGTTGAACAATGTAACATCCTCTATGAATTGTCGAGAGAATAAAAAGAAATGGGACGTGCAGTTCAGAGAGTCTTGCTTTGCATCACACCACAACTCGACTGTGAATCACATTAACATCTCATCAGCTGCTGGCTGGTCAGATGCATGGCTACATGAAGTGATTCTCGATTCATCACCAGGCTTAAATCTGGTACTGAAAACTGACCAAACTGACAAAAGCACTGACGTCTTTCTAGAGCCATCATTTGACATCTTCGTTCAGCGATCCCACCGCAGTGATCATTCCGTCGGGAGAGGGTGCCTTTAGTTGAGCAGACAACAGTGTTAAGAAGATAAGACGTTGGGTTCAAGGTGTGTGTGACTCACTTCATGTCTGGAAAAGACCCACTGTTCTATTCCTATTGCTCTCTCAGCACACATTAAATACAAGGCAACACATTCAAGACTGTTCTCTGATGGATGCATGAATGCAAATTTGGGAAATATAATGTCTGATGTGAAGTAGGAAGGAATTAGGGAAAAGTTGCCACCACTTTGCAAAGAGGGTAGATTTGTCCTCATTGTTGCTGACAGATCCTTGTTTTGCTTATTGCTTCTTGTTAATACGAGACGAGCCTACAGTACAGATGTTTTCAAGTGTTTTGGGTTGTTTTTGGAAGGGGATGGTGAATCCCACAACTTGTTTGCTTAGAGGATCTATCTTAAAACTGAACTCCCAGTCTCCTCTGGTTTTCCCCTCCTCCCTCCCCCTCACTCTCTCCATCCTCTCCCCCCTTCGCTCCATCCCTCTCTCTATCTCCGGTCTCCCTGCTGCTTTCAATGTGCTGTTGTTGTTGTTGTTGTTGCTGAAGCGTACTTGTTGCTCTGCTCATTAGCACAGATGACACTTCCATTCCACTGTAATGTCGCAATACACACAGACCAGAAAACATTTGCGACCCTGATCAGCAGCTGATCGATTTCACAGCCTCATTCTTCTTCATATTGCACGTCCATAAATCTGTTTGAATCATTACTTAGGAGCACTAATCTTTTTTTGTGCATTTATTCATTTTTAAACATTTTCTACAGTTGCTGAGGTGAGAATTGCTGAGATTGCGGAAAGTTAATTCACTCCGATATTTGCTCTTATGAGAGCGCCGCCCCTGAAGAGCGAGGGTGCTGGTGTCGGCAGGGAAAGCAGCATGTCGGCTGTGTCAGAGGGGGAGGCGAGCGACGTTATGTCACCCTCCCCTCCTCACCTCCTTATTTTACAGCAAGCAACTGGACAGGTCAGCCGCCATTGGCTGCACCTCCTCCACTTGGGCTGCCTTGCCTTTTTTAGCAGTCCCAAATGGAGCTGCAAATTCCATGTTGCTGGCAGCGTGACAGACTGGGAGATGGGAGCCAGCAAATGGGAGATTAGAAGAGGGCCAGCCACCAGTAAACTGCACAATGGGCTCTCCAACCAGCACCGGACTGGCCTGACAGTTGTCACCTTCAATTTGGAATGATTAATCCCCCCATGAATAGGGAATCATTTGTGTCCTTCTCTTTATAATTACTCTCTCGCTTCCTCCGCCTTAAAAACGTGCTCTGTCGTATGATGTCTGCGAATGTAAGGAGGGCAAATGAGGCATTTATTCTTTAACCATATATAGTACTCTAAAAATATTTTTAAAAGAATAGTAAAAGAGCTACAAGAACTAGTTTTGACACTTTTGAACCTTGAGTTTGTAAACAAGATTGCTGGTGTCTCTCGTTGTTCTGGTTTATTGAATTCTTCCTCCTGATCCTTTTTATATTAGGAGTTTTCATATATTCACTGTGGATTTAGGAGGGACAGACTGTAGAAATACTCTAGATCTCTGTTTTGGGAGTAAAATAATGTCCCTCCTTTTTGTAAAATGGTTTACAGTGCTGTGCAGTCTAGACTGGAGGATTCATTGCCCCTTTCAGACAACTCTCTCCCCCATTTGCACAACTATAAATTGTGAATTCATTTGCTGTTGATGTTCTGCTACCTCATACCAAGTGGAGTGTTTCCCCAGGTCGTGCTCTGGTTAGATTTTTTTTCCAAAGCGAGAAGAACAGTATTGAGGTTGATTTGAAAACAAATGGTAATTTGTATTTTTTCAAAGTAAATCTCTCAAGCTGATTCAAGTCTTTACTGACAACCCAACTGGGATAGAATGTATTACATAATATTATATATTTTACGGCTGCAACGCACTAAATAAAAGATATGTAGTTTGAAAAGATGTCAGAAATACTAATCACAACGTCTTTAAGCCCAAGGTGACTTCTTTCTGTCTGTTCAACCGACAGTTCAAATCAAAATTCACATAAGAGAAAAATTCTTTATTTATTATCAAACAACCTGCAGATAAAAAAAAACAACGGTCTAATATGTTGCCACATACTAATCAGACTGTTCCACAGTGACTGGAGTTGGTTTCCATTATTAATTATGGCGATAAGAGCAGGAAGTGGACGGGAGTTCAGGTGCTGATGTTTAGGCTCCGTCACACAGATGATTCTCTGCTCTCTCTTCACGTCTGGAGGAATGCATCACCCCACTGTGGCCTGAAAGCCGGTACTGTTTATAGACGGGCCAGTTGATCAGGAGACACATGGAGGTGGTCAAACAAAGCAGTTGGTCAGCGGAAGCACATTATGTAGGTCACAGAGATAGTGGCAGTTTCACCACACAGGTTGAAACCCGGATGATCAAACATCAGATCAGAGTATAAATCTCCCAAAGGGGTGCAACATGGAGAAGCGGATACAATCCGAACTCGTCTTTAATGAGCCATGTTGTCCTTTAAAAAAAAATGGGGGGGGGATAATAGTACAATATAAAGAAACTAGTTCCTTTTCCCAGAATTCAGTTGTTCAGTGGCGAGAGCTGCCAAGCGTCAGGTGGTGGCTGTCTTCACACGTGGCCTCATGCTGCCGCAGCCGGCCTGCGAAGGGTTAATTCCCCCTCGGAGGTGCTCAGGTTTCCCTCCAGCTGTCTGTACTCTCAGCTGTTTGTACTCTGACCCCGAGCCTCACACAGGTCTGACTCTGCTTAGCCTTACCAGCACGCACACACTCACACGCACACGCGCACACGCACGCGCACACACTCTCCGTGCTGCTACTGTGGCTAAAAGTGCTACTTGTGCCACCACGCCACACTGCCGTCGGCTCTCTTGACGTACTCAGCTGTTGGCTTGAGTAATGTTCTGCTTCTCCTGGTACCATCTTATAAACATTTCTGTGACCTGCTGTCATGACGTACATTATTATCCGCCCCCAGTGCGAGAGAGTAGAGCAGCTCCCATTTGCCTTCCGAACATCGACGTGGCGACTATCACAAAATGGCAAAGTCTCTCGGGACAATGACAACATGGTGACAGTTGTGGCGCGGTCTCCCTGGGATAAATAACAGGGACGACAGTCGTACAGTAATTGGCTTGTAGATTGTTGTTTGGATTTATTTCTGTTGTCCTTGCTGGTTAAAAGTCAGAATGACCCCCCCTTTAACTTTCCAGATGCTGTTTAACTAAAGAGGTGAAGGACCTTGGACTGTCAGAGCGCCGCGCAGATCTGAGCTGCAGACGAGCTAACTAACCCGCTCCGCACTCGGCGTGATTCTGGTTTAAAACGACACCTGCTCAGCCATCTGTCCGTCCTCAAGTCCTGCTTAGAGTAGTTGGGTCTTAAGAGACTTGATCGTTTATTTTTACACCTTCTTACATCTGTTTTCAAACTCATCAAAAAGTTAAATCATAGCAGTGAAGCGTACTGAAAGACTTGCTTGGATATTAAGATGTGAGTACAGTGTAATGTGGCTGAAGACTGGCAGCTAATCCTTATAAATTAGCTGCATGTTTTCATGGCAGTGTGTGTCGGAAGGCCTTATCAGTGGAGTCCATGCTGGATCCTCCACCTCTCACCCATGTAATCAGTGACATATAAAAACCAATAGTGCTCTGCGGGGAGAGGTTGGCCCAGTCTGCTTACTCACTATGAATGTCACAGAATAATTCACGCTCATAAGTTTAAATACACTGCGCCACTGTGAAGACTGATTGGCACCTACGTCACAAGCTTTGTCCCAGCTCCGAGGCTGGATCCTCTGAAGGATCCGGTGTCCAGACCGACCCCTTGTCACGTCAAATATCAATCACAAAAAGTTTATTATGAGAAGCTGCCCCTCAAATAGACGACAAAGTAGAACCACCACTGGGAAACTGGGGCAAATTCTAGAGTTTCAGGTGCAACTTGTGACATTTCTCTTCAATGAATGATGGACAACCAACAAACAGTATAGTGCGCCCCTGCCGGTTAATGTGGTGTAACTTTGTATTTCTCAGTGATTAAAAGAAGTGACAGACATTAAAAAGAAATGGTAAAAATCAAAGCAGAAGGGGGATCTGGCTAAGACATCCTGACTTCCCTTCCTAAATCAACCCCCGAGACGACATCATCCAGGTTATCTTCTTGGAGGATATCATACAACTGTTCTCACAGTTTATTTGTTGAGTTTAAGTGATCAGTGACAGGGTATTGTTTATGTATAGGATAGGCGGGAGGGGAGAATGTCAAACGGCAAGGCTGAAGAAGGGCCCAATGCATTATGGGATACTGACTGCATGGGAAATTGTGTCAGGCAAAAGAAGGTTGCATGTGGTGGTGCTTTGACATGGGACATGTTTTATGATGCCCCCTGTATTTTTACAAATGTGGAGAATCAAAGGATCCAGCATCTGAAATGGGAAGCAGCATATGTATCGTTGTTGGATGTGCATGGCCTCTATACTTAGCACTTTTTCAAATGCTCGCCCATGATTAATGTTAGATAAGTGGGATTATTCTGCCTCTATTGATTTGTCACGTCTCTGTATCCATATCCAATCATCTGGAATCAAACCCTAAAAAATTTTTTTATTGAACCCACAGAAATGCAAACTCTTTCATGCCTTCTAATATGTAGGAATATTCTCATTCTGCTATTACAGATCATTAGCATCATGTGATGAGTGTTTTTTCGTAAGTGCGGAGAAGCGGGCACGGTGGTGGGTTTGGATGTTCTTTACAGTCCCGGCCTAACGCCCACTCTGCTCTTATCCTTCAGCCCACTCACCAACACATCCTGCTCTGCTGCTCAATGGATGCTCACATTCGTGTGTGCTGTGATGCTCCAGCTCACCTCCTTAAGGTGACGTGAGCATCTTGTCTGCCTCATTTGTTCTACCGCATCATACCGTAACACGTTGTGTGTCTGTGTGTGTGTCATAGTAAGTCAGTTTCTGTCGCTCCTCTGCTGTTTAGATTTTGATTGCCGGATGTTAAGGTGGATACGCAGTGGATTCTTAGTGTTATGTCACCATCTTACCCTGAAATTCCTACCTTCGGAGTTGATGCATATTTTTTTCCTCTAACTTAAAAGCAACATTTTAGACAACAGAACGGTTTTGCTCAGTGAAAAGCTCTCTGCACTGCCTCAGTGTTTTACACATGGATGCAATTAGAGGGGTCTCGTTCTGTTTCTCTGCCTGGTTCGTGTCATTTGCTCCGAGTCCATTAAAACCCGCTTGGGTCTCTGTCGGCCATCCGCTGATCCATGAAAATACTGCAAGTATTAAGGTCTCCCCCACCTTGCTCGCAGCTGCTAGAGAGAAAAAGGCCCATTATGCTGTTGCTTCAGCTGTCCTCTTTAAAACATCAAGTGCAAAATTCAACATTTGGGAAATACTAGCAACTTCCACATGTCAAAGATGATGTCTGAAAGTCCAGTGTAGTCATGAACCTCGATTACATCCTCAAGGGTCTCTCGGATTTAACTTGAGACTTCAGAGCTTTTAACCGAAGGCCCGTGTTCTTCTTCCTAGAACAGAATCCAGTTCTATATTACGCTGCTTTCAGACTTGCACTGAAGTCTGGAAGAGCTCCGGACATTTTCTGGAATTTTTCCTGCCCGCCTACCATTTCAATTTTTGGAAAATGTCAGTGACCCCATGGAAAATCTCTGGAATTTTCATGGCTGGCAAGGCGGAACTCTCCCCTGGTGCCTCCCCTCACTGTTACGGAAATGTTCTTTCTGTGAACATGTCTGACTTGGACAATGTCCTGCTGCATTTGCCATATTGGGAACGGAAAGCTCTGGAAAATGTCCACACCAAATTTTTCAGTTCATGTCTCGAAACACCTCCAATGTCATCCAATGGTCTGGCTCTTGTCTTCCCACTCATGGTGTTTGCTTTCTGCCCACAGGACACACTGAAGCCGGCATTCACGGTAGCCAGCCTCCCAGGCTCTACCAGCCAGTCCACTGTACCCACCACCTCCACCACCATGCAGGTGAGCAGCGGACCTTCGTTTCCCGTCACCAACTACCTGGCACCCGTCTCGGCCGGCAGCAATATCGGCGGCAACAGTACCGTCCTCAAGGCCGCCGGCGCCTCCACGGGGGTCATGCAGCTGCCCAGTGGCTTCACCTTCATGCCCGGTATGTAGATGAGCGACACTTGGTTTCAGTTCTTAGTTCATTTTCTTGATGGTTTATCATAACCGGATCCTGTAGACTTAAAAAGGACACCTCTGCAGAACCTTTGTGTTTCGTCGACGTCACGGCGTTGTCTAGCTTATTAACTGATAAGAATCTGAATGGCATCTCCATGAGCAAAGGCGTCGTCTCAGGGCACAGGGGTGGGGTTTGTGTCTCTCTTCAAACATCACACGACAGCTCTTCACAGCTCATCGTCACCGACACTCAGCACCCTCGGTTTTTTACAAAGCCCCCAGTATCCAGGAGAAGCCACGTCTATTGGCGACTGTTCCTGCCTTTGATTGTCACTTGGGGACGGGAATAATTAGGTGAGAGGGACACAATAGACGTGGCGACGAGGGCTGACGAACACGGCCCATAATTAGTCATGAATATTCAATGAAGGGTCGGGGCCTTGTGCTGAAAACTATAATTGAGGTGCACTTTGTGGAGCCGGAGCTTTGTGTCAGTTTGGTCCTGAACTAGACATGACCCTTCATTAAAGGGAACCTCTTCGACACACGCCCCGGCTCAATGAGGACGTGGGGCAGCGGGCTCTGATGTGGGGGTCCCTGATGTGTTTCTAAACCGGCTCTCCCCGGTAATTATTCATGCCACTTCCTCTTCATGGTGGACGTGCTGGGAAATACTGAGTCTCTATCTGAGGGGTCTCCAAGAGGTCGACATTCTGCCCAAAGGCACGTGGGATATTTGAAATTCACAATAATTTAATACTGCCCCGTCTCTATAAGCACCATTTATTTTGGTCCTCTACAGTTTCTGTTGTTGTTACCATGTGGACGAGAGTCTGTGTTGCGTCTGTGACGCCGAACAGGCCCCGGTGCTCGTCAGTGTTTTGTCACGTGTGAATCCTTTCGGTGTTGCTCGTCAGCTCTCTGCCACAAGCGCGCGGATGGACGGACCGATGATGCCTACTAATCGCTACATGTACAATATTTTATCTGACACCTGAAGGGCCGCCTGGCACTGTCTCTGCTCTGCTTCCTCCGTCTTTTTTTTTCTTCTTCCTTTTACAACCTCCTCTCTCACCCTCCCTCCCTCGCTTTCCACCCACTCCCTCCCTCCCTCTATCGCTCTCACTGCCTCTCTCCTCCTCACCACCTGTCTGGCACAGAGCAGCAGTGCCAGGTGGAACAACACGCCCTCCCACACTATAACCTCCTCAGCTGGCGGCTTGAAAGGGCCTGTTGGCCCTACTGCAGCAACTGTCTGTGTGGAGCGTACGACCGAAATGTCGTGAGCTGAAATGAAAGGGGGAAAAATTGATGATTCATGCAACAGGAGACATGAAGTGGGTCTTCACAAAATGACATAAATATTTACAGTTAAAACATTTCTTAATATAACACAACAGATTTGCTGATTCATTTCTATATCCTTAAAAAAATTACTGCAACATACGTTTGGCTAGCACAGTCACTTGATCACCAGATAGTACAGTCATACAGTGTTGACCACTTGATTTTGATTTTTAATGAAAGTGTAAAACCACTTAGGATGAAAATGTAACACCGTCTCAAGGGTAACTGCTGGAGCTTTTGACAACTAGTAGTGCTATCAAGGAATGTTCTTGCCTTTCTTTTAGTTCAAATCTAGCACATGCACAAGGACCATAGACCGTATATAAGAATGGACTTAGTCACCGGTTCTGGAAAGGGAAGCCAATGTCAGAAGAGCCAAAAACCTGTATTCTCTCACATGCCCAGAGGGCGACTCCACTGGTCGCAAAAAGAAGTCGGTTTCAATCGGAGAAGATGACTCTACTTCTGACCTGATTTATAACGTCAGTAAACGTTTTCCTGAGGAGTTTATGGTCTCAATCTCTGGTTTCAAGTCTTCTTCAATACAGCTTGATGTTCATTTTGTGATTTATAGCCTCATTTAGAGTAAAATAGACAATAAAGCAGGGTATTCACTGGGGCATGGATACAGCATGACAGCTCCTCCAATTTATGGTTATTTATGTTTAAAAAAAAAACAAGATGGCGCTGGCCAAATGACTCAACTCAAGGCTCCAAAATGTCAGTTCAAACACCAATGGATGACGTCACGGTGGATTGCCACGCGACCCAAACCTACTGCTCATCCTTCTGTCGGTTTCATGTTCAACATTCAACAATGGAAAGGAAAAACACACAAACGATGCACAAATACAAATGTACAAAAAAAAATTGGCTGTGAGGAAGAGGATGCTCTCAACGTGTTGGTGTAACCTTGAGGTTTCACAACGTGTGTCAGTGAGAAACTTTTAAAGATCTATTTGTTGAAAATTGAAATTACTCATATTGCTTCTTGCTTCGTTACGCAGCGTTGTCTAGCCGAAGGTCTACAGACTGATAGATACAATCTTGGGTTAGAACGTCTGTGTAGTTGTGCTGAAAGAACTTTTTCACACAGTCCTATCCTTTCACGTTTAGTCTTATCCTCTTTGTGTGTTTGTGTGTGTGCGTGTGTGTGTGTGTGTGTGTGCGCGTGTGTGTGTGTGTGTGTGTGTGCGCGTGTGCGTGCGTGCGTGTGTGTGTGTGTGTGTGTGTGTGCGTGCGTGCCCCACCTCCAGCAGGCACACCTCTCCCCCCCGGCACCCCCACCATTCCTCTGAGCCAGCTGCAGCAGCACTCCCTGGCCCTCCAGGGGCAGCATGGTCAGGCCCTGGCCGCCGCCCAGCAGCCCCAGCAGGGACAGCAGGCTGTCTTCCGCTTCCCTGCTGCTGTCTCCCTCGCAGGTGACCTGCTCTGCCTGCTGCCACCACCGCTCTGCCCGCTTTTTACTAATCATAACCGCATCTCCATCTCAAGCCTCTGCTGCTAATGCTACCTCTTTACTGCTACGGATTATAATCATGCACCTAATTCTTTGATAACTAATGCCTCTTCTTGCACCATAACTTCTTCTACTCCTGCTAATGCCAATTGATGTACTGACAGTGCTACTGTATGCCAGTTCCACTACTGTACCTCACACTCCCCTACTGCTCTTCCCCCTGTGTGTGGGAGGGTTCGATGACTTACTGTGGACACCGTTTGCCCTGTGCGTGTGTCTCCAGGAGCAGGCATTCCCCAGCAGCTTCAGGCGATCCAGGTCCACAACACCCAGTCCAGCGACAACAGCTCCGAGATCTCCCACACCTCCACAAACTCCACCGGTAGGTCACGTCCCCTCTCCATCTCCTAAACACCTCTGTGTAATCAGGTATTTCTTGGAGAACCAGCTCCATTTAAGATACCATGCACATTTGTGCTCCAAATCAAGTGAGTGAGATCCGCTGAAATTATTGTTATTTAGTATCAGCAGTATCCAAGATTCATTTAATGTAATGAAAACATACAATAACATTTATGACATTTGACTTGTGTTAATTCGCTAACAGAAATGTAAGTTTAGCCTATAAATTGCAAATATGCGGCATCTCCATGAGTGGAAATGGTGTCTTACTTTGTGCAGACAAATTTTCCACATTTTTAATTGTGGAACTGTTTGTTTTTTTCATACTGTTCTTTGATATGAGGAGTGAGTAGTTGAATTTAAATAGACATTAAGCGCCATCTGCTGGCCAACACGTGTACGTACCTCTGGAACCTCAGTGTGACGTGCTTTCTGTCCGCCCCCCCCACCGCTCGTCTTCGCAGCAACGGTGAGTCTCCCAGCAACCATCGTCACCTCGTCAATCCCCACGTCCGTGGCGGGTCACATGATGTACCCGAGCTCCCACACGGTAATGTACGCCTCCACGCCAGGGCTGACCGACGGGGGGCTAGCTGTGCTCAACGCCTTCTCCCAGGGCACCTCGGCCATGCAGGTGTCCCACGCACAGGCTCAGGACGCAGGTGAGACTCCGGTCAAGGAGACGCACTCTCTTCACTGGGTAATTGTAGAGAGAGTTTGCTGATGGAAAACCCAATTTTTTTGTCTCCTCCCAGGTGGTGTCCCTCAGGTGTTCCTCACAGCACCTCCCGGCACGGTGCAGATCCCCGTCTCAGCGGTGCAGCTACACCCAGTACGGCAAGATCTGCATTTTACAAGTGAAACTCTCATATTCCCTCTGCAACCAGCATGCCACGTGACCGCACTAATGCATCCTAACCGAGCACTGGCACACAAGAGGCCGCGGGGTCGCCACCCGCTGCCTCTCTGTACGAATGTGGGTGATCAGCTGTCAACTTGATTTGCAGGAAAACACACACACATGTAGACTAAACAAAACACCAGTGACGCAGTGCATGGAGCTGAGAAGTTTGACGTTTTATAAAAATCTGATCTCATGAAGGAAATTGAGGGGGATTTCTTTATGTAGAATCAAGCTTTATTGATTATATACAGCTGGAAAGGCCCTATAGAACTTTAGGTTAGAAAATGATTTATTCTAAAATGCACACGACAGAATTATTTCATAGAGTTAGCATCTTAATTATTACAGAAAACCTCTCTTAAAGCGCGCCGTCGCTCCTCCGTGATGAACAGCATGCTGTGTCGCAGGATGTCCATCTGTGCCGGGGTGTGTTGAGACGGTTTGTGATTGGCCGTGTGATTGGCATTTTAATTGACCCTGTTACTTTGTGCTGACATGGCCGCGTTGTGTTGTTTCCAGATGGTGATTGGTCAGCAGTCGAGCAGCAGCAGCAGTAACTTGACGGAGCTCCAGGTGGTGAACCTGGACGCAGCACAGAGCTCGAAGAGCGACTGACGGACGGCTGGAGACCCAGGAACACACACAGACAGACATCTCTATTTATTGATGCCTTCCTACGGTTTCACATCACACTTCTGAATGTGACTTTTCAGTATATATATATATATATATATATATACACACACACACACACACACACAAACAATCAAGGGCATATGTGTGGCTGACCCTTATACGGTATGTTTTGGTATATAAATATATATATATTCGCAGATGCATAGAAAATGTGTCACTACGCCCATCATCGAGCGGAACTTGTTTTTTAATCCCGTTTGATGGTGTCATTTTGTGTGTGCGTGTGTTGTTTTTTCTTTGAAAAAAGTGTAATTACGTGTACACACTGCGAGGTGCCACAGCTTCACACCAGCCAAAGAGACATTTTGTTTGTCTGAATGTTCCAGTGTGAGCAATTTGTGCACAAGTGTGTGTGTGTGTGTGTGTCTGTGTGCGCGTGTGCATATCTGGGGTTTGTAAATGGGCGGGGAGACTCTTGTTGACTTTGAAAAAAAATAAAATAAAAAAAAGAGGGAGGCATTTGGAAATGTACATAATTATTATTTTTTTTAAATGATAACCTGTATTTTTAGCCTGGTTTAGTTTGTGCAACAGCATGTAGTTGTTTTTTACGTAGTGTTTTTTTGTATGTACATGAAAACGATTTGCATAAAGAAAATGAATTATTTACATGAATATGTAAATTAATTTAATATACCATTTATGTTATGCTGTTGGAAATTTTCACTGCAAGATGGAGAAAGAACGCTGGATGTCTTTCTACTTTTTTTTTTCCTTCTGTTGTGACACAATTCTCTTTACCAGCATCAACTACCTGCATCGCAAAATGTAAATCATAAGATATGAATGATTTAGTGTAAACATATTCTTTGCAAGCACTGATGGAATCAGTTTTGCATGCAATGCTTCCTAACCGCTCCGTGATCTTTCACTTTTGAGTGTAGAGATTATTCAGATTCTGACAATCTGATGGAATATAAATTCCATTCATATCAAATTTTAACCATAAAGCTACATCTATATTTTTCATCAGCGTCCACACACAAATGTGAACACAATTCATAACCATCACATAGCTCAGGTGACCTCAGACTGAATTTGTTCACTCATTGTGTGATTTGATTCTCTGGATAAAAACCAGAGAGCAGAACAGGTTTTTATGATATCTGAAAAATAATTGAACTTTTCTTAAAAAAAAAAAATAGGTAAAAAATAGTTAAACTGTTACACTGATTTGCCTTCACCAATCTGCAGAACTTTTGTTATGTGATAGTCTCATGTTAAACAAGACGCCGAATACAGACTTTGAAATCCCACTTAATGTTTCCTTGTATGGAAACACTCGGCTGTTGTTCAGCTCAGTCTCGGTGCTGTAATATTACAACAGTATTGACTACTTTTTATGAGGACAAAGATCTCGTCATCTGGTCAAGTGACTTTAGGTGTTTCAAAATACTTGTATACTCCTTTAACTAGAACTGTAAGACCCTCACTGACTGCAACCTCAGTGTGAACTAGAGCAATTATAAAGAATGAGTTATTCGACTGAGAGCCGCCTTTCTGCACCGCTGTGCCTCTTTTCCATGGCTGACTCCTAAATCTCAGCAGGGCAAGGAAAATGTAGGATTTACTCCTTTTTTCCCCCCCCAGACCACCTCACATGACTTTGGACCTGTCATAAAACCCTCAGCTGTGCCCGTGGGGTGAGATTTTCTTTTTTTGACTCATTTCTACAGTTAGCCGGATGACCTGGCATGGCGGGCTCGGAGCCAAAGAGAGTCTGACGGAGGATGAAGTGCCCCGTGCTGACTGCTGTTCACTTATTCACTAGCAGAGCGAGGTCACTTTCACGCTCGATGTTCTCCGCTCTGTTGTCGTGTCATCCCGCGGTGCTGTTTGAACAGGGAACCGCTCAAAATCTCCCACTTTCATCTGGTGGTTATTAGAAACACTTTCAAAAGGAGATTATTGAGCCTCGTCGTTGACAGAAATGGATATTTTGTGTCTTTTTTGTTTTGTTGTACAGACATTTTGTAATAGTAACAAGATGAAACAATGGAGTGTTGAGAGAACGACCACATATCCTGCTGAAGACCTTTATCTTTTTTTTTTTATTAGGACGGAGTATGTTAAACAAACCACATTGTCCTGAATGAAACCTAAGTCAATGTATAACAGCAGTGATGAACTGAAGACAGCTGATGAGGAATAAATGAACAGTGCAGTGATGGTTTCTGGTTTCTGTGTGAAGGACTGGAAGGAGAGAGGGGGAGAGCATGCACCTTATCTTAGCATTTCACTTATGCATTGCACATTATCAAACTGGCCGTGAGGTCGAGAAAAAGCCTGACGAGACTCGTCCAGTTTAACGCCTAGGGGAAAGCAGCGATGAACGTGATGAAATGCAGCAACACGATACAGTGGCTGGTCTGAGTGGACAGTGAGAGAAGAAAATCAGTTGGCAAATCAGATTTTTGACTATACTGACAATCCTGTACATCTTCACAAACCAAATCAACAAAGCGATAGAAGCACAATAAGATCATAACAAACTGCAGCGCAGCAGAAAACCCCTCAGAGATCCACAGAGTGAAGTAAGGCATCAGATCAACCCGTCAGAACAAAGTGCCGACGGCTCAAAGCCTCAGACGACTGCTCTTCCTCTTTTCTTTCTTTCAACAAAGAAAAAAATTATGTATACGCATGCATTTTACACCAGGTAATATATCTCCATTGCTATTGTACACATACAATATACAACTGTACAGAAAAGGTCTGAAAGATAGTTGATTTAAAAAAAATGTGCATGATTGATATTTTCCAAAAAAGGTTTTCCATTAAAATAGAAATGTTACTCCTGGTACAACCTAGTTTTTTGTTAGTTTTTTTGGTTTATGAAAGAAAACTTGAAAAAAAAAAAGGAAAAAGCTTTTGTTGTGTAAATTTACATAATCAACAAAGGATGAAGAAAGACAATGTGCAAATCTGATTCCATGCAAGCTGTTGCATAATGTAGCTTAGGTGCTTGAGTGATGTGAGGACAAGTGTGGGACAAGAACTGAGAGGGTGAAAAAAAAAAAGAAAAGAACCAAGGCTCAAGACCAAAGACTCAATGAACAACTCTGCCCAGTCTCCACGGCAACAACAACTCACGCACACCTAAACAAGCCAAACCCACCCACCAATCACAGATACATTCACACTGCGAACATAAGACAATTATCAAAGTTGATTTAAGTAGCATCTTAATTTAGAAGGATTAAAATCTCTGACTTTGATTTAAAGTTACCGACGCCATCCAGAGACCCAGACAAACGTACGACCAGACGACCCGTTAGATCAACACGCAGAACTGAGTACGTTCCGCCGTCATTCAAATTCAGCATGAAAAAAGTAACACTGAAGTAAACGCAACACTGCATAGGAGGAACACAGAACTCTGAGGATACTGCAGCCAGTGGCTTTTCTCTTCGTCTGACTTTCTTCTTATCTTATTTTTTTCTGTAAATTACTAAATAATTTAATCTGATTCAGGAACCACTGCTGTAAGCTGCGTCATGTCCCAGAGGTTTGTTCCTCTGCGCCCTCCCATTAACTAGAGTAAACTAAATATTGATAGATTATCTCTTCAGTAAATCAAACACTGGTGTGTGTGTGAGAGAGAAATGCAACAATCGGTCTGGTGAATGAGATTTCAGAAGAAAAACTACTGAACGATCAAAAACGCGTTGTTTCTTTCCACAAAAGCAAACGACCGAAACAAAGCATGAGCGAACTGGAACAACGTAACACGTGCAACGCAATGCAATGAGATTCGTGTGCAAATTCACATAACTTTGCGAAAGTTCACCATTTCACTGAACGACATGAGATGGAGGGTGACGTCTTTGGGCGATGGTGGTTACAGATGAGCTTCGACAGCACAAGCGATTAATTAAAAAGGCAACCTGAAAGCAAACAAATAAATAAGTTGACTTGGCATTAAAACATGAACTAAAGTACTGAACTGCAGTATCATAAATACTGCAGTTCAGTATTTTTGTAACTACACGCGCGCACACACACACACACAAGGGTTGAAGAGTAGCTGGGACATTTTTTCTACAGCCTCTTGTCTTCAAACAGACATGTGAGAGTGCTGAGATAAAAAAAGAAGTTTCAGAAGGAAACGGTTTTCTGTAACTGAAAGGTGTGACAACACACTAAGGCATTTGACGTTTACAAATGGTCGACAACGGGACAGAAAATAAATACACAACATCTTCCCCCCTAATTACAGGGCTATCATCTTTTGGCTGGTGAGAGAGAAAGATGGTGGGGGTGGGGCGGGGAGTCAGGATAGAAGACACAGAGGCTGAAAAGAGTCCAGTGAACATCTTCTCTCTGCACCTCAGCCTCTATCCTCCTCCTCCTCTTGTTCTTCCTCTGCTAGCGGGGCAGTGTCCGTGCTCTGACCTGCTCAAAAACAAGAACAAAGGCTTCTCATGGTAGAGCCCGAGAGGCCAGAAGACAGAAGAGGGGGAGTGATGAAACCTGTCCGTGTGGTTTCTTTAGCAGTCTTGCAGGGTGGAGCAGTTAGTGGTATTGTTTTGCCGACCCTGTGCCACCGGTACCAGCAAACCCCCGACAGCCAGGTTTTTATCCTGACCCGTCGGCCCGGCCGAGGCAGATGGATGAGCAGCAGGAATGATTACGGTGAGGAGGAGGCGGCTGCCGCATGGTATTTGACGAAGGCGATGGCTGCCAGCTCTTTGCAGAACTCCTCCAGCACAATCACCCCCTCCAGCAGAGTCATGTGGTCGATACTATCGGAGGAAAAGGCAGATTAAAAGCTGCATCCACCAAAGTAAACACAGGAGAAAAGTGCACCGAAGTGTGTGGAAGTACGTACGTGATGCCCTCTGGCTCCAGCCCTAATAATCTCTTCCTCACAAGCAGCAGTTTGGGTGTGAAGTCGGGGATGTGATGAATCCTCAACATGAGATCTCCCACCACCTAGCACACGCAGGAAACGCAACGCAGTTACCACAACATCATCATTGGCTTCCATCCTCGAGTAAAGACATGACTGTGATTACCGTAAAAACAACAAAAGGACATCACCATGGACAGTAGCTGCTTCCTGCAGCTTCTAAACTGCAGCTTACACTTTGTGCCACTGGGACGGATTTCAAAGAAAAGCAGTTGGACTGACGCACAGGACGAGACAGTCAGAGAGGTGCTGCTGCAGGTTGCAGCACGCACACACGATTATTGGGAAGTGGAATTCAGAGAAACACTTGCACTGGCAGTTAAATGCCAAACGCTGTCTCAATCACGACTATGTTTTGTCGCACAAACCTTCTGAAATACAAAACTGAACCTGACAAAAAAAATCAAGCGAGAAATTCTCAAGTAACAGCGACGGTCTTCTTTGGGAAAGGAGGTGTCTGTTATCGGTGATGGATGAGACGAGCACTGTGGGATCTAGATGGGGGTCTCACCCTGACGATGACGGAGAACAGAGACCTGCAGCCCGGGGCCAGGCTGATGTAAGGGTCCAGCTGGTACTCGTGCAGGTGGGGGTGTGGTAACAAACACAGCTTGGACAGCACCGCGGTCACCTGCAGGTTCACGTCGTAGGGCTGCAAGACAGAAGAGACGTCAGAACTGTTGCTAGACACAGTGACATTGATAAATAAGAGAGAGTCTCACATTAGTCAGAAGGTGTTAATGAGAAATGCGACAATTGATATAACGCTCCCTTGTAGCGTTTAGCAAATCAAAAGAAATATCTGATTTCCCAAAAGGCACAAGAAACCCACTGGCTGCCAACAAGTGCATTTTGCTTCAGAATCTCTATTAGTCTTCACCATCCAACACCATTTGACTCATTTGTTTATGGTGAGCACTTTTTTCCTTCAAATTAGATGGAGCGGCCTCCATCAGCCGCTTGTTTGCATTTTGCAGTAGTGGAAGAGCAGTGCTCGTCACAAGACGGCCTCTTGACGATTCTGTACATGCAGAAAGCTGAATCTATTCACTGGAATCTGGATGTACACGTCAAACGCGACTAACCAGTTTATCTCGCAACACCTTGGCCTGGTAATCTGACCATCTGAGATGCATCGAGGTTTAACGGGTCTTGGCGTTTCCATCAACTTTAAGGCAGTTTCATTCTAATTCAAACAGCTGTTCTTTTGCATTTGATCACTTTCACTGTGCAACACATGCGGATTAGCGGAGCTTCAACAAGGCAAAAGATATTTCATACAGACACAATGTGGGGCATTAAACTGACCTGGTCTAGGATGCGACCCATTCGGTCGAAGAGAACCTTGAGGAAGTGTCCCTCGAAGAAGGGGGCGTCCAGGTTGCACTTCTCAAAAGGCTTTGGGTGTCCCCTCCAGTCCCAACGCTGGCAGACCCCACAGAAGTCCCTGAACTGAGGGGAACAATCAAGATAAGTAATGAGTGACAGAACCTCTGAAGCTGCCTCAGCACTGACAAGAAGGTAAGAAATGCAGCATGAAAAAAAAAACTGATGGAATTTTTCACCTCAATGTATCAGAAATATTAGAAGCCTTAGAAGAGAGCTCACCTGTCGGTGTGCGTCTCTGAGGTAGGTGTCGTAGCCGGTGCCTTCAACCTGATACGATGACTTGGCCTCATCAGGCACCAAACACAAGAAGCTGCAGAAATAAATGTAACAGTTGGAACTTATAAAGCAGGAGGAGCAATGCTACAGCGGTTATGTCTTGGGCGAGAGCTGCTCCACCTGTTAACTATCTTGTGGACCTCGGTCTTCCCGTCAGACTTGGTGTGATCGGGACTCTGTCGTGGAGAGGAGCCGAGCCAGTCGGAACCAGACAGCCTGCTGTCTGGAGAGAGGTCGTCGACAAACAGCGGATCCTCTTCAAGGTCTCTGGAGAGACGACACACGCTCATTAGAGTTAAAATTATATTGATCAGATTTCAAGTATTTCTTCATCACGCAATACGGCAAAACCTTGCGGTTGTAATATTTTGGAGTCATTTCATCCATAAAAACATTTCAAATTGATATTTAGAAAATGGGCTAATAGCAGTTTATGACACTTTAAAGTTATGTGTCAGCTTTGGATGTGGTTGTATAATTTGGCAGATGGACAAAATGGGATATTCTTCTGAATATAGTTCAACTCTTCTGTAAACCTATAGAGTCACGAGGGTTTGTCTTAATTGATTTTCATTCATCTTTTTAAACTAAATCCAATAAAAAAACAAGCAAATTATTGCTAATCATTTTTCAGTCTCCCAAGACTGACACTGTATCATGGTGGTAAGTGGATGACTTTTATTATCGTGAAACCACTTAGTCCCGGCTCAGAAGAATCCCACCGAACACACAGAGATGAATACGTGGCAGAACATCTGAAGAACACCGCTAGTTGATGCATTGACTTTATTTCTGTTGGACTGCGTTTGTGCAGAGCATTTTATTTTCTTCAAAGTGCATGTGAAAGCAGGCAGCTCGGCGAGGTCAAAGGTCCTTACACGGCATCGTGGGGCTGGCCGTTCTCCAGGGGCTCCCGCTCTTCCTGCGGCTTGTTCTCCAGGTAGTTCCTTTCCTCCAGGCTCCGCAGCACCAAGCTGTGGAGGATGTGCTGGTTGGGCTTCTGGATCAGCTGCTCAAACAGCCGCAGCGTCATGATGCTGATCTGGGGACGGGGGGAAGGAACGACGCTTAGCTCCCACTTTGAATCCACAGCAATGTGCCAAGTATTCGCTCACTGACAGAAGTAGGCAGTGGATGTGACTCATCCTTCTCTTGTGTGATATAAATTTGTGCAGTGGCTCTTGTCAGATGCTAATTAAAAGTCATGTGCTTTTGGTTTATCACATGATTCCCTGGAACTCAGAATCTTTGGAAGGCAGATGGACATTTGTATGGAATTAAGGATATTCACAATAATGCAATCAAAAGGTGTAATAACAAATTCTCATCAGCCAGAGGTGAAAGTTGAATGTTGAATGTACCCTGAATTTTTAAAAAACAACCGCGTGATAAGTACCTCGTCTGATAGGTGGTCACAGTGCTCAATGAGTCGGTGTCTGAGCGGATTCTGAGCGACTGTCGCTGGAGTCTCTGGCTCTCTCTCCTCCCCAAGCAGGAAGTAAACCATCTCCTGCATCAGAGCCTCGGACGTCACCTGCCTGATGATCCTGTTCAGCAGGGCTGTGGAGGTCAGGATACCCACTTCGGACCTGTGAGCATGCAGAGGCACAGCTCGTGCGTTGACTGAGCAGTCACGAAACACAACACACTGACAACACTCAGAATCTCAACACGGGGGTGATTGATGACTTACGTCTGCATGAGCTGCGGTTCCATCACAGACACAAAGAATCTTTCCCTCACTGCCTTTGCCATCACTGTGGCTGCAGACTGCAAGACAGTGAAGAAAAACAAAAACATGCCGTTCAGCCTTCTGTGGCGTTCAGATACAAAAACAACTTCCTGGATAGAAGTTCTTTGAATCTGTCAGTTATGACTACAATGTGACGCATCGTGAGACAGTGAGTCAGCAGTGGTTTAGGACCTTGTGAGCCTCCTTGATGAGCTGGTCACAGTAATCAAGCCAAGACAGGAAGGAGATGAGAGGCCTCTTCCCTGTGAAGATGGCAGCGTCCTCCTTCAGGTTATAAACATCCAGACTAAAAGAAAGAGAGAGAGAAAACGATAAGATACAACTCTATTTTATCCACAAGGAATATCAATTTACTGAGGATGCTATGAGTGTAAACTTCAGATAATCAAGCAATTGAATCATTTACAAGTGGTGTTCAAAAGGAATTGCAATTCTGATTTCATTAAAAATAAATGTACCCCCAGTTGACTGACTCCACTGTCTCAATGTCCAAGGGGTCCATGGACTGTGGCAGGGCTTTATAGAAGGAGACCAGTCTGTCAGTCAGAAGCTCACAGAGCTCAGTGTTTTCAGTCAAACACTTGGCAGCCGAAGGCTCTGGTAAACTGACGAGCAGCATTAGGCCCTCACACGCCTTCACCACTATCCTGCCATCCTGAAAAGATAAGAGATGGATAAAGAAGGAGAACATGGGTCATGGACACTAACTTAATAAAATACATTAAATACTCAACTTAAATCATAGGTTACTCACAGGGCTCTTTGTGAGGTTGAGTAGAGAGGTGACGAGATTGTAATTGTTGCTGTTATTATTGTTGCTGGTCGGACTAGAGGTGGAGGCGGCAGCAGTAGCCTGTGGCTCCTTTGGGCAGCCAGCCTGTTCCTCTGCTGGAGACTGACCAGTGTCCGGAGCCTTCACCCTCTCTGTTCTTTCAGGACTCTTTGTCTCAGGTCTCTTTGACTTGTTCTGCAAGTAATGTCACAAATTAATAAAACCTTTTCTGAATGAAGTGCTTAAAAATCATCTTGTAATGCTCTTGCTAGTAATATATACATATTCATATTTATGAATGTGCAGCTTCTTTTCCCTCTCTGGTGTCACCGCAAACCCACCTCGAGGAAGAAGTTGACAAGGTATGGGTCCTGCTTCAGTTTGGCACAGACTATACAAAGGAACTGGATCTCCTCATTTTCCGTAGGAGCAGCGAGCACATCCCCACAAAGACGGACCAGTTTCTGAAAGCGCAATTTAACAAGTTATAAAATTATTACATAAGCTGTCAGTTAATAAGACTTCTCTGGGGAAAGTACACTGAAATCTAGACTGCAGCATTTCTCACCTGTACAGGTCTGTGGACATTAATGTGTGGCAGGAGAGGCTGTCGAATGTGTGCTAGCAACTTTGTGTAGAAAGTGAGCACCTGCTGCTTCATGCCCGGGGGACACTGATGGAGAAACACACAGAATATAATTTATTAGGTGCATTCCACATGCAGCAGACACGACTCATTTGTTAGCTTTTCAAATTCACTGTTGACCTGATTGCACACCGAGAGCTGTGCCCAGCCACCCCCACCTCCGTAGGCTCAGCGCACGTAATTAGTTTATTCTCAACCCTGATTTTTTTCTAGATTTCATCCAATACGACATATGCATATTTAGGTGCCCTATCACGACATGTATATTTTCCATAGTTCATGTAGTTACCAAAACATGACTGTCTTACATCGGCCTTGCCCAAGGTGTAGAGAGTCTCCAGGATCTTGTGGTGTAGGAGATACTCCATGCAGGGACCCGTCTCTCCAGAGTCCCTCTCCCCTTCCTCCTGGGTCAGGATGTCCAGCATCTGTTCCAGGTGGGATGGGATGTTGGTGTCTGTGACTGGTGCTTTGTCATCTAACAGAGGAAACACAGAAACATGTGAGCACCTGTTTGTCCACAAGATACTAGCACAAGGAAAAAGGCCTCTCATCTTGGGTGTAAAAAAACCACATGGGCACTTTTATCAAACTACTTTACCCGTGAAAAGCTCTAGCTTTTCTTCATCTGGTTGCTCAAAAATGATCACAGATTCAAAGATTCTGTTCACTCAAATCACATATCTGCAAAGATTGCTTGGCTACGTAATACACAGAGTACAGTTAATCCTACGTTGTTTGGGTAATGAATAAGAAATTTCCTGATCCAAAATATAGAAAGACTAGATGTCAGCAAGTTCAAGTGAAATTGGGAAAAAGTGCATCTCAACTGCAACATGACATAGACACAGAGAGTTGTACTAGATTTCACCGGGGGAATAATAAAGAAGCCCTGTCCTAAACCGGCGCTGCAGAGTTGTTGAATTCTACAGCTGACTCAACCAGGACAACATTCCCAGCATACTTCACAGTTAGGAAATGTTAGACGTGCAGTTCAAGCTTTAAAATGCTGCCATTTGCTTGCTTTTCAATTAACTAAGTTTACAACTTGCCATGAATTATTGGTATTCCAATTATACTAGTATTCTACAGATTATAATAAAAATAATACATTTATTGAATGCATCATCATCTGTAACAACAATGCTGTTACATATATATATATATATATATATTAAAAAGCCTATTTCCCCATTTGAACTCACCAAACGTTAGACTTGTGCCCCTGGTAAAAATGAAGACATCAACATTTGCAGGCAGCCCTCACAACAATGAATCCACCTCTGTGGATATCGGGACCATAGCAAGGTGTTAGTTCATTGTTTTCTTTTCTTACCTGAAGTCTCGATGTAGTAATGCGTGATGGCCTTCCAGTGATAGACAAAGTCCTCCTGCAAGGGCAGCGACGGGGCGAGCTGAGAGAGACAGACATATGGTGCATCAGGTCAACATAAGCATGGTGCATGTTTATGCTGCTGACCCTGGGAGAGTCTGCCAATCATAATACCAACAGGCCCGGTCACTTATGGATTGGAAACGGAGACAGAAAACGTGTTTGGGATTTTAGTGGCTTAATGTATTAGTTTCCAATAAAATCCTCCCATTGCTTAAATGTGTCTAATGCACGAGATGACGTCAGTGTTTCTAATGCACGAGATGACGTCAGTGCCGTCGAAAGCCAGCACTTTTCACATCGTGTACAATTAAAACTTTCACTTTCAGGTGACATAACGGGAACACTGAGCATGGGCCGTGTGCTCTGTGCGGATTCGTTTGACTGAAGAAGTACCAGACGTTTCTCTGGTGACTCGCGATCACACCTGAAGTAACGAGGGTTCTTTTCAAAACGTCTGTTTGCGTGGAGCCCCTGACGCGAAGCAGCTGGAGCACAGGCGTCAGGCAGGTAACTACTGGCTCCTAGCCAGTTGGCAGGCAGGCTAACACGAATCATTCAACGTTTCTCACGACCGAGCTGCGACACTAGCCACTGACGGTCGCTTTGGCGACTGACGTCGAACCGTTGGCGCAACGTCCAATGAGCCTCGTGATTAAGAGCCCGCTGCTCGAGACGGTGCTAGCTAACAGGCTAGCGACGGCGTTAGCTTAGCATCTCACGGCGGTTCTCAGCTGACGTCGCGGGCTAAACTAGCTCGGTTCGTCGAGGCACCTTTGACACCGTTGACATGCTGCCGTTAATAAAATGGCCTCCGGGAGACGTGTTGGTGTTCATCACAGTTGGACGGTGAAACAGACACGCGCAGATACACTCTGGTCGACAGGAAGTGAAGAGAAATTGTCAACACAAACACAAAACGCTAACATCGGGCTAATGTGTTAGCTCGCTGGTTAGCAACACATCCCCGACACTGACGTGTGGAAACAAAAGGCCCGTTCCAAACAAAAACACCCGGCACACGCGAGCCGGCCAGCGGGGGAAATGTGAAGACTCACCGCTTCCACGGCGTGCTGGAGAATCGACGTGAATTTGGAGAACATTTTGTTCTTCGACTGGACGATTTTCTCCCGAGAAGACCTAGAGAATTCCTCTATCTTCTTCTTCCTGTTGCCGCCGCCTCGATCCAGATTGGTTGCATACAGTGACCCTTGTAACGAGAGAATGGAGGTGAGCAATAAAGCAGAAAAAAGGGAAAGGAACGCGTCGCGCACGCTGCTTGGCCGCAGGAGTCCGCGGGGCCTGGCACCACCACTGTAAACAAGACGTCTCCAGACTCCAGGCGCGTCCGCGCTCACTTTGGACACGGTGGCACTTCCCACGCCAAACAACGCGCGCGCGCGGCCGCCAGGGGGCGCGAGGACACAAGACACGACCGACGCATGCAAATGGAGACAGGGAGCCAGCGCACACTCGATGAGGGACGGAGGGCGATGTGTTGAGCAAGGGAACGACCATCAATGCGCCCGATGCAAACATATAAGCAAGCATGTGGGGAATGTCAGCGAGCCAGAACATGAACTGGTCATCCTGTCACGCCATGGGTGTCACTGCTGTTCGGAAGAAAGAGTGGGGGGGGGGGGGGGGGGGGGATCCAATAGATGGCCAAATATTTGTCCTTGAGCTTTCAGTAAGACAAAAAGAAAGAAAGAAAGAAAGTAAGAAAGAAAAGCAACACAGGTCGATCCAGAGCGCCAGCTGGCAACTTTCCGATCTAGATCAACAACCAGTGTCCAGAAAGGCACAGTCATCCCAGACAAAAGACCGAGACGAGAGACGGGCCACAGCCGGTGTGAGGGACGGACGACCCGGCTGCAGCTGCAGGCAAGGGGACTTCACAAAGTGATTCAATTCACCAATCCCGCATTCTGTGATGGTATGTTCAAATATGGACACAAAGTTGATGGAAAATGAGAGGGACGCTGTCTGTCCCAGGACACGCCCTGTCGATGGAAAGAGCTCTCTCCATCGCGCAGCCCCGTCTCGTTTCCCAAATCGCCGGCTGAACGCGTCCCCGCCTTTAAATCCCGGTTAAATGACAGACGGCCCTCAGAAAAACTTGACAGCATAAACAACATCAGGCTCCTTTCCTCCTCTCTCGGTCACATCGGCAAAGAAAGAGAGAGGGAGAGAGAGGGGGGCTCTACCTACCGGGCATGTCTGCTAGAGGTGAGTGTCTTTTGCCGCAGAAGCCTTCATAACAACACAGAGGAGACAAGAAAAGTCTCGTAATGTCTTGTCTTTGGGGGGGGGGGGGTGTTCAAGGTCGGATGCAATGGAGAAGAGAGTCCATTTGCGTCGTCTGTCGGGAGGCAGTGATGAGGACCGTCATTGTAAGTAGGTTACACCGGTGCAGAGCTGAAACTACAGCTTCCACTGCTGCAGCCCTGCAAGTTATTTCAGTTGATGCGGTCACTATGCTTTCTGGTGCACCTATAAATAGATCACGCTCTTTAAAAAAATAAATTAACACATAAAATAAAAACCCAAGCAGCAATAATGAACCTCCTCTGACTTGGCATCTCTTCTTTAATCATGGGTGGTGCATCTTTAGTTAAAAGCTCTACACACTATTTCTCGCCTAAATGGAATCTGTTGGCTGAGGAATGTGCGCTTTCTTTCTCTTTTTTCTCTGCCTGGTTGTGATACAGTGGAGTTGATGATCAATTCGAGCCGTCAGCTGGTGAGGTGTCAAAAAGTCAAACCGATTTTTAGAAAAACTTCCATTCGGCGTAAACAGTCTCACCCAAAACAACCGATACCTGCAAACAGTTTCAGGCGGGACATGTTTGCTTCCATGGGGGTCGGGGGACCTCTGTGCTGTCCTGGATTTGTGTCAGGTGACTGTTCTCAGGCAGAAGAGATGAAAAAACAAAGAGCCTCCAGCTGTTCCTGCTACAGGTTGTGATCAGATTATCTGACCGCCTGACCGAGATCTGGATAAAAGCGGAGAAGTTACAATGTGAACATGACCTCAAAGGTATTACATTAAATCTGCCAATGGATTCACTATTACCATCATCAACCCATTTCTAAGAAGCTCCTGCTGTACAGTATGCCACTCCCCTCCAGGCCTGAGCCTGTGTAGCAAGACGGCTTTGAACTCCCTCCATCCCAGATCTGTCCATCATGGCTGCTGGTGGAGATCGATGGGTCTCAGAGTCCATGCACCACTTGACAGCCGCCCCCCTGTGGTACATAGATCTGATTAGCACGCTTAAGCTCCTACAAACAAGTAACTAGGCCATACCATTTTCGACACAAACATTAATGTTTGTAACAATACGTCACATCCAACACGTGTTTGTCGTGGGTTAACCCGACCCAACGCTTGATCAGTCGCAGTGGTCATAGTGCTCCTATTTCATTTGCACTTTAGATGTTGATTTAGTGTTTTTTTTTGTAAATCACAATTCAGAATAATTTTTGAACTGTAAATATATTTGTCCTTTTATACAGCGTAGAGAATCTGCATGCACCACCCAATATGTTTTGGTCTGTCAGAATGTCATTTTGATTGACAGGGAATTAACCGGCACACATTTTCTCCCGTTTCAGTCTCTCAGTTGTGAGGCTTTGAGGCTTTTTTTTTTGGTCATATGTAATTATTGACTTAACATCACTGGGTTCTGGATCCGTGTCTTCTGACATTTTATCGAGGAAATGGTCGATTGAGGAGATGATCATAAGTTGCAGCCCCCATGTGGATCTTTGAACTTAGAGGACATCGTCCCTCATCTTTAATGTTCAACATAAAGTTGCATGGAGCTTAAACTAGTCATCTGGTTCAAGTTTTTATCAATAATTGTATTATGAATAATACAGTTGCATCCGTTAGACAATAACTAAAACTTGTTCATATGATTACCAGTCTCCTCTCTCAGTTGTCCAGTGAGCATCAGCCATTACCGTGCTCTCAGTCTTTGCAGCCATCAATCCCCCACCCCTGTTATCAGCACAGGGCCATCAGCTTTTACCTTGGTAGCAATGCCCTTCCATTAGTCACCCCACCTGATAATACACTCTCGAGGGCATACAACTTCATCCAAGCCTTTTAGTGTCATCATATTCCCTGTGCTGTTTCCTTTTGTCTAGAATCTCCCTTCATGATTGAATACAACCTATATTATCCCGGGGATGTTGACAGAGGACATATTGAAGACATTATTTCAAGCCAATTTTTATTTCTACCTATGAGCGGCTCAGTGCGAGGGGGTAAAATGCATTGTTCAAGGTCACCTCAAGCTTTGCCATTTAGCATAATCTCCCCATTTGGTTTCATAGCTGGGGTTTTTCCCGCTGTTTTGTTTCGCTGTGTCAGTGAATTTATTTTATTCTCTGCCCCACAGCAGAATCTTAAAGCAACACGTTGGGCAGCAGAGTTCACATGTATGTGGGTCGAACTTTACTTCTGAGCTCACGTCATATTTTGTATCAGATTTCATGGACCTCTTTGGAGGCATTGTGGTAAAGTAGTAAAGTGTGCTGTACTATAGCTTCTTCCTCTTTTCCTAATAAAACATCTAGGTTAATCTCAGCAACGTGAACTGCAGTTTACCATCCGGTTTCAGTGTTGAAAAATGTATATATTTTTGAGACACGTGATCACAAGCTATATGAACAAAAGCCTCTTTTTTTTTTTGAAATACAACGAAACTACTAAAATAACTTATTTTCATGTAATTTCAAGTATGGTTATACTTCCTTGTTTGATTTCCATCTTTTCCAGTAATCCGATCTTAAAGTAATCATTGCATTTGTCTAAATAGCTTTAATTGGCAAGCAAAGAAATCCCCCTTCCTCCAGTTTTGACTTCTGCCTTCGTCCCACCCTTTCCCTGAACAGGGTAAGCACATCCTGAACACCGTACCTGTTACACTGCAGTGTAATCTGGATGATCGATGGTTGATGGAAAAAGGAGGCAAGGCTCCATTCTGCAGTAACCCAATCTGATGCCTCCTCCGTGTCCGACCACTGGAGAGGGCTGCTCATGCTCCAACAGCACGAAACCTCTGCATCAGCACTTTTATCTGTGCGTGTGTGTGTGTGTATACTGTACGTCCTGTAGGAGGGTTGCTGTGCACACGCATGCATGTGTCCTGGCAAAAGGCTGAATAATTGATGAGCTGGGGAAGGAGTGAAAGTGCTGCCGGACGGGACGGTGTGTGTGGGAGTGTGTAGAGATGGGGGAGAGGAATACAGCGAGGCTGCAGCCTGGCTACGATGGGCTCTGCAACTACGCCCAAAAAATCACCTCCTGCTTCGGACTGGATGGTAAGACAGAGGGGGGGAAACATAGAGTGCAGGGGCGTGTGTTTCTTCCTCTCGCGTGGAGCAGGATGCAGAAACAGCAGAGGCTGAGAAAACATTAGGGATGTATTGTGTGCGCGATGCTAATTTGTCCGTGTGCAGGAGCAGCAGTCTTGTTCTGCGAGCATGTGTGGGCTGATTTGCGGGTTTGTGTCAAAGCTACCACAGAGCGGATGACAGTTGAAGGGCAGTGCCCCGATGCAGCAGAGCAGCACGTCCTTAGGTACTCTCAGGGTCCATGTGACTGCGTGTGTGGGTGTTATAGTGGATGTCTTTCTCACTATCTTATACCTCACTATCACGCTTTATCTTTTTCTCTGATAATAAACGTGTGTTTGTAAGTGCAACCTAAATTTAGTCAAACTAGATAAGTCCTGTGTTGATATAATGAGTCAACTCGGGCGGCTGAGCTCCAGCCATCCCGTCTCTGTGCAGCCTGTCAAGACAAAGGGGAATGTGGAGTGCAGGCCAAAGCGCGACATTTCCAGACAAAAATTATACTTTGTGCTTTGTCATTGTCTGCTGTGCTGTTCACCGAGTCTCTTGACCTCAGTGATTCCTTTCTTTTGTTGGGAGGCTGTGATTAGACTTATCAGTTTGATGAATTTTACTTGTCATGGAGGGTTTTTTCATTAATCTGTTAGAGCTTGTACTGACTGTGCGGTGCTGTTTTTTTATGTTTTCCAAAAAAACATATTGTTTTTAGAAGGTATAAAATGAATCAGTGCACTGTGAGGTTATGTTGTTTTTTGTGGAGTGTGCTCAAAAATCTCCCTCCTAACCCTTCACTTCCCAAACAGACAAGTTGATGACTCTGCATTTACTGTAAGCTGAGCTCAAATTATCAAGGAAGGTGAAAACATCTTTGACCCAAGGATGAGTGCCCATAAAAATAATTCAATGATTAAATGGATTTGGGCTGTTGAGTAGACGCTTTGGAAGTGTCTGCAGAAACAAATCCATCCCAATATAAGATGCTTTGAAGATTAAAAACTCAGAACATGCCTTCTTACATGTTCCAAAATCCCATTGCTTCATCCAGCGATTTTATAGCATTTCCACCCCAGTGCTGATGTAGTTACACTATCTTTTATTTTGAAGCATCCAGCTGAGGATAAACAGTGGGTTTGGGCATTGTTGGCTGCTGGAATGACCTTGCTGGTACTGACCTTGCAAAGGACTGGCAGACTTCCAAAGCAATTTACCCTGAAAGGACGTCTTGGAGTGATGCTGTACACTGATATGCATCCATTCAGTCTTCCTGTACCGGAATCTCCCTCAGTTAGAATTGAATTTCACACAAAACCACATTTTTTGACCATGATAAAATCTAGATTTGTCTATTTTCATACTTAGAAAATATCTGGTCACTTATTGTCATGAAACTTGAAGTAAGAAAACAAGATCCAACAGAGCCTTAAATTCTTTGGACAGTTAATGGATACACAGAGCACATGAAGGGGATGCACACGAGTTACATCAGGTTCGGAGACTCCCACCGTACGCTGGGCCAACCTGATGTAGAGGCTACCCAACCCCACCCAGAAGATAATCATAGGCTCGACGTCAGCCCTAAGCTGCTTAAGGCACCAGGCTGGTTGGGCTGAAGACTCTAAAAGTGTAAGCTTCTTTCCATGTGTCTCACTCTGCTCCACCTGCAGCAGGGCGCTCTGTCATCCCTGCTGCCTGTTGTTTGGCGTCTCCATCTCAAGCAGCACCACTGCCTCCTGCACACCCGAGACAGGCGGGGCGATCCTATCCGTCGGAGTTCCCACAGGAGGCCTCACTGGATATTATTTAATGATGAGCTGCTGTGAAGTTGCACACCAAACCCTGGCTCCTTTGTTTCCGTTTTGTGCCTCTGCAAACACCCCACATTCTTCATGTCCGCAGACAGCTGGATTCTAGAGCAGGTCCGAGCCCGATCCTGGCCGACGTCTACTTGCTGTGCTTCACCCTTCTCTGTGGGACAGTTGACGGGGAGCAGGGCACCATGCCGACGCTGCCTAATCTCAACAGCCTGGGCAAGCTGTGCAGCTCCAGCCGCAGTCAGAGTGTCGACCGTGTCCGGGTGAAGCGCAAGAGCTCGGTCAAGCGCATGTCCATCATCGAAGATGGGCATGTGGCTGAGGTCCTGTACCTCATTCCCAAACAGTACATGGATCAGCTTCCCTACCTCAACCCAAACGACTATTATCTAAGTGAGAGGGTGAACGATGTCGCTACAGGTAGGACAAGAGAAAAGATGTATCTTAATCTGTCTATGAAACATTTATTCACCCATCTTCTGTATACAGAAGTCCATCCTAGCTGTGGATGATTTGTAACTGTAACATCAGTCAGCTACATTGAGATAGCTTTAATTAATTTGGGCATGCTTTTGCATCTGCTTTTAGACCTGAAATGGACACATAATGACGCCTGTAAGGATATTACATTTAATAAACACAACAGTCGTCTGTTGATACCATGACAGGTTGTCATGTGAGTCCAGCGTTGTAGTTTGGCTCCGTGCTTTGCATTCTAGGTGTCTGAAAGTGAATTGATTAGTTGCTGCTCGGACATTACTTGTTTTTAATTGGATGACAGTGAGTGATTACACTTAAGGCTTTACACATCGGACCTGTGTTTGTGTGTGTGTGTGTGTGTGTGTGTGTGTGTGTGTGTGTGTGTGTGTGTGTGTGTGTGTGTGTGTGTGTGTGTGTGTGTGTGTGTGTGTGTGTGTGTGTGTGTGTGTGTGTGTGTGTGTGTGTGTGTGTGTGTGTGTGTGTGTGTGTGTGAAAACCCAGTGCACAAATTACACAACCATAACTCCTCTAACGCCAAAAACGTCCTGCTACAAATGTCGAAAAAGTCAAGAAATTAATCACCATCCTCTCCATAGTTATATAATTCAAACCCATATGCAAGGACAGACTGCTGCGTTTTGCCAAGCAACGGTACATGAGGAAGTGACTTGGTGGCTTACATCAGGATTACAACATGGGCATGAGGACAAATCGAGATTTTCAAACGTTATGTATTCCCTGACTGCATGCCATGCACAGTAGTAAAATCATCATTGCTTGGCACTCAGTTGTTTGCAAATACAGCCGACACCAACAACTCCCTTCTAATTTAGAGCTAAAGTTTGATTTTGACTGGTTCAAGGCAGGTTTTCCTCGGCAAACTGACCCCAGGGCAAAGATCACAGACGTCAAGATTCATAGCAAGTTCAATTTGACAGTGACAGTGACATGATTTATCTGTTCTCAAGGGAGTCTGCCAGACTCCAACAAAGCTGAAACGCTGTGTTCACTGTTTCTCCACTGTAAACAAAGTTACAGTGAGGTTCTGATTCTGCTCCCCAAGTGATGTTGTCCAGAGGTGACGGACTATTTGATGATATCTCAAAGAAACTTTTCACATTGCAAAAAGTCAGCAGCCCAAACTTTCCTGTGGCTTGTGGAGAGGGAAAATGTTTACGTTTGTGGGGTTCTTGAAATTGTTGAAAAAACGGGGATGTTAATTTAGCACGGGTGAAATAGACTTTGAAGAAGTGAACCAGGTTCCACAGGACTGCTGTGTGAAGGGTTCTCACTGTTCTGTAACCCATTTTAAATTAGAAAGAAGCTGGCGAAGTGCTCGTCGTTATCCAGAGACAAAAAGGCCGCTCTGCCTGTGTCCTGGTTATCAGTTTTTTCTGTCAGGTGAAGTATGTGTCTGATGGATTTGGAAAAATCTGCAGAACATCACCCAGCGCATAGGATGTGTAGCTAGGAGTCTTGACCCATGTATGTTCTGTATGTGTGTGGGTGGGTGTGTCTGTCACCCTACAGTCCTGATTTAATCCATGGGATAAATGTGCAGTTTATCCACACAAACCCCGTTTTGGGTTTTTTGCATTATAATGTCAGTCTTGCTTTACTGCCCAAGGAAATAGTCTATAACCATAGATCAATATAACCTTTACTACTGCCCATGAAATGCACATGTTGTCTGTAAACTGTGCTTAGTCTGCGCTGATGTGGCTTGGCAGTGTACATATCCCTGACCAGGTTATTAATGGACAGTGAGACATAGACCATCCATAGGTGAGCCAGATACAGTAGAAACCTTTCATCCAGGGATAACAGGCTTTGCTGCTCAGGCATTGCTCTTGGCAGGCATTATGTGGCATGAATACACAGCTCCTACGGAGATTATTAAAAGAGGCAAGATGATAATGAGGCCATTACACACAATAACAGGACATATTTGTTTTGCATTTAGCAGTTAGTAGCACACACTGTGGAAACTCTGACTTTCTTAAGTGGAGGGTTTGACCAGCCAACATTTGGAAAAAACTGGTCTTTTTTAAAAGGCGCTCAAATATCCAGTCATCAAACACAAAACTTGTTACATATTTCTCTCCCTTCATGATAAAAAGGGTGGAGTGCTGGCGAAACTATTTTTACTGTTCGCCTCACTGGCATGTCTCCATTAAAAGAAAACGCCCCTGTGGAAGCTGGTGCACGTGGATGGGTATCCAGCAGGTGGCACAGTTGACAACTGCAGTGTCTGAATGCCTTCTGAATGCATAATGGGCTGCCCTGCATCAGCAATTCGCCAACAGAGGTGGTGCTGATGCAAAACTCTCTCTCCCCCCCAACCCAGAATAGGACACATGGATCAGTGACAGTGGGGTCACTAATATTATATGCCATTGTGATGTGGCTGAGTTACTTCTGCAATCATATTTGCTTTAGCTCACACGTGAAGTGTCTAAAATAGTGAAATATATTTCCGGAGATTTCGGTCCATCAGACCTTCATCAGAGCTCATGCTCAATCGGATTTTTGCTTTCCTTGCTTTATTAACAAATGAAATGGTGGAGCACAGTAGTTTGTCAGATTTTTATGAAATATTAGCAAATAATTTTATAAATGTAAAATACATGGGGAGTTGATGGATGAGTTTTAGCCTACAAGCTGTCCAGTTACAGTGATGCATATAACACTTCAAGGCATCTGAAAACAGTCCAATGTTCCCGGCGACAAAATAAACAAAGCAACAAATTATGTGCAAAAAGTGTTTTCCTCGGTTTCCCTCGGGATCTGCATAAATTTTTCAGGTTCCAAATTATTTCCCTCTCCCCTTCACATTGAGAATCTTACTCTGTTTTGCAACATTTTTATGATAAAACTATAAGGGCTCATTCTGATGACCAAAGACATCAACCATTCATATGGTAATTTCACTGGTGTATGATACAAGAGCTGGTGTGTTCTCCGGGCTTAGCCAGGAACGTGCTCTCCCGTGCTCTCCGTAATTGGATTCCATGGGATCCACTAAAGATATTAATACAGAGCTCATGCAGGAGGCAGTGCGATTATTAGTAACTTCGGCTGTCATTCAAGGTGAGCCTGGTTTTACTGCATGATGATCAGGTCAACTGTGTCGATTGGAGCTGATTAGATGAGCCTTCTTTTCCATCGTTCATAATTACATAGATAATACACTCAAAATGCGCTTAACGTTGTAAAGCAGCATTTTCAACTGTGAAATGAATGCATATTTTATTGATTAATTTTGATTATTATCTTTGGTGCTATAACCACCTCCTATTTTTTTCAGCACAACAGTCGAATTGCTGCCCTGGAGAAAGTAATTGAGTTCTGCCTGTAGTAGTGAAGTCTTTGTTGAGTGTGTGTTATATACAGTATTACAGTAATTTGTACAGTTAAAATTAGCTCACTGATTTCTTCATACTTCATATAGCAGTTTATATTGATTTTATATTGAGTCATAAACCCACATCATACCACAAAAAGATTCCGATGGAGCTATAGAGTCAAACTGATGGGTTATGATGACAAGTAAAAGACGGAGAAGAAAAAGTCTGATGTAACTGATTAAACACACATATACAGCATCTACATTATTCAGTATATGGTGGTATTCACGCCTTAATGAGATATGTGATACCTGCATTATTTCTTTTTGTGGATTTGGGGTTACTGTTTATTTTTTTGGTCAACCAGCAGCAGCAGCAGCAGCAGCAGCAGCAGCCGCCACCTGGTTGCTGCAATGAGGAGGCGGCTGACACAACAGAGGGGCTGAGAAAGGGACTAGGAGGGGAAGAGGAGGGAGGAGGAGGAAAGGGAGGAGGAGGAGTGGGCTGAGTAGGAGGAGGAGGAGAGGGATGGGAGGAAAACAGGCAGTCGGGAGGTAGACCCCACGCTGTAGCAGTGTTTTCGGGAGGGGAGCTTAGCAGCGCCTACACTTCTCTCTCACTCTCTCTCTCTCTCTCTGTGGTGTCTCGACTGGTGTCCTGACACACACACACACACACACACACACACACACAAAAAGGAACTAGCAGCTCCTGCATTACCAGTGATTGATTCTCTGAGCCTGTTCTGGTGCAGATTTACCTGGATTCCAATGGTCATGGTCAAAGAAAAAGGTATTTCAGAGGTGGTGGTCAGAGAGCATGTGTGTGTGTGTGTCTGTGTGTAATCAGTATGTTTTAATGCTATTTATTTTTCCTGTCGTGTTGTTTGCTGTCTGTACTGGATGTGTGGACGTGCAGCATGTCCAGTTGCACTGCAGTGTCTGGCTGTTTGACTTACATTTAGTTTGACTGAATCCTCAGTCTCTGATTGGATTCTTTGGAGATGTGTGGATTATACCGATAGAAATTTGGACGTGGTTTTCATTGATGTGGGTGTGTGTTGTTTGGAAGAAGCATGACTAACGGCACAGTCAGAATGTGCATCTTCAACACAACACATTCCCTCTGTGCCAAAGACTTGAACATGCTACGCCCTTCTTAATACTCCCTATAGCAGCTGATGCTTGGGTTGTCGGAGTCTGCTTAATTTGGCAGCGTCAGGCTTTATGTAAATGTATGTTGGAACAAAGCATCTGGCTCATTGCAGAGGAGCTTGACACCAAATGTAAAATGTTCATGTCTCTCATGTCAGAGTTCTTCACACAGTATGGAGGCTGAATAGAAAGGTAACGCACAGAGGGGGAAAGTGGAGCACCAGTGCAAGGTCCACACTGCGCAGAGCTGTGGACCTGCACTCGCTGTCTCCCTTTCTCTCTCTCTCTCCCTCTCGCTCTGTCTGCAGCCGTTGCCGTGGCGACCATCTAAAAGGTACACTCCATTGTTGTCAGCTTTGGCCTCGTTCACAGTGACCCGTTGAAAGAAAAAAAAGGATGATTGTCTCCACCTATAACTGAGGTCGCCCAGCTGTGTGGGATGAATGAGGTGATATCAGGGGGCATGGTCCAGACTGAGTTGTTAACATTCCCGTCAATTTGCTGGGGTATGCCATTGTTTGTCATGACTCACAGCAAACAACAACATAGAAACGGTTTTGTATGACTTTTTAAATGGATTTAAATGGAAGAAATGGGAATAAGTGTCTGCTGCTTTTGTTGGGGGGTGGGACACTGACTATGTTATCCTGAAACTTTATCTGCTGTCATGGAAAAGGCTTTTCCACTAAGTTCACTGGACTGGAAGTGAACATAAAAGTCAATAATCACAGTAATAAGTCAGTATACTGCAAGTCATCCCCAGTATACTGTATATTCTATTGCAGTCTCTTCATAGAGTCACAGATTCACCAACTTGATATAGTACTGCTGTGGTTCAGTGGATGTTTTAAGGGTTAATCTTTCAGCTTGTGTATACAGAGTTTGTCTTCTATGTGTGGGCATGTGATATTTTTGCGTTTTGTCTGAAAATATTTCGGTCACAAAAAAACATATTCAAACATTTCATATTCATATATTTTTTAGAAGAAGTAATATGAACATGTAGGATTTTTTTATGTATCTGACAGCACACTGTGGGCTGGAGGAGGGGTCCGGCTCTGGAGCTGTCCTCTTGATGTGGAATTCGAAAGGCCACAAGGAAAATGCCCTTGCCATTAAGTTCCCATGCTGGCAGAACAACCGTAACCTCTGGCTGCCACATGTTCCTTTTCCACAATCCCTCTATGAAAGTTTTCCGTCACACTTAACCGGCGACCTTGCCTGCTGACTCTTGGGATTGTCGGTGGCAGGAGGCTTGCCTGAGGTTTATCGTCCCAATTTGGAGGCCTCTTGCTTTTTTTCCTGCCTCTAAACAGAAAGCTGTGTGAATGCTTTTGCTAACTAAGAGTTGATCGTGTATCCACCAGGGATCTTATCATGCAACCTGTCAGAGGCCAGGTGGGCTGGGTTCAGTACCATCCGGATGCACAGCTGACCAAACACTGAATTACACTGTATGCTCAGAATGATGAATTATATTATACAATGGTTTTGCAGTGTTAGCGTTTTGTCTGCGTGCAGCCAAGAATACCCTTGAAATAGTTTCTAATTTATTGAGGCCGCGCGTGTGTTTCCAAGGCAGTCTGATCTTTTTTAAATCTTCATTTACACAAGCTCCTTAGATTTGTGCACATTTGCACAACTCTTTGTGCACTTTCTTTTTCTCTGGTTGACTGTCGAATCACCGGCATCACATGTATGTCTCCTACCTCTTGCAGAGAAACACCGTCTCCCAGAACTCTCTGCATTCACAAATCTGATCATTTTCTTTTGTCTTGAAAGTCCCGATGTCATGTGCCTGTGCTGCCGCCTCCCGTGATCTCGCAGAGTGCTGCAGACAAACTGCAGTGGTGCCTCATCTTTGAAGCTTGCCAGTGTGTCTACCCCCTGAAAGAGGAGATAAACCCTTTCACAGACAATGCAAAGCAACGCACACCCTCATAGACACACACTGTTTGTACAGCTGGCACACAGGACCAGAATATACAGATGAGATAAGTGGTTGGCCGGGGGGAGAGTCACTGACCTAAAATATACAGGCTAAAACAACACGTGAGACATGAGAATCACATGCAAGAAACACAGACTCTAGCCATACAATGTACCAGTCGACAAACATCCTCCCTGTCTGGCATCAATCAGTTTGATTATCACAGGAAACACGACACAGGAGTAGGGGGCCGTGGTGGGCTGTCATTCAGAGGCAAAGAGCCAAGGCCTTCATCCGCTCCTCTTCTACTAACACAAATGCTTCCGCAGTTCATGAAGCCATCGTTGTCTCTCTTTCTCTGTTCATCAGCGTATTGTTATAATTATTATTAGTTCTGATGTACCTGCCCACCAACAAACACTCCGCACCGGGGCGTCCAACCATTCAGAGCAGATCATTATTCTAAACCCAGGTCCCTGAGGATTAGTTATTCAAGGTTTGGGGGGCATGGTGGAGGCCAAAAGAGTTGCCCCCCCCCCCCCCCCCCCCCCACAATTTGTGTTTGAAGTGCTTTGTCTGGGACACTGGTGGTTGGGCATTGGGGGGGGGGGGGATACCTCCATACATATTCATGGGGAGGGGAGGGTTAAGAGTTTCTTGTTGTCTGGATGATGAAGAGCCCCAAATGCCCTCCCCCAAATACACACACACACACACACACACACACACACACACACACACACACACACACACACACAAACACATGTCAGATCAGACTTTTGGATTTCATGGTGGGGATAATTTGTGCCCTTTGATATTCCAAACTGAATGGGATGGATGGATATGGAAGCAAAACGTGTGCGTGTGTGTGTGTGTGTGTGTGTGTGTGTGTGTGTGTGTGTGTGTGTGTGTGTGTGTGTGTGTGTGTGTGTGTGTGTGTGTGTGTGTGTGTGTGTGTGTGTGTGTGTGTGTGTGTGTGTGTGTGTGTGTGTGTGTGTGTGTGTGTGTGTGTGTGTTTTGTTGTCTATGATGCAGACACATCTGGAACTAAATATATTGTCATGAATGCCAGGAGGGGAGATTACTGCTTTTACCTCTCTTCATCTGTCCCTCTGTCTCTCGTTGTCACACACTAAAGTGCACGCACGCAAACTGTACACACTCACTCCTTTGGGGCGGCTGTCTGTCTGTACTGGAAATATGACTGAATATTTCATTGGACATTTCCAATCTTCATTGTTTAATTGAATCCCCTTTTCTCCCAGTGCATTTGCAAACTGCTCCTATATGGTTTTACATTCCTGCGAGTTCACGGTAGGAAATGAACGCAACAAAGTCTGAAGCTTCCTCAGCAAATCCCGCAATTTCTGTCAATCACCCCATCCTTTTGTTATTTACCAGCAAGGCCAGGGCACGTGTAACGTAAAATCTGTCCTCAGGGGCCTTCTTCACTTCCCTCCAGAGTATCATCTGCAGCCTTTATTATTTCCAATGCAGCTATAGGCCCTGCTTAAATGGGTGGTGGTTGGTGGGGGTGGGGATGGAGAGGGGGTATGTAGGGGTGGAGAGAGCAGCCCCCTTTCCTTTGCGCCTGGCTTTGGGATGCTCTGCTGGTTATTGTTCCCTCAGCGCCATGGTTTTATGTGTGTGACTGTGTGTGTGTGTGTGTGTGTGTGTGTGTGTGTGTGTGTGTGTGTGTGTGTGTGTGTGTGTGTGTGTGTGTGTGTGTGTGTGTGTGTGTGTGTGTGTGTGTGTGTGTGTGTGTGTGTGTGTGTGTGTGTGTGTGTGTGTGTGTGTGTGTGTGTGTTTAGGCTCATATCAGTCACTTTATCCCCTGGTGATGAGGCAGGACAGATCACTCTGTCAGCACAGCCAACACATCCAACCCAGAATGAAGAATGTGAGCAGCAGTCGGGAAAAAAATGTACCACTGTATATTAGTTAGTTGCTCTGTGCTGTGGTTGCTCTGTGTGCTTACTTATTTATAGCGTTATATAATATATATGTCCTGGCAAATCAAGTGCCATATTCGCTGCTATGACAAGAACCCCCAAAGACTCACTAATGGATTCATTTCATATCCATGTTATTGTACTAAAACAGCTCTTGACATGATTTTGTGTACATTGAGTCGTAAAAGAGACGAGGCCTGCTAGACATTTAAAAAGATCTCACTGGAGGAGTTGATGTCCCAACAACAATGCCCTTTTGGCTTGTTTTTGCCCCGGTCTCATTCCCCCCGGCCCGTGTAGCCACTGCTGAGGCAAACATGGTGTGTTACGGAGATAGAGGCAGGGTTAAGCTGGAAAAACACCGTGCTCATATATTCTCATCCAAACCTCAGTTTGGGATTCAAACATCTGTCTTGGATTTTTGTCAACCTGTTTTGACGTTAGCAACGTTGGCCTTTCCGTCCTTGGTTGTCCAACCCCCTGCCCCCGACAACACTCCATATAAGAAAGATTAAAAATAGTAGGTTGGGAAAAGAGAGGGCAAAGAGAAATTCCTTACATCGCAACTTTGGAAAAAATTCTCTCATAATGACAAATCCACAGAGAATCACATTTCCCTCCATCAACTTCCCTCAGGAGTTCATGGAGACCAGAGCAGCTAAAAGTGTGAATGTTGCAAAGTCATCAGAAACAAGACTCCTGCTAATGTCACTCCGTGTCTGCTGGAATAGGCACAATGCTGGCTTCACTAGATCGAATCTATAAAGTGATGATCTGTCAGTGTTGTGTTCACAGGTTGTTTCATGTTTAAAAGTCATTTTCGAGATAGGATTGGATATATTAAAGAAAACTATAAAAAGATGGTGAGGTTTTGTTTTTCTGAAAAGAGTGAAACTAAACTAACTTAAAGTTAAACTGTCTTCATATTATATGGGTATTATTCTGTCGTGAATTTTGGTGATCATTACTATCAGTGTAGTCACCACCAGAGGATAACCAAACTAATGAGAGGAGAAAAAGATGACGAGAAATTAACAAAATTAGGATTCAAAATGTCCATCGTCTGTGGCCGTTTACAAAGCAAACTGATGTTTCACCTCTGATCTTTCTTATTCATACTTGTGCACACACGTACAGTATCTTCTCTGACATGTCAGGTTTCAACTTCACCTCCAAATCAGGCATTTTAACGTAATCAGGCTCAATTGTTGATTTGTTTGCAACATGTCTGATCATCTGACTGCGCATTTCTTGTCATGTCACACTTTGTTGTACATGTAGTGATGTCTGTACTATTCTAACCAGTCAAAATTATGGGCACAATTATTATTAAAGTAATTCTGATAAATTGGAATTTTCTTTTAGATGTTTCTAGCATGCACATGAGACGTAAAGTAACTCAATAGGCTGCATCTTTACGCAGTGTGCTTTTTACCCAGACGGCCTGTGTTTCTCTAATGTCACAGACAGAAACGTCAGTGTCACTGTAGTCTGATTCACCCATAGATGACTCATTGTCCTGCTGAGTGTAATCACATCAGAGACACCAGAGAGACAGATCCTCCCACCCTCCCACCCCCCACTCCCATTGTAACCAAATTCTTTCCATTCTCCCTCCTGCTATCCTGCCGTCTTTTTTCAACATCTCAGTCTCGTCCTCTCTTATTTTCTTTTCAAGTCAAATTATGACAACTCTGTGAATGGTATCCGAAAAACTGACAGGAGATTTCAGACCATCCCTATAGAGGGTGACTCCATGAGTGGTTGAAAAAAAAAAATGTTCTGAAGACCGGGCTTTCTTTCTGATTTGCAATTTTACAATTTCTCGATATCAAACTGTAAATGTTGAGGTGGGATGCAAGCTTGGCAGAGTCATCAATAATCTAGTGTAATTTCTCTCTTCAGTAGACCATCGATTGGTCATAATGCTATTTCTGTGCCTTCGCTGATGCCTTATTTTAGCCTTGAAGACTAATGATTCATTGCTGAGCAGAGAGTGTAAAGATCCTTTCATGTGTATTCATTGTGTGTGTGTGTGTGTGTGTGTGTGTGTGTGTGTGTGTGTGTGTGTGTGTGTGTGTGTGTGTGTGTGTGTGTGTGTGTGTGTGTGTGTGTGTGTCTGCATGCTTGTGTGTCTGTCTTTGTTTGAAAAGGAGACAGCAAAGGGAAACGAAGAGATGAGAGAAAGAGGCTGCCTCGTTAGTTAAAGCTCCTGAATGTGAAATAATCTGCTGGTTTCAGAATAGCTGATAAGATGTGTGCAGTGCGGCACTGCAGCAGCACTTACGTCCCGTACAGTGGTGCTGTCTGTCTATGTCAGAGAGGTCCAAACGCATCCCTGAGTAGTGCCACAGACTTGACATGGATATTTGATATTTACTGAATACTGCTTGTAGAGATAAAGAAAATTGATATCTTCTCTGTCTTATATAAATATGACTGGCTGTCAAAATACCTCACATTTAAGCTTTAGTCAGATTAAGATGTATGCATGCTAGTGAAAGCAGAGTAGTTAACAAATGTTGCCATCAAAAGAAGACTATTTCAACACAGTATATAGCTGGTCAGTTGGTTCGGACTGGAATATCTAAACTACTAGACTTACATCCTGGTATAGACATTCATGTTCCTTAGAGGACGACCTCTATTGACTTTGTTGATTCTCTCACTTTTCCTTTAGGACCACCAGAAAAATCTAAGTTCTCAGAACAGAAATTATGTATTTGACACTAAAACTTACTTTGTAAAAAGATGGTAATGGTAAAAAAGAAGACATTAAATTATTAAATGACTTTTGGGAATATACGCTAGGCGAAGACAGCACATGGCCCATAACTTTAAATTATCTTTTCCTTTGAGGATGAAAGTACAGTTACCACAAGTGAAAATAGATTTCATCAATACCCTTTTAGTGTGCCATTTACCAAGACCTGCTCCCCTCAGCATTTTGACTCTCCATCCTCCATTGATCAAGACAGACTATATTTAGGTTGTTTCTCTCCAGAGAGCCTATCTGGGCCGTGAACCCCAAGTTGTGCTGTCCTGTTCAGTTTTGTTCTTTTTTTCTCCCTGACAGGCTCGCAGCAGCTGATATTTTATCTTTGGTGTTTGTGTGATGCTGCAGAGTCAGTTCCTGGTGCAGAACATGTCCTCGGATGAACAAAAATAAAATAAAAAGCAGTGATACTAATACATCAAGCTACGACAATGACTCATCAACATGTTTTTCCTCTCTTGTAGTGGCTCATGCGCAGGATACACACCACCACTCCACAGAGAAGCCCCTGATTCAGTGCTACAAGTGTGGAGAGCCATGCAAGGGTGAGGTGCTGCGGGTGCAGAACAAGCACTTCCACCTCAAGTGCTTCACCTGTAAAGGTATGTTGATTAATGAAAACAATAATGAAACAATAATGACATTTCCCCCTTTTATAGAATTCCAGTAATGATGTTGACATGCAATTGGTAATTGGTGATTATATGTAATGAAATATGTGGTGTTGGAAGGGGTTTCCATCATTTACTACTGCTTGCTTGAATATTACGATCAAGAGCACCAGTCTTTTGCAAATTAGTAAACAGTTAACAGAAGAAGGAGAATGTGGGAGTGTGAAAATTGGCAGCAAAGTTGTGAAGTCTTAAAATTCATTGCTAATCTGATATTGTCACGATGTATGGTGACAATATCAGAGGACATTTATAGTAGGACATTTGCTTCCTTTCGTTCAGTGTGCTGTCTAATAAACAATAGGTGTGTTTTACAAAATATGACTCTCCCCTGTGATATATATGTTCTGCTGAGGTAGGACAGTTCACAGGTATATGGAGGAGCCTGATGTGTCTTAAGGTATAAAGTCAGAAGCTCAAGTGTATAAATTGTTATTTTTCCATGACTGTCCCAAAAGCATCATAATCACCCAGCTGGATAGGAACAGTACGAGTCCCTAGAGGCCACAGTGTCCTTTCTATCCTCCCCTAAGGAGGGGGACACATGGTGGCATGACTCATCGTCACTTCTCAGACCTCCGTACAGTACTTCAGTTAAAGCACCATCCAGACTGCTATGACAAGTGACAGTGCAAATCGCTCTGCATTTAGCCTTGGCACTGATGCACTTCTGGCATTCTGGCATGATTACAGTGTAGCCGCCAACGTCCACGGCCACGCAGTCTCCCTCTTGCAGACTGAACCTGCCCAGATGATATGCCTGTAGATAATCTTTGACCGGAGCACTGTTATAGTTAGCTCAGTGCAGTGAAGGCCCAGAATATCACAAGCAAACGCTGAGATTAGTATCCAATTCTGTCCTCTACAAGTGGATATATACATGCCTTTGGAGAGTCAGTGGTGATAAAAGAGTGTGTGTTTGCGTGTGTGTGTGTGCGCGTGTGTGTGTGTGGAAAGAAGTAAGCAGTTGCCAAAGAGGACAGCTTTAATAGCCGTAATATCCTTGATTTAAATGTATTTGTGCGGTTGTCTGTCTCCTACCTGTTAGAGGACTAACAATTAACCTGATGTCAGTTGTCGTGGTGCCAGGTTGACATGTGTTTATCTCCATGAAATGGACAAAAGCAAAACCTTTCAGTTTCCCTGAATTCACTTTTATTTCATTTCCATCAGTCGACCCTATTAAGACTCCCAAAATGCATGTTGTGTAACGGCATGGCATCTGTTGAAAAAGCAAAGGTGGCTTGACATCGCAGTCAGAGGCCATCAAATCCACTGCTGGTTTTCTCTCAACTCAGTTAGCTTACAAGCTAAGCCCATCATCCTTGAGCCCTAATGCAATTAAATGTGATTCTCTCTCTCACTCACTCCCATTCATCCCCAGGATTTAGCGGGGCTCATTGCATAAGAATGATTAGGTGCAGTTATCTCAAACATCAAAATATTTCCCCCTCCTAGCTGTGGGGTTTCCCAAATGCAATTAAATTCCCAGGCTCACTCGTGGGTGCTGGAATGTTGGATACAAGACTACCACATTTTTTTTGCTTGTTTATTTTTTTTTTTTTAAGCAATGACTGATATTGAAATTTGATGAAATAAAAGTTTCCCAAATATGATACAATTACACAAGACATGAGGAAGCACGAATGTCTGTCTATGTGTTGGATGAGTCCGCCACTTAGGTCCAGACTGAATTATCTCAACATTTACTGAACAGATCACCATGACATTTTGTTCAGACTTTAATGGTCCCCAGAAGATGAAGCCTTATAAATGTCAGTGGTGATCCCCTAGTGCCACCATGAGGTTGACATTTGTGGTTTTGAGTAATGTGTCTACAACTCCATGGATATTTATGTTCCCCTCAGGATTAATTGCAATAACTTTAGTAAGCATGTAAGTTTTCACATAGCACCATAGGCTTCAAATTTGTCCAACACTTTCTTCCATGACCAAGTTTGCGAAAATAACATTGACATCAACCTTTCGTGTACTTTGTGTTTAACCCGAACTGTCACATGGTCATGCTATGCAATGCTGAAAACTGACAAATCATTTGCCAGCCTCAATGACTGATATCACGGAGACACTGTAGGATTGTTCCTGTATATTCAAACCTTTTCCTCAAGTATAGACTGTCTTTAATGTGATCGCCATCAAAACCCAGTGACACATTCAAATATGTCACACTCTCAATTGTTCCCTAATTTGCATTTCTTCCTTTGATTGTCCTTCATTTTTTTGTCCCGATTACAAGGTTATGTTTGAATGGACGGAAGTTTGTTAGAGCCTGAAAATGTAGTATGAAGTATTTAGAGCCGGTTATCGCCAGAAACAGATCAAGGCTATTTCCTGGCTTGGACAATTGTAGAATTGTTATTGCATTGAAGAGTCTACCTCCACAGCGACAATGAAAATACTTTTCTTTAGAAATCCTGACACAAGTCCTCAATGCAAAGGTCTGTCAGTGGGATTTTCCATCATGAGACAGATGAAAGGGTCTTACTTTATGCTTCACATTGTAACACACAGAGCTGTTAAAATGTTTTTTTTCTCTATAGTTTTTTTTAGTCAGCATCCACTTCATACCATCAGTGAGCTTCTCACAATTACACAGACTAGTAACTCTGAACAAAGCCATTGATGCGTGGAGGAGTTGGCTCGATGGTTGGATGCTTTATGTGTTATACTTTATGGGTGGAGCAGTAAAAAACCTAACTTGCAGAGTGCAAATGTGTGTGTGTGTGTGTATGTGTGTGTGTGTGTGTGTGTGTGTGTGTGTGTGTGTGTGTGTGTGTGTGTGTGTGTGTGTGTGTGTGTGTTTGCGTGTGCGTGTGTGTGTGTGTGTCTCCTGTATAGTGTGCGGCTGTGACCTTGCCCAGGGGGGCTTCTTCATGAAGAATGGAGATTATTTGTGCACACTGGACTACCAACGCATGCACGGCACCCGCTGCAATGGCTGTGGGGACTTTGTTGAGGGGGAAGTGGTCACCGCCCTGGGGAAAACCTATCACCCTGCCTGCTTCGTCTGCACCATCTGCAAGTAAGACCTCCAATCTTTTCACGTCACAATTATCAGCTGACAAACCCCAGATCAACCAAGAGAGACTTGATTGTGAGTAATTACACAAAAGTCCTCAACAAGCTGTGAATTTCCCTTGAGAAAATTGCGGCCAAAATAATGACTTAATAGGTGCATTTAAATGAACGGAAAGAAGGTAGCTCAGTGTTCCTCGTTTTGTATCTGTGGCCCAATTTTACCAGAGTTTTCACATTATTTTCTGTTATAGCTATCAAGTCTGATGTCTTGTTGACCAGTTGTTCATGTCACCCTGCTTGCAGACGACCATTCCCTGCTGGGGACAGGGTGACCTTTAACGGGAAGGACTGTCTGTGTCAGTACTGTGTCGAGCCCATGTCTCCAGGACCAAAGGACATCCTGGGCTCCAGCAGTAAGTGGACCATTAATTAGACTATTTTAAACACAGCATTTAATTTCACATTATGCTATTTTGGCATTCGCACAGGTGTTCGCCGTACAATTTAAACTAAAAGTGTTTAAATTGAAGAAGATCAGAAAAGTTTTACGAAATGAACAAGAATGGCACGTCACATTTAAATCTGCTAGATCCACATTTTTATTTTCATCTGCACCAAATTGCACACACTCAAAGATATCAGTCTTCTTAATATAGTTCATCAAGATCCATGTTTTTTCCTTGGGAAATCTGTGAAAAAAATAACGTTGCCATGTTAAAGAAAGTTTGGCTGTAGCCGGGGTGCCTCAGTGGATAGAGCAGGCGCACATACAGTATACTGTGAGGTTCATGCCTCGAGGCAGAGGTCCAGGGTTTGAATCCGACCCGTGACGATTTCCTGCATGTCTCCCCCCCCCCCTCTCCCCTTTCTCATCTAGCTGTCCTGTCAAATTAAAGGTGGAAAAAGCCCCAAAAAATAATCAAAAAAAGAAAGTTTGGCTTTGGAAGTGCTGGTTGGCAGATTTTGAAGGGAACAATCTTTGCTATTTCCTCCTGTTTCCAGCAGCCAGTGAGCTCAGTAGCTGTGGAATAGCATCATTTTGAATGTACAAATGTGAAAGGGGAATCAATTAATTTTTTCTCAGCAAGATAGTAAATATCCCTATTTCTCAAAATGGCAAAATAGAAGACAAAAAGAGGTAATAAATAGTTAATCGTCTTGTTCAGTGAGTGTGTAAAACTCTTTGGAGCTGGTACCACTCAGCAGTTCCACATAAGGGTTAAGTACAGCACAAAATTGTCTTGGCGGAGCTACCCTGCAACTCAGTTATGGTTGAAGACTGAATGCTGGAGATGGCATCCATCAGGAAGTTCCTCCACCCTTATTCTCTTCTTCTCTACAAACGCAGCCTCGTGTTCGGCCAGCCACGTTCCTTTATGAATCACGCCAAGACAGGCCTTGCTAAATAATGCATGGCCATGCATTTCCTCTCCTCTGGAACAGGGAACGTGCAGCCCTCACACCCCTCCTCTTCCAGCTCCTCTCATCCTCCCTCCTTCTCTCTTTCCCCCTCTTCCTGTTCTTTATTTCACTCTCTGTGTCTCTCCCCCTGTCCCTCTCAGCCCCACCGGTCTCTCTGTTGGCTTTTGAAGAGCTTTTAGACAAGGTCACTTATAAATAAGGCATGCTGATTCTCCTCACGTCGTCATCGCAGCCTCGTTATGCCTCAAACAGTTATTGTCCCCCGTGGTTGCAGTGGGCTCTGTGTTGCTTTCATCCTCTTCATTAAAGAAGAAATGACGAGAAGATTGTTCATTTAAAAATCAGCATCCTGCACTTTTAGAGCCTCTGGAACCTACTTGGATATGGATGGAGCTTTTAGAGCCATGCTAAGAGAGATGTGGAAGATAGAAAGAGGCAGCTGTCATTACATCGCTGCTGGCCCTCTGTCACCATCTAGTGTCTCGGCTCAGAACTAGCAAAAATGTCTCACTCCTTGCATGCAGTTATTTACACCCTGGTTGTTATTGTGAGTCCCTAAAAATGCTGTGGTTTTTACATGAAAAGAAACTTTTGTGTGAGGTTTAGATTAGTCTAAAGGTATTTCCTTGTTCTCATATGATATTTCTGTATAGTTTTTGTTGCAAGAATACTCACCTCTGAGTGTTTTTAAGCCATAACGCTTTTGCTCTTGACAGATTGTGCAGGATGCGGTCGAGACATTAAGAACGGACAGGCCCTCCTCGCGTTGGACAGACAGTGGCATCTGGGCTGCTTTAAGTGTAAGGCCTGCAGTAAAGTGCTAACCGGGGAGTACATCAGCAAGTAAGCAGCCTTCATCTCTTGTAATTACAGGCTTCTTTGGTCAGACTCAGGCTTGCATAAGGCTCACACACTATGATATTTCAATGTCAAATTCCCGGGGGTTTAAAAGCCTCTCTTTCCTCCCAGGGATGGCGCCCCCTACTGTGAGAAGGACTACCAGATCCATTTTGGAGTTCAGTGCGAGGCGTGCCATCAGTTCATCACAGGGAAGGTGCTTGAGGTAAGAAACACACAGAGAATCACATGTATTTACTGTTACCGCCTGATTGGCTCCTTACAGTACAGGCTGATGTGTCTCTGTGCAGCTGCCCATCTGATGAGGAATTTATAATATGCTTCTGTGAACAGACTATTAATATTGCGCCAGGATTTAACATGCATCCTGCCTGAGGTGAGTTTGAAAGAATTAGAAGGGCACAACGACTATCACTTGTTTATTTGAGAAATACAATTTGGAAGCTATACTTGAAGTTTCTAAAAATGTTTTGCATTATGTTGATTTAAATATTGTGCATAAAATTTCGCGGCTAAAACATTTTGACGTCCAGTTGTAGCATCTGAATTCTGCTTACCACACAGACAGAGGATGTTGCACTGGAGTGAAATTGTGAAATGCGTAATATCTTCAGCACTGAGCCAAATAAACTCTTGACATGACTGTATTCAACTTAAAGATTAATTCAGTGCAGATTTTTTCAAGGTTTCTCCAACGTCGCCTAAATACACATGCATGCGCACACTCAAACAAGCAGGCGTTGCCACAATTTACGTGAATATTACATAAAACACCTACCATGAAGTGGTCATTGTTCATTAACACTGTATGACCATGCAGCTGTTCTGAAACTCTTGTTGAAGGATATTAACGTTGTCTGAGCTGAGTTTATGTAAAACATTGTCAACAACTCTGCCCTTCACTCCGTCTCGTTTCACTTGTCTCTTCATCAAGCGCTGGCTTGAATGTTCTGCCGACAGTGATCCAATCAGACACTGAGTTATGTGTCATTTTACATAGTGGTATGAAAATGTCACCGCTGGCCAGCCAGCCAGGCTTACAGTAATCCAACTCTACGGCAGGTCTTTTTGACAGTGGGAAAAGGCCTTGGCATCTCACCCCTGAGTTGCTGCCAGTGGATTAGTGCAGCCAAAGCCACACCAGCCTGTCTGATAGTCTAATCATTGACCCAAGAGCCATGAGTAATACTATGTTGCCATTGGTAGACTTGCATATTGTCTGCTTCCATGGGGGTGCAATGTGAATGGCTCATTAATGCAGGGGTAATTAAAGTAGCTATTAAAGACGGAGAGGGATAGGGAGCGTATTTAATGGCATACTACACATATAGCAGCAGAACCTTTATCATCCCTGAGAGGGAAATTTCAGTTTCACAGTGGACGTGAGGGGAGAATTGGTTAGGAGGTGCTGTTAAGTGCTCGCTGTGGCCGTTCTGTAGCCGTTCTGTAGACGTTCCCGATAAAGTGAAATGTAAAATGCAAATATTAGTCAGTGGCTCCGCATCTCTGAGTGGCCACTTGCCTGTTACTGAGGGTTGTTATACAGCAGGCAAAGTTTTATGTGGGTATTCATCATCCCCGGTCAAAGTCACACAGGCTATGTAATGGAGCACTCTGCATGCAAATTGCCAAATTAGTGTAGATGGGAATTGAGCCACCGTAGACGTCAGATCATTTCACTGGATTGCATTTTGCAGGTTATCTTAAAGAGGAACAGTCAGTTATGTGTGAAAGCAGGTTGACTGTGTCAAACTGGTTGTTGTCATGGTTGTCTTATTTAATATGAACATTCTTACCGTTTTTATAAAAGATATATGACTGGAATAAATTAAATGACTTTACATTGTTAATATGTTATCATGGACTTAAGCTCATTTACTAATGAACACACAAACTATTTCCATGATCCTGTTGTTTAGGGCAATTTCATCGGAACATGTTCACTTACAACTGCCTAGTGCCACTGTTTCTTTACCAGTTCACAGAATCTGATAATAATAATAATAATAATAATAATAATACTAATAATAATAATAATAATAATAATAATAATAAATTTCATTTATAGAGCCCTTTAATTGCTAAAAGCAATCTGAAACTATGACTTGCACTGACAGAGTTTTGGTTTAAGCGCAAAGAAACGAGAGAGCCGAGAATACGTATAGAGCACTGGGTCAGCTCTTCTCTCTCTGCTCTCTACTTCAGGTTTCAACCAATCTACAGTTTCCCTGTGATGACAAGTCGCTGTGTGCGCTTTTGTGTTTTGCAGGCAGGAGATAAGCACTACCACCCCAGCTGTGCGAGATGCAGCCGGTGCAATCAGATGTTCACAGAGGGAGAAGAGATGTATCTGCAAGGTGAGCAAAGCAACCTTTGTTGTCACTGTCACATGAAAACCTGTCACTGCACATTGGAACTGAAATGAGTGACTGGGTAAGCCTCAGGAGCACTTCATGAAATGTGATATCTTACTGTTATTTGTACAACAATCATGTGAATTTATGTAGCTTAAAACCATGATCTTTTATTGTGTGGTTGTGATTTATATTTGCTCATATATTATGATGGTGACACTGCATTTTTTCATTCTGCACTAAAACATTTCAATGATGTGCATATACTTATATTTCCGTATTCTCTTTTCCCTCTCAGGATCAACAGTTTGGCATCCCGGCTGCAAGAACACGACCAGAACAGAGGAGAGACACAGGGAGCGGGTAGGAATTTGGGCGTCACTGACTCCATTGTCCTTGACCTTGTCTTGACTGAAAGCACCTCTCTGTTCACGTCTCATGACAATGTTTGACTAGCAAAGACAGAAAAATGCAGAGTATGTAGCAGGGGATTCTTCGTGTTACCACTCTGCTGATCTGTCAAACCGTTTAAATAATTTGCCTATTTAGGTGATGTTGTGTGAATGCATGGTTTTCCATGTGTGTGTGTGTGTGGGTGTGTGTGTGTGTATAAATACTCGTTCATATGCATATTACATGTGGACATGTCTGCTTTGATGTGTGTATGTGAACTGTGAGTCAGGCTGGAGAGGCACAACCCCTGTGTGATGTCCTGTGTACCCCCCCTCTCCCTTCCTCCACAGTTATTGCCTCCGTCCCTCTTATTCCTCCAAAAAACAGAAAGGCAGGTACTGTATTCGCTATTGGCTATGAGATGGCATCATCCTGTGTTCCACCATATACTGTACATAGGACACAATGCACTGTTTGCTGCCATCTGCTGGAGACAGCCTGCAGTGCCCTCTGTGTGTGTCATGCGGAGCCATTCAGTCTTATACTGTGCTCATATCAAAGGTGCATGAAACAAATACACACATTTGAAGGAGCTGTCAAGATATCACAGATGAATAATTTATCTTTTTCCAAAATCCCCATTTAGCCATTTGGTAAAAAAAATGGTCATTTAATTACACCTCATTCAGACCTGCTGCTGCCATCCAAACTGTTCATTTCCCATAAACAGGCATGGGGTTCCTAAAGGACATCAAATCACAGCGCTACAGCACTCATTCACTTTGCAAAAATGCAAATGAATGGCCCAATCATGAGATGACATGTTCGTATTTCAAAGGCACTTCATGTAATTCGTGAAACATAAATATATAGCGGTTACAGTTCCCTCTCATCGCTCATATAGTGTTAAGGCCAAATGGTGTAATGTGTGTTTGGGTAATTTTTACTGTTGATGTGCATATGACAGGGGGCTGTGGATCGTGGGAGACCGACTGCCTGACACACGCCGTTTTGACTAATAGCCACTTGTGTGTTTTCCTTCTCGCAGCCTACGAGGTCGTCATCTGAGAGCATTTGTTCCCGACCTGGTTCAAGCATACCTGGCTCACCGGGTCACACGATCTATGTAAGATATGACACAGACTTACATGTATAATTACCTTGTGCTGAGACTGTGAGCTGTTCTGTCTCTCTAGTCAGAAATGACGTTACCCTTTTTGTCCTAACCACAGTTTAACAGTTGCACCTTGTTCATTAATAGTATTACAGAAGTAAAATTTCCCTTTGGTCTTGTCCATGTGTACATGTTTGTTTTTATTTGTCTCCCTAGGCAAAAGTAGACAATGAGATCCTTGATTACAGAGACCTAGCTGCTATTCCAAAAGTCAAAGCCATTTATGACATTGAGCGCCCTGATCTTATTACCTATGAACCTATGTACACCACCTCCCTGGATGAGAGAGAGGAGAGACAAGAGAGTGTGGGAGAGGTAAACACACAGGCCGCATGCCTCTTTCCTGCATGCACACTATCTTTTGTGCAAATGATCCTCTGTTTTGCTTTGACATATGTTTTTCCTTTCTGTAAAAAACAAACAAACAAAAAAAGAGAGATTAATGAACAAATATGAGTCTCTAAAGATTGTGTGATGTTTTTTATACAAGCCTTTGTGCAGTACTGAACTTCTGTGTCCCTCGCAGCTCCACATTGCCAGGAGGGAGCGTTCCCCCTTGCCCGACGACAAGGTAAGATACGTCAGAGTGTGCTGATGATGACATATGACCCAAAATTGCAAAAAGGAAATAATGGTGTGCGAGGTGTGCGTCACATAAAAAGGAGGCCATGAGCCTTGTAGGAACAAAAGGTGGAAGATCAGCAGATAAAAGCCCTGCTCAGTCAGACATAGTGGTGCTGTCATAGGCTGTCAACACTATGATACTGTGATATTTGTGTCTGTCTGTGTGGAGCAGTCTAACACTTTCTCGATAAAGTGACAAAGTTTTAATTCGGACTTGTTTGATTCTTTGTAGTCCTCAAGGAACATGTCACCAACCCCAACCACTGAGGTGAGCATCATTTTGTCAAATTTACTGTCCCCTGAATTCACTGTAAATGGCGTACAGTATGTGATGTAATAACATATCATGTGTGTGTGTTTGTGTTTGGTCAGGTTACTTATGACAGGAGGGAGCGCATCCTCCAAAGGTCCACTAGTCAGGGTTCCATAGGATCACCAGTTTATAATCGCCATGGTTACACCCCGACTTTGTCACGGTCCCCGCAGCATTTTCACAGGCCAGGTGAGTACCAAGTGTGTGTGTGTGCGTGGATGTGTTTGCGTGTGTGTGTGCATGGATGTGTGTGTGCATGTGTGTTTGTGTCTGTGGTGGCGATAAAAAGTGATTGTAGGGTTTTTATTAGGTGTATCGGTGAGTTATTTACTTGTCAGTTAGATGACAGTTGTTAAAACACTGTGGATGAGTTCACTGGCCCTTCACCTTAAGGTTCTCCCTTCCCTCTCCCTGATATCTCTACCACTTTAAAAGTAAACTTCACCAAATTGACTCTGGGTTGTTATGCTATTGAATCTTTTTTCTTCTTGACGTCATGAAAAGAATACTCATTTCTGCCGAATAACAACCTCAAAGTCAACACAATTTCTCCTATTCTTTTCCATTCAAAAGTTTGATTTGAAAGTGTAATACTCTTTACTCCAGTTTCTTTACCTCTTACTTTGGGTTGTCTATTATTTCCTTTTTTCTACATTTGATTCCCGTATATCTTCCTTTTCTTATGTCCCTCACCTTCTTACCCTCTACTTCCTTTCCCACGTCATCCACCTCTGCTGCCTGGTCCTGGGGTTTTGTCCCCTGTCCCACACCCTCCCTCACTGCAGAGGCTCTGACAGGCATGCAGAAGCTCTGCTCCTCCCTGTGCAGTAACAGTGTGGGCTCCAGAAATAGTGACTCCCGCCCTACCTCCCCTTTCAGACACCACTTCCTCCCCCATAGCCAAGGTAAGGGCCTCAGGACTCAATTCCTTGCTACCCACCCCCAAAGGCAACACATCATCTCCATCGTCACCTAGGATGCCCATTCCCCTCAGTGTCCTACCTGCTGTTCTGGACCCATCACCATCTTTCATCACATTAGAACTGCCATCCTGGAATCCATGCCTTGGTTAAACCCCCATGGCCAAAGCACGGATTATTCTTCACTAACTCACCTTTGACTAACACTGCCTCTGCCAACGCTACTGACAGGGGTTGTGTTAGTGTTTGTGTTTGTGTTTGCAGATTTGCATGTACTTGAGAGATAGTAGTAATCCAATATCCAAACTGACAATTCCCTGAATATCTGATCATGATTGACTCTCTTTTTAGCATCTTCAGAATGAGTCTCCAGTTTTTTAATATATATATAAGTTTGCCTTTGCATGCTTGGAAGTATTCACTTCTTAACTTTAATTCAACCATGAACTCATATACAACAGTCGAACAGACTTTATACTTCATGACTAATAACGCATCTACCAACCCTTTTTATTCTGCGCTGGCTTCCTCCGCTTTTGTAACTTCATCTTGCACAAAGTGCACAGCTCCATCAACTGCATTTATCAGGACCGGCCAGAATGTTTCCCATCTGCTCAAAATTACGTCGACTGGTCCCGTCGGTCCCTGTGTGTTACAACGTTTCATACTGTGGTTCCCCTTTAGTCTCCCTGCTTATGTTCTGTTCTTGATTGTTCTCACTGGAGGCACTGACCCGCCAAGTGGCCGGAGCTCTCCACTTCCGCTCAGGCCCGACAACCGGCCGGTCACCCCGCCTCTCTCTCTGACCCCTAAACATTTCCACCTCCCAGGTAGGAGCTGGAGCGCACCCTGTCACTGCTCTTCCCTTCTATCTATCTATGTATCTATCTTTCTATCTATCTATCTATCTAGCGATCTATCTGTCCATCCATCCATCTATCTATCTATTTATCTCATTATACTTTATTTGGGATCAGCTTTTGCTTTTTCCCCTCTTCTTTCAAAACTATACAGATCAATCACAGGAAGATGGTGCCATTTAATGTATGTTGTCAATGTTAATGTAATTCCAATGCAACATGGCTTGGTGTTGAGATTCTAACAACAATTTTTTGTTTTTGTTTTTACAATCAAGGTATACTCTCTATACTTAGTAAATGTCTTTTCTGTCTATATTTTCATGTTTTCAGATCAGGGGAGCAACATCTACAGAAAACCACCCATCTATAAACAACACGGTACCTTTCCTATCAATTTATATTTATTGGTATAGTGTATTATGCTGTAAAAGGATAAGGGGAAAATATCTTTCTTCTGTGCTTCCTTCTCCAGATTTAAAACCCTTCGTCATTTGAATAGAAATGATGATTTGATCAAAAAATGATCCACAAATGAAGTCAGGTGTATGTAAAAGTGCATGCAAAGTTAGCATGCGAACACACAAGTCTAAAAGGAAGCTAAAAGTAACGGATACATGGTTGAAAGAGCTAAAAGTTATGAAAAAATGGTTAGCAAAAAGGAGATATAGGGTACATATAACTAGCTAAATATAATGAATAACAGGTTGAAATATTTGACTAAAAGTATGCCAGGTCAGTTATGTGAAAACATATCAGTTGTAGAGCATTTGGAAGGTGGAAGGTGGGAATGGATGATGGATATCTGACAGGACTGTACCTCAGAACAAAAACACGTTGGGAACCACTTTGCACTTATGTTATTGAGCTGGACTCTTTCCTGAAAGCGTTTTTGTCAGTCATCTGAAACTGTGTATTCATCTAACCATGTAGTCACCCCCCCAATGTCAGTGTATGTGCACTGTTTGAAGTCTGTCTCCTCTTCTGTCTGACCTGGAGCTTGTTTTACACTGCACTTTGTCCATCTTAACAAGTCACAGGAATAATGTTCGAGTGAGGCCTTTCTTAAAATGAGGCTGTGTAACTTTTGCAAAGCGTTGAGAATTTCACAATAATGACACTTGATTTTCCAAGAGTGTACTGCCTGTCTTTCTCCCTCCTGCATCTTGCTGCACTCTGCCTGGACATCTTTACCTTTCTGCGCTCCCACCTGACTTAAGAAGTAGGATTACTCCTTTGAATTGGAAGTATACATATCAAATGTAACATGAAATAACTTATATTGCTATCGTCAAAATGATTAACATTAACAAGCAGTGACACAACCAAGGGACAACGCAGAATCCTGTATTGTCCTGCCTGTCCCAAACTTACTACAGATCTTGCATAGAGAACCCTACACCAGGTATTAGTATGATAACTATAAAGCAGAAAGGAAGGTAAAGACTTGGATATTATGTTACATGGTTAACTTTAGATATGTAAACAAGATGATACATCAAGGTAGTAAAGTCATACAATTTCCACATGCATTTTGCATATTATAACGCGTGCAAAATGAAACGATGGAAGCTGAGTCAAGGGCAGTGTGACAAGCACACTATCTCCAGTCATTATGTCTCTTGTCACCCAAAAGAGATCCCAGGATGATGCCCGATGGGCCTGCTACTCCCCCCTCTGTTTGAATAGACCCAGCATTTGTCAGCGGGACACATCCATGCCCACAAAACACAAAAAAATAATAGATGCAATTGCAACTAGCTTCCGGAAAAAAAACCAACACCCTGTTGCAGCCAAGCGGGTATTTAATTACAAGATGAATGCAAACAGACAATATCAGATCCTTTATGGGACAGAAGGCTGATCTGAGATGTAAGGAGAGATATCACGTCACGTGTCATTCTAATCAAAGTCAATTTTTAGCCTGAACTATTCAAGAGCCGTGTGCCGTGCTCGTCCTGAAGGCACGCCACTGTAAGAACGGCGATCACTTTTGAACTAAACTTTTCATTTGCAAGAGTCAGAATGTGTTATTTCATTTCTTTTTCAGAAGTTACATAGTCTCAGTTTAAAATGGATCTGAAAAAAGTTTCCAACGGCATGAGAACATTTGTTTCCTTGTGTGCAAGGCCCGGAGGCTGGACTCTGACGTGATGTTTCTCAGAACAGGTGTAATCTTGCCTCTGGAAGAAGTCACTTAAAATCATTCTCGTTCAGCGTCCTTAAAACCACACGGACTACCACACGCTGGCAGTTTTTAACCACTTGTTTGGGGAAGATTAGAGTTTGGGCTCTATCCAATATTCAGTGACTTGTTAGGAAAGACGTGTTTTGCGTTGTAGATGGCTTCTATTTTGATAACCAAGATGAACCGCGACGAAATCGATCGGATGGTTCTGTGATGTTAAACTGTTGGTTGAGACTGTGACCCTCACACTGATAGATCAGTTCCCATGATTACCTACCTAGATACAGCTGCCATAGCGAGTCAAAGCAAGTCGGCTGATGACATCATCAGATCCGCCACCTTCCCCGCAGCCCATGCTCCCTCTCTGGATGACAGCTCACGGAGCGAGGGCGGTCGAAGGCCCTACTCTCTCACTGTCTTAGGTACAGTAGGCTCCTGATGGGTATGCTTGCACTGCTGCCTTCAAGCGGTAGAACAGACACTTACCACTACCCAACTCTTCTTGTCCTCAGCTCCGGCTGCGCCGAAAAGCTCAAATGCATCCCTGCTTCTTTCAGAGCACCCGCCGTTGTTCGGGCGTTACAGTCTTTGCCTTTGAGTTTTGCTTGCACAAAGCCGACGCGTTGGTTTGGTTTCTGTTGCAGCCACATTATTTTCTGCTTGAGGTAGTATCAGTTTTGCCACTTTGGTTCACTTGGTGCGCCAGCTAAACACAATAGTGCCACAAATGACTTGGACAGAGATAACTGAGACTGACTTCAAACTGACTTTTGTCTGTCTGTCTTACATTGTGCCGTTCTGTGTATTTGACATCCGGTAAAATCTTGACATGACGTCCCTCATGTCAGTGTAGCCAAATATTCCAAAGAGTCCCCCTGTTTGTCTGTCTCGTCAACTCTGTCTCACATTTGTGTTCTATCGTCCACCTATTTCATTTACTGTGTGCGTGCCTCCGTGCTCCACAGTCTTGTGAAGCAGCTAAAGCTTCCTGTCATTCTCTAAATTTGAATCCGTCAATGAAGCATTTCATCTTGCTGTATTAAACAAGTACAGGTGAAGCATGGTTTCTGCTAGAGAGGCGTGTGCGTGTGTGTATGTGTGTGTTTTCATAGGTATATGTTCTGTAACTTCTTGGGGCTTTTGTACAGCACCCATAGGCACAGAAGGGAGGAGACGATCTAGAGAAGAAGAGGAAGAAGAGGCCTTGAAAAGAAAGCAGCTCCAGGAGGAACATCTCAGCAAGGTCGGCGAAATAACAGCCATTGTGACCAATGTATATACACACATGTTGTTATTATAGCAGCAGTATATTCTACATTAATCAGAAAGTTTCCTTAACACGTAAAGTGGTAATCTGTATTTAGATACCAGGTGCCTGAGATGAGAGGCATGCATGCTTTGTATTCTTAATGTTTATTTCATAGACTGATGCTTATATAAACTGTAAATGATTTTAACGTGTGTGTGTGTGTGTGTGTGTGTGTGTGTGTGTGTGTGTGTGTGTGTGTGTGTGTGTGTGTGTGTGTGTGTGTGTGTGTGTGTGTGTGTGTGTGTGTGTGTGTGTGTGTGTGAGTGTGTGCGCGTGCGCGCGTGCATGTGTGTGCGTGTGTGTGTGTGTAGATTCAGTCTGGCCTGGGAAAGCTCATTTTGAAGGAGGAGAAGGAAAAAGAACAGATCAGGGAGCGTCACGGACGTAGCCTCTCCGCTCAGCGCTACGACACCAAGACCAACTGTGACGCAGGTACAGAGCAGCTTCATCAGCTAATAATCTTTTTTTTTTTTTTTTTTTCGGAACTAAGAAGCACAATTTAATTTCAAGATCTAAAACCACATATAATTGACCAACTTCAGATCCAACTTCTCCAACAAAAACAAACTCTCTGCCGGGCTATGGAAGGAACGGGCTACATCGGGTGAGACCTCGCTCGTACCCTCTACTCATTATCAACATGATTGCTTCTGTTTATCTAACTCACACGTACAACCATTAAAAAACTAGAATAAACAGAAATTTCTTCTTAAATACAGTATATCTTGGCACCAGTGCCAGAAACACTTATTCTGTCTATGTTGTATACACAGTAATTAAGTCTGAAATAACATGCTTGTCCAAACCAGGCAACTAAATGCCCCATATATCAGTGGTGATGTGTTGTTGTCTGTGCTCCGGCAGCCCCAGTCCACGGATTTTACCCAGTACAACAGCTATGGCGACATGTGTGGGGGAGGCAGAGGTGAGAGCTCCTACCAAAACATGGCTATTCAGCATCAGTACTCAGAAATGGCTTGCTACATGTACATAAATGGACATGCATTTTGGAATACTTTGGCAGAATTGTTCACACAATGTGTCGCCAGGGACAGCAGTGTTTTGTCAATAGTAGTCTGTCAGGGGGAATTCGACAGCAAAACCATTAACTGTGAGTCTCATTTTCTGTCCCATTTTGTCCTGCAGAGTTTCAGGTATGTCTCTCATCTGCTTTTTCGTATGGCATGCTTCCTCCCCTTGCATAATTTATTTGCTTGCTCATGGGTCGAATGCACACTGCCCACGTGCTTGCATCACTGTTTGATTAATCTCAAGTGCCCAAACATGCACTGCCCAGTAGCTGAACCAGTGAACTCTAAATGCAATGTACAACCATTGCCTCATCTCTTGTTCTGTGTGTTGTTTACCAGTGTTATGGCTTAATGTCACATTTAAATTCATATGGAAAGAAATAAAACAAACACTACAGAGACATTCAGAAAACATGTAAACGTCTGCCCATTTTTAAAACTAATTGAGCATTTGAATAGTGTCAAAGCTACTCGCTCCATCCAATGAAAACTGTGCCCACTGTCATTAGTGGACATATCCATGCCATTAACCCTGCAGCCCCCTTCCACTCTATTACATTTGTGTATGTTCTATTCTTTAGCACATTAAGGATGGCCGTGCAGCACTTGCAAGGATGGACAGGGGAGTATCTATGCCTAATATGTTGGAACCAAAAGCAAGTATCTTCTTCTTTTTGTACTGATGACAACATTGTAATCCACACTCAAACATGATGGAATATTCTTTATATAAAAATGACGCTCAGTTATTAAAGTGCCGTTTTTCATTGTACATAAAGATCGATTTAGCGGCTTATTTAGAGAGTCAACCGTTGAGAATTAAAAAAAAAGTGTGGGGACATTGGTGGAAGGTATAGGAGATTAAGAAAAAAATATTTGAACTGGAAGTTAAAGACTCACATTAGCCAGGTTCCTGAGTAAGCATGCTGCTTCAGGAGCTGCCGAGTCACTTGAGCGCTTAGCATGCTGGCTTCTCCATGCTCATCTGCACACAGCTGTGACCTACAGTGGCTGGATACTGTATGCAGCATACAGTGGAGAATCCAATGCCCAGATTGTCATCCAAACAACTCATATCACTATATACTGTGCGTAGTATATAAGGGAGTGCACACGCAAAACCTTGTGGATATGAGTTGACTCAAACAACTTCTAGTTGCTTATTATTGAGCATTTCTGCTTAAAATGCAAAGTATCATTTGCCATTTAAATCTTGTACAGATGGGATTAGTTATTTGGAAATATAGAAGAAAAATGACATTACTGATGTTGGTTCTTTTTTTAGTTTGCATTAGATTAATCTAAAATAGAGGCTTTTACAGAACTCATGTTTTTGCCCTTACCTAATCTATTGCACGTTTTCGACACCCCCAAAAAAAGTGTGCACACCAAAGCACCCCTGCATTCCTCTAACAACGTTTAAAAAAAGAAACCCCAGCTCTCACTCCCGGTCAGCCTCCTGTCACACACCTGTTCTCCCACCCAGTGTTCCCTTTGTCTCAGTCAGAGTCTCCAAATTTTATAGTTGGGCTGAATAAAAATGATTAGTGAGGTTTTTAAGCTTGACTCTATAGCTCGTAGGTTTGACCTGTTCACTGATCAGTGTCTCCTTCTGAAGGTGTATCCCTATGAAATGCTCATGATAACCAGTAGAGGGAGAGCTAAACTGCCCAGGGATGTGGACAGAACCAGACTGGAGGTATCAGTTTTCCACCCAACTGTCTGCAATTGATACTGGATTTCTCTACTTTGTGTAAATAGCATGTTACACAAATACAATTGTAGCAAGGAATGTGCAGTATCCATTGCTTCTTGTAATTTTTGCAGTGACCCTTTTTATGGCTTTGGTGCTAACCACAAATACCCCCCCTCACCCTCCCACCCTCCCCTTCTTTGTTTCCTCCACCTTTGTTCTCAATTCTAGCGCCACTTAGCACCCGAAACGTTCTTTGACATCTTTGGAATGGAGATCCAGGAGTTTGACAGGCTTCCCCTGTGGAAACGCAACGACATGAAAAAGAAGGCCAAGCTCTTCTAGCACTCAGAGCGGCATGCATATACTGTACATTCATCCAGATAGCACACAACAACTGTAATCTAGATGTAGGTTTTGGTTTATTTTGTTTTCTCTCTGGTTTTATTTTGTTTCATCCTGACATTATTAAGGAAGCCACAAACTGGACTCTTTGTTGCTTTGACGCCTCCTGAGACTGCGAGCTGAATGATTTGTCCAGTTAGACTTGCAAAGGAATGGGAATCTCTTCCATGTTCAAAAATGACAAAGAATGAGAATGAACGATAAATAGGGTCATGTTATTTGGTTTGACTGCGCTCGTTTTACTTCTTGCTTTGCTTTGAGTGGAACTGCTCTCCTTTCTTTCTTGCTTGTTTATTCTTACTATTCGTTGCTGTTGAGTCCTGTGGAACTTTGTAAGTACAGTAGAACCTCATGGCGCCATTACAAAATGTCCATGCTTGTAGCTTGAACATGTGTCAGCTTTCCTTTGCTTGGGCTGAAACAGTTTTAGTCCAAAGTTTGCAAGAATCGGCTCAGTGAGTCTTGGAATAAAAAACAAAACAAACCCTGGGAAAGCAGTCAGCTGACCCTGTTTTTCCAGATCGACATGGAAACGAATGATCCAAGCACCTACACATCATCAGTCTCCTTCCCCTGGCTACTGTTCATGCCAAATATCCATCTGACCCTGACAAAAAGAAAATGTCTCTCTTCTCAGGCTCTCATAAACATGGCAGACACGTTCCCTTTACATGTATTGGAAGTACAAATCTTAATATATTTTATTGCCATATCCAACATAATATAAACCATCAATTAAAAGAACACATAATGTAAGAAGCAACTGTATTTGAAAGTACTGTTTTATAAATGAAAACCCACACTGCCATTTGTTGTATTGAAATCTAAGCCAATAAAGCTTTAAATCACCACAAATCATATGATCCTCGGCTATACCAAAGGTACCCGCCGCCTCTTTTCTGTTCTCTGTTTTCTTCTTTGCATGTCACCAATAAACACACTGGTTCAGTGATGAGATGTGACACAGGGTGAGAGGTAGTCTGAGGACTTGTTGACTTTTACGGGGGCGAATCAGATGGTGGAGTCTTTTGACCTTCGATACCAAAAATACTGATTATTTGGAGTCCCTGTGAGGAAACATGTTTTTAACTCTGGTGAAAATACTTATATTTATGAATACTTTTCATATGCAAGTATAAATACATACCTAATCGCAGATTGTGCCTCGGAAGACCATATCCCATTTACAGCTAACCATGCGCTGCATATACAATATAACTGACCATTTTCCAAAGCAGGCCAGTTGACCAGCTCCTAACATTGTAAAAAGTCTTAATTCAAGCTACAGGGATTTAAAACAAATGTAGCAATTTCAATCTTGCCATAGAACAATAAGGCACCACTGTGAACATTAAATAATTCTCTGATCTCCCAGTTATCTTTTTGTGTTAACACAGTTGCAAGCAGTGATTATTTGATGCATTCAAGTGCAAGTGGGGAGGCGAGGTGAGAGACTTTGCTCACATGTCCAAGTCTTGCATTTGTTTCTATCTAATGCAAGAAGCTACCTAATTAGTTTCCCGCTGCTTTTTATGTCCATTTATGTTGTTTTAAACCTTTTGGTTTGCATTTCCAGTAAAATGTTTGTATATTCATTGAAGCAGTGCTACAAAGCAGCTAACTCTCAATAAAATTATTTTTTTATTGATTATTCCAGAGATTTAGCATTGCACCATTACAAGTCAGGCTCACGGTTAACTTTGGGGGGGGGGGGGGGGGGGGACCATAGGTCGTCTTATTTTGTTCCACGTCTCCCTAGTTTTTGCCTAAATCTGGTGTCTACGTTACCAACGAGGCAATATGACTGTTGACCTTCTGGTTGGAGGTTCCCAAGTGTTATGCTAGAAGTGGTAAATGTTAATACCTTGAGTTGTTGTCCGCCTCAGTCAGTGATGAGGAGCGGACTATAGAGGTCTGGATAACTCACTTGTTTCTAACGCCACACACTCAGAGGTTTTATTTATTTATTTATTTCATTTTCAAACTTGTAATCCTCAAACCCTAAACAACGCTGGTTAAAAAGGTGAGATAGTTTGAGGACATTTATCAGACATGGTGTGCAGCTCCCTCTGAGCAACAATAGACTTCATGTCACATTGATGGTTTAGATTTGGTCTACTTACATAAACAATGTTTAAAGTCTTTCCAATTTTAATTTCCATGTTTACTGAACTGCGTAATGACTCCCTGAAGAGCAGGGAAAATATATTTAAAGATCTTATCCAGACAATTTATAAAAAATACTCTTCTTCCACAAACAAATTCAATAAACCAGTAAAGAATTCTTAAAATTGCCCCTACCCCTTATTCTCATAAATATGCAAATATAGGAGTTTACCACTAGATGCAATAGATCTCCCACTTCAACTTAAAATCGCTTGGCACTGGAGGTTTCAACACACTGACCTTGTGTAACTCGGCACTTCCAAAGCGAGTCGTCATGTTACCAGATCACCCGGTGCACTTGTCAAACTAAGATGGATGGTGATGACAGAGAGTGCTTTGGAAAATGGTCAACAGTGGTGTAAAGTATGAATCCATTTCTACTGACAAATAAAGGGAAAATCATATGAGTATGGTCCTTCAAGAAATACAAAAATAAAAGGAAGGGGATAACAACTGGGAACTTTAGAAGAGAGGAGAAATAAATCATACTCCATTGTACCTTCATAACCGGCACCGTGAAGTAGAAAACAAAGGTTCCTTCTCAAATGTAGAGCTACGGAATTTGAATAATGTCATATGAGGAGAACAACTAGAACCAAGTAATGTAATACTATATCATATATATTTACTGTAGGTGGATCAAACACGATTAATCTTGAATCTAAAATGAGTAACTAAGTGATTATTTTCCTGATTCTTTCAATTACACAGTAAGAATATGGAATCTGGGCTGTATAATATAGTCGTGGCTGTTTGCCCTTTAATCACACAAAATGAATACGTTATGCAGGCTGTAATATTAAGTACTGACTGTTCTCCTCTTTAGTTTTTCATAACACAATAAACAGTTTGGTAGCACCAATTTCTTTGGCCAAAATTCAGTTTTGCCAGGGCTGTACTTAATATTTATAATTTATTTGTCCTTTCTACCAAGTTATTACCGCCCTGCTCCCCATGATCTTGCTAGTAGTATCTTTAAGCAACTTAATTGTATAAAGACACAAATTACACTGTAAATCATGGGCTGTTTATCTAATTTTCCCTCTGTGGGAGGCAGTTCAACAAACACAGACACACTACACTGTGATGGGATGGTTTTCAGCTTGATTGAGTAAAAGCCTGCAGCGCTCTTACAAGAAAAGTCAATAAGAGACTGAAGACAGTCAGTCGATCCCATAATAAACTGCTTCTGCAGCTGCACCTCACCCCCAAAAAAGGTTCTAACCTCACTGGTGTTAAACAGAGTTTTGCTGAATGTGTGTGCAACCCTTTCTACAGGAGACATTAGAAAAGCATCAGGAGTGTCTAAAGAGGCAAAGAGAAGCAGTGAAACACAGACTGAAGAAACTAGCAGCACGGCAATCAGAAATCAGTGTAAGTTCAGACTAGCCAGTGTTGAAATTTTGCCACAACATAAAATCTTTTTGTCTTTGTTAAGAAATCATCTTTGTAAATAAGTTATCCTGCAACAAAAACACTGACACTATAATTCCACCTATGATCAGGCAGTATAATAAAATCATAAATGCTTATGCCTGACTCAGAAAAAGTCCTCTGTGATAAGGGACAGCATCATCAGGAAATATCAGGAGATCCAAGCCGTCCTGGATGAGGACCTGAGGATGACCCTGTCCCACCTGGAGATGGAGGAACGGGCTGCAGTCTCTGCTCTGGATGGTCTGATGGAGAGGAACTGTTCTCTTATCCAGGAGATAGAGCAGGACCTGGCCAGGCTCACTGTGACACTAGACCAGACCGATACAATGGTGTTTAAAACTGACTGCTGCAAAATCCAGTGGATCAAATAGGATTTACATTCTCATTTGTGAACTAAGTGTTGTGTGATATTGATTTTTCTGCTTTTCCACAGTCTTTCTTTTCATACCCTGAGCAGCAAGACACAGAGACAGTGGACAGGTAAGGACTCAAATCATAACTTATTTCTTTTAAAAAGCTTTAATTTGGAACAGTGGAGCAAAAGTTGATCTTTCTCCATATGGTCTGCCTCCTCCAGAGTGATGGATCTGCTGAGCAGGACGGACCCAAGCAGTGTGAGCCTGGACGAGGCTAAAGCTGAACAGATACTCAGCCTCACCAACAAGATGCTTCTGCTATTCTGCTCACAGACACCTATAATCCAGAAACTCGTCAAGAGTTGTCAGTTCACATGAAATTTATACAGAACTTATTGGACATCCTTAGCATGTTGCCTTTTCTATATAAAAATGTGAAACATGTGTCTCCAGATTCCACTGAGGTGTGTCTCGATGCAGAGACGGCCCATCCAAAGCTGATCATCTCCCACCAAGGGGACCGCGCAACCTACACAAACACGTGGCAGCAACTTGAGGACCAGCCTGGACGCTTTGACACCACCCTCAATGTCATCAGCTTGCAAAGTTTCAGCTTTGGACGCCATTACTGGGAGATTGATGTGACTGGGAAAACCTACTGGGAGCTGGGTGTCACCTACCCCACCATTTCTCGCAAGGGCACCACTGAGGACTGCTGGCTGGGCCGGGGGGACGAGTCTTGGTGCGTTGAGTTCTTTGATGGCGAGTATACAGCCTGGCATGGAGGGGTTCCCCATCAGCTGCCTTTCACAAAACGCTTCTGTCGGATTGGTGTGATCTGCAGCTTCCCTGCAGGACTAGTGACATTTCTTGAGGCAGACAAAATGGCGCCGCTGTTCTCGTTCTGCGCAGGAACCTTCTCAGACTGCCTCCACCTGGCCCTGTGCCCTGGTCATGACCACAACGGCACCAATGCAAATCCTATCGTAATCTGTAATGCTCCATCTCCTACCAGTGATCTCTGATTAGCGGCTAGGATTATGATTCCTTATAATCAAGTTAAATTACTACACATTCAATACAGTATGTTTATTTAACTTTCAGATAAACATGAAGACATATGCACATATACATATGCACATATATAGTATGTACATTAGGTCCATCTCAGGAAAACATTTAGCTAATGGGTCACCCACGATAAGAAGAGTTATACAGGCGAATAGACGTGGGTTTTTTTTATGTGCTTGGGGAATAAATATCCCATCTGATTAAATGCACAATTTCCAAACTTAGTTTACTTACCTATTTATTTAGACTAACTATTATAAGTATGTTATTTTTATATATATATATATATATATACATATATATATATATATATATATATGTATGTATATATAAATAGCTAAATGTTTTCCTGAGATGCACCCAATGTACGTAGGTGGATCCAAAGTCTATATTCAATCAAACAATGGGCTCTTTGCAAATGTGCCCTCTGAGCTTTTGTGTTGAATGTGAGTGCATGCTTAGCCTTTGATCAAAAATCATTTGAATGAATATTAATATAGTATTTCAAAGGGGGAAGTAAGTGATTTTGATTTTGCACAATTTGTTTGTTCATTAAACGTGGTTATGAAGAGTGTTCGTCCTGTTCCTATTATAAAATATTCAAGAGCACAGCAAAAATCATTAAGACTGACTCAGCAACCAGGATGGATGCCAGACAGCCCCCACTGAATCAAAGGTTAGTGTGCTAATATAAATGTTTGGAAGAGATTGATCATTCTGCTCTTCTGGATGTCCTCTGATCCTCTGGCATCATGAACCTGAAGCTCTTCTTCTTTTGCCTCTTCTTAGCGGTGCTGTTCATACCTGCTGATGTATGTATTTACTGTATGTAATGTATTATACAGCAATTGTGCATCAATAAGCAAATGTATTGGCTCACATTTACATTGTTGCAATGTTTAATTATGGATTTCGCTGCTAATAAACCGACAGCAGAGCTTGCTGTCCATGTTTTTGTTTCAAAAGATGATTAATTCATTCAGATTTTACAAAGCAATTGCACATCATTTTTCTTATCATCATGATTCATGTGTGGTGCTGTTTGTGTGGTGCTTTTTTAAATTTAGCTGAAAGATAAAAAGGACAAAAAACATCCTCGTCGGCATTATGATGAGGGAACTTTGCTAATTTGGAATGATAGACTTCAGAAAAAGAGACCAATGTTCAAGGACATAATTAAAGGTAAGTGCTTCTCTTCAATTTATAATTCAATATAAGTAGTATTTTTTATTTAGAGAAAAGCTAAATATAAAATACATACATACAGTATGCATTTGACATTCAGTGTTTCTTTTTGACTTCACAATGCTTCACTGTAAACAGCAGTGAATATCGGTCAACTAAACCTAATATATGTGCAAGGAGAGAGGGGTAGATAGCAATGCTTTATACCTAATGAAAAAAAAATATTGTTTCAGACTCCTACTTTTCGATCGATGACGGAGCTGCTAGCGATGGTGATGGTAATGGTGATGGTGATGGTGATGATGATGATGATGAAGACTGGCTTTATAAACTTCAGAAGCCAGAAGGTAAGAAAGTTATCTCTCAGGTATTCTGACCGACTTAAGTTTAGGTTTTCACGAAATGTTGTGAAGCTGTTCCACGACTGTGTGTTTATAATGATCTGGTCTTTTGGATGAACAGGTTCTTTTAAACTGTATCAGTTTTTAGGAGTTTATCTGGCGAAATCGCTCCAGCGTGCAGGCGAATTTGGCAGGAGAACAAGATTCAGGCCATATTCCTAACACAAAATACTAATACAGATCTGCGTAATGTTGAATGTGCAGGCTACATTGCTTTGTAAAGCTCTTGTGTAAAGTTTGTTTCTTCCTTGAACTTTCTCATTTCTCAGGCCTATGCAACCCAAACCCTTGCTTACACAATGGAGTGTGTGAGCAAAAAGACAAGACAAAATTCAAATGTGACTGTCCCAAACCTTTCAAAGGAATGAGATGCCAAACAGGTTTGGAAAAAAATTATAATTTAATGTTGGGCTGCAGACTTGTCATTTCTGCACAATATAAAATGAGCAACACTGAATCAATACTACAACAATTCTCTTCATCTTGTATCGTTTCAGCTAAAAACAATTGTCGGAAAGGTTTATGCGGGCGTGGTGAATGTGTGCTGACTTCAAATCATCCATTTTATGAGTGCAAGTGCAAGGAGCCCTTCCAGCCACCAGACTGCAGAAGTTGTAAGGAGTAGTTCTTCATCAATACTAGACAGGATACCTCTTTTACACTAATTCCCATAGTCCCTGGAAGCAAGCTCACACTGTGTACTGTTTTTCTCCAAAGATGAATATTGTGACCCTAATCCATGTAAAAATGGTGGACGATGCTTCCTCGTTGGTATGGACTTTCATTGCCTCTGCCCTTCAGGGTACAAAGGAAATGTATGCGAAGTTGGTAAATGCTACGTCCTACATTATTTTTTCAGTGTAAGATATTAAGCATAATTACAACCCAAATGCTGATGAGTGTGTTACATATCATAGGCCCAGATGACTGCTATGTGGATGATGGAGAGTCGTATCGTGGCAATGTAAGTGAGGCTGAACCTGGGGACGAATGCCTGTACTGGAACTCACACTTCATCCTGGACAGTGGAACTAATCCCTTCACCTCATTTGAGGACAACGATGGACTTGGCCCTCACAACTTCTGCAGGTCAGGAGAAAATAGATAAGTGTATTCAAACTGCAGACAACAGCTACAAGGAGATGTTCACTCACTCATTTTCTATGACACAGAAACCCAGATGGCGATGCGACGCCCTGGTGTTTCTTCAGAAGAGGCCGCAGTTTACTGTGGGACTATTGTGATGTGAGGGAGTGTTCTACACCAACAGGTCAGCTTTAAAACTTCAGATCGCTTTTTTATTATGACAAAAAACAGTTGTGTTATCTTCTTCTGTATGTGTTTTCAGATGTGTCGCCAACTGAAATTATCCCCCCAGTCCCTGATCCCACTACTGCAAAGCCACAACCCACAAAACCTGAACCCACAGCAGACATCAAGCCAACAACTACCCAACTCCCAATGACTACTAAACCCCCAACAACTGAAAAACCCAGCCAGGCTCCTCAACCTTCCCCTGTACCCACTGATGGTCCTACCATCCCCGGCTCTACTGTCCCACCAGAACAATTCTCTACCTGTGGACAGCCTCAGCCTGAAAAGCCCCTTACTCGAATTTTTGGGGGTCTGAAGGTCTCTCCTGGGGCCCTGCCCTGGCAGGTGTCTTTGCAAGTGAGACCAAAGGACACTGACCGGGACTTCAGACACATCTGTGGAGGAGTTCTCATTGCCAGCTGCTGGGTATTGACAGCCGGACACTGCATGTAAGCACAATCATAATGACTACAAATCTGATAAAGAAAAGAAAAGAAAAAAAAGGTTTCTATAGTAGTCTGGAATAGTTTATCCATATGGACACAGTCTTTATCGAATTGTACGTTTGTGTTTGAACAGAGAACAAAATAAGGACATGCAGGTGGTAATTGGAGGTCTGTCACTGGATATGCCAGAATACACAGAGCAAACCCTACGAGTTGAAGAGGCTATTGTACATGAGAACTACACGGAGACTCCTACAGCTGTATACAGTGACAATGGTGATCCATATCTCTCTTATATAATATGAAGTATGCACTGACAGTATCAACAATATCAAAATTTAAAAAGAGCATGCTGAGAGCATCTTGATCCTTGTTTAGTTAAATAAGAATGGGATGTGAGAGAATCACCTGGGCGAGTGTCAAATAGTCTAATGTGTAATGAAATGATTGATGATACTGTATTTGTAGTCCATGAAGTAAAAAGTACAAGAAAGTAAGTACTTAATCATTGGATGTGTGATTTTGTTGTTACTTTTATCTGCACTGCTTCTCCAAAGCCTTGCTGAGGCTGAAGGGTACTGATGGAGTTTGTGCCAACGAGACCCAGTTTGTAAAGACAGCCTGTCTGCCCGATGCCCAACTGCCTGATGGGACAGAGTGCACCATTTCTGGATGGGGTGCCACTGATAAGGGTAAGCATATCCAGCCGCAAAATAAAAGACTTTTGATTTCATGATTTCTGGTTTCTTTTTTTATTTATTAAAGAACACTTTAAAGCTTGGATTTTTATTTTCAGGTGACTAATAAAAAACTGGATGCATTTATTGTTATATTTGGCTATTTCTCATGTGTCTGCAGCTGCGTATGGTTCCCACCACCTGCTGGAGGCCAATGTTTTGCTGATCAACCAGGACAAATGCTCTGAACGCGATATTTATGGCAGCGCCCTGGATGATACCATGTTCTGTGCTGGCCACCTGCGGGGAGGGGTGGATTCCTGCCAGGTTAGTGGAAGAATCTGGCTAGTTAATTCCCAATATGTGAGCAACTTTTCTGAGCATGTTATATATGTTCTGACAGCCATGTGCAGTAGTACATGTTCTATCTGGTCAGCTGTTTCCTCTTGTTTCAGGGTGACTCTGGAGGACCACTTACTTGTAAACTGAACAATACCAGTGTTATTTATGGCCTGGTGAGTTGGGGAGACCAATGTGGGAAGAAGAACAAGCCTGGGGTCTACACTCGGGTCACTCACTTCCTGGACTGGATCAAATCAAAGACTCAAGCAACATTTCCATCAGCAACATGCCATGGTTAATAAGGGAGCTTTTGAATTTTGTGCAGATAAAACTGCTATCCTGCTTTCAAGGCTATTTGATACTTACAAAAATGTAGTCATTGACTAAGCATTGTCACTTCAGTTTAACTGGATAAAGCATCACTGTCTGTGAACATTAAATAGCTCTCTGTTCTCCCAGTTATCTTTTTGTGTTAACACAGTTGCAAGCAATGATTGTTTGATGGATTCAAGTGCAAATGGGGAATAAAGGCGAAAACTTTGCTCACATGTCCAAGACTTGCATTTGTTTCTTTCTAATGCAAGAAACTACCTAATTAGTTTTACCCTGCTTTTTAAATCCATGATTTCCTCTTGTTTATCCCTTTGTTTTGCATTTCCAATAAAATGTTTGTAAATCCATGGAAGCAGTGTTAAGATAGATGGTGATCACAGAGAGTACAGAGATTTTGTGTGTAATTTTTTGGCATGTATCAGGCAACAATTAAATACTGACTGGTTCTTACTGGTACTTAAATGTAGGCACAGTGGAAGGAAACACAACTCAGGGGCAGAAGAGGGATAACAACTGGGAACTTTAGAAGAGAGGAGAAATAAATCACACTCCATTGTACCTTCATAACTGCCGCCGTGAAGTAGAAAACAAAGGTTCCTTCTCAAATGTAGAGCTATGGTGCTGCTGTAACGACCAAATTTCCCCATTTTGGGACAAATAAAGGTAAATCTTATCTAATCATTTCTTATGGAAGTTTAATAAAGTCATATGAGGAGAAAAACCATAACACAGTAAGAATATGGTATGTGGGCTGTATAATATAGTCATGGCTGTTTGCCCTTTGATTACACAAAATTAATATGTAAGTTCAGACGAGTCTAGGTGCGTTGAGTTCTTTGATGGCGAGTATACAGCCTGGCATGGAGGGGTTCCCCATCAGCTGCCTTTCACAAAACGCTTCTGTCGGATTGGTGTGATGTGCAACTTCCCTGCAGGACTAGTGACATTTCTTGAGGCAGACAAAATGGCGCCGCTGTTCTCGTTCTGCGCAGGAACCTTCTCAGACTGCCTCCACCTGGCCCTGTGCCCTGGTCATGACCACAACGGCACCAATGCAAATCCTATCGTAATCTGTAATGCTCCATCTCCTACCAGTGATCTCTGATTAGCGGCTAGGATTATGATTCCTTATAATCGAGTTAAATTACTACACATTCAATACAGTATGTTTATTTAACTTCCAGATATACATTAACATATATGCACATATATATGCACATATATTGTATGAACATTAGGTGCATCTCAGGAAAACATTTAGCTGTTATAGCTAAATGTTTTCCTGAGATGCACCTAATGTACGTGGGTGGATCCAAAGTCTACATTCAAACAAACAATAGGCTCTTGGCAAATATGCTCTCTGAGCTTTTGTGTTGAATGTTCAAATCATTTGAATAAATATTAATATAATATTTCAAAGGCGGCAGTGAGTGTCATTTTGATTTTGAACAATTTGTTTGTTCATTAAACGTGGTTATGAATAGTGTTCGTCCTGTTACTATTACAAAAAATTATTTTCAAAGAGCGTAGCTAAAATCAATAAAACTGACTCAGCAACCAGGATTGATGCCAGACAGCCCCCACTGAATCAAAGGTCATGTACTTACACAAATGTCTGGAAAAGTGTGAATGATCTGCCAGGCAGTGCACTCTCATTCTACCCTTCTGGATGTCCTCTGATCCTCTGCCATCATGAACCTGAAGCTCCTCTTCTTTTGCCTCTTCTTAGCGGTGCTGCTAATTCCTGCTGAAGTATGTATTTACTGTATGTACTGTATTATACAGCAATTGTCTGTCAATAAGCAAATGTATTGGCTCACAATTACAATGAGGCCATGTTTGATTATGGATGTATCTGCTCATAAAACTGCAGCAGAGCTTTCTGTCCATGTTTCTGTTTCAAAAGATCAATTCAAAATCTGAATTCATTCAGATTTTACAAAGCAACTGCACATCATTTTTCTTATTATCTTGATTCATGTGTGGTGCTGTTATTGGAATTTTTCTTTTTTTTATTCAGCTGAAACAGAAAAAGGACAAAAAACATCATCGGCATCATGATCATGATCATGAGCATGGGGTATCTGGCCATGGTAGGAGGGGAAAACATAACAAAAAGAGACCATCATTTGGGGACATAATTAAAGGTAAGTGCTTCTTTTCAATTCATAATTCATTATATGTAGTACATTTATGTATCTATTTGACATTTAGTGTTTCTCATTGTTTTCACAATGCTTCGCTGTAAACAGCAGTGAATATCTGTCAACAGTACCTAATATATGTGCAAGGAGAGAGGGGAAGACAACAATGCTTTGTACCCTAATGGAAAAAAAAATATTGTTCTAGACTCCTTCTTTGAGATCGTAGAGAGAGCTTACAGCAATGGTGATGACGATGATGATGATGATGATGAAGACTGGCTTTCTGAACTTCAAGAGCCAGAAGGTAATAGAATTAACTCTCAGGTATTCTGTCCAAGTGGAATGGCTGGACTCCATATGCAGAACATGATGTCAGAGACGATGAAGTTTTAAAGATTTTAACAGTCACCATATTAATTGAAAGCAGGTGAGAATTTCCAACCAGTCTTATTTTACAGAAATGGCAGGTTGTGGAGCAGGCAGAAGTCAAAAAGAGTCTGACTAACAGATTTGGACGTGTAATGAGGCAGAGCAGGCAAGGTAACGGAGCTTCAATGTACAAAAGCCTAGGAATTTGGCCGAAACCCTCACACTACTGTGAGTTCTTAGTGATCTGGTCTTTTGGATGAACAGGTTCTTTTAAACTGCATCAGTTTTTAGGAGTTTATCAGGTGATATGGCTCCAGTGTGCAGGCGAATTTGGCAGGAGAACAAGAATCCGGAAGCCACTCCCAGCCATGTGACAGACAGACAGAAACAAAGACCACACAATTGAACAGAGCACAGCAGGAATGAGGGAAAGGGATTTAGGCCATATTCCTTACATAAAATTCAAATACAGATCTGTGTAATGTTGAATGTGCAGGCTACATTGCTTTGTAAAGCTCTTGTTACAAGTTTGTTCCTTCCTTGATCTTTCTCATTTCTCAGGCCTATGCAACCCAAACCCTTGCTTACACAATGGAGTGTGTGAGGAAAAAGGCAAGACAAAATTCAAATGTGACTGTCCCAAACCTTTCAAAGGAAGGAGATGCCAAAAAGGTTTGAAAAAAATATAATTAAATGTTGGGCTGCAGACTTGTCATATACGCACAATATAAAATGAGCAACACTGAATCAATACTACAACATTTCTGTTCATCATGTTATCGTTTCAGCTAAAAGAATTTGTCGGAAAGGTTTATGCGGGCGTGGTGAATGTGTGCTGACTTCAAATCATCCATTTTATGAGTGCAAGTGCAAGGAGCCCTTCCAGCCACCAAACTGCAGAAGTTGTAAGGAGTAGTTCTTCATCAATACTAGACAGGATACCTCTTTTACACTATTTCCCATAGTCCCTGGAAGCAAGCTCACACTGTGTACTGTTTTTCTCCAAAGATGAATTTTGTGAGCCTAATCCATGTAAAAATGGTGGAGAATGCATCATCAATGGCAATGACTTTGACTGCGCCTGCCCTTCAGGGTACAGAGGACGTTTCTGCCATGTTGGTAAATGCTACGCCCTACATTATTGTTTTACTTTTTTCAGTTTAAGCATCATTACAACCCAAATGCTGATGAGTGTGGTACATATCATAGGCCCAGATGACTGCTATGTGGATGATGGAGAGTCATATCGTGGCAATGTGAGTGAGACCGATGATGAGGACGAATGCCTGTACTGGAACTCACACTTCATCCTGGACAGTGGAACTAATCCCTTCACCTCATTTGAGGACAACGATGGACTTGGCCCTCACAACTTCTGCAGGTCAGGAGAAAATAGATAAGTGTATTCAAACTGCAGACAACTGCTACAAGGGGATGTTCACTCACTCATTTTCTATGAAACAGAAACCCAGATGGCGATGCGATGCCCTGGTGTTTCTTCAGAAGAGGCCGCAGGTTACTGTGGGACTATTGTGATGTGAGGGAGTGTTCTACACCAACAGGTCAGCTTTAAAGCTTCAGATTGCTTTTTTATTATGACAAAAACAGTTGTGTTATCTTCTTCTGTATGTGTTTTCAGATGTGTCGCCAACTGAAATTATCCCCCCAGTCCCTGATCCCACTACTGCAAAGCCACAACCCACAAAACCTGAACCTACAGCAGACATCAAGCCAACAACTACCCAACTCCCAATGACTACTAAACCCCCAACAACTGAAAAACCAACATCTACCCAACTCCCAGTGATTACTATAGCCCCAACAACTGAAAAACCCAGCCAGGCTCCTCAACCTTCCCCTGTACCCACTGATGGTCCTACCATCCCCGGCTCTACTGTCCCACCAGAACAATTCTCTACCTGCGGACAGCCTCAGCCAAAAAAGCCCCTTACTCGAATTTTTGGGGGTCTGAAGGTCCCTCCTGGGGCCCTGCCCTGGCAGGTGTCTTTGCTAGTTAGACCAAAGAACACCAACCAGCAATTCAGACACATCTGTGGAGGAGTTCTCATTGCCAGCTGCTGGGTATTGACAGCCGGACACTGCATGTAAGCACAATCATAATGACAACAAATCTGATAAAGAAAAGAAAAGAAAAAAAAAGGGTTCTATAGTAGTCTGACATAGTCTTTATTGAATTGTATGTTGTTTGTTTTTGAGCAGAGAACAAAATAAGGACATGCAGGTGGTAATGGGAGGTCTGTCATTGGATATGACAGAATACACAGAGCAAACCCTACGAGTTGAAGAGGCTATTGTACATGAGAACTACACGGAGACTCCTACAGCTGTATACAGTGACATAGGTGATCCATTTTTCTCTTATATAATATAAAGTAGGCACTGAAAGAATCAACAATAGTGTCATGTGTAATGATATGTTTGATGAAAACTACTGTATTGGTAGTCCATGAAGTAAACAATCCAAGTAGTGAGATTGTAAAAGTACAAAAAATTGACTACTGTGGTTTTGTTGTTACTTTTATCTGCACTGCTTCTCCAAAGCCTTGCTGAGGCTGAATGGTACTGATGGAGTTTGTGCCGAAGAGACCCAGTTTGTAAAGACAGCCTGTCTGCCCGATGCCCAATTGCCTGATGGGATGGAGTGCACCATTTCTGGATGGGGTGCCACTGAGAACTGTAAGCATATTCAAACGCATAATAAAAGACTTCTGATGACTGGTTTCTTTTAGAGGCACTTTTTCTTAAGAACCTTTTAAACCTTGGATTTTTATTTGCAGGTGACCACTGCCTCTTGATGCATTTATTATTATATTGGTTATTTCTCATGTGTCTGCAGCTAAATATGGTTCCAACCGCCTGCTCGAGGCCAATGTATTGCTGATCAACCAGCACAAATGCTCTGAACGCAAGATTTATGGCAGAATCCTAGATAATACCATGTTCTGTGCTGGCCACCTAATGGGAGGGGTGGATTCCTGCCAGGTTAGTAGATGAAACTGGCTAGTTAAGTGCACACTTTCATTCACAATAGGTGAGTAACTTTTGCATGTTATATATGTTCTGACAGCCATGTGCAGTAGTACATGTCCTATCTGGTCAGCTGTTTCCTCTTGTTTCAGGGTGACTCTGGAGGACCACTAACTTGTAAGCCGAACAATGCCAGTGTTATTTATGGCCTGGTGAGTTGGGGAGACCAATGTGGGAGGAAGAACAAGCCTGGGGTCTACACTCGGGTCACTCACTTCTTGGACTGGATCAAATCAAAGACTCAAGCAACATTTCCATCGGCAACATCCAAAACAGTGTAGCAAAGGCCCTGGTTAATAATGGAACTTTTGAATTTTGTGCAGATAAATCTGCTATTCTGCTTTTAAGGCTCCTTCATACTTACAAAAATGTAGTCATTGACTAAGCATTGTCATTTCAGTTTAACAGGTTTTTATCTATTACATATGGACACAAGCTAAATCTGAAATCTACTGGTCATCTAATTTTCATATTTCCTTTATTTTTCTTTTGAAACTTTCTTTTATATTAGTCAGAAGGAAAAACACACAATCGATTTGAAATGTGACTCCTGTGAGCCCATTGTGGTAATCAGGTGGTCCATCAGATTCACATTAATCAGGTGTCTCAGTTCACCATTCCTTCTAGAAACAGAGACAAATGCATCAGTGTTCTTAAGCAGTGACATGACTTTCACAAAATGGTGAAAAATGCTACCGCTTGTTCGTTACTTCGGCCATGAGTGTCTCTTTATTCTGTTCTGCGCCTTCGCGTCTTCACTTCATGTCTTCACCGGGCCCATGGGTGGCAGAACTCGTAGTTACACCCCTGATCAAGACAAGAGTCACAGTGCTTGAATGTAAAAAACATCTTAAAAACCACAGATGGCCATGAAATGTACATTTTATTTACACAAATATAAGCTGCCTGTGGCATCCTACTTTTTATGGATTTGTCTTTGAGTAAGTGAATGCTTGCGGTTTCTACTCCAAATTCAACAAGTTTCTTATTTACCTCACCACTGTTTTTAAAGCTGATTATTTCATGCAAGGTTCAGCCGCAAAATAAACCAAAGAGAATGGATATTGTGTGAACAGTGTTATTTGGCCCCCATGTATATTTTTTTTGCTATGAGGCAGCAGCTCTGTTGGGCCACTGACATGTGAGAATGAATGAACGCATGCCCTTCATGGTCTAGTAACTGAGGGTCCTATTATACAAAGAAAAAGCCAGGAGTTTACACACGGGTCATTTACTTCCTGAAGTACATGCGGTCAAGCATGAGAGCTGCTAAGCTGCTGAACGAGTTGCTAGACTTTAGCACAGAAAAGTGCTGCTTGACTATGCACCCGATATCACTTGATTAAATATTTACTTTGAGAGGACAACTGCAGACACTGGAAAGGTAATATAGGAATGACTACATGACTAAAGACAAGACTAAATAAAAAAAAAAGGTTTCCCTAAACTATAATTATCCTACTTAACACCTTAATATGTACAGGAATACATATTTTACAGAATGTAAAAAATAATTTTAGTGACAAGACAGAGTTTATGATTGACCCCCAAGTTCACTCTTTATATCCATCAGTGTTTACATGCCACTCCCAGGGGTCCTCAATCCGAAACAATGTAAGAGGCTGTCTGTTCAGTCCATTCACGTCAATGCATGGATTTAACATGGGGTATAGTGGCTCTGTGCACTGCACACAGAAAGTGTGAAGCAGCGTCATTGCATCAGCATCGTAGAATGACAGCTCCCCCTTCTGGAAATTGGTCAGTATGCCCAGCTTTCTGACTCTCTTCCGCACTGCCAGTTGCTTCTCTAGGGTATCATGTAACACTAGGTACTGCCCATCTTCATGGTAGATGCACCAGGATGTGTTGTTGACACGCAGGCTGGAGGAACTCTGACTTGGTCCATCTTTTTTAACTGGCCCAGTAGTCACACCTATCAGCCAGTACGGTTTCTCCTGGACAATGATCTCCCAGTAGTGCTGGCCAGAAGCGAAACTCTCCTGAGCCAGGACACTGTACTGGGAGTCATATGGTTGAAGGCTCAGAGCCTCAAGTGCAGGCAGTCTTCTCCAGTGCACTTGCTTTCCGTCCGGGGCTATTTCCAGTTTGGGGTGGGCTGTCTTGGAGTCCAGAGCAGGAGAACTTAGATCTGCAAATAAAAACATTCAACATTCAGCACACAACTAAAGAGATAGTGGCTGTTTACTCTAGATTGGAGACCATTTGATTCCTTACTAACATGACCACATTCGTGGAAAGTGTTGGGACAGAGCCACAGAAAGGTCATCCACCAGCTTCTCTACTGTTCTCAGTTTCTCTGGGTCACACAGATCTCTGTCTACCATCTGGATAGGTACTAAATCCAACGGGTCACTATGATAAAAAACGAAAACCATTAACAGGCACAAATCATAGTAAAAGAAGCCAATAAGGTTGAAAAAAAGAAAAAAGAAAAGAGGAACGAGATACTGACCAAAGATTCTGTGCTGTGATTTGCTGTTGAATATAAACAATAATGTACAATTGTAAGTATTGCAATCCAAGAAAACAATTTTGCTGAATTGATACAACCCTTTCATGCTGTCACAGTAACACACTGTCATCACATAGGTAGCTACCTGCAGGAATCGCAGATCATTTGTGTCGTGGAGGAGCAATTTGCTGGAGGCGCGGAGACTATCTATCTCTTTCATCTGGGCCTCCAAGATGCCCCTCTGGGCGTCTAGCCACTCTGTCATGTGTGTCTCCTCTGCATGTATAATCTGCATCATTAGACGTTCATCACCATCCAGCACGACACGAATCCTGTTGTACTTGTCTGAGATTCTCTCTCTGAAATCGGCAGCAGACTTCTAAGAAATAAAAATTTACATTTTAATAGGAAAATAAATTCAAGAGGGAAACCAATGAATAAAAACACAGATACAAATAGATCTCATATTGATCTTACCACCGTTTGTGTGTACAGCGACTCTACGTCCTTGATTGCAAGTTCTGCTTCACTTCTCCTCTTCAGCAGTTGATTCATTGTGGTCTCTAACATGCCCTAAAGACATATAAGAAATATAACAGGCCTATGGAAAATGAATACCCTGACGAGGAAATCAAACAATTACCATGTCATTAACCAGAAAATGAAGCACGCAAGTCAATGACAAAACAATTCTCATATTCACCTTGAAGTGTGCACAGGCTTCATGGAGTTGAGACGCCTTGTGGTTCTTGTGCACGCCAACCAGGACACACAAACAGCACACAGGGACCCTCTCCTCCATGCAGAAGAGCTTGAGCTCATCACGGTGCTCCCTGCACTTCAGAGACAGAGGATCTCCCGTAACCTCCACAACCGTGTGCTCCCTGAGAACAGACCTCTGCTTGTGCAGCAGGGTGTGAGCCTGGCACAGTGAGGCGTCACAGGTCAGACAGGTGCTCACGGCCACGGATGGCGTCTCTATGCAGTGGTCACAGTGGATAGTAGAAGGTGACTTAGGTTCCCTGCTTGGACTTGTTGCCTGTAGCGGTGCTGTCGACAGCCTGTTAGTGGTAAAGTCCTTCACTTTGGTTTGAAGACTGCTGTTTATCTCCAGCGTCAGGTCAGAAGGGAGGAATATCTGACACTCTGGACAGAAGGTGGGGCCTTCATTTAGCCCATCTGTTTCCCAGACAGCCTGGATGCAGGTGAGACAGAAGTCATCTCCACACTGGAGTGTCACTGGATCTGTGAAGAAATCCTGGCAGACGGGACACTTCAAAGTTTCCTCAACAGTCCCCATAGCTCTGCTGGCACCTGCTACGGCAGCTCAGTGTGCTCCGTGCTCCTAACCTTCCTGCTCATGAATGTTTCACAGGCCTCTCTTGGCATGCGCATGCCACTCATGTGCCTAAGTGTCAGATTACAAAAGGATGAGATGATATATTCCAGGGGACATTTCAAACCATGGACTTCAGGGGACCACACAATCGAATGGCAAGTTTCCTACAAACCCTGTTTGAGCAAAAATAAATGAACATTTGAACATTATTTGTCCTAAATGCAGTTACATTTAAAAACTGAAATAAATGAATAAATAAATATAGAAGTTAGTGTGAAAATTAATTCTTGAAAAGTGGTTTGACAAAATAACCTTAACAAAAGGGCAAAATGTTCCCCTTTTCAGGGGCTTATCTCTAGGTCTTCATCAGTAAATGGAATTGCTGGGCTGCATGTGCATGATGTGTTAGAAAGTGGACTTTGAGTAAAGATTGTTTTTAGAGAAAAATATTCTTATTTTGTCAAAAAAAAAATCTATTATCAATTCATAAAATCTTCCCGCAACACATCCATGGACCCTGTGACTTTACTTCCCATAGCTACGTACGTAGTGTCCGCCCATCTAAAGTACTATTTTTACGTACGTAGTGTCCTCCCATCTAAAGTACTCTTTCTACGTACGTAGTGTCCGCCCATCTAAAGTACTATTTTTACGTACGTAGTGTCCTCCCATCTAAAGTACTCTTTCTACGTACGTAGTGTCCGCCCATCTAAAGTACTATTTTTACGTACGTAGTGTCCTCCCATCTAAAGTACTCTTTCTACGTACGTAGTGTCCGCCCATCTAAAGTACTATTTTTACGTACGTAGTGTCCTCCCATCTAAAGTACTCTTTCTACGTACGTAGTGACCGCCCATCTAAAGTACTCTTTTTACGTACGTAGTGTCCTCCCATCTAAAGTACTCTTTCTACGTACGTAGTGTCCGCCCATCTAAAGTACTCTTTCTACGTACGTAGTGTTTCTCTCAGCTTTCCATTCGAACGCATCCAGACATCTTGCGTATATGTCGTTCGTGAATAGCTAATTTGTGGCGCTTCCGACCAACGTGTACTTGTGGATGTGGCAGAAGCGTCAGCCCGGCTTACGACGTGTCCGACTGCGGTGCCCTCACAAGTGTTGTTGTGGTTCGTGAAGATTCTGACGTTGTCAAGTAAGTGGTGCGTTTGTACAAAGTTAATTTGGTCAGAAATAACCGCTAAGCTAGGCCGTGAGGTACTGTGAAAGCTAACGCTAGCTAACACGAGCTAGCCCCAGGTGCCTCCTGTAAAGTAACATGCTAACTTCGTTGACTTGATGCGGGGTGTTGTTGTGGTGACTAGTGACTGGCTAGCTAATGTTCCTAAGCGAACGTGTGCAGACAGCATCTAAACTGGGTCAGTGTGACAAGTTGTGACAACACTGAACAATGCTAAACTCAGTGACACATGACTGAAATGATGCTAATATTAATGTGAACGTTTAGACGTTTAGCTCTCTTTTTAGAGAGCCGTCCATACACTTTATGTCTATCATAACTTAAAGTTGCCCATATCAGACAAGGTTTGTGTGTTTATCATCACAGTTGCCCCTCAACCGCCAGTGCCATGTTTGCCAGGCTGGCCCTCTGCTCCCGCCAGCCATCCAGAAACTGGCAGTCGAATGGCTCTCCAGTCTCCATCAGAGCCTTTTCACAATCTAAAAGTAAGTGTCCAGCAGATCTCTGACCCGAAGTGACCACTGTTCTCACCATCTCTTTGACACGTATGCTACAATGGTTCATGCTGACATGCATGGAAATGTGACTGTTGTTATTCTCTGCAGTCTACCTGCCACGTCCCCACGGGAAGTCCTTTGCCCACCGCAGCGAGCTGAAGCAGGCCAAACGCATTGTGGTGAAGCTGGGGAGTGCTGTGGTGACACGCGGTGATGAGTGCGGCCTGGCTCTGGGGCGACTGGCCTCAATAGTGGAGCAGGTAAAGCTACATTAATTGAGTTGATGCAGGCAAGAGTAGACATTTTGTGGGTGATGGTTAGTCTGAGTGTGAACACATGTGGGCTCGTCACACATAATAAAGCATAAATCCCTTATTCTGAGGTGTAATCTGGGCCTGAATGATGATCTTGAATGTTATTATCTGTGCGTGTCTTATCAGGTGGCGGTGCTGCAGAATCAAGGGAGGGAGATGATGATCGTCACCAGCGGTGCTGTGGCGTTTGGGAAGCAAAGACTGAGACATGAGATCCTGCTCTCTCAAAGTGTCAGACAAGCCTTGCATTCTGGACAGAACCAACTCAAAGAAATGGTGAATAATAAATAGTGACATAATAATTACACAAAATATTAGGTATACATTTGTTGAATGTTGTTGAAGTTTAACTTTTGTGAAATAAATTGTTTTTTACAGTCAATTCCAGTATTAGAAGCAAGGGCATGTGCGGCTGCCGGACAGAGTGGTCTGATGGCGTTGTATGAAGCTATGTTCACCCAGTACAGCACCTGCACTGCACAAGTATGTACTTTGTGTGATTTTCATCACAGAATACAATGCTGACAGCGAATGATGTGAATATGACTCCATTTATTACATTTCTGTCTACATTTCTGTAGATTCTGGTCACCAACCTGGATTTCCATGATGAGCAGAAGCGTCGCAACCTGAACAGCACACTCTATGAACTGCTGCGGATGAACATAGTCCCCATCATCAACACCAATGATGCTGTTGGCGCACCCCCTGTTCCCAACAGTGACCTACAGGGCGGAAATGTGGGTACTGTGTGAAGGGCATGCTGGGAATGCTAAATGTGGCCCTGAATTGTGATGGTAGAAGGCTTAAAGCCTGCATAACTTAAGACGTATGTTTTTTTTCACTTATATTCCCACCCACACTAACATTTTGCTTCTTGGACATATGGTTTAGTTTTATGGAGAGAGCATATGAATGTACGTCATTTATTTTTGCAGCTGAATGGGGCTGGGGGGCTCATAAACTGTTGTTCTACCGTAGACTGTGACATTCGGTGATTTGAATTTTGGCCTAATGAAATACAATTTTTGTATTTCAGGTGATGAGCATCAAAGATAATGATAGCTTGGCTGCCCGGCTGGCTGTTGAAATGAAAGCAGACCTCCTCATTGCCCTGTCTGATGTTGAAGGTACTGATAAAACCAGTAATTTTGTGTGATGTGATTTACATGAAGACATTCATATCGGTTAACTTTATTTGCTGTTAAATGTTTTCAAATGATCTACAACTAAGAATTAAATACATAATTTAATTAATTTGTCATTATTCATAAATACAATGTTATTACTAAATATAATTATTTTTTGAGTAACAAAACAGTTGCCCAAAGTTCAAATCAGTGTTTTCAAAGTTTTGTGACCTGCAATCTATGTTTTTGAAGGGGTAACCCCCCAAAAAGTTTGGTAACTTTACACAATAAATTAAGAGTTTATGGTTACAGTATATAATTGACACAAGTTAAACTGATTTAAGCATGAGCAATAACAATTCTCTTTTCACCTTTTTAATAGGCCATTTTTGCTTTGCTTGTACTTATTATCTTATTTCAGTAAGTCATATGTAAAAGTAAAAGGTTTGACAATAAATATACACCGCAATTTTTTTTCTTGATGAAAACATATTAGTGTCTTCTTTGGTTCTATGAAAAATTAAAAAAAAATCTACCCAACAGGCTTATATGACAGTCCCCCAGGAACAGATGATGCCAAGCTTATCGACATATTCTATCCTGGAGACCAGCAGTTGATCACGTACGGCACCAAGTCAAGAGTCGGCATGGGTGGCATGGAAGCCAAGGTCAGCATGACAGAAAAAATTTGATGTGTACTTGTTTCAACTGGACTGAGTTTGCAGAATGATGTAAAGTTATACTCTGGAATTTTGTCTGAATCAGGTGAAATCAGCGCTGTGGGCACTAGAGGGTGGGACGTCTGTTGTCATTGCCAGCGGCACACATCCTAAAGTCACAGGCCACGTCATAACAGACATTGTGGAAGGGAAGAAAGTTGGCACTTTTTTCTCAGAAGTGAAACCTGCAGGTAGTTGGTAGAACCATTTGTAGAATATTTGAGTCACTTGTTTTTGTCTTTTTATATTTGATGCGTGCATTTTGAAACCACTAGGTCCAACTGTGGAGCAGCAGACAGAGATGGCCCGGCACGCAGGCAGGTCTTTGGCCTCCTTGAACCCTGAACAGGCAAGTTTCTTGTGTCTTAATTGTTGTGTGGCTAACTGCGTGAAGTGAAGTTTAAAACACTAGTATATGAAGATGATTGTAGTTTCATATTAATATATGTGTTTGCTTTTCCAGAGAGGAGAGATCATCTACTCTCTTGCTGAGTTGCTCACAGAAAAGAAAGATGAGATTCTCAGTGCCAACAGGAAAGACCTGGAGTTAGCAACAGCATCAGGTACAGAGTCACGGAGAAAAGACACTGATAAACATAATCCACAGCCACAGATTATGATGAAAGAGGAAGAGCTAAACCAAATTGCCATATACTAGATGTTTTGCAACAAGGATTTCTCAAGAGAGGCAGACAATTTGACAAGACCTTCAATTGTTATGCACTTTGTGAAAGGGACAAGTGTTTTTTAGAAGTCAAAACACAACTGCATGAATTGGATGCTTACTGAGTCACAGTACTAGAATCATTGAAATACAATCAGTGCTTGAATTGCATAATGTTGAGTCAAATTGTGTCAAATCTCGCTGCCTAAAATTTGGAGATGAATCGTATTGCATTAATAGTATTTTTTTTATTTTCCCCCCCATATAGGTCGTCTCTCCCAAGCTCTGATCAACCGCCTGAGTCTGTCAACTGCTAAACTCAACAGCCTAGCCATTGGTCTTCGTCAGCTTGCTGTTTCCTCGATGGACAGCGTGGGTCGGGTGATAAGGAGGACCAGGGTGGCCAACAACCTGGAGCTGGAACAGATCACTGTCCCCATTGGTGTCCTGCTGGTCATCTTTGAGTCTCGTCCTGATTGTCTCCCTCAGGTCAGTCAAGTCCAACACTAATCACCATTAGCCTCTGGTGATGAGTTTTTTTTTCTTTTTCTTTACAACTGTCTTCGTTAAAGTTTTCATGTATTTGATATTGCGTTTCAGGTGTCAGCTCTGGCTATTGCCAGTGGAAATGCTCTGCTACTGAAGGGGGGTAAAGAAGCTGCCAACACTAATAAAATTCTACATCAACTAACCCAGGAAGCTCTTTCCATCCATGGAGTGTCAGACGCCATTCAACTGGTAAAACTGAAGGCATTGCAATATCTAAACACAGTGTTCATTTTTTTTTTATATGATCACAATATGTTCTCAGATATTCTGTACTATTCTAAACATTGACATGTAGGTGAGCACGCGTGAAGAAGTTGAGGATCTCTGCAGACTAGAAAAGATGATAGACCTGATCATTCCCCGGGGCTCGTCCCAGCTGGTCCGGGAAATCCAAAGGGCAGCTAAGGGTATTCCTGTACTGGGCCACAGCGAGGGCGTCTGTCACGTCTACATAGACAGTGATGCCAGCATAGACAAGACCATTGATATTGGTATGTTTCCCGTGTGTAGTTGTGAAGTTTTGTTTGCTGTGGTTGAGTCAGTGTTTTACAGGTTGCACACCTAGTAGTTGTACAAGTAATTGACTAATACACTTTTAATCAATATAATTATAAATGTACTTGATTGGGTAACCTAGAACCACTGAATTATGGACTAACTTGTGTTTCATTCTAGTCAGGGACTCCAAATGTGACTACCCTGCAGCCTGCAATGCAATGGAGACTCTCCTTATTCACAGAGATTTGTTGCGAACTCCTATATTTGACCAGATCATTGATATGCTGAGAACAGAACACGTAAGAAACCTTCAGAAACCCTGCCTAATTTGGGCACACATAGATAAATGGAATGATAGAATAAAGGGTTGGTTCAGACCAATCGCAAATTTATTGCGCAATGAGACTACATACAAAGTCAAAGACACTTTCAGGAGAGAAAGTTTAGTTATTTAATTTTGTTAATAAATTATTGTGTAATTGTTTTCTCTCAGGTCAAGATCCATGCCGGCCCCCAGTTTGCATCCTATTTAACTTTCAGCCCGTCCGAGGTGAAGTCTCTGAGGACAGAGTATGGGGACCTGGAGTGCTGCATTGAGGTGGTAGACAGCATGCAAGATGCTGTGGACCACATCCATAAATATGGCAGCTCCCACACTGATGTTATTGTCACAGATAATGAAGAAACAGCTCAACAGTTTCTGCAGCAGGTGGACAGTGCCTGTGTATTCTGGAACGCCAGCTCTCGCTTTGCTGATGGCTACCGGTTTGGTCTAGGTATGTACACTATCAGGCATGCTTTTATTCCTCAAAGCAATTATATTGTCTTGTTAATGGATCTAGATTATCACCGTCTTGAAAAATGGGACAGAAGAGTTAATTTTTCAGTGCTCATTTTGCAGGAGCTGAAGTTGGTATCAGTACAGCACGGATACATGCCAGAGGTCCAGTGGGCTTGGAGGGGCTTCTGACCACCAAATGGATCCTTCGAGGGGAAGGGCACACAGTGGTGGACTTCTCTGAGCAAGGCAGTTTGAAATATCTACATGAGAACATCCCAGTCCCCCACAGGAGTTTTAATTAGTTGCCCAAACAGAGAGCCATCACCAGGAGTGAAAATGACTTACGTTTACCCAGTTATTTCAAGGTGTGTCTCCTGATAGCACTTAGCTGCAGCTTCATCACCTGTGTAAATTCACTATGTTGGTCAAGGAAGCTTTCATGCAGAACTGAGGCTAATCTTACTGGACCTGTGAACCTGTGCATAAACCACAAGTCTTTTTTAAGATAAATACTCATCTCCTGAAAAAAATGACTGGTTGTACCTCAACTGATAAAGTAAACCAATTCCGTTATGTACGTGTGACACGTAATAGGTGAAACAAATGGTATACAGACAAAGCTGTTAAATCTGTATAGTCCGTTTTATAGTGGCAGAAAAATAAATCATTGCCCCAGCTGTGATTTTCTAACTTATTTTTCTATGAACAAACTCTCCCTCGCTGTTTTTGTAATTGACTGTTTGTGCAGGATCTTGGTTCAGTTTTATTTTCTTGTCTTTTTTGCACAGATGTAATAAATATGCTGTACAGTTCTTTACTCATGTTTTTTGTGTTTTACCTGTCACAAATGGGCTATTTGTAAATCTGCATCATAATGTTCCTGGTTTACAAATGCATTCAGTCTGATTTTAGTTATCATACCGTTTTCAAATATAATCTTTCCAGACTCTGTTCTATTTGCTACGCTTGCATATATTTGCATTTGCATTTTACACATATGCAAACAATACACTGGCTTATTTCACTAAAATTCTCATCAGACTAACAGATCCACAAAACAGAGGTCCGGAAGAAGAGGGCTGGATGTTCACAACTTTCGAATCTCCCACTAGTCCTCAACGCAGCAATGGTGACGTACCGGCTGTGGGCGGGGTCTGACAGCTAGCAGCTACTTCCAAGACACCGGGGGAACTCGGCTGTCACCTTTCCCCACACGAAAGATGGCAGGAAACAAGTCCTGTACTATCGTAGAATATTTCGGCGGGGACGACGGCTACCGCTGCGGTTACTGTAAAAATGAAAAGGGAAACTTTTCTCACGGTAAGTGTCTAAAGGAACGGCGAAGAAAACGCAGCTAGGCGGTGCAACAGAACTAGCTAATGCTAACTACCTAGCTCCGTGTGCTTGCTGGACCCGAGTGACCGGGCTCGAAAGGCTGCTTGCTAATTTAATGTTGGCATTGAATACCCGAGGTCGGAAGTGGTTGACAAAGATGTCCCCGATGTGCCGACTCTAGAAGAGGGTTCACACACACACACACACACACACACACACCACCAGTCTTAACCTAATACTCTGGTGGCTTTCAGCTCGTCGACCTAGCTACGTGCTAGCATTAGACATGTTAACATCTCTGTTAGCATCGAGCTAGGTAACGGATGGTGCGGCACTCGATGCCTGACAGAGCCCTTCTCACGTGAGCAGCCCGCGATGTGACCCCGGATCAGAGGCCCATCGGGCAGCAACGACGCATACGTGCAGGCTGCGGTACGTCGCTGCTGTGCGGCGCGTCTGTCGTGGGTAGTTCGGAGCTGCAGGGTCGTTTGAGCTCACTCGTGCCTCACGCTCAAGGTGTAAGCGCAGAATCGCGCCACGGAACGTGAGACCGAGTTCCCACAGCCCGCTGAAACTGAAGACAGGAGCTTTCCGATGTGTCCTTCTAATGCTGTCTAATTTTCATACTTGGAAGCTGCCCCCATTTCACCCGTATGCCGTAGTCTTGAAATGCTGAATCAGAAATGAAGGGGAAACGGCAAAATCGTGTGTTTACACATCTGTTCGCCAGAAAGTTTCTCAAAGAAATGCCGGACCTGCGCAAGCGTGTAAGTCTGATTCTACAAAAGGTCTGTTTAATATTTGGCAGTCAGTGGGAAACTAGACTGCATTTAGGAGTTATGTGTCTTGTGCAGCTGCAATCCACAGAGGAGCCTGTCCACCCAGTCTGCTGTATGACTGTTTACTTCAATGAATACAAGTTAAGGGAAACTTGATAATATACCAGTGAGCTTCCCTTACTTTTTATTCGTGTATTATGGTGATTGTGTGTGTTTCAATCCTGCCAAAGCGCCAGAATATCACTTCCTTGAATGCGTTCATAGAAGAGAAAGTGGAAGTAGCCTCAATGGTACTCAAGTGAAAACGTTATCTGCTGTATTTGTCCCGTTCTGTTCCGTCTACAGGCTGCAATTTAAAGACAACCTCGGTTAATGTGACTGCATTTTGAGAAGTTTGACTATAAAAAAAGGTTGTGTACGAAGTTGGGAAGGGATTTTTCTGTGCAGGACAGAACGGTGTCACGCAGTATTGACTATAATTAGGCTTCAGTTCAGGCGGTTCCTGATGAAGTCAATGAGCGATTGGGCTCAAAGCCCGCAGACGAGAGCTGTTGTCTAATCTTAGATAAGAGTGGACATCTCTTACATCATGTGGGCATGGACGGTGCTGGGGAAGAAGGAAGATTGTAACTCCTGTAGATGGTCAGTAACAGTCTTCAAAGGTTCAGGCCAATAGAGTCTGAAGCAACGCCGCAGCTTGAAAAGAATCAAGGCACCGGCTAACAAGCAGTTTTCCTCCACTATAATTTCTAAAGTTTCAGTCTAGCTGACATGCTTGTATTTTCAATAGATCAATGGAGAGGTTGTCAGATACGTGTGCTTTGTTGTATTGTAGACTTTTCCAAGCAGGTGATCAGTGAGACGATGCTTTCCTCCTTTTTGGTGCAGTGATGTTATCAAGTCTTGTTGATACATGCAAAACAAATGCGACTCTCAGAGCACAACATCTGCCCTCGTGTGTGTTATTGTGTCCGTCATGCCCCGGCGGAGGCTGGAGATTTGGATCAGGTGTGAACGATGGCAAGGCGCTCCTGTTGTGCCACGATGTCGGCAGCTTTTGCTCATGACATCGAGCCTCGCGTGACTTGATTCATTCGTACTCTAGAACTATTACCGTTTTAAACCGTGGACTTCCTGCCTAACTAGTTGACAGTTTTCTTGGTTTACAGGTATGAGACTTGGCCAGTTATTTTCTAAATGTACTAATTGTTGAAACTTTTGAAACTTCTGTTCTCGAAGTTTAACAGTTATACATTTTGATTTGCTTTAAACCCTAGAAATGCCAATCATATTATACATTATACAATTTATTCTTTAAAAAAATGACATTGAAGACCAAAATGCAAATACTGTTAATATTATTTGTGCAGCATTCTGTGTAGCTGCACCACTGACATGGATTTGGAAATAATTTTTCATTGTTACCATTTAGTAACCTGTTCTCATTAGTACGCATTGTTTTGAATACCTTAAATGGTGTTCTAGTAATGATAGTAACCATCTCTTAAATTGTTTTCTGCTGTCACTAAAGAAAACACACAGTCTCTGTTGTATCTGTAAGCCTTGGTACTTGTCTTGATCCAGTCATTTACTGCTTCAGTGTAGTGTGCGCCGCTCTGTTGGATCGCACTGTGTTGGTTGCCTCGTCTCTGTGGACTCTTACTAAGCACCCGTCTCCTGGGACATGGAACATTATACTCAGTTGCAAACTTAGTGTGTGTTGTGTGAGCTAGTATACAATCAGATCCCTCGGTTGATTTAGATCGTAAACTGAAAGCGGTCTTGCCATAGAGACTTCATATTTGGTGCGTGCGTGCATGTGTGTGTGTTTGTGAGTGCACATGCAAACTGTGTATATAGTTGCAGAAGAAAAGGTCAAAAGCTGAAAGAAGAGAGCTCAGATGTCAGTTCTGGGAAGAAGGATCCAAGCTGCTGTTTCTACAAATAATACATTTGTTTCCAGGGGGGACTTAAAGCATCGTGGGAATGAACTTTTAGAACAACATGGACTCTCCACCGGACTTGATCATCTCATTGACAAATTACCCCTTAATTATTCTTTATTTGAAATTGTAAATGCTTTATGTCAGCCTTATTTTCACTAGCTTTGAAAAGGAGGCGAAATCAGAACCCAGCGTTGACAGTTTCAAATTGGGCATTACTGGTTCATCGTGAGTGTCTGACTGTTACTGTGAGTGAGAGCCTATTACTAGCAACAGCACATCACATGAAGTGTTTTGTTCTCTGGTTTTCAGTGGACATAGCAAAATGTAAGTCATAAGGAATCAATTAAATGATTTAAAGCAGCAATGCTTCTTTTTGTTTTCAACAGGGATGTGGTCTCACACCATGACAGTACAAGACTACCAAGACCTCATAGATCGTGGGTGGAGGAGGTGAGTAGCTGTCGCCTGGTTTGACCCAGTGCCCGCATACTTACATAGTTATATCATTCATATAGTTCAAGAAATATCATTTTGGGATATTTCGAATCATTGATGCTGTATTTTATGATAAAAGCTGTTCATTTTCTCATTTTCAGAAGTGGGAAATATGTGTATAAGCCCATAATGAACAAGACATGCTGTCCACAGTATACCATCAGGTAATAATATTTAAGATTTCCTCCTGTAATTCATGCTGCTGTGGAATCTGACGAGATCGGAAACATGGAAACATATTATGATGGCCGATTGTTGTTGGAGATGAATGTATTGAATAGTAGTAATATTATTACATTTTCTATAATAGCAAAAATATATGCAAAAATATTGTCCTAACCAAATATTTACCTTTGTGCCCTCTCTCAAGGTGTCATGCACTGAAATTTCAACCTTCCAAATCCAACAAGAAAATAATGAAGAAGTTGAGCAAATTCATCTCCAAAGGGGAATTACCAACAGGACAGGATGATGGTGAGAGGTTTTTTTTGTAAAATAGTTATAATAACCTATAATTTTCTGTGTTTGTGTGAGTACATTGATGGAAATTGAATAAAACTGCAAACAGTTGACACTCGGAGTGTTGATGCCGCAGAGTGCATGGTTGTAACTACAGTGAGAGTTGGGCACTAACTCAAAACAGTGTTGGTACTGAGGCTCCGTAGAACACATGTGTAAGTGGTATCGAATTTTTGCGTTGTAGCCGAGCCAATGGACTCCGTGTGCGGAGAAGCAGGTCCACGGGAACTGAGCAAAGTCTGTCACGCAGAAGTGAAGTGTGCTGCTGTCACAGACATCCAGAAGGAAGTAGCAGAATGTCCTGCTATCACAGAAGTTGAGAAGGAGGCAGCGGATGCTGCACCTACAGGCTCAGAAACATCAAGGAAGGATCAAGTGTCTGTCCTAGATGGACCAACAACAGCCACACCTACAAAACAAGGTAAGAAATCTAGTTCCCTTTCAAATGCCTTCTATTAACTGCTTGTTCTGGCTGCTGTGGAAAATGGAGTATCACAATTTTTGTTTGTCATTACAGCTACTCATTGTAATGTAATATATCATCGCCTTCTGTTATTTTCCTTTATCGGGACAGCTTTACATGTTTTTTTCCCTCTCCAAACCAATAACATTTTTTGGTTTTCATTAAGAACAATAACCACAAATCTAGAGCTGCAAAGATTAGCCAATCGGTTAATCTAGGGCTGTGCGATGTGGCCAAAATGACATAATCCATAATCACTTGCACTATCATTTTTTAACTGCTATTCTTAGGTTTTGAACTTTTGGTGAAACAAAATGAGCAATTAAAAAAAAAAAAGTATTTCTGCGGCGGAAATTATAAGAAAAAAAATGGCAGTTTTATTGATAATAGTAACAGTTGCAGCCCTCCATGTAGCCATTAGCTTGTATATAGCAGCGCATACTTTGTTGGTTCATGCATCCTTATTATGAACGTGCTACATGTATTGGTCAGTTAATGAGTTGTTAGAGAAGAGGCTAAAAGAACTCAATTATTTACAGTGTGAATAATACTTGTAGCAATGTTGTATATACTTCATACTTTTTCGTTCATGGGATGTGTATAAGTATAAATGTATTGTTTTTTTGTAAAATTGTTTTGGGTTACACTGAAATTAACGAAATGAATTATTGTGAAATGAAATAGGTTTCTTATAATAATTTATATATATATGAATGTATAATAAAGGTATTTTTGTGGGGAGTATGATTTAAGTCTATTGTCTAAGTTAAATCTAGAATTGAGTCTTCACTATTCAAGTAGCTTGGATGTTAGGACCTGTGACTGATGGCTGGTTATCAGCTTTAAGAGGCAGGCAGTTGATTATCCACAATAAAATCTCCTACATTTAGTCTGATAATTGTGGTCATGTCCCTTCCTGGCTCCACACTGTGTCTGTGTGACTCCTGTAACTCATGCTGTCTATCCTATGACCAACGTTGGTTGCTACACCAAACAAAAACTTGTTTTGTTGCCGTTTTCTATTTTTTATTTGTACATTTTGGTTGTCTAGTATTTTTTGGGGGAATTGACCTTAATCATGTGGTTTGATGACTGATTGAAGCTTTAATGAAAGTTTGTTACAGTCAACTGTAAAGCTTCCACTTTTCTACTACACCATTGCCTGCCAGAAGGTGTCACTGTTAACTTTGTGATAGACTCCACTGTGTAGCAGCTTGGTGAATAAGGCTGCTGTGTCTTCAGTGTTTTCAGGAGCGTGTCTGGTTTGGGCTTATCTGTCATGTTCTCCTCTTTAGTCTCTGGTACAGGATGTCCTCACGGCCAGCTCACTGTAAGGAATTAATAACACTAACATAGTAAGATAATAAACTCCCATTATACAGGAAGCAACACTTCTCACAAATGTTCATGTTTCCAGCCTCAGACACTTTTTTCTAACGAGAACAGGCCCCATGCTCATTAATCAAAAGACAATTATGTGTATTCAAGCAGGAAGCTTGGTATGGGTACAGGTTGATCCAGATGCAGACATAAACATACCAAAAAAAAACTTCAGCACTGCCAGTGTGTTTCTACCCTTACATCTGTGTCAGCACCAGAATCCTCTTCCTCACACGGTCAAAAATAAAAAGCCTGTGTTGGAGGCTCGCAAAGAGGATTTACTATGTTGAGCCAGTGGTTCTCCACTCCCCGCTTATTCACCTCCAACCGAAAACACCTGGACTAATCTCTCTTGTAGCTTTATGACTGAAGCTCTTTATAGCTTTGGGCAGGTTCCAGTTATAGCTTGAGAAAACATTGCTTCCCATCTGCCATATAGCGGACATAAAGCCAGAGATAAACAGATACAGAAGGGCATATGGAACATTGTGTGCTTGCAAAGCTGTGTCTGCATTTCAAGGAATCACAAGCAGTGAAACTTGCATGCATGTATTTGTATTTCACGTTGAAATGAAGCCCTTTATCAATCCAGAAGACGGTGCTGTCTAGGGAACTATTCAATACCAAAACGCAGGTTGAAACCATTTGAATTGCCCTGTAGGATCTTTCTATGAAATATTAGCAAAATCTTGATTTAGTTTTGTTCCGAAACAATTACTAAGGTTAGGGGTTAGGCAAGTCCATCAAAGAACAGTGTTCATCACTGTGTCCGTGTGAAGATTGTGGTATTAGTTTAACTTGTAGCATTTCCATTAATGGCCAAAATGTGTTGTTTTGTACAGGAGATTCGCTCAAAATGACACTGTACCCCCAACCCTCGTGTTTTTTAAAATGTATTATTTTTGTGACAGTTTACAGTGTCCCCCTCCCACAGTGCAACTGTTTTGTGCCTCTACATGTTTACAGGTAATGAAGCAGTATTTCTCAATTCTAGCCAGTTTACGCTGATTCACAGAGTCATATGTGTGCTTGGGGAAACGGGGAGGGAGGGTGTCATAGCTTTTATGAAGTGCTAACTGCCGGAACGGGAGCATCTGTCTTCCACAGGAACTGATCTGTTAGACTTTATCTTCACCACGGCTGCATACGCTGTCCTCAGGAGTACCTGTGTCTGAGGAAAGAGAAAGTGTGTGTGTGTGTGTGTGTGTGTGTGTGTGTGTGTGTGTGTGTGTGTGTGTGTGTGTGTGTGTGTGTGTGTGTGTGTGTGTGTGTGTGTGTGTGTGTGTGTGTGTGTGTGTGTGTGTGTGTGTGTGTGTGTGTGTGTGTGTGTGTGTGTGTGTGTGTGTGTGTGTGTGTGTGAGTGAAGCAGGGAGAGAGGCACGTGGACAGAGTGAGTGTGAATAAGGGTTGATGTGTTTGTGGTTGAGTCAGTGTGATGAACACAGTCCAGACTCCAGTTGCTCTTGACCTTGCTGTGTTTACTCTGACAGGAAAACCATTTGACCACACTATAACTCCCAGGGTTGTATGTTTATACCCGAGAAAGGCTTCCCTCCTGTCGTGCCTCCAGTCATTTGCTTTAAAGACAAATGCAGCAAGCAGGGACATTGATATCATACAAGAAGCAGACACACATTAGTGGGATCCTCTGAATGCCAATTGCTCAGATACCAACAGTTCACAAGAAGAACACAACTGTTAGTGATACAAAACCCAGATCACAGAACTATTGATATAAGCCAGTATTACGACACAGCTCCTGCTGTTTTCAATATTTGCTATTTGCAGGATATAATTTACATTACAGTAGAAAATGAGTGACCTTGAGTTTGAGTCAGCAGAAGCTGGGCCCTGCCGGTGAACCCTGGGCATTTTTGTCAGGACAGGGCGTCCCTCTCTTTCTCTTGACATTGACAAAGGGGTAAGTTAGTAAGTGAGCTGATGGTGACGGCTGGCAATAGGACAAGCAGGAAATGGCTCTTGTTTCCTTATTGCTCCAAACAGGATGTGGGCGTGTAAACTGTTGACATGGGATGCCCGGAGAGCTGGAGGCCTTGGCAAGAGCCCAGGAGGTGGTGGTGGAGGAGGAGAAACGGCAGAAGGATGAGGAGGGGGACCGAGAGAGGGAAACGGGGAGAGATTGAGTTGCTCCAGACCGAGAATGTTCACGTCTTGTTGAGAGAGAAAAACTGAGGTGTATGGAGTGTGTGTTCTGTTAGTAGCAACCACAGAGCTACCAATTCATGTTTCCACACCAGCTAACCAAGGCCTGTCATCTTTTCTTCATTGTCTTTATTAAAAAAAAACCACACCCTTGAAATCATTATGTCTTCTGCTTCTTGTGTTCTTTTATAAATACACACTAGCTAGCTGCTGACCACTTGGACCTAACTAACGCAGACCATGTTGCTTTATAGCCTCCTTAGCAGTGATGTAATTTAAAGATTATTAAGGCAGGGAAACAAGAAAATGACTTCATTAGGGCTCTCTGTTGAGACGGGCTTCTCAGGCAAGGGGTACGCTAAATCAAACATGGCAGCCCATTTGCCCAGAGCGGCAGGGAAAGAAAACATCGGCTACACGGTCTAACACTCACAAAAACCAGCCCCAAATTTGAGACTTATCAATACCAGCAGCTTGAAGTTACCACCTTTCTCACTCCCGTGTTAAGTATTTCTGTTCGTATCTTCATCCAAATTGAGTTATTTCTTATAACTTCCTCTTTTCCTTCCACATTCTCATCTGGAAAGGCTTTGACAATGTGGTACTTTGTCTTGTGCATGGAAATACATAAAGAAGGCTGTTTTTGTGAAACCCCCCCCTCTAACTGGCACCCTCTCTTTTCTCTGGGGTGCAGGGATTGGAGCTGATCCGAGTCGGCCGCCATGTCGGAAGGCCAAAGACTTGAGGAAGGAGCGACGTCTCCAGAAGGATCAGATGAGACAACAACACACTGATGGAGTCTCTTCCATCGACTCTCCTACCCCATCCACTCCCACTCAGACCAGCCAACCCAAAACCCTAGAAGATTTCATCTATGAGTCTTTTCCTGACAACTCTTCTCATTGCCTTGAGGTGAGCAGAAATATGAAGTACGTGCTAGCTTTTCCCTTTTTTGTGTGACTTGGAATAAACATCAGCCTATTGTGATTATTGTCGCCATTTAAAAAAAATATACAGTACTCTGGTTGCTTTTAACTGTCAAGTGTCCAGAATATTTGGACACAGTTAGCTCAAAAATTTGGTTTCATAGAGCCCTCTTCCTTAACCCCAGTGACTTCACCATGTGTTTATGTGTGCAGAGAGGATAGCTGGCCACAGCAGAGTGGAAAAACCAACTCGTCCCACTTTGAATTCAACCAAATGACAGGCACACCACACACACTGGGTCGCGTTACCCTTCTTATGACATTAAAACCACAGCTCCCAATGCAGCCGGCATGAGAGGACATGGAAATGAACTTTTGGCAGGGAGCAGAACAATGTAGAAAGATCCCTGGCGCAGGCCTCAAGCTGAGGTTGGTAGAGTAACGTCATTCCTGGTCTTGACCAAGATTTGAGCCAGATGCAGTGATGAACTAGGCAGTGTCTGTCTCTCGTCTCTACACCCCGACAAGACCTCCTCCCGGTCAGCTCTTTTTAATGGGATTAATTTTGTTTACCTGCAATTATTGTACAATTTCACTAATGGGCATGAACACAAGGTTATCCTTTTCAAATGAAGGTTACTTATATTCTACCAGTGAAATAATTGAGAGAAGCCTCAATGTGACACATTTAGGTGTTTATTGAAGAATTTGTGGCTGAAGGACAGTTTGGGTAATAAGCAGATTAATGAATCTATGTGATGCTGCATTTTGGGTTTTAGTAATTGTTGACTGAGTTAAAAGAGCTTTTCAAACCAGCACCAGAAGATGGATGTTTATACCAGAGTAATTAAACGCAGTCCAGCTCAGTTTCATCATAAACACATCTGTTAAACATGTCATGCTACTTGACTGATGAGAATACACTGCAGGATACATATGACATATTTAAAGAGAAATATAGAAATATGTAAATATTGAGGAAAGTTAGTGAACAAGCTGCTCTTTGCTTTGGTGGTGCCACGGGCTCACCTACTTTCTAAGGAACTGCTCGGTTGAGCGGATTGCTGTAGAGTGTAGTATCTGTGATGGCAGAGAAGATTTGATTTGATTGCATAGCAAAGAGATAAGTCACAGTGACAGGGAAGACACGTTTAGATTTATGTACTATACCATACAGTAAATCTCTGTCCTGGTCCTAAATCCATATGGTTTGACTATCCACCACCAGGGGTCAGTGTGAGAACATCACTCAGAGCCCCTCAGGTTCTTCTGGAAAGTGTGGAACTGTTCACCCACAATCTCCCTCGGGAGGCTTTTCTCCACACATTTCTAATATTATCATAGCATTTTCCTCTTAATCTCCCATTGCTTACATGGAATAGTTGTTTTCTCTGTTATTTTACTTTATAATGGTGTAATGAAAGGTCTTACAGATTCACTTTAAGAAAACATGATTTAATTTCATTTTGATTAAAACCAAACAAAAGCCACTGCTTTTTTTTTCCAAAAGTATCAGAATCAGGTGTTAAATTTCCAAACTGTTGTGAGAGTTATTAAGATTTCATATTCACTCCGTCCACTAGCTTTTGCCGTGTCTGTCCACCAAAAAGATTTCAGCCTGTCAATATATCACTGGCTTTAGAACAAAATCAAAAAGACCGAACTTGAGTGTAGTCCTTTTATGTTAGAGGCCCAACATTTCTGTTGGACTAAAGGATGTGGATGCCAAGTGGTCATATGAGAGAGACCCACTTAGATCCAACTCAAACAAACCCCAGGTTCAGTTCTTCTGTGCCGGGGAATCATATGGCAAAGCCTCTGTGGCCAACAAAAGCTTCCAAACCAAGAGATGGTTAATTAAATGGGGTTGGAGGATGAGAAAGTTGAATTCTCCTTAAAATTGTGAGACAATAACAACACGCAGCCAGTTTTTCTCTCTATCACAGGCTTCTTGTTATTCTCCCCATTAAGCCTGATTCATTGCACTGCACCAATGGCAATAAGAAATTCTGTGTGAGGTTGCACATAGGAATTATGAATATGTTTATGCCAAGTTTATTATGCAGCAAGCATCTGTATGTATGGGATAATTTACGTGGTAGCTTGAATATTGTCTTGTTAATTCGGGGTATGTTAGCTGAACATGGACTCTGGGTTAAATATTTGATATAATAATTACATACATACACAGACGAGCAGTCTGTGTCTCAGACTCAAGATTAAATTCTCGTTCTCAGATGACATGGTGAAGCACTGGAAATGGACTCGTATACAAACTACAGTAAATAGGCTCATGGTTATTTCTGCATTTTGAGAACTATCAATAGTACAGCAAATGTTTTTTTTTATTATTCTCTGTTTTCTTGAGTAACAACTTCCATTTTTCTGTCACAATAGAGATGGACAGAACACACCCCACTCTGTATTGTTTTTGCTCTCTCGTCAGGCTACAGCTGCCACTCATTAAACTAAGCACTTCACTTAAGCTGAAATAATAGAAATAAATTCTACAGACTAAAACATCCAAACTGGACCATTTTGCATTTTGTTTGTTAAATGGTTCAAACTCTTGTCACTCAGATTCGGGGGGTGTGCTCATGTCAGTCTCTCCCCCTCTTTCTCTCTTCTCAGTTCTTTCACAATGTTTCTCTCTTTTATTTGTAATGGGTCTTTTTTATCACCACTTATGTTGTTCTCAGTGCTTTCATTTCGATGTTAACCCTTGTCTACCCATATTCTTTTTGAAGGTGAGGCTAGTGCGCTCCACTCCCCCTAGCCCGCAGTTCACAGCCTCTTTCGACGCCTCCTACCAGGTGTACAAACTCTACCAGATGGCCATTCACAAGGACCCTCCCGACAAACCCTCTGAGAGCCAGGTCAGAGGGTGGGGGGCGCATAGGTCAACCTGCTCTAGGGGGACCCAGGGAGGGAGGGAGGGAAGGTACCTACAGGGCCGTCAAAAGGATTTCTAATCAATCGATTCCTTTTTTTCACGTTTTAAATAATATAATGGACTAAACATTGTCATTGGTTCAATAACTTCTAGATTGTTGTTGCTTTTTAAAACAAATAACATGTTATGTTTGTACGCTAAGTATGTAATGGTATCTACATTTTTGACTTTTTAAGATTTGAAGGTTCAAATAAAAATAGGATCAGAGATTGGAATTAGTAAACTTAAAATTTAGACTTAAACTTTCTGTCATCAAGTCTCAGGGGAATAAACCAAAATGTCTTTATGAATTACAAAAAGTTAATTAACATGTCAGTAGTAAAGCGAGTGTATGTGTATACCTGCGTGAGTTAAAGCGGGAGGAACTGGAGGGGGAAATGTTTCCCTACGCCATGGTTGAGAGCAGTGTTTCTCCAGGTGTTGGAGTTGGCCCTCAGTCGGCCGGTTGCGTCGTTAGTCTTGAGCTGTTGTGGGGCCAGTTCGTCAGCTGAACCCACCTGACCTCCACACATTTACCTAGTCTCAACATAGTTTCCTGTGGTTGAACTGGGATCTCATTTCAATTAAGGATTAGGTAAAGACAATTTCCCTTGTGCGTGCAGTCTGTGTAACTTTGTTTACCTTCCTGAGAGGAGTCTGTAGTGTCTGTATGTGTCTAGCTGAGAGGATCTATTCAGACATTCTGGACCTTACACGCTCCGTTTTGAATCGTGAGTTCCCAATCCTCTCCGTGCGATCTGTGGTTAAATCTGGGCAGTGCACTAGCCTCACCCTCAAGTGTCCCCACATCTTATTATTTTAAAATCTCACTCAGTCTCCTAGAATCCCATTGTTTTCTCGCGTTCATGTGTCCTATTTTTCTACAACAATCTGATCAAATCACAAAGTCAAGTCTCAAAACTCAAAACAGACGTACCATGTTACCAACTTGCCTCGGGGACTAGGAGACTGATGTGAACCTTGAAATGCCAACGCACTTGTATAACACTCTTGTATAAAACCTCTTTTGTTGACACTGTCCACTCCTTCAGAGCATCTATCCTTCTTCCGTATCATTTAACAAGAGTGCATTTCCTAATTACTCACCATATTCGCAATCATTGTCAACCTTTAAAAAAAAAAAACTCCCTCCAGTTTTCCTTATTGCTCCTTTCCCTCCACACCCTGTGCTTGAAGGTGAGGCTAGTGCCGGTCAGCTTTGAAGACCCACAATTCGCAGCATCCTATCAGCAGTCGGTGGCACTGTACGCCCGCTATCAGATGGCCATTCATGGTGATGACCCCAGCGAATGTAGTGAGAGCGAGGTACTGCATGATTATTTTTTCCGCACCTACTTTAGGCCACAACTGCACATGCTTGTTTATACACATGAGAATTTGCGGCTTTTCTCTTATTTTATATTGTTTTATTTTGGGGGTTTTCCTGCAGATTTATTTTTTAATCTCCAATGACAGTTGTAGCATTCAATAGCCCTGCTATATTATTACAATCATTTATATGTTTCACTGTACGAGTTTTAATAATTCTTGTATATGTGTAATCTGTAAACCTTTGACTACAGAGCGAGAGAGTTCACACCTCCATTTTTCTCCACTTTATATATAAACATGAGAAGTCTAGTCACAGCACTAGACTTCGGGGTGCAGGATTGCTGGACATCCTCACTAACCTGAGAGGGCCTTTTGTCCCTTAGGGCTGGAAAAACAACCTCCTCCTCCACCCTCCTGCCAGCAGGCCTCAGTAAATTACTGAATTCTCCAGGTTGTAAAAGTAAGGTAATTAATAAATAATAAAAGCTGTCAGATTGGGCAGACTGTGGCAGATTCTTTCCTAGTTCCATAACACTGGCTCTATTAATAGGGAATGTGTGTTTATGTGTGTTTGTATGCACAGCTTCAGGTTTATAGCTGTGCAGGGATCGGATGGGTTTGAGAATGAGAGGAATAACATATGAAAAAAAAAAAGTAAAGGTGTGGAGCTGTGGAAAAAACTTTTTGATTGACTTTCCGGGTTGGATACTGACTTAATGCAGTGTAGTGTAAAAGTGTGAATTAAGGTTGTTTTCATTACACACATTCTTTGCAATTCACCCTGACATCTCTACTTTAGCGAGAGGTGTAGAGAAATGAATGGACTCTGAATCGAATCATTGTGTTAATTTTGACTGGGTTTAAATAACATGATAAAAATGTACAATTCACACACTCTACTGTGTTCTATGCTTCATGGGGATTTCCTCGAGGTGGGCACTAAACAAGTCCATACAAAAAGTTTTCCTTGCATCAGCCACTTTGCAGCCTTTTGTGTAACAAAAAAATCATGCCGACCCTTGAGATGCAATGTTGTCCTCTTCAAGGTTTATTTTGTGCCACTGCCACTGTCCCACTCAAACAAATTAAACTGAATTATTTTCACTTTAGTTGGACTCACCACAGTGACACCCACTCCTGAGCCTGCAGTACTAAACACTGGTGATTTTATTTGCATGCTCGTCAAACCTCTGGTTAACTCCCCTGTTCTCTTCCCAGAAGCTCTGAACTTCCCATTGTCCTGTGGCATTCATAGAGAAATGAGAAACACATTGTTGATGTGTTGATGCCTCAATCTGGTGCCATATAGGCCTGTTGCTACCTAGGAAGTTGGGTCATTGAGTATTTGCAGAGGTATTTATTAATCTATTAAAGTGTTACCTCGGGACAGTGTTGAATACCATCAGCCTGGCTCTAAGCCAGGCAATAGGAGAGATTGTGTGTTTGTCCAAGTTGAATTAACCTGTCATTAGACAATATGATGTCCTGGAGCGAACGGCCTTATTTGTTTAAGGATGTATGCATTTCCTTTCATACAATGCCTGGAAGGAAGCCAGACATTATCCCATCCACGTCCAAACCTGGTTTACTGATAAAGCTGAAGCTCATATTTGCAGTTGTGTGTACGTGTGCACGCACACACGCACTCACTCTAACTCGCACTTACTGTTCTTAACTGTTTTGCTGAGCCGTGACTCTGAGTTCCTGCACATGTGGCATTCATTTTCAGGAAAACAAATCCTGTTAAATCTGTATGTACTCTTCTTGATGGCCAGAGCCTTAACCAAGACACGAAAAATAAAATAAAAAGGGTGGGCGTGCTGGGGGAATGGAAAAGAAATGGAAAAATAAAAAAGTTATCAGTAAAAATGGAAAATAACTTTAGCTTAAATCTATTTGCAACATGCTTATTTACAATAATTAAAAAATCATTAGCATTAGCATTATCATTATAGGTCCACTTGCAGCTATGTTCCTAAAGCGGCTCAGCATCGCACTGATATATATATACCAGGATCTAGTCAGGAGAAGTTTGGCAAAAAGAGAAACAACTACACTGGGATTGTTTTTAATGTTTTGTATATGTGAGAGTGAATACAGGCACCTTGTCGCTCAGATAAGCTCAGCAATCTGTGCACGTAAAGAGCTCGGTGACAAGGGGACTGAGTGGCAATTAGGCTTAAGCAGAGATGTGCGTGTTTTTCTGTACTGTATGTGTGTGAGTGAAGACATGTGACCTGTGTGTGTGTGTGTGTGTGTACGTGTGTGTGTGTGTGTGTGAGAGTGAGTGAGAGAGTGAGTGAGAGATAGAGACGGCTGCTTGCCCTCCTAATTGTACACAGATGTGTTTACTATAAGAAAGGGAGAGTTGGAGAGGAAGTGATGGACTCCATGTGTTGGTGATGAGAACGTTCCAGAAGGTGCTCTGGACATGGCTGTGTTTACAGGCATATGTGTTGTTGTATTAGATAAAGGAAGCTGAGATTGTATTCTCTTAATTGCACCCCCACTGTCTTTGTGCCCGAGTGACCATGCCCTCACATTAGACCATCCGTCTCTTGCAGAGTGTGTGTCTGTTAATGAGTTTATGTGTCAGCCTGGTAGTAACGTGCGGTCTGTTGTTTGTCAGTGACCAGGTTGTGGTCAACTTTGCCAGGCTCCAGGAGAGCAGAGCAGAGCCCAGCCAAGCAGGGTTAACAAGGCTGCTGTGCTCCACTCACTCCTCTTGCTATGATTACCCAGAAACCCCCTGTTTAGTGCCTGATGGAGGTGAAGCCGAGGTCCTCAGTACTTGACACACACACATCCGGGTTCACACACTTGTAGATTTCTTGTATAATCAATTAAAAGAGCATTTTACTACCAAGTCAACCTGAGAGGGCAGCCAGTGTCGTAGCACGGTCGACCTGTAAATGATATCAGCTAATCACTGCAGCTGTTGTTCTGTAGGTAAACCATTTTGTTTTATTTTTTGTGAGTTTTAAACTAAAGTTTAATTTGTGCCCTTCAGCGATATTACACATCGGGAGGCTTTGCTGTTGGTAATTTGTTGACTGGCAAAGCAGTAGTCACTGCAGAATCAGGAGGGGAAAATTACACTTTACTGGCAGGGTTACACAGGTGGGGATCTTGATCACAATTTTCTCGCCTGAGCAAAGAGCACTGTTGACTAAACAGACATAATTTCCATATTAGTCAACGAAAGCGTGAAATTGCATTCCTAAAATCCTTTTCTCTTTCGCAGGTGAATTCAGTTTTGATATATGTACATTAAATAATATGTATGAGTGAATTTGCATGCTAGTTGAAAGTTTGACATATTCATGGGATAAACGAAGGCTCAGGGGTTATGTTCATGACCTGATGGCCTTGAGTTGTGTGTCTGACCAATTCTGTCCATTCCGTCTTCTCCTCTCCATCCTGGTGTGAGGTCGAATCAGGGGTAATCAGGGTCTAGCATTGTGTTGTGATGTTCATTACTACAAAAGCATGTTTTTTTTGTGTTTTAAACTAATATTTGATGTATTCAGTAATTTTTTCTGACAAGAATCTAAAAGCGCGTCTAAAAGGCAGTGAAAACTGTTTGGGTGTTTGCCTCAGGCAAAGGTAAAATGGAAATGACAGATGACGGTGCATAATTCTTTAGCTCATCTCTGCCAAAACAACCCCCGTGTTGGAGAACACTGTATTAGTGTCACCAACACGCACGTCAGCTGTGGCAGACCAACAGAGAAACACACTCTCTTCTGGATGAGTTCAGGCTACTGGCAGGAGTTTTGAGTTGCACCTAAGCCAGGACTGTCCCACCCAGTGAACCATGCCGTCAGCAGTCATCACTGTAACTAGCAGCACTTCTGGCGGTGCACAGACACACTCGCACACAAACGGAGGATGTTGGTGTGCTTGTGGGAATTTCCAGTAACTTGTAGAGCTGCTTCGTGAACAGCAAATAAACGTGGATGTGTCCATTTGTTTAGAGAGTCTTTGAATGACTGGTCGTATTCCAAATACAAGCAATCATGACAGAGATTATATCATGAGTAACAGAGAAGCCAGTAGAGCTATCGATTTTCATTGGCTTTGGCCTTGCAATCTTTAAGAAGTGGAGGGAGAGGTATTGGGTTGATATATTGGTTCTCGCCTTTAATGCAAACCAGGTACTAGCCTGTTTTTTATTTGCTGTCAGTGACAATTTGACTTTACTTTTTGTATTATTATGCATTATTCTGTGAATGTTGTATGTGGTTTACCTCCTGTTAAGCCACCTTAAAGAATGTCAAGTTGAGGTTTTAGTTTTTGTGCTATATTCCACCCTGACAATAACAAGATTCCAGAAAAAGAAAAAAAAATTAAATTAATATTAAAATATTAGCTATTGGCAATTTCTGTCTGTTGGAGAATTTCTTTTACAACAAATATATCTTAAATACTGTATGATGTATATTATGCATGACCACCTTTATGTCTCATATATTGGGCTAAGATGTGCCTTGAGACAGTCTTGAAGCTGTCAATCACTGCTCCACTTCGGCCAATTCCAAACGTGGAACGTGCTATGCTTGACTCCAGTCCCTGTGGGTAAGCTCTTCTGTAAACTCAATGCTCTCAACCCTGGCGCAAAAAAAAAAGGGAGCACAGGAAATAGAAGAGAGAATGGAAGAAAGATTTAATGTTTCCACAGACAAAGTCCCCCAGTAATTGATATCTGATGTGCATTTTAAAGAGTGTTAAGAGATAGGCTATTTTGACATCAGTGATGCTGCTTATTTAAGCCGTCACTATGTCCTCCCTGAGCTGTGAGCTCGAGTTGATAGGATAAATGTTTTCATTTGTGTAAATACCGTCCTCCTTTTTATGCCCCTTGGTGAATGGGAGGCTGCATTTGATATGTGACACCTGAGTGAGGAGAGAACAGGGAGTGATAAACTATGTAGGACAGCAATGGAGACGTGTATGGTTTTCATTTATGCCTTTCTGAAAAAGTTGGTGACCCAGAGAACTAACTGTTTTTCTCTCTATCCCCCTCCCCCCCATCTCCTTCCACAGTTCCGGAGATTTCTCTGTGATTCACCACTAGAGGTATGTATTTCCTTTGGCCTGTTGACAGGGTAATAAAAAACCCTTTTTAAATGTCTCTTTTCATCCATATGTGTTACCTGTAATGATTTGCCCCAACAAAGGGAAGGTTGTCCTGGGGAAATTACTGTCATGCATGAGGATAATGGTTTGGAAAAATTTCCAGTGTTTTAGTTTTTAGTTGTTCATCAAACACACTTGAAAGTGGATAAGTGTACACTAGTTTCCCTCGTCCAGCACATACCTACCCACCATCCTTTGCTGTGTGTCTTCAGGGGCCCTCCAGTTGGATAGAGGAGGGTGTTAAGGGATTCAGGAAGTTGCTTTTATTTCATATTGGAGGGGTTTTAATTTAGCCCCGGTGAAGTGAAACAGGTTGTTTATGGAGGAAAACCGATGAAATGTGGTGTCCAGATTGCGTTGTGTCTGTGGTCTTCAGAGCAGCCCTTTCCGTGGGACACACCACTGCTCTTCACTGTGTGCTGGGGCACCGATTACCAGCAGATGAGGCAGCTTTGTGGACATCAGCTTGGGATCTAACCGCTGGCTATTGGCCTAGTTGGCAAAAATAAGTAATTGTTTAGGCTCCATTGGAAGTTTAATGTCAAGTTCTGGTGCATTAATTTGTAATCTATTTACAGATTAAATAGTTAAGATGGTTATCGTATGATGGATGTTGATTGTCGCATTTGCGAGAGGTTTAGATTATGGTTAAGATATGTGGATATTCTCTTTGCTCACTGAGTGAGATGTAGATGCCTCACTGAGCACTTAACGGGCTCGGTGAGCTGCTGCCTTCGGGAGCTCCGGTGGACGTGTTGGGTCAGGACAATTACACCAGCAATTAGACTCAGGATGGGCACTAATAACAGCCACTTTAATAGGATTCAGGTCCGATAGCACAGACACAAACTGACTGACACAGAGACACACAAACACAGTCACTCTGTGCTGCCCCGTGGGCCTCCTCAGGCCTTCACTAATGAACATCATTAGTGTTTATAGGAAACAAGCTTTTATCACCTCGTCAAGACTGGCGTCCAGGCACAGCGAATTACACATGCGCGCGCACACACGGGTGCACACGTACAGTGGCACGCTGCCTCACATATCTTCCTGCCTTCAGTGTCCCCACCTTTCAGACTGGTTTAGGGGGACGTCCTCATTTGTTTGGCCTTGTCTCTCCCAACTTTGTTTAAATTTTTTCTCTGATCTCTCGCTCTCTCTCTCTCTCTCTCTCTCTCTCTCTCTCTCTCTCTCTCTCTCTCGCTCTCTCTCTTGCTCTCTCTCTCTCTCTCTCTCTCTCTCTCCCCCCCCCCCCCCCCCCCCAGTCCTCTCCAAACGCTCTCCATTTCAGAGGCTCTCTGAGCTACCTCTGCGTGTTGGCCTCCATCTGTCTCCAATCAGAGTGCTATTAAAATGCACACAGACACTCAGCACATTGAGCTGCACACTGTGTGGTTTATCGGATCACATGTAGCCTAAGCCTGCATTTATACAAATGTACGCAAACAGCATACTCGCACATTCAACTGCAGCTAATTAGAACCCAGGTCGTCTGAGTTGTTTGTTTGTTGCCGTGCTTCATTTTACCAAAATTGCAGAGGATTCACGCTGAAACTCTGAGATAATTAAAATCAGCTGTTTTTCTTATTTATTTATTTATTTTGATGCATGCACACAAAGACACAGACTAGTCAAATCACATTTGTACTGTTTGATAAACAGTGGCCCAACAGTGCCTGCAAACACGATGAGCAGCAGTCATGCAGGTGCCTCTCTCTGCACTTGACCTTGGTGGGGTCAAGAAACTCCGGCTTTTATGTGCTGGGTTTATGCACTCATTCCGTTTCTATTTATTTCTCTTAACAACCTTCTAATGTGTCAAACCTAGGGGCAAAGGCTCATTAACAGGGGGTGTTCACCAAATGTTTTTATGGACCCAGGTCTTGGACCACTCTTTGTCTGTCCTTCTGCGTTTATGTCCTCTCTGTGCCTCTCTTTCTCCTCCACAACCCCTGAGAGGAAGAGGGTTTTCATTTTGTTTAGTAGCAGAGATTCACCTCAGCAGCGAATACACCAGCTGACATGCTTCTGGAATGAAACAACAGGAGACCTATGTAAAAGAGTTTAATACTAAAATTGATTTCACTTTCTCCATTAAATCATGGGAAGATAGTGACAATAGCAGGTGCTGATGATGCGAGCTGTGCTACACCTGCAGCCTGCTTCCAAGTCTTACTCTTTATAATCTGTGGTTGTGTGTGAATTCACATTTGTGAGTGAAATAAGGCAAATGTTTACAATGTGTTATTTGTTGGTCAGTGCCAGAATCTTAACAGCCCCATTGCTACAGCAGCAGACAAATACAGCAAACTACAATCAATAAAAAAAAAATGGAAATAATTAGTTGTGTGTGTGATTTCCCTAATTACAACAGCAACGTGTAACTGCATTTAATATTAAAACTAGATGTATCAGTTTTTGTTTGTATAGATTATTTATAATGATCTAATGCAACATTATCTCAATTTTATTTAATACCGTAGCTCTGAGCTTTTTGTTTTTGTATTGTTGCTATGAAGCTAAAGAGATTCTGAAAATAAATATATATACATTACTACAATTTAACAAAATTAGTGTCTCTGATTAAAGTAAAAGTTTACCCAAATGTCTTTCTTAGCAGGCTGAAACAAATATGCCGTACATCAGCTCCCCACTTTGTCACGTTAAGCACTCTGCTCACATGGCCCTGCATTTAGGCCATATGCGAGCGATTTGGGGCTGCAGGGGAAGATCAGGGGTAGTTTGATGTGCTCCAGAGAATGTTTAGATTGTTGTCACAGTGGCAAGGACACAACCATTAGGCTGTCGTCTGAGGTGACGCACGGGTCAGTCAGACAAGATCAACCTTGAACATTGTATGAACTTACAAAAAAAAAACCCCAGACAACAATCATACAAACTCATTCAATCAGCGGATACTTCTATTGGTCTGGCATTCACGTTCATATAATTGTACTCAAGCATGTGCACTTGAGGTGGGGGTAAGAATCTCCCTCTCTTACACAAGCTGGTCACCTCACACACTTTCCTTTTACTTACAACTTCTAAATGACGCCAAGGGGCCTCTGACAAAGCCTCCAGTGTTTCTGGGGGGAACTGGTGCCAAGAAATAACAGGCTGCCTGCTTACACAGACTGACAGTTTCCCCTACTATACACACACACACACAGACACACAGACACACACACACACACACACACACACACACACACACACACACACACACACACACACAGTGTGTGCTTGCTCCAGATGTGGTGCCTGTCGTCCTTCAAACCCAAAATAACTGTTCGTTTTGAATGTCTTTTCTTTTTAATTCTTCCCTTCTACCATTAGCCTGCCAGCAAAGTCATTCACAGGTAATGTGTAGTAAACCCACATCATCTCTATCTCATACATACATTAAAATAGATTGGTATTTCTGGCCTGTATTGAAAGAGTTAATTGTGAACTATCACTAATTTTGTAAAACAGATTCAAAACTTCTTTTGTAGTTTCAGTTATTTTCAATTGCTTCATGGATGGAGCAAGTCAAAAATACCAGTTTTAATATAGTGGCTGATCACTGTATGTGGAAAAGGTTTAGACCAGGGGTGGCAAACATTTTCAACATCAAGGGCCATTTCTATTTTTATAAAATCCTTTGAGGGTCATACTAAATTATGCAACATGTACATCACACTAACTTCTCTAATGCGATAGCTGGAACTGCCTCTCTTTGGCAAGGTGTCTTATGTCAGATGGTATTGATGGTGATGCCACTGGCAGCTTGTTTTCCAGGGTTTGGTCAGTCAGTTGTCAACAAAATAGTCAGTTTTGAAAGTAAATGCCGACAGCAGTAGGCTGTCCCAAACAGAGATGCGAACCTCAGTGCACGTCACATCAGAGTTGGAAAATCCTCATGACGCAAATACAGTTGAAAGAACTCAAGCCGTCATCATCTAGTTCCACATTAAACGACTTTCAAAATATGTTCAGTTCCTTGTTTACTTTTCATGCCCTGAAACCTCTCGCTAACTGCCAGAAGGAGGTTTGCAAACTCACCAGTATATTCAGATGTCATAGCAGGCTTCTGTACTTGCACAGTAGGAACATACACAGTGTTACCCCTTTCCAGTTGTACTCGACTCAGCATGCAGAGCTTGCAAAGACAGAAATTCCTCCCTCATATCAAACCTGGCAGTGACACACCCCCCCCCCCCCCCCCAAAAAAAATTAAAAAATATTAAAAAAATAAACGGTATTTGTAATGTCTGTTTTTTCATCACATACCAGAGAGAAATCTCCCTGGATAACATTGTCCCTGTCCGAATGTAGTCCTGTGAAAGCTGCTCGAACTCCACCGAAGAATTTTATCAGAGCACATTTGTCCTTGCGGCTCATCCAGTTGAGCATATATTTTTTTAGCTATATATTGGAATATTTTTACGCTGTGAGTGCATCTCTGCAAACTAGGCACACTGGCTTGTCTTCTACATAAACAAAAAAATGTTTCTGTCAAATTCACTCCGAAAGCGCAACTTACCTTTCTCTTCCTGATGGTCGCCATTATGCTTGTCAGAGATGACTCGTAACGGCTCCGTATATATTGCGTTCACCCAGACTGTGAACTGACAGGCAAACAGCCGGATGGGACCACCCTGAAGGTCTACACTTTTATTGCAGAAAAAAAGTAATTGCTATCATGATATTTTGTATTTCTTAGTTGTTTTTTTTGTATTTATGAATTGCCTCGTGGGACGGATCAAACTGTCTCGCGGGCTGCATATGGCCTAGAGGCCGGACGTCCCCCTCCCCTGGTTTCGACAGAGTAATCATTCCTTCCAACCCAATTACCCACACTCATTTAAAAAAGAAAAGAAAAAAGGACACCAGTTTACATTATGTGACAGGTAATAACACCTGGTTTTCCAAGGGCCTGAGCTCGAAGGATATAGTTTTATTTTTATTAAAAGCTCTACTTAAGAAAAACTTACATGGTGCTAAGGAGGAATGAGGCAACTGTTCACCCTACTGGTGATGTTCACAGAGTTGCAGGGAGAGCTGGAGAGTGTTTTTGCGTATGTGTATGGACCTTGCTTCTATTTGGTCAGCACTAGTTTGGCCAGGGTGTGGGCCCAGTCTACGTACTGGGTAAGCAACTAGTTCTATGTAACTAGCAGGATCTGTATTTTTTAACCGGCTCCAGATGAATGTTGGAGAACGATCCTGACACACACACACACACACACACACACACACACACACACACACACACACACACACACACACACACACACACACACACACACACACACACACACACACACAAACACCAATACACACACACACAAACACCAATACCCACACACACACCAATACCCTAGCTTAATATGACTTTTAACCCTAACCCCAAGCCTCCCGTCTTAACCTTCTGTGATAAAAGCAGCCAAGCCACTTGATTGAAAAACTCAGCATGCGGATCCATATGAGAAACTCAATGTGTGTCAAACACTTAACTGTTTTATTAATGGGGGGTAGACTTAAGCATGCGGGAGCGCACCTACACCCACATTCTTTCATGCCACATGGGGAGAGCAGACAGACACATGTAAGCGAAAGCTTAGGCCATACTATACCACCGCCTAGTGAAATGGATTTTGCTCATGCGGGGTCTTTTATTAAAAAGTTTTCCCCTGGAGTGTTTCTGTGGCCAATTCCCCCGACCCCCAACTCCACCCTGCTCCTGCTCTCTCTCCACATTTGGGAGCCATTAGCAGGCTGAACGTGAGGCTACTGTACACCCCCACACATTAAGCGTGAGGCCGGGCCGGTAAAACCTGGGTTATAGTACACTATTGTACAGGTGTGTGTATATAAGGCAAAGAAAGTAGATCTGTGCAAGAAAGTGAAAACACATTCTCATTCCACTATGATTTTGATATATTGCACACAAGAGAACTATTGTTTTGACCAGTGACCACCCTCTCTTGCTGTTTCTCTCTCTTTAACCCTCCCCAGGCAGAATACTCTCCCGATGGGCCTGAGGTGGGCTACGGCTCCTTCCATCAGCAATACTTGCTGGATGGACGCATCGTGGCTGTGGGGGTGATCGATATCCTGCCCACCTGTGTGTCCTCTGTCTATCTGTACTACCACCCAGACTTTGCCTCACTGTCTCTGGGCTCCTACTCTGCTCTCAGGTTGGTTCATAGGACTTAGACAAGCCACATCGTCCTTTTTCTGTTTCAAAACACTGTTCATATTATGAATTATATGATGAATGAAAAGGGAAATTGCCCCCTCTGACATATTAAGGACAGTGCTCATATTTCATGAACCTAGGAACATATTTTTTGTTGCTTTCTATCAAATAGAGCTGCGGTTGCTGCGGTTTGCTCTGATTCATCCCCTTCCAGTTTTTGTAGCAGGTTTCATGTCAAATGTGACCCAGATTGTGATGTATGGGGCAGTAAATCCTTTGCAATATCTGAATTATTCACAGAAATTATACACGCTCTTAAAAGGAATGGGGTCATCGTTTGTCAGATGCAACTTGTAGCTCCTTTCAGGAGGGGAACTGCTGTACTTCTCATTGTTGATCGCTCCCTTAATTTTCTTATATCTTTGTTCTTTCTTTTCCTCCTCCTCCCTTCTCATTCCCTCACACTTGCCCTCCCCATAACCTGCTCTCTCCTCGCCTCTTGATCTTTTCAGCCCCTCCCAAATTTTTATCTTTCCTTGGAACTGTATACTATAAGTGCCATAATACTGTAGGTTGGAAAACATACCTCCTTCTTCGCACATGATTGTTTGAGGCAGTGGTCTGTTTGTGGTTCAGCTGACGACAGTTCTCTCTGCCAAGATGAAATAAGAGAACACAGACATACATTTCAGACACACATATCTGGTGTTTCCTGTGAAATAAAAAAAAAGTAACCCAATAATGTGAGAGGCTTTTAAAACAGTTTCTGCACAGATGTGCGAGACTGAGTGATCTCTGCTTCAAACTCGCGAGCACAGGTATTAGCATTCATACATGTGCGTCATGCACTAAGTTAGCCCGGCAGTTAATACAGACAGGCTGTGCGGGAACACCCTGGCCATCATAAGCACACAGTTCCCCATCACTTATTATTTTAAGAGTCTGACTCCAAGAGTAACACAGAGTGCTCGGTGTGTAGAGGAGGCCTTGGAGAAAGGAGGGAGCATGTTTACAGACACCCTACCCCGGGCCTTTGATCAGGTCTGGACACTCCCGTGTCTGCTTGACTTGGCCGACTCGTATCATGTCCAACTTAGTGTACAGAATGCACGCGTGTATCCAGTGTAAGGAATTTACACAAATACTTCACTGGGAACCTTGATTTGTTTTTAACATTTTTTCCCAGTTGTCATCGGGAGAAAAAAAAGACAAGAGTTTGGATTATGTTACAGTCGGGGTTAAATATGTATGTTCAGAGAAGTACAGAGCAGTGTGCACTTTGGTCTTCTCTGTGTGTGTGTGTGTGTGTGTGTGTGTGTGTGTGTGTGTGTGTGTGTGTGTGTGTGTGTGTGTGTGTGTGTGTGTGTGTGTGTGTGTGTGTGTGTGTGTGTGTGTGTGTGTGTGTGTGTGTGTGTGTGTGTGTGTGTGTGATTCAACGGTAGAAACAGGAGAGGGGGATGTTGAGAAATGTCTTGCATGAGTGTAGCTGCTCCTGCCACGGGCCCCGAGGAGAGGAGGAGGAGGAGGAGGAGAAGAAAGGAGGCACATAATGAGGTGCCTGAGGCGCAGTGTAGGAAACACAGCTGTTGTCCAACCTGGATCACTTTCTTAGGGGAATCTCCTGATTATTTTGTGATCATGATCCAAGTCCTTAAACATTTAGTATTTGTTGATGTGGCATCCAGTCCAATGTATTTTTTTCATGTACATGCACAGTAAGCATTAATTAATACAAAATAAAATGAGTAAAACTAAATACATCTTGGGAAGTGGGAAGTATCTGCTTTTACAATAAGTGTAACCTGCTTACAAGTTACATCTTTCCGTTAGTGATTTCTTATCATATTTTATATTGTGTCGCATAATGGGACATTATTGTCTGCAGGTGTCTTGCACCTGCAAACAAGAGCAGATGTAAAGCAACATTTCTTTTAAACACAAAGAGGTTCTGTACTGTTTGCTGCTGCATGCTCTCACATCGCTGATTATAAATGCAGGCTGCTGTTTTCATTCAGTGCATTTGCTTTTAACTTGCTCATAACTTTGTACAGTACAACTTTTGAAGGGATCCTGATGGAGCATTTTTGACAGCTGCTTTGCTGGAGCAAACAAACAAGGGAATAGAAATGGGCTCTGATCGGATCAGTGTCTGCATTGCTCTAACTTTTCCATCAAAAAAGTCTGGATTGACCCCAACTTAATCCTGCAAACTGACATGGGACATGGATAGTTTTGTTTTGAATCGAGTAAATACATATGCTGTGTGATTTCCACCAAATTTCCTCAGTTAAATAAGCTTCTGCGTGCTTCCCATCGCTAGTAGTATTTTATATGAGGCTAATCAACACTATACCTGGACTGTTTGGTAATGAGTTGTTTCCACATGCATGCGAGGGCCGCAGTAAGCACCTTGTGTTGTGCACTATTGTGGGCTCTTTGTGGCTGGGTGTGTATGTGTATGCACATCAGTATGAACGAAGCTGTGCAGGAGCAGAGGGCTTGATAATTGGCTTGTGCTGGACTGTCAGATGGCTGAAGAGGGGATAATGGTGGACTCAAGCTGCTGCCATGGGGGTGAAGGTGGGGGTGTGAAGGCCTCAAGTGAGGGGGGGTGGCAGGGCTTTTTGTGAATGGGCCCCTCACCTCTCTTGACCCCCCTCCCCCAATTCAGGCCTGCCGGGCCCTTTTGTGGAGAGTGGATGGGAACCCAGGAACCTGGCAGCAAGAGGGTGACCTTCTAGCACCTCGCTCTAGCTGCCTCTCTTCTCTATCCCTTTCTCTTTCTTGACCCTCCTCTTTTATATTCTCCTCCTGCTCTCTCCCCCCCCCTCCCTGGCTTGGCCTGCTTTGTCCCACATCTTATTTTTCAGTGGATCCATTTTATTTTAAGGCCTCTCTCTCTCGCTCTCTCTCTCTCTCTCTCTCTCTCTCTCTCTCTCTCTCTCTCTCTCTCTCTCTCTCTCTCTCTCTCTCTCTCTCTCTCTCTCTCAAGTATTGTAAGAAAGGGAATTCTCCCCCTTCATTTAAGCGGGTGCAACACAGAGGGGTGGAAGGAAGAGTGAGACAAAGAGGCAGAAGAAAGAGGAGCTGGAATTTAGTTATGGAATAGCAAAGGACATGTTGGAGGGAAAGGGGGGGGGGGAAGGGTTAGGGATGCAATTAAGGAAGAAACTATTGGGGAAACATAAAGCAAGCACGACATATACTGTATTTGAAGAAGCCCTATAAATCTTCCAAGTTCTAAATCTTTATTTTACACGCTCTCTCCCTCTCTTTTTCACCTCCCTCTTTTCTGTCCAAGGGCTCAATGCCCATAGAGAAGGCAGTTGTTTTTGTGTAATGAAATGAGACCAAGAAAAGCTGTTTTTTGAGTGTGGGTGTTTACTTCCTCAGCTTGGGCACTGCTGTAGTCAGAGCCGCAAGTGCCCATTTTGTTTCCTAATGCCCTCGTTTACACTTACACTTATAATATTGTAATATTAGTTAATATATTCTAAATTCCCATTTGTTTTGTCAGGCTTGTTGTGTTCATTGATGAAACCCACCTCTACCAGTCATGAACTTTATTATCATTTTAAAAAGAGTTAAAGTTATACTGTTCATTTAATTGACGTAAAAATGATCCTAAATGCAAACATGATTATTCACCTTCTGAAGTTGAAACCACGGCTCACAGCAGTGCATCTACATCCAGCATTGCCTGGAAAAACAAAGAGTTGTTGGAGTGAGCCGTCATTATAAGAAATAAACATGAATTGACAAGTATGTGTGCTGTTACTGAAAGAATGAAGCAGGTGCCTTACTCTGCAGTACCTCTCTGAAAAGGTGTTCATGTGTTTCCCACCACAGGGAGATCGCTTTCACCCGGCAGCTGCAGAAACAGTCCCCCAAGCTGTGCTACTACTACCTGGGCTTTTACATTCACTCCTGTCCCAAGATGCGGTATAAGGTATGCTTAGTCTACAACACATTTTTCATGGTTTTCAAACAGCATATCCACAGCTCAGATTATCTCGATGTTGCCTCAACATTCACATTCTAAAAAGATTAAATTGACTCTACCTACATGTTTAATTCTTTGATCAAATTGTAGTTGTTGTTGTTGATTTTTATTCGTTTCAAAGAGAAGGAGAAAAATGGTATCAGTATATTTTGATACCTAAGCTTTTGGTACAAGTGAGAGGACTGTTACAACACTAGCTGGTCCGAGTGTGAGTTAAACTTTTACATCTGTTGTCTTTATATTGATGTGCATCACTAACAGAGTTATTTTTCAATGGTTTGTTTATAATATTTCACTGAAACGTCTCCAGCTCCCCCCAAAAATGTCACAATGACATATGACCAACATTTCAATGTGCAAGCAAGCTCATTTTGCACGAGACAATTTTTTTATGCTCTTGTCTGTTTCTAGTTTTAATGTTTCACACTGAGCGTCTCTTCCACGAGATCTTTCTGTAGGTGAGAGATGATCTGATCTGTTCTGTTCTGTTAATGTTGTCTGTCGTCTCTCTGGCCTCATCAGGATGATGTGGCTGTGTCAATTTCAAGAAATGTGTGTTCGTCTCTATTGGAGATAATATAAGCATTCTTCAGACAACAGTTAAAAAGAGAACAAGAAATTAACTAATATAAACAAATATAAATATATTAAAATAATTTGTACCAGTGTAACTTGTGATAACTTGATGTTGTAAAGGATAGCTTATTTAGTTTAAGAATATACAGTAAAAACACGCAATGTGCTGTTTTGCTTTCCGCAGCTAGCATTTCTACTGTTAATTTCTGTCCTTGGTTTATTTTATTCATTTATATATTCTTGTTGTTGTTTTCCCAACTCTGTAAAGCGGCCTTGGGTGCGTTGAAAGGCGATATATACGTTATTTTCTTTATAAAAATCCAATATATACACATATTTAAGAAACGTTATATCCTCAAATGCACAAGGAAAAGTTATTAGACCCAGCAGCTGATTCATACGCAGTAAACAAGGAGAAATGTAAGTAAATTTGATGGAGGGTATCTCGGAATTGACATTGAGTGGGAGAGGGGAAAAAAAGGATGGAGGGGAGGTACAGGCAAGGAAGAGAGGACAGGGCTGCTGAAGACATTAGAGGTTGACAGAGAGGTCATGCTCGCAACGGCAGCTCAGTAGCAAGAAGTGTGTGGCTCATATACACAAATATTTATTTATTTTATACACAAATGCAGTTGATATAAATGTGGAAGCCACCACTCACAAACATGCTCACATTCACACCCAACAACACGTAAAGATCCATAGCTTCAGGAGGACGGAGAAAGAAAGCAAGTCCATTTGTTTGGCCAAGACTTACCATTCATCCCTTCTTTCTCTCATTCATTTACTAATTCCTCTATTTCTCTGTCATTTCATTCAGATGTTTCCCAGAGCTTGTTTTGTGCTCATGGGAGAGTGATGTCTTGTTGGGGATTATGGCAAAGTGCCACTTTCTATCCATTTACATCTTGTTTTGGGGTCTGCATAGTGCTTTGCCCATTTTTTCCCGTTTGGGAGCCAGTGTATGGAATGCATGTGAGTTTGTTTGCTCTGTGTGTTGAATCTTGATTACCGTGTTTGTCTGAGAACGCTGTTACCACAGCACCTAACCCCTCCCTCTGGACTGGCATTTATTCCGCAACCCCCCATATCTGTTTTTGTGCGTTTGCCATTGCAGCGTCTTGTTCACCACCTCCCAACTTCTTCCTATTTTACCCTTTGGGAGGAACACAGAACAAGGGTGAGAAGGTTGCCCAGTTCCCACCTTTGGGCTCTCAAACTCCCACAGAAACACACCCACGCTCAAACACACTCTCAGCGCATGCACAGTGTCTCACTCCATTGTCCAATTTGCATATGAGCCTGAGTAGTTCATTAATGCACAGGCATACTGTGGGATTGTTCAAGTCTCTAAGATTGGGGAGCCTCTAAACTCTGCTTTTATTGTGTTGGGGGTTTCCTGGATCTGGATCTCAGTCCTGCTGCTTGCATCTTTTAAGACCAAAACACTAGCACTTGAACCCTGCTGGACACCACTCAAACTCCTTCAACACTACTCCCTCTCACCATTTTTTCCACCTACCCCCTCCTGTCCATTTGCCACTTCTTTGGGAATTCTCTGTACCCATCACTTGCCAAGACCATGGCCACACTAATGTGGGCTTCACCCAAAATTTGACTTGAAGGAAAATTTTTTTTGTGTTTCATCATTTAATTCGAAATGTAGCGTTTTAGAGAAAAGTCTAAAAACAGACGCGTTTGATGTAAGACTGTCAACTCAAGACTGTCGACACGGCCTAAAGTTTAGTTGAAACTTCAAAGCCTTACTTAACACAACTAAAACACTATACTAATACTAAAAAACATCTAAACCCAGGTTCCTCTCTGTAGAATTCCACACAATTGTTCATACAGTTCTCTCATTTCCCAGAGGAGAAATAGAACTGCATTGTTTATGTAACTGATACCACTAGCTTTGTGAAAGGCGTTTTATGGTGATTCATACTGGAGGGTTTTAAAAACTAGTTGTAATGTAACACTTTAAGTCTCATCCACCTGAGCTGTTCTTTTGTGTGAAGGATTGGACTGTTTAACGCACCAGTCTGAGAGTGGACTGATTGTGTTTTCTTCTATTCTGTGTTTGGGAAGAAAGTCCTTTCTGCCAGGTCACATCTCTGCATGCCCAGGGGAACTGCTCCATGTGCAATGGGTTGAAAACTTCTTTGCGGTGCCAAAGCCTGGACTTGGTCCTGTAGAGCAGCCTTAAAGGCTCCTAGAAGACTTGGAGTCCAGCCAGGAACAGGGGACTGCCTGGCCAGTGTCAGACCCTCTCCTTTGTTCTCAAAGCTGGGACGGAGCGTCCCACAGAGCCTTGTTGGTTTGGCCAGTGGGCTCAGGGTCAGACGTGACATCCTGCCCCTGGCTACTGTCCCTGCTCCTCTGGCCCTCTGATGTCGAGCTGCAGAGAGCAGAAGGTGAAGCTGTTGGAGGCTAAATGAGACCAAAGGTCTTGGCCCTCCTGCCATTCTCTTTTTTTTTCACATTGCCTCTCGTGCAGCTAAAAGTCATCTGAATTAACCGCTCATGATCTGACATAGAGTAACTGAGATTTTTTGGACTAGAGAACCAAGTTCTCCAGCTTCATGTTTGCAGGAAATGCCACTCACCATATTTGTAGCTTGTTTGGTTAGATTGTGGTCAAACCCCAGGCACTGTACATCTGCCCGGTGACAGGAGGGAAAGTGCCATCCAAACATCTTGCTATAGCCCTATATCTGAATGCAGCCATAGTTTTTATTCTTTAATAATTTCATATAGCAGCTGAGATTGACTTCAGCTCTTGCATCATGATGTTTATCCCGAACCATAAACAAGTAAATCCCTTAACCTGCAGGTGAACTCACACATTTCTCTCACTGTATTTTATTCTCTTGTCCTCCAATAACTCCTCCATCCAGCTTCAGCAGTTTGTAAGACTTGACGAGACAAGAGAAACATTAGCTTTCATTTAATACATTTCCAATTCTTTATTCTGGACAGAACAAAGAGTAATAGATCCATGCCCAGTTATAGTGGTTTTTCCATTTCTTTGTAGAGATGAGTACGTACATGAGCACTTGTCTGTGTCAGTTACTTTTACTTAAGTACTGAATGAGCAGACTTTGATGATAACAGATGAGCCGGACGCCCACTTGGCTTTGCCAGTCTGCAGTACCTGGTCCATGAAACACTTGCACGCACACACACACACACACACTTAGAGAATACACAGACAGACAGATACCGAGTTTTACGCACTTGGTGAGGGAGTGAGAGAGTCACATGAAGAGGCTCTTACTCTTGTTATTATTGTTCGGAGTGAAAGAATGTCTCGCTCTGAGCCCAGGAAACCATTAAATTTTCCACCCAGAGGAAGAATGAAGGAGTGAGCAAAATGAGTGAACAGAGGAGGAAGAGGGCAGATGGAGAGAAGAAAAAAAAAAAAGAAGTGACAAAGCGTGTGCAAAAGGAGAAAAGGAGGCAAGATGAAAAGGATTATTTGTTTCCCGGTGGTACTTCACCGACTTTTAAAAGCCCTTTTCGCAGCAGCTGCACCTCCGTTCCCTGTCAACCCCACTCCTCCTGGCCAACAAACAACAAACAGTGACACAGAGCCGGTCAGTTCTCTAGCTGCAGCCAGCATTTTTCCACATGGCCAAAGCTTTTGAATTCAGCGGACCTGAATGAATGTATCCAGGTGTCGGAAGCTCACTTTGTGGGAATTGTTTGTGAGGGTACTGAAGAACTTGACGTTTGTTTCAGCCAGTTGCTGCCATGCTACCGTTTGCCTCAATCAGTGTGTGCCTCTAGGCTTTTCTGTCGCCTGCTGCGTGAGCTAAGTCATTATGACATCTATTAGACAGGACAAAGTGCCTCCCAGCTCAGGCATGCACATTGGACCTCATTTTCTCAGGTTTCACAGATACACACCTGCAGACTGACAGATTCCCAAAGTAATATTGTACAGGTTAGATTGTAAAGGTTTCTCATAGCCTTTGTTTTCTTTCTTCCTTTTTAATTTCAGCTCAGTCCAATTCATTCTCAACAGCTGACACAGCAGCGCTCTTCTTTCTATATCATTGCAGTGCCATCAATAACCAACAGCTTATGTTAATGAAATGAACCTCTCCCTCAAACTTTCTGTCTCGTCTCCAGGTACGCAGTGGCAGGCTATGACATGCTAAGGAGGCCCTTAGCCACAGCCATCAGGACATGGCTCGTCAGCCCATGCAGACAGTATGTTTACGTGTACGTGTGTGACCTCACATTCTGTGTCTCACTCGTTGTACATCTGGGCAGATTAAGAGTGACAGTGAGTGAGTTTGAGGCATTTAGATGAAGGTGTGTTCCGAAGAGGTTGGAAAGTGTTTTTCCTGCGTACCATGCTAGTACACAGCTTTGTTTTTTGGAAATGTAGGAGTTGTTCACGAGGGTATCACGTTCTTACAAATATTGGTAATTTCTTGACATAATAACCCTCTGACAGATTCCGATGGGTTGTGTTGGACAGGTTTACAGAGTGGGTTAACGCTTCACAGGTCCTACATGTTCAGGCACAGGGCAGCCATCGCTCGTTCTCTTTTAGGTTCCACTCTTCTCTCAGCAACTGTTCAAGAAACCAGCCACCATGCTGGTTGGAATGAAAGATGGATAGCGGGAGAGAAGGAATCAGTGTGAATATGTCCAACTGATTTCATTCAGAGATAAAACATGGCATGTTCATTTATTCTAAAGTGCTGGCAGGTAGAAGTGACCCTGAACCTGTTGTTCCAATTTTCATATCTGCACGCTTAGATGCACTGAGTCACTATTGCTCAAACAGAGGTGGTGTAAAGTTACTGAGGTGATTGCACTGTTCCATGTTGAAGCTAATGGCCTTTCCCATGCGTTTACCGTCATACATTGTTTCTTTAGCCTTCTTGTTCTTTTTCTCCTGTACTTTTCCATAGATGAAGCAATATTCAGTTGGTTTTTCGGTGGTATTTTTCTGCTATGCTAGTAACATTACTACCTTCCAACAATGTGCCCATCAAACTAAGATCAAACCTAAGCAGGCCCATTTTCACCCTCTCTGTGAAATTTATAAGCTAAAGCATTCACCATTTAGCTTCCTTCCAGTTCTCTCCCCTACCCCCGTCTTAAATTGGAGTCTTTCTCACAGAGACAGCGTTGTTTGATTTAGCTCGATGGGAGACCACCAACAGTGCCCCTCTCAGCAGAAACATTTGTTTAAAGTTTTTGATAATTTTTCCTCTCTTTTATGCTTCATCATCTCTTTTTGTTTTCCTTACGTCCTGCAACGGTTGTGTTTTTAACAAATCATTTGCAGGCCACAGCACGGCCCTGGGGCCGCCACTGCATGGCACCCCCTAGCAGGAGTGCCGACAGGGTGAGGATCGGAGGGAGCAGAGTTCAAGAGGTCAGGTCAGATGATTCAGTCTCACTGCTGGTGGAAGGATGGAGCTAGGCTATGGCGGGTGGCAGGGAGGAGCAAGGGGGAGGTGTGAAGGTCACTGGGGTGAAAATGCAAGTTTAGAGATGGTGTCACGCTGAGCTGATCCAGAGCCCTCTAGCTGCCAGCTTGAGGTGTTTGCCTTGCCATTACCTTCGCCACTATTTATTTTCAAATCTGCTGCAGCTGCACCACTTTGTCTGAAATGCCTGGCTTCTTTTTGACAAGGGAATGCATTCAGATCTTCGATAAGCACTGCTGGACAGATTGAGCTGGTCTCATAAATGCAGTCAGACATTTATTCAGAGTGTGGGCCTCTGCTTTGGTCTTACAGTTAGAAGTTTGAGGTGGGGTTTTAAGACCTAGATTAGGGGCTGCTGCTCTCACTACATGTCCGTAAGCTGTGGTCTGTGTCAGACTGGCGTAACAGCTCGCCAGCCCATAAAGCCAGAGGAGATAAAGAGATAAAAGTACCCAGTCTGTGAGCTGATGCCCATAAAAGATCTGCCATTGGTTCTCAGGGCTCCTTCGAAATGTGATCCTGTAAAAATATTTTCTCCTCATTAACCTGTCATCCGTGGAGCCGTGACGTATAGCCAGGCGAGGGGAGTGCTAGGATAGAGTGGGATGGTTGGAGGGGGGGATTGTAGGGGTTGTACAGGGGCCCAAGGGGGAGACGTACCAGCCTGGAAGCTTTATTTGAAGGGCGCACTGTGGTAATGTGTTGAGTAGGTTGAAAAGGCCTTGGCGGGCCCCGAGTGTTTAAACAGCAGCAGTTAGCGTAAATCTCCCCAAACGCAGACACCAGACATGTTCAGGACACACACACACACACACACACACACACACACACACACACACACACACACACACACACACACACACACACACACACATACATACACATATATATTTACATATTGTCACAGACGGTGGTGAAAGTGCATCTGTGTGGGCCACTATTTTGAGATACAGCTTGTTTGGACATGTCTTTCATTGGTGCTGTACCTCTGTCCAGCCTGCTCCCTTCTCAGAGTTATTTGTCTTGCTGCATTTGTTTGTGTGAATGCGCTGTTTACATGTGTCCGTCAGCAGCCACCGGCCCCCCAGCCATGCCCCCTTGTCTGGGGAGAATGTGTGTGTTTCAACAGTCTTACGACGATAGAGGGGGTGTATTGTGAGAGCTATATGTTTAAGAGTGAGTACGGATGTAGGGATCAAGGTTTGTGTTTGTTAGTTTTTGGCTGAAGATTGGCTGAATGTGACCCTGGGTCAGAGTGCTGCTGGCCCAGACCAGTCTAGGTAAGGTCTGCCTGCCTCTGGGTCACACTAGGCCTCTTTGTGCCGAGTCCAGACACGTCCTGGGTGACAACCAGCTGAATAACATACTGCGATTTGTCTGTTTAGGTCAAATGTCCAATTCTATCTGAGAGCGCTTGACCAATACACTGGCTAATCCTGACAAAATATCCTATTCATTATTGTGTTCATGCTTGGCCTGCCATATGATAAAACTGGTTCCTTTTTGTATCGCACGTTATTTTTTGATAATATACTGTATATTTGCCAGAGCCAAACGGGGTCTAACACGAGCGACCTCATCTATCCTTCGAGCAGCCTTACATCACGGGCTTGGAGCCACTCTGTCTCACACTGAAGTAGGTGCAATGTTGACCAGCAGATTACTGTATAACTTAATGCTCTTTCCTGAAGAGATTTGAGCTGCACTGATAGGGTTAACAAGGATAGATTTGTGTAGACTGCATTTAGACTTTGTGCAGGGACACATCAGCTAGGGGTACTGTGGGTGAAAACTCAACTGGAGATATGAGCAGGAAATCAGCAGCAGATGTCGGTGTAAAGTAATGCAGATGGAGGCAGGGAAACCTTCATACTGCGACGAGTCCACCTCCTTTCTCCTGGTATGTCTTGCACCAATCCTGAAAGAGGAACACTTTGGACCGTGACACTGCTGTGACGGCAAAACAACAAGTGAGCTCATCCAAAAGTCTCCCTCTAATGGAATAAGTGATATTACCTTAGGTCTCCAGAAGAGCATGATGCGTTTTATAATATTGGGAAAAATGATGGATTACAATGTCTTAAAAGTAATAAAGAACAGAAAGCACAGAGGAGAACAAAGGGTATAAAATATGGCCTCCAGTTAGCTTGATGAATTGAAAATGATTCTCTTAAATGTTCTATTTTCTCAGTATGTTGATTAATTTCTACTACTATATGTCTGAATGTAGGGACACGTTGACATCACAATTGTCTTCACTCGACAGAGAACAAACTCACATACCTGCTTTCTAGTCAGGCAAGGAGGAAGGGGAAAAGTGTGGTGTAGGTTTTCACGAGGATTCCTTGGCTGCAGCGAAACACTCCATTTATGTGTCTGATTAATTGCTTTTCATATAAATCATAGGTATGGGCCCGGGGACATCCCTTTCTACCTTGAGGAGGTGTGAGAAAACAAGACAGAACTTGAGGGGGGGGCACACTGAAGGAGAGGAGGAAGGTGACAGTTATGTGCTGATGCGTTGGAAATACAGCAGGACCACTGCTATCTGAATTACGTGCGTGTGGCCTGAAAAGAGCGAATGATGCTGTGTGACAAAGGGGCTCTTGAGTGATACTAGATCTCCAAATTGTTGTGTAACCATGTGTCGAGCCGTGTGGAGATATGTGTTTATTTATTTCTGATGATGGAGGTTGTGTAATTGTTTACACTCGGGCAGCTTGTTATTGAAATGAGGTTGAGTAATTTTCCCCCCTTTGTTGTAAAACTTCAGTTCGTTGGGAAATCTGCACTGAAGAAGATTGCTTTCCTATAAACAGTGACCTCTGCACGTTGTTATTAGCGAACGCGTAGCAAAACACTTGGTTTCTATGACTCAGAGCGTTCTCTCACTTGTCAATGTACGGTTTCCATTTTGTTAAGTTTCTCCCTCTTTATGAGGCCACTATTGAATGCAGCTCTTTCTCCTCATCTGTTTTTTTCTTTTGTCTTAACCCCCCCCCCCCCAATCTGTCTCTTCCCAAGCCCTCCCTCTTCTTCTCCGGCTTCCAACATCTCTCTCAGTGCAGTCCTGGCACTCCGTTTGCTCCTATCACTTCCATCAGCTCTCCTCAGTCTCTGTCCCATTTACTTTAAATACCATCCCTCTACTCATCTGCACCTAATTTTCTCTCCTCCCTCCCCGTCTCCCTCCTATCGCCATCTCATTTCTCACACCTCTGATGGCTGCCAAAGCAACCCGCTGAAGTTTGTACACGTTTCCTTTCTTTCTCCGCTCGGTTGTTCGTCCTCCATCTCGCCTGCTGTCTCTCTAAACAAGCCTTTCAAAGGTTGTCAGTCATCAGCCTCACCTCCGTATCCGTCTGGACTTGCGAGCGAGGAAAGGAGGGAAGGATGCTGACGGATTGGTTTGTGTGGGAGGCTTTGGGCATTTAGAAAGGGAGGAATAGAGCTACCGAAGAGAAGAGGACCAAATCTTCGTCTGGAAAGCCTCATCGTGGTTATCTATTGAGTGGCTGGGTAGCCCTCAATGGAGTTGAGTGAAAACGTAAAAAAAACTGCACGTATACTCACACAAAACACCTAATATTATACATGCAGTCCCACTATCATTTCCCGTGGCCTGTTTACGCCCCTCAGCGGCATAGATTTGTTGGAACAGGCCATTTCACTCTCAGCTATTAGATTCATTGCAATTTGCACATCAGTCTTATCCTTAAAGGATCTAAGTTTCAGGAAAATAAAAACTGCATTCTCTGTTGGTACGCTGTAAGTATCTGTTAGATAAAGAGATGGATGTTGTGAGCAAGCTGCGGCAAAAGCAGAACGCTCAGTGCTGAAGGCGAGCCAAGGAAGCTGCAGGGGCAGCTGTGAATTACAGAGCCTTCAAGCCAACCTGGGGAAGAAATGAGAGGGAAGATAAAGAAAGTCAGTGGTTAGCGGTGACTCCAATAAAAAAACAGAAGCTGACAGATTGGTAGTGGAAAATCAAGTTTTTCATTTTGTCCCTCCTTTTTTTCTTCTCTCTCTGCTCTGTCCAGACCGCTAATAGCAGTGTCCTTTCATACAATTCAACCCCTCTCTGTATCTTTTTTTCTTTTCAGGATGAGGATTTGTGCCTGTGCCATGAGCAGACTCTGGCTCTCATTTTGGTTAGATAGACATCTCTTTCTCTTTCTTACTTTACAGAAAAGGACTGGATATATCATTTTGCACTGTAGACACAACCACAGGCCTGCAGTGATCAGGAATCCGCTTTCTTTCTTATACAAATCTTTTCTGATTCAAGATACAGAAAACAGCTTTTCCTCTTGGTATAACTTATCCAAAGGTCTGTCCGTGCTTGTTTTCATTCTTCTATCTCTTTAAAGGAGAGCTACTCCATTCACACTCCGTTTCCCCGATTCCACCCTCCCTCTGCACATCCAGGTTGAGTTGAGGTACAATGTCACGGTGCAGGAAGTACTTGTGTCTCACCGTGTTTCTACCCCTGTGCAGGTGTGTGTGTTCTGCATATAGAAGTGTGTCCCACTGCAGTGTTGAAGGAGTGTATAGAGGTGAGGCAGAGTGTGAGAGTGTCAAGCTGACTGCGCTGACAGTTGCTGAAGGTTGTAGGTTGTTGGGACATGGAGAGCATCCGATCAACGTGTGTGTCCATTGCAGATACATTCCACCACCATCCATCTGTTAGCAGAAGCACTTAAAGTGTGTTTGTGTCGTTTGCTTCACTCTGAATTGCTTTTTTTCTCTCTCCTTAAAGCCCGTATGTTGGTATTGGCATGACTGTATGAATTCTGTAGTACGTGATGACCTCTACCCCTTCAATTAATTGTAGGGAAGAGCTGGTTGGAGATGAGGACCCCCACCTTGAGGGGACATCCTGACTATCAGTGCATTCTTCTGGTTTGCATTTTTTCATGGCAGTCTATCCTGTATGTATAAACAAGCTGCATATTTTCTATATAGGCACACTGACAGATCGGTTGCGGTCAGAGTGCCTGTCTAGCAACAACATTTAATGATGCTGTTTCCTTTGTCTTGCTTACACTGATTTCCGTATGACAATTGTTCTTTATTTTCTTTTTGTTGACAGTGTAGTTCACCCAGAGCCTTTTGACCCTTTGGAGTCTGTGCCCTCAAGTTTAATGGTACAAAAGCGATAAATATTAGCGTGTGTTGAGACAGTGCAGCAGGCCTGTTGCAGGCGCCTGCTTGTTTACAGAGCTATCTCGGCAGTTTGCATTTGTTTGGAGTCATGTGATAGAACGCAGGTCACTGATAATGGAGTTTCTTTCTCCTCCTCCTTTCTGTTCATTCTACCACTCTCTCACTTTTTTTTTTCTCTGCCCTGCAGCTGTTTTTTGTTCAGCTTGTTTTTTTTTTTCTATTCAAAATGTTAGGTAAAATACAGACTTGTACCCATTTCACAAGCACACACATTGCAATACGCTCATGTGTTTACATTTCCTGCTCAACTCTGCAGAAGACTTAAACAGAGCAACGTTGGATCCAGGTCTCAGCCCTCATCCTGACCCAGAGGGCAGTTTGCAGCTTGTCAAACCTTTAACCCGAAAGGATTTTTGTTTTCATTATTCATTAATGAATTTCATTAATTAATTAAATGTCCGAAAACATAGATAGTGCTCAAAAACCAACAGTGTTGTCTTCAAGTTGCTTGTTGTGTCCAACAAGAATTGAAAACCTCAAGATATTGAATTTATAGAAAGAAAGAAAAAGCTGTGTCCTAACATTTCTGAGCCTGTAGTAAGCAAATATTTGACTTTTAAAATTGTTATTGTTATTTTCTGTTGATCAATAATCTGTGATAAGCAATAGTTTCTTAACGGTGGTGTAACCCCCCCAACCCCCCCTTCTTCCTCTGTGCCATTTTCATTCCCCAGGGGCAGTACCGGCCGTCAGACCTCCTGTGCCCGGAGACCTATGCCTGGGTATCAATAGAGCGATGCCTACCGCAGCTGGAGAACTCCCGCTATGCTCGTTTCAACCAGGATCCAGATGCAGGTACAACACAACGCTCCACTCTGCTCTTATCATTATTCATTTAAGAAACTATATAGGGAACAGCATTTTCCCACATTTATCCCATGCAGCTGCAGACATTACTTACATTGGTAACACACTGTGCTGCTGCTGCTGCTGCTGCTGCGAGTTAAGTCTTCGAGCCTCCAGTTCTTCATACATGCAATCCTGGATGAACCCGTGAACTTTGTGGTAACATCTGATCTGGCTTCACTGTGATGGTGTATTGAAAACTGTGGGTTTGCTCCAAGGCAGCGCTCAGTCACTGAGCAGGGGTGAGCAGGGCCAGCAGCTCTGATCACACAGTCTTCTCTCCCCACGATCCTTCAGCGTGGTCAGAGCAGGGCCGGTGCCGTCGATATGGAGGGATCATGCTGTCATTAGATGAATAGCGATATCAGCGGTAATAAACCACACGGAGAAGGTAGACTGGCAGACGCCCATTGCCTGGGCTGTCAGGGTTAGAGCCTTGGGCCAGGGAGAATGTAAGTGAGTTTTGAACGAGTTTCTGCATTGGTGCATGGCCAATACATTTACTTCTTGAATCTCTCTCTGCTCACCCTGCTGTGTTGATTCTGCATTTTTGTGCCCTGGGTGGTTTTAGGTGAATATGCTATGAGATTCATGCAGCTCCCACATAAGCCAAACTGAACTTGTTTGCCTTATATAGCTGTGCATAGCTGAGCAGAAAGACTCGCCGAGTTCATTGTAGACTAACACAGTCCGATGGGTATGACACTGCTCAGCTTCTAAAATGAAGTTTAACTGTACAGTGTTATATGAATAATTGTATGAGATTGGAGATATTTGGTACACTGTGCTGGGGATATTGTAAGTGCTTGTAAACTGATTGATAGAGTTTACAAGGGGCGAGCCATCTCTGTTTTCTCTGCCCCATTAATCTGCATCACCAAACAGGCACCAAACAGATAAGAACCACTGATGGACAGTAATAGGAGATGTGAAAGGACAAGAATTTGATTGTCAAGTAAACAGGGACTGATAGATGGAAGGTAAGAGAGTAATAAAAGAGAGAGATAAAGTGATTTTATTGAAATGAGTAGTGAAAGGGAGGGAGGGAGGGAGGCTGGTGGCTGTATCCTGTCACTGAAACGACAGACAGTTTCACAGAGAGGAGGTGGAGGTATGAGGTTGACGTTTAAGGCTTTGCTATAGTGAGGTCATACTCTGACTTGACAGAGTTAGCAGCACACCTGATTAACTTTCCTCTGTCCCCTATTGCAGGGGTCAGACTTAAAAAGAATCTAAATCATCTCAACACCTCTTAAAGGAAGTACGGACTCTGCACCTTGTTTCATTACCTGTCTAGCCTTTGTTGTTGACTCAAGCGGTGGTGAAAGCACCACACTCAAGAGAAATAAAGCACCATTAGTAGGCTGGTCATTTAAAGCATTGCCATTAACAGCTAAGCTAGTGGTAGGTCTGACCTTCTCTTGTCAATCTTGCCTTTAATCCCTTAGTGTGCACAAATTACTGAGGACAAAGCAACAATTTTCTCTGTGGCCAGTGTATGTTGGCGAATCTGTGGTTCGTGTGGTGCCTCCATTCCTGAGTGTAATGTTGATCTTGGACGGAGCCGGGCATTATTTCAGGCCTGGCTGTCCAAAACGAACGCAGTGCCATTATATATCAGTGTTAGATGTCTTGATGGTTGGCTCTCAGGTCTGTTGCCAACTGTGTGAGGTTGAACTGCGGCTAAAGATGGTGTGCAGGTTTTCTCTTGAAAAATGCCAAGTGGTCAGACAGTCACCCGGTCAGCCTGCCCTGTGTCATCATTAGGTTAGCAGCATGGCACACTGTTGAAGTGTGTTGCCTTTATCATGGCCTAAATAAAGACATGTTGCAATCTGTTTTTAACTCCCTAGCCCTAACCCTCGCCATTAATATTCCAGAGATTTTCCTGCTGTATTCTCACATGGGCTCAATCAGACATTTTCTGCAAATTTTATGAGGGGGCCTGGCAGGAAAAGTTCCCATGGAAATGTCAATTACTTCAGTGCATGTCTGAAAGCAGCTTTATGGGAGCTTTACTTATTTATTCACAGTCATCACAAAAGTAAAATGTATGTGATTAGGATATATTATCAATAAATATTCCACAGAATATATATCATCATTGATCTTTAGGTTGGTTAACATTTAAAACTCCTGAACATTTTATCAATAAACATGAAAAAAGTTATGGTCCATGAAGTAGATGGGTTAGAGTGAGATGTACGTTGAACCTTTGATCACAACAATGTGATCACGACAATGATAAAGCAGGGTCTTGATCTGAAAATTGAAAATGCAAAAACCAACTGGACAGACAATTATATTTAAGAATATAATTCAGTTTTCACCAAAACTGTCTGCAAAATCCCCAATTAATTGTAACTTGTGCCTTTTTGTAAGTCCCGGCCTTGAACTCCATGCTTCACCCATGGGGTGGATGAGAACTGTGTTGCTGGATTTGTGTTAAAATGGTGACCGGGTTACAGAGCTGTCCTAATGAGGTGTGTAAAGACAGCTAATCTAAAGTTTACACAACTCTGTCCAACGCAGCCTTACATTGATTACATGCCTGCTGCTGACACATCGAGGGCCCAGAGGCCTTGTTGTGGCCTCCCACAAATGTACACTCACACATTCGACACAACACGTATGTAACGTCTCTCACACACACGCTCATAATCAGTGTGTGCTCGACAGAGACAGAAGTAGGGTCATTGCCTGTTCAGCAGGATATACACTTGTGTGACACAAGTAGTCACCCCCTGGACCTTGAGTGCATCCAGCAGGCACCAACTAAGATTCACAAAATGACATGTTGCACACTCTACACTAAACAGCAATACATTGAAAGAAAATATCTAAAAGTTTAAATACAATGCTCTCTTTATGTTGGTCTCTCTTTCCTGTTTCATACAAATACATACATTCATTTCTCATCAATCTCATTGACTCTGAGATTCACTTTCAGCAAGGCACAGTGAAGCCTACACAGTATAGGTGGGGGAGACTGTGATAGTCTGACAGCACCATTACCCCCAAGCCACTTGCTCCCCCTCTATATTTATATCTTTTACAGTACACACTTACACTTTCATATCTTGTCCCTCTGTCAGAACCACTTTGCTCTGCTCTTCACCAGGCTTTCTGCCTCTTAGCCTGACCTGCACTAATGTTCCTATTCAGAGTGGAAGAAAGATGGAACCCCCCCCCCCCCCCCCCCCCCCCCCCCCCAACCACACACACACACAGATTTGCTGCAATTTTACTGCTGAACACTTACCCTCATTTTAATAAAAATAAAAATGATAATATCTATTGTTGCTTTCTTTCCTGTGGAGGTCAAAATTCATCCAGGGTCAGCTGAACGGATGTGTGCTAACACCAGGGTTTGAACCCAGGTCTTCCAGTCAAAAAGAAGTATTCTTATTTATGACATTACCATTTGCAACACTGGGTCATAACCTGATGGCCTGCTTTTGACCGGCGTCCAGTGTGAAGTCCTGTGTTTAGAAAGTTTGAGATGGATATGGAGAGAGACAGAGAGAGGAGCGTGGCGAGGTGTCAAGGCCCCTAGCCCCGGCCCTGACCCTCACACTTCATGTCCGACCATCAGCACTCCTCTTTCCCCCGACCCTTCAACCCCTCGACCCGGAGGAGCTGTGACCCCAGAGTGGCGTGTCACTGAACGTCCGGTGGGCCTGGCGGGAACAGAGTCTGGAGCTGCTCAAAATGGGGAGGGGGCATGGATGGAGGAGAAAAGGAAAGTTGTTTATGTGAGGAACGGATGTTTGGATTGCCCTTGAGTAAGGGAAGGAGAGGGAAAGAGAGAGATTGGGCCTCTGCTCGGTTTTGCTGTTAAGATTAATAGACTGTCTTAAAGCTGCGTGCTACTATTCACTTAGGTCTGTATAATGTTCACTACTTAATATCTTCAGAGCAGTGTCACACATCGGAGTGGACAAGAGTGACTTTGCATAACTCCCGTTTAAGTGGGCCGTCACACTCATAAGTAACACGAGGAAGCGCACAGTGCTTAGAAAGACAATACTGACGGAAGCTTAAATTATTAAGGAAGCATCCGACGTTTATATATTTTCACTTTCATCCCTTCAGTGCACATTAAATCTTCATGGACCAAAATTATGGTCGCACAGAAGTTACATAACATGTTTACGTCTTCTTTTCAAATACATTTCCCCACATGTGAGACTTAGGGTACTGCTGATTTTCTTCATTTAAAAGTTTGTATCAAGCATTCATCAATTATGTTTAACAGCGACTCAGCATTTTTTAGAGAAGAGGAGGAGAAACAGTGGTTAGGGCATTACTGAGCAGGGAGGTAGATGAATAAAACATGAACTCACAGGGTAGTTTGAAAATCTTGGTTGAAATATGAAAATCTCCTGATTGTGTGTGTGTGTGGGGGGGGGGGGGGGGGTGTTGAATCTACATGTCCTCTGGGCTATATGCTTTTACCACCACTCTCTTCTGTCCTCTGGTTTGCTGTACAGTTAGTGGTACAAGAGAAACTATCTTTTATTTTGCAGCTTTTCTCTCCTTAGTCTTGTTTTCTCTGTTGATTTGTTTATCAGGTGGCATCACTTATACTACCTGGGCTCTCAGATTTTTATGTTGGAAAGGTATCGCTGAATAATAGAACCTGAGCTCTATTAATATCAAACCTAACCAAATCAACCTGTGTGCCGCCATGGGCCTGGGCGAGCAAGTCCACTGCGCTCCACTGCCTGGCCTGAAGTTTATTTTCACCTGCCTCCTCTCTGCGAGGCCAGACCAGGATTGCTCCTGACAGCGCAGTCTGAATGGATGGAATATAATATATAGAGTGTGTAGGGGGTACGTGCATTTCATATGTTAGACATTTTGCAACGGGTAAAAAAAGAGCAGAATGCTTGGAAAGGATAAGAGCTAAGGAGAGAGATGAAAGCACTTTCAGAGGGCAATTAGCGAGACTAGAGCAGTGATGTTATTCGCTAGAGAGACGTGAGATACCTACTCAAGTTCCAGTGAATGACAGCGGATGGAAGACACACAGTTCTCACCGGAGTGGGAAGATGATTAGTGCCAACAGTGGAGTTTTAAGCACCCATTTGCAGGATATCTGGGTTAGGTTGGGCTACAGTGGCACTCCCTGCTGTGCTATCCCGTGCATGTCCTGTTGGCACCAGCTGTGGGCAGCTTGGCTTTGCCTCTCGCTCCTGGAGGTAGCGGTTTTATTATGAGGGTCATTGTTTTTCACCCTCTTTTTTTTCCCCATCCGACTCTCCAGAGGACCATTCTTAGCTCCTCAACACGCACACTTTTCAGATTAACAGTGTTTTCACTGGTCTGATGGGAGCTGGCAGTGCATGACACAAGACCTAATGAGATGGATGCTGAGTGTGGAAAGCCAACAGGGAGGAAGGCCCCATTAACAAGGCCAGCGTACTAGCCTGCTCAGGCACCACTGTGATCTCAGGTTTAAGGGCGTCTTGTGGGGGGGGGGCTGCTTACTACTCACTGCTCCTCCAACAGCTTCTCGGAATAATGGTGTATCCCTGCCCAAACGAGTGAGGGGAAATCGGGACAATGTTCATTGTGCTTGATGCGTCTACTCTGGTCCTTATTATGTTCTCGTGTGTGCCCGTTTGTGTCCAGGAGATGCCCGAGTCCTGAAGGATGTGGGCAGAGCGCTTGTGCTGTACAGACGTGCCGCCATGCCTTATGCCGCCTACTCCCGCAAACGCAAGGGCTCCAGCGATGAGACGGAGGTGCAGCAGTACGCCGGCTTGGTTGGCCAGGACTGTGCCGAAAGGATTTTGCTCTACCGCGCTTAAACACACCACTTGCACCTTTTTAAAATAGGTTAATACACACCTCCCAGCAATGGCTGTCTGTCTGTGTGTCTGTATGTCTGTATGTCTCCTCACACCGCCTGTGAAAGTGCTTTCTGCTGCCCATGTAGTCTTCACCGTGCTTCGCTCCAGACAGGCTGGAACGATGCATCAGCCATCTACTGTATGTATCTATCAATTCACTCATTGGCCTCATACATTTGTGATGTCTCATGTACATTTATTTTATGGGTTAAATAATTTCTGAAGCATAAATTCTCAGTTTCCCTCTTGTGCATCCTTGTTTTTTTTTTCATTTTAACTCCATACAGGGACCAGACCCTTGTGTGCTCTCTTAATCTACTGTTCTTATCACTTCGATTTTTTTATTTCGGTGCGCTCCTTTCCTGCAGCCGCACTAAGGTGAGAGCGCTCCTTTCCTGAACAGTCGTGGGTTCAGATCCATGTCAGCATTGCCACTTGAAGAGAATGTTGAATGATGAGAATTTCGAAGGTGGCTTTCAGTTGCTCACGATGCGTATCAAAACTTCAAGCTGACGCGGAACTACACCAAGACATTTATCACAGGCTTCATGTAACGCAAAGAAATCACCATGTTTAATGTTTTTGTCTGTTATATTTATAGCTTTATTTGCTTTTCTTTTAATATCGACGCTGTTACTTTTGTTTAAATCAAATAAAGGGGTTGCATATTCCCTCCTTGGACTTGTGACTTTGCTTTGCATGTGTGTTCTGCAATGCAAAATAACCCTGATTCCACAGGCTGCGGGATGCCCGGAACATGGGGATGGGGAATCAAGACTCTTCTGGCTGGGACAAACTGTTTTATACATACGGTTGAAAGTCTAGGTCTTTCGATGCACATGCACACCCGGAGGTAAGTGCTTGAGTTGCACTTGTTGAACTGGACCAAGCAACAGGTGAGATAAATAATCTGGCAGAACACAAATGCGAATGGTCTCTGGCCCACAAACTGAGTGTCAACCGCCTGGGAATGGCTCAGCTGAGCCAAGAGAGTCCCGGTGTCGGGAGACGGGCCGTAGGTCTTCAAGACAACTAATAATTATTTTTTATTATAGTTTAATCTGTCGACCATTTTCTCAAATAATCAATTGTTTTTTGGTCCATGAAATGTCATAAAATGGTGGAAAATGTTGATTGTGTTTCCCAAACCCCAAAATGATTTGTTTTGTCCACAAACCAAACGAGCAGTTTATTGTTTTAGAAAATATTCACATTTCAAAGCTACTTAAACTGATTATTACAATTATCAAAATAGGTGGAGATTGATTTAGTAGTAGATTACTAATCGATTAATCGTTGCAACTTTTAACTGCTTATTATGACTTGCACAAGTGATACAGGCAGTGGCTCAGTTTCTTAATGCTACTTCTCTGTTAAGTAGTTACGGTTCATTTTACTGGTCTTAACGTGCTTCAGATGATTTCTGCGAATTTTAATGGGTAACAGGCAGTGGAGGTCTCCTTTCCATCAGAGATCCGACCGTCTGCAGCTTAGCTTGTAACCAGCTATCGTGTCAATGACATCATATACTCACTCACTATTTCCAGATTCTCTCAGATAGAAGGCATATGGAAAAAAAAGTGGTCCTTATGATTTAAAATCTTGCTTTGATAATTATCAAATTATGGGATCCATGTGGAGTTTTTGACGATCAGCCTGTTTAGTTGGGCCTCTGTTCTATTCGTTCATGTGCTAATGATTTCACACTCTTGTACTTAACCTACAGGTGATCATAAGGAGTCAAGAAGCAAAAAATGTGCCAACAAAGGCAGTGATGAAGACAATAGCAAGCTAGGAGGAGTGAATATATGAAAACAATGCAGGTGTTAAGCATTTAAGAAAAAATTGGATTTGCAAATAGTTTATAAGCAAGAATATGTTTTAACACAATAGTTAAGTTTTCAAATTCATCAAGATGACGTCAATGGTTGGAGTGGGAATACAGGTAAGAGCTACTGGGAGTGAGACACACAGTATATACATGGACCAGCCACAAAATGAATACCAGTTACCGATTTTAATGTTGTGGCTGATCGTATGATGTGATATAGTAAATCTGGAAAATCAATCATGAAGATGTTTGTTAATGGCGTCATTGGCAACTTTTTCCACATCAAGAATCTAAGAGATGCCTTGTCCTACAGTCCTGAGTGCTGGTTGTTTGCTTTCTCAGGAATTCCCGCTAGGTGACCATATACTGCAATTGAGCACACGAGTGGCGGCGGCAGTGTCAGGATGTGGCTGCAGATCAGCAGCAGACTCTCGACAAATGACAGCGTTGGTGTGAAGTTTGGAAGAGCAATTCCTCCAGGTACACAAAGACTCAAGCCTGCTCACATAAGCTTATTAGATGTTTAGCCACGTTGTATACGGCTGGGTAAACATCCTGCTCCTCAAGATGCTTTCCCCCCGGCTGCTGGTACAAATGCAGTCATGGTCAGAGTTACAGACTAACCACAGGCCGGCAGGTGTCCGCTTGACCCTGGACTAGACTCTGCCCTCCAGCGCAGCCACGCCTGCCACACATCAAACAAGCCTGCATGTCTAGTCTCCCGAGGAGTGCAGTCTGAGAGAGTCGGCCTCTCCAGTTTAAACTCTGTCTTTATTTAAGAGCAGCCGGTGTCCTCAGAATTATAATGGATTGACGGGCAAGTTCTCCAAGAAGGGAACACTGACGCTGGCTAGTAGCCATGTTGGATTCACTCTTTCTCTCCCACATTAGGCATGCTTCCCCTCTGAGACACACACACACACACACTTGGCACTGTCATGACTAGTTAGTCTTGGTGGACCAACACATGGGGACATGTGCCAGTGCTGTGGTGGACCTCTTTCTGTCAAAATAGAAAATGCCCTGGACCGGTCGGCTATTTTATAATGAGTCCATAATACTGCAATACTTAGCATGACAGGGTTTGGAGGCATACTCTGACATATAACTGTGTCCCTGCTCATAAATCTAGTTAAATATGAGGGTCTGTACTTTACGCACACTACTGCCGAAATACCGTTTAGCCAAAGGTCAGCATTCGGAGAAGAGAGGAGCCTGGTGAGAAGTCTTCATGTCAGACCTGAGCCGCAGAGATGGTTTAGATAGTCTCTCTAAGTTCATTTGAGACTGTGTTGGTGCCAAATGGGTGTGGTTGGTCACACTGGAAAACAACGAGACTTCCAAAAAGCTGAGAAAAGAAGAGTATGACCCTGTAGTGACTGGACAGATCACTGAATAGGCCTACCTGGCTCGGGCCCAGGGGCCCCTGGGCTCTTTCAAAAAAAAAGACACAAACCAATGATAAAGAGACAGGATCACCACAAATAGACAAAGGATGACTGCAAATGGAAACAAAACAATAATAAAAAACAAAAAATAATCACAAAATGGTGATGAGACATGCAAAGGACGAGAAATGAAAAATGAGAGAAAACAGAAAGAGATAAAAAAAAAACAAGGAGACACAAAACTGCCACAAATACAGAAAACAAAAACAATAATGAGTTACACAATGATAATAAACAGACACAAAAAAAGATGAATTTACACAAAAGGACTGCAGGGTTGTATATAGATATTTTACCTGTCTGTGCCCATGTTCTCATCAACCTGTAGATGTAAGTGAGATGACAGAACTACGACAGGATGCACACCATAAACAAACAAAAAGTCTTCAAATGTGAGCTTTGTGGTTGAAGTTGAAGCGCCAGTTGTTACGTGAGCAGTTAAAGCAGTTTTAATGTCAGTGTAAGCCCGGGTAATATTAAATAATTATTTCCTCTGACTGCTCTCCGCTGCAGCTTCTCCACTGACGTATTGTGGCCAGATGACAATGCCAGGGGACCCACAGAGGAAAGAGGATGTGTTAGCGTGTAATACTATGGGAAGGAAAAGCGAGTCTGAAAATCAGGAAAAAGAGACACCATCACTGAGGTCCTCCTTCTTTTTCCAAATGTCTAGTCCAAACTTGCGTATGGAATCATGTCCGAGAAATGTGGAATAATATCCCTCAGCTGTTTGTTATATGCCTCCTTAATGATACTATTTGCTTTTGTGGTAACAAAAATGTGCTTAGGAAAACCAAGAGTTTTGCAGATTTTTATCTTCTTCATATACAGTATTCATTTTCCCTTACGGTACGAACACAAACGCATGCCAGGGAATGGAGTTGAAGTGTATGCGTCATCCGCCACCAGCATCCGCGGATCACATCTACTGTATTTACGAGTGAACCAGGACTCGGTGTAGCGTCTGACGGGGGTTTTGCATGACGCGGCCTTCCTGTTTGTAAATATGAAACTATCGGTAGGCAGCGAGCTGTTTGATCCCTCTCCTTTTCTGTCTTTCACTGAGCTAATCTTTCTACAGTACATGCAAGGCTTGTTTCATTGCACCGGGGGCAGAATGTAAACACTGCCTCTGCCCACAGTATGGAGTAGAGTGTGTTTACTCTTGCTGGCCGTTGTGTGCGTGGGCTGCTTGTTTGGATTGGCTCTCCATAAAGACAGTGTGGTTTAAAAAAAAAAATGTTATCTCACTACTCTGCCCACCTTTGTGTGTGTGTGTGTGTGTGTCTGTCTGTGTGTGTCTGTCTGTCTATATGTCTGGTGATGTTCCATTGTAATGTTCCATGTGTATTTTTGCTGCATGTTTGTACTGGCACCCACGCCAGGCCCCCCGGACCAGCGGAAGCTCCCAGGCCAGAGGAAGTGCCGGCCTCCTTTGTTAACACGGTCCCCCCGGATTAGACGTATCGCACCCTAAATGCAGGTCCTTTCTCCTGGGGATTATCTAAGGGACAGGGGGGCACCCACTCCCACTGGGGCCCTGTCACCCAAATTCAACACACCACTACCAGACCGCTCCCTAGCCCCCTTGCTAGGATACAGGACATGAGGGGAGGCATTGTGCCCCCAGAGACAAAGCTAAAGTGATTAGCCCAAGTTATTAAGGGACCGTAGAAAATGCATTTTGACACGGGGCTTCAAGTTGATCCAACTCGCTGTTGGACACGGTGAAAATATCCACAAGCATTAGTTTGTTGTGTGCATATGTTGAGACATTTTGAACCGGATTGAAGCAGACCTGTGGTTGAAAAGTAAACTATTTCAGCTCTGAGGATTTGTTTGCAGAATACTTTAAATTCACTGCATGTGTATCAGAATCAGAATCGTGTTTTTTTGCCAAGTAGGCCCTCACATACAAGGAATTCGCTTTGGTGACTGGTGCATAACAAACATAGTCAATAGAAAAATGAAAAATAAGGGCCGTTAAAGCAAATTAAATTAACAAACAAGAGAAGAGCAATAAACTGAAGCAAACACTGCTGTGCAAGTGGTGCATACTTTATAAGGATAGATGAAGGAGTTTAAAGAGAACAGAAGCATAAATGAAGTCTTCTTGATTGGTCTCATTTATTTTGATGGCTGGTTGCTTTGCAATGACCTTTTAGTATTTTGAGGATAACATTATTTATTTTGTTATAATCAGTATTATAATAAATTCTGTACTTTAACTCAGGTAAGATTTCAAGCAGGACTATTTTTTTTACATTTCGGTATTCAAACTTTGCACTAATGTGCAAGATGTGATGTTACGAGGGTAAACTATAAAATATGTTTTTTCAGAACAAAGGTTTTGTGGCAATTCATCATTATCAATTCACTGTCTCACTGTAAAGTTGAACCAGGCTGCACCCGCATGAGAAGGAGCCAATGAGAGAAGTGCTGCTGTGTCGGCATGGAGACACACACAATGACTGCAGGGAGATAAATGTTGTCATCATATAAAACCCCCATCCATGTGTCGGTGCTCTCTCTCCCTCCCTCCCCCCTCTCTCCCCTCCAGATCTTTACCACGTTAATGTCTCTCCTCTTGTTTACCCTGCCTCGCGCTCCTTCATTATCTTTTCTGCTGCTCCTCTGGCACAGGCCTGTGCATCTCTTTCTTTCAGAGGCGATCACACATTCCCACTGGCATTAGAATACTAATGTGTCAGTGTGAATAGAAGAGAGCTGTTGGGCGGCGGTGGGAGTCGACCCACCTCTCAATATGTGCGCTGTCTCCTCTGGAGAGTCTAAATCTTGTTTTTTTTTGCTCGCTCTCTCTCCCTGCTGATCTCTCAGCCTCAATCTCATTGAATGGAAACCTCCCACTCCCTGTCTCCTGTCCCCTGTCTCCTGTAGTTTCTACCGGCTGTGGGAAATATATTTTCAGTATGTTAAGAACAGGTAGAGGTGAGAGTCACGACCAAACCAGCCCCCTCCTAAACTTCTGTTCCTCCCAGTCCTGGCCCGCAAAAGCAAATGCATCCAATATTTGCAGAGCTCTAAATCTTTGCCTGTTGAATGCTGCTGTTGTTGTGCAGGGGAGTGCTTGGCATTGTCACGGCAACCTGCTGGTTTTGAGGGGGAGCTGACCCGTGGAGGAGAACAGAAAAATGTCTCTATATTTAAGCTTGTAAAAACGTGGATATTTACGGCCTGTGCAGGCTGCAGAACTCCAGCGGGGCGAGAGAAGTCGTGGCAGCAACAAGGAATCCTTTTGACATAGTTTTGCCTCACTGTACCATTAATGGCATTTTTCATGATGGGGGTGTACAAAACTCTAGAACACCAGATTGTCATGCATTCCACATTTGAGTGTTTTCATGCATTTCCGGTGGAAATTCCATGCAGATTCATATGAAACGTCTATAATCGCCTATTATTATTAAAGCAAGGAACATGCATCTCCCGTTAGGTTTCCTCTGCACAAGATGCACCTCATCCCCAGCGTGTCAGTTTCCTGTGCAGTTGGCCCTCAAATTTAACCATTAAAGAGTGCACTTTTTTCTCCTAATAGGTTTTAATATCTCAAATAAGACATTTTATGATTATGTTTCAAGTACTTCAAATCTAGGTTCTTAACCGTCAGAGGGTTTAAAAAGGCTTTTTTCACACCATATCACAAAAATGATACAAAGAATATGTGGATTTATGTACTCACAGCATGCTTGACACACTAATATTTTCATAAAATTATATTTACGTAAACAGGCTACAAACCTATCAAAATATATATATCATCTGTAGATTGTTTGCAGGACATTTTAATCTGCAGCCAACATGTTCTACAGCTGTACAGCATCACCTCCGCCTTTTTCTCCCCCGTCTAACCCCAGTTAGAGAATCCTGCACACATGAGGAGCCATTCCTGATTAGCCACACATTCGAGAAATGTCAGAAATGTTTCATGCGCCTTGTCTCAGCTCGACCGGTGCCGTCAGTTGTCAGTACAGGGCCGATAAAGGCACCGAGCTAAAGGGGTTCAGAGGGGAGGCGCCGCATGCCGTGGGGCCACTGTTTGGTTTGGAGGATGAAACCTCAGCCAGCTTCTGCAACCCTTCAGATGCATGTGCAGGACGTGCAACTGATGTCTCTTTCCTTTCTCCGAGAAATCAGATCGCAGAACTGAAATTAGTCCGTCATTAAGGAACGGGTCCATGTGAACTCCAGTCACCCCGTGAGGCCGTTGAGGGAGCCATTTGCAGAAACACTTAACTGAACAAATATTTTTATTTCTGGCAAGAAAAAGTGGGCAGAGGCTGTCAAATTGCGTGACTCAGGACATTAGCGGGAGAGGCTGGTGGAGCTGCCATGTGTAAATGGATGAGGAGAAGGGGCACAGATTGGGGTAGTGGAGCACAATGAATGGAGTCTGGAAATATAATTTTATGACCATCTTTATGCTGTTATTTAGTAAGTGGTGTTGTGCTCATAGCAGCCCCAGTAAAGATGTAAATACTCTGCAAAATGAATCTAACCCCATGGTGAGAAGGTTTTATTATCATTTTAAGTTTCTACCCAATAAGTGCAGTAAATGATGCTGTAAATGTAAGAGTGCCCTTAAAAACAAGTTTGAGAACGATGTGAAGCGATGGGAGCTCAGGTAACAGCCAATACATCAATATAAACCACAATTGTATTTAATACTCGGGTTGATGTGGTTTGCTTGGACAGTGAACGCAGAGAGAGAAAACTCATGTCTGGGTTTTGACTTTTGCGGTCGCTACATGGCGCCCGTAAATCGAACCAAATAAGGACCGCGGCCAGAAATCATGCTCACTCCAAAAGCTGGAGCCCTTGAGCCATGCGGAGATAGAGGGAGAGATTCAGTGATCCCAGAAATCCCTTGTGGCATGCAGCCTGGCCAGCTCTCATCCAGCCACTGTGGACGCTGGATCAGGGCCCATCAGTGGCTCGCAGAGATGATCAGTCTCACAGAACACAAACTGTTCCACACACGTCGGGGTGTTGGACGTGCGTGAGTGTGCAGGCTTAAAGTATTCTCTGCAGGTTTACTGCTGACTTTGCAGACGCATGATCGGGAACTCACCGACTATTCCTCCGTACCGGCACTCAGCCGTGTCCAAATACGAGAAAGATTTCACTATTCTCACCAGGCGTTCGTGACTCCAGGTCACTACTAAAACAAAGACGGTATGGACCAACGTGTCTCTCAGCAGTGATTCAACAGACGCTTGTTCAGGTCAGCGTATGAGGCCGCGCTGCTGGCAGAGGGGATTTCTCCGAAAATATCCCCTTCGCTGGTTTGCAAGCCACACATCCCTGCTTTGGCCGGAGGACTTTGCTGAATGTGCAAGAAAAAGTAGGGGGGTAGCAGATGAGGGGGGGAAAAAATGGAAGAAAAAAGTGAGCTGCCATACAAATTAAATGCAGATTGTGTATATATGGTTTTTATGTCACAAATGAAATGGGGAGGGGGGAAAAAAAGGAAAAGATGAAAAATGGAGAGAAATAAACATGTAGGCTGGCTGGGCCTCTTGTTTCATTTGGCGAATTGAGCCTCAGCACCATTACAGTCATTACCCAGGAATCCGAGTTGGGGGAAAGAAAACCAGGCCTCTCCTTCCTCTTTTTTCCTCCACTTTTCATCTCTCTTCACTGCGTTTCTCTCACCTTCTACGTGCTCTTTTTCTCATGGTCTCCTTTCCTTGTCGTCTAATGTGATTCTCTCTGGTTTGTTCCCTCTGTCGTCCGTTCCCCCGATAATCACTTCAAGGCAGTTCTAAGACACTTACAAGCCCTTAAAGGACCCCAACATGCCGCAGAGGGGCTTGTTTTTCCAGACTGTTTTGGGGTTAGAATGAATTTTACTGTTGGTACGAGCTTTAGATTCTCAAGCGCACCGCTTGAGGAGCTTTAGATTCTCAAGCGCACCGCTTTTAAAAAAGCAACCCGATAATTTGGGGTTCGTGTTTAAGAGGCACTCTGGCGGCCAATACCGTGATATGAAGAATAATATAACGAAAACATGATCTGCAGAGCTGCGGGAAAGGAAGTGTCTTGGGCTCTGGTCACGATATTAGTGTTATTCTTCATGAAATGGGTTCCTTTCTGGTGGGAACGGGGAGCCTCAGAGTGAGCCCACGTCGGTCTGTGGCCTCCGGGTTTTACTGTTCAGTAAACAGAGCAGGGAAGAAGATGGTCTATACCACACATGTAGAGAACCCAAGAAACTTCAGCACAGGAAAGCTCTCCAAGCCATCGGTGCCAGCTTCACCAGACAGCATGAAGCAGCGAAAAAAAAGAGACGACCGTGTTGGCTGAACGGACGGCGTGCGGAGACGAGGAGTGGATTGAGGCTGGAAAACTGATCCTTTGTGCGCCCTGGACTTAGAACCAAAAAATGAAAACAGTAGCAGAAGGAGCAGAATAAATGTCTTTTGTGCACTTCTTTTCTTCCAATACAAAATAATGATAATAGTATTTGCTGTCACTGGAGAGACAGACAGATGGAGTGAGATACACAGAGACAAAGGGGAAAGGACACAGAGATAGTCATGTGTGACCTCCATTGTTCCTGGTCACAACACTGGAACCAGGTTGTCGTTGCTGTGGAAATTACCATCACACATGGACACTGAAACTAACTCGCATTCGTTAGGGAAGACATATTTATTATCCCTCCAAGATATCGCCCCATGTGACTCTTCCAGAATACATTTTTCTTGGAGTTGTTTTTTTTTTCCACTGCATTAACCTGTGTGTGTGTGTGTGTGTGTGTGTGTGTGTGTGTGTGTGTGTGTGTGTGTGTGTGTGTGTGTGTGTGTGTGTGTGTGTGTGTGTGTGTGTGTGTGTGTGTGTGTGTGTGTGTGTGTGTGTGTGTGTGTGTGTGTGTGTGTGTGTGTGTGTGTGTGTGTGTGTGTGTGTGTGTGTGTGTGTGTGTGTGTGTGTGTGTGTGTGTGTGTGAGTGACGCTGCCCCTTCAGATTATCTCATCTCCTGACAGAAAGACTCCTCTCTCCCTCCCATAAGTTTCCTCTTAATTCTCCTTTGCGTCTTTAAAGCAGCTGGCTTCAGACAAGGGTGAGCTGAGTTCCAGGCCTTCTGAGGCGACTTTCCATCATCCTGATGTGTCTGGAGACAGGAGTGTCCTCCTCTGGCCAGGTTGTCCGCTGTGGTCGGGTACCTGGGTCGTGTAGGATGCAAACCAGGACAGATGGAGAGAATGAGAATGAGAAGATTTCTTGGAGAGTTATCCTTTTGGTAAGTATGAAATATTACGCGGTTTCTAAATAAAACACTGAACATGATTTTTTATAATAATTATGTAACTTGATCAAAACGTAAACATGAAAGCGGTTAACTTTGAATGCTGGGAAATGCACAGTGAACTTTGAGCTGCAACGACACACGGCAATGACAACACATTTTATTGTGTACTAATCACTAAAGATTATCTTATGACTTGTGCAAACTGACTGTAGACTTGTAAGCTCCTCCGAGGGAAGACAGTCTTTGCTGGCAACGGGCAAATCCTTGGTGTGAGCCTCCATCTCTCCCCCGAGCCATTAAATGAAAATGAGATCCCCTTTTTCATCCAACTCCTTAGTAAGAAGTGAAAAGTTCAAAAACAAATCGGAGCCTGATACTCAGTAGCCGAATTGGTCCCAGATGTATTTAATATCCCGTCTGTGCTCCCTCGGCTCCTGCCGAGAGCCCCTGTGTCGTCGTGCCAGGAGGAGGGTGGCATCGGTGTCAACCTTTTCACACTGCCCACCATCCCTTGTGTGCAGATTTAGCATGGGGCATTCTTCCCTTTCAAAGAGTCTGGAGGGCCAGAGGAAAAGATGGAAAGAGACACTATTCATGACTGGACAAGGTGGAGTCACTGGGCACCGTGCCCGCACACTCTCCTCCGCCTCCTCCCCCACTGCTGCACTGACAAGGGGCAAGAGTGTGAGGCTGACGCTTTTGTCCGTCCTATTAGTGAGTGGCACGCCAGGCTGAAGGATTTTTAATGTGTGTGGTGTTTTCGGGGGGGGGGAGGGTGTAGTCGGAGTGGGCGTGAGCGTCATGGCGTGAACTTGACGTGCGTTGTCAGTCAGAGGGGCTGACAGACAGGCGGCCTGTGGGAACGGGTGACGGAGGCCATCCGGGGCCTTCAGGGGCTAACATGGGGGGTCTTTTATGGGTTTATCAAACTGCTGTGCCCCCGTCACCCCGTGCACAGGAAACGCTCTGGCACATGAATGGAGAGATCGTGTCAATGAGGAGGATGGAGCCTGGGACAAGAGTCAGGGTTGGGGGCGAGTCATGTGGAGAGGGGAGGATGAGCAAAGAGGGGGAACTGGGGGTGAACTTGATGGGTTGAGATGGCGATCCTGAGATGAGGATAAAGCTCACCGCCGCTCCGATTTCAATCTCTGCAATATCAAAATGAATAATTCAACTTAATCGCAGAAAGCAATAGTTCAACATATGCTGAGGAACAGGGGGAATAGCTAGCATAGAAACATTATGTAAATCAGTGAGTGAACGCATCAATGATCATTAAACCACGACATTCTGCTCCGAACTTATTGTTCAGTTCAATAAAAAAGCAGGCCTATATTATTATTAGTATGATACTATACTAGTATTATACTATACTATGTATAAGTTTAATAGCTCAGCATCCAAATAGTTGTGATCTGTGGGCTTTTCCTGTCATTTGATACCAATGGTGCTTTCAGTTGAGAGGATCTCCACAGCTACAAGCTATTGCTCTATGGTGATTTGATGTGGTAAATTCAGTTTTTGCATTAAAATGACTCAATGCATTCACTAAACTTTCTCCATTTGTTTCTCTAACCGTTAGTAAAGTGCCAGGCTAGTTGGCACAAACACACATTGTACCCTGTGTTTAAATGTTCCCTCTCCTGAGATCATCGAGTCACATTAGCGCTGCAGCTGGAAACTGAGCTGAGGTTAACTGTGCGAGTCAGTTGTGATCCCCTGAAAGCAGCCATTTGTCGTTCCCCTCCCTCTACCCAGCAGCTGTAAGTACAGTATTGGTAAACAGATCATGTAGCATTGCAGCAGTGAAACAAGCCTTCGCAGAGACATCAGCTCGGTGATAGGAAGAAATGGCAAAGCAAGAAAACGGGAGAGAGAGTGGGGAGCATTTTTGAAAAGGCTCAGAAAAGTATGTGATACTTGTGTTGTTGTGATTTGTGAGACACGATGGCGTTAACATGTAATGCAACATATCAGGTGTGGGGGGCCCGTGCTTGTCAGATTAACACGTGCAAATTTTTCAGGCAAAGATCACAATCATTATCTGCCTTTATGGTTCATCCCTCCGAAGATCTATATACTTTAAATCCATTATTTACACAGAATTCTCCTCTCCTTTTTTTTTTAATCAACCTTCCATGTGGGAGTGGAGCAAAACATACCTCACCCTGAGACAGTTACTGTATGTGCGAGAATAACGTAAGAAGTCCTGTTGGAGCTCATCGTCAATCTCCCTTTCAAAGCGCACGGAGCTGAACATATTTATATGAAGGTGACCTCTGACCTCTACCACTGAGTTTAAAGGCAGTGAAAGTGAGCCGCCACGGCTCTCTGTCTCTACGTGTGTGTGTGTGTGTGTGTGTGTGTGTGTGTGTGTGTGTGTGTGTGTGTGTGTGTGTGTGTGTGTGTGTGTGTGTGTGTGTGTGTGTGTGTGTGTGTGTCTGTGTCTGGGTTGGTTTGGTCCAAGCTGGGCTGTCTGGATTTGAGGCCAGGGCCCCTGTGCTCTGCGTCTGGGCGTCTGGGTTTGGGCGTCCTCCTCTATCCAGGGCGGCTTATTTATGACCTGAGCCGAGCCCGGGTCCAGCAGCCAGAGACAGAGAGGAGAGGAGGGATCGAGTGCCGCATTACCCCGGCGCATTCCGACGCACGCAAGACCTGACTGGCACACATTCGCGTACAACACATACACGCACGCGCAGAAACACTGCAGATAAGGAGAAATATCTCCCATGATCTCATATCAGAGACTGTGAGTACTAGGCTGTAGAGTGAGCCACTTTCCCTCCCCCTCCCCAAAATATCTCCACAATATTTTTTTACAGTGTGCTATAATTCCCGCTTAATTGTATGTATATATTTTATGAGCGGAGGCTGTGTTTTTACATGGTATAGGAAGTCTGGTTAGTTACAGCATGATACCTCGCGGTGCGCACGTTTTCTTTCATTACAACTCTGAGGTGTTCGGACGCAGCATTTCAGTCGTATTTGCGTTTCTCTAAGAGCAGACGAACTGTAGATGCTGATGGCACACAGATTTTCTCAGTTGATCTTGGGTTTCAAGCTCTTATGTCAAAGCCCTGCTTCTTCGCCTCTCTTCTAAGCGCTGAGGCCTCTCTGTGGTCCGTTTGGATTAGAGAGGATACAGTTCAAAAAAACTGCTGTTCTTATGTAGCCTTTGTCTCTCCCCTGTCTTTTCACCTTTCCCCCGCATATGTAACGGCCCGGCTCCGTCATACATCACCGCTCAGTCATCTCTGTGTCAGTGAACTCTGAAATACCAAAGGGGTTGTTTGGTGGACATAGAAATGAAAGAGCGCGTCATTGCTTTTGAGGGGGCCTCAAAACACCTCGGCAGCAAAGCTGTGGCTACTGCTGCTGACTTTCTAGGGTGGGCACGTAAAACTGCACCCCTCTCTCTCTCTCTCTCTCACTCAGTTATTTTCAAATTTGCTCTTCCTTTTTTGTGGTTAAATGCCGCGGAAAATTGGGACGGCCTGGCAAAGCAGAGGTGGATGTTTTCCCCGAAGCAGAGTGCGGATGGAGCACATTCCAGAGGAAAGCTGTGTAAATCCCTCCATTGATTTGGTGCGAAACCCTCCTGACCTCTGGAATACATTAGCAGATTAGCCACGGAGGCCGTGTGCACACAGCTCTTTTAGCTCAGCTGCCGGCCTATTCAGACTCCACACCAGCAGCGGTCTGCCCGTGGCCCCCCAAACACAGAGCCCAGATACCAGGGGGCAGATGGGCCCACACCGGCTCCTTTCACTCTCAGAAGCCCAATTACGGCTCTGTGCGCATGTACTTATGTGCACTTGTTGTTGCGAACATGCCGTTCGCTTCATACATCTCTTGGTGTGGTGCAGCACACTATTAGCATTGTGACTCAGTTTTTACATAGTACAAATGTTTCAAGCTTTACTTTGTTACCTCAAAAAACTTTATCTTCACTTTCTTGAGTAAGACTACATTTTTTAATCGATGAAATGTACCTTACGGTGTATTACATTGTGCAGATTGACTAAAACAATCAAGGACACAGGGTAAGTCATGAAAGCCAGGTCCCCTCAGTTGTCTGTGATCGATTTAGTAGATTCAGACCATGTTCTTATTTCGATTCTAGAGAACCTAGAGGATAATTGGACTTAAATTGAGTCTGGAGACCTGTTAACTGTGTCTGCATCATCTTTTGTTTTGTACGTGTCTTAATAACTGCAATGTGTGCGGGTGTTTGGGATGGTGGCTCTGTGGTGTGATCGGTTCTTTCTTTACTTGGAGGCTTTCGAGATGGGACCTATAATGGAGGTATAGATGATTATGATTTAAGATGGTTTTACAGGAAAACTAAACCAAAACCCCCCAAAAAGAAGAGTAAGAACTGCTATTTCCATCCTGTTTAGTGGTTGAGTAGTGTATTGGCATTACTGATACCAGACCCCCGAGTGTGAATCTGGACGCCAGCTTCTCCATTGTACTGCAGCCTTTGGACATGTGCTTTTCATAACATTGTAAGCTCATATAAAAGCTAACAGAGTGTTAATGGATTGAGCAAGTGGCCATTGACCTGGTATTGTGCCTGTGTGTGTTTGGATGCGTGCGTCTTGTTTGGGGTGAGGGGTGGCGCTCTGGGTCAGGGGAGCAGGCATCATGGTCACAGGCTGCGAGACCCACCAGGACCCCTGTGCCCCCCTCGGAGGGGACACATGGCCCCGAGACCCCCTGACAGACCTCCACACCGCAGGCAGACAGTTCACCCACCAGCCGAGCAGCCTGACACCCAGATGGCAGCTGCTCGCTCGCTGCCCGCCTTGTAGCGTGAGGCAGAAGAGATGAAATCAGCTCATCTGCCATCAGTGTGTTCTGTGTTTTGTCTTCGCTGATGACGCACCTCTGGGAATAATAAAGCTTCGGCTCTCTATTCTCTATGAAATCTATTCCACTCCACTGTATTCTGCATGTTTTACTCCATGCTTCTCTCATCTATTTGACTTCCTACTCTTCTGTACCCTTCTGCCAAGTTGAGTCTCTTCAACTCGACTCTTGTTCTCTCTACATGACTCGTCTCTTATTCAAACTCAACTTGACGTGACTTGACTCTACTGTTATCTGCTCTTCTCAACTAATCTACTCTCCTCTTTACCCTGTTCTACATCACTTGACTCTACTCCGCCGTAGTCCGGACCCCTACTCCGTTCTACTCTGTTACTCTTCTTTACACTGCTCTTCTACTCTGTTTACTAAATATTCTTTCATAATTCACTGTACTATATGTAATTCTTAATCATTCTCACTCTACTACACTGTATTTACTCACTACTCTTACGACTCTCAACAACTCTGCTGTGTACAGCAGCACACAAACTTGACAGTTGTGAACAAATGCACACAACACACATCCAACGACAAAGCTACACATCCTCTCTGTTCGTTTCATTGTGAGCATGATGAGGAGGAAGTTTATCACTGACTGAGATAGTCTCTGTTTGGTGTAAATATTTTTTCTACCTCCACGAAGGAGTTTATGTTGTCGCCCCTGTCCGTGTTTGTTTGTTTGTCAGCGGAATTACACAAAAAATACTGAACCTGTTTCCACAAAACTTGGTGGAAGGGTTGTACATTGGCTTAGTGAGAACCTATTAGGTTTTGGTGCAGACAAAATGGCATTGGATTGATTTTTTTCACTCTTTGTAACATTGGGAGATAAGGCATTAAAAGATATTTTCACAGATTTCCTCAGACTGGTGCGGCTTAAAATGCGTTATTTTTTCAAACAAATTATTTTTTTTAGATGAATAGTGGGGTCAAAAGTCTTATTTTTTTCGTCATTGTATCTGAAATTCATGTCATCATTTTCACCAAATATGGTTGAGGTACTATACAGATAAAAGGCAGAGTGACCAATTGAATTGAACTAAAGGTTAAGGACTTTCACCAGTCACTGTTTGGTTTAGAAGTTTCCCTGTGTATCAAACCATGTGTGAGTGAATTCCTTCTGTTTCTTTCTCCCTGACAAAGTTTCCCGCCGCCCAGCTCTCTCTGCCCTGGTTAATGTTTACACCCTGATTGATTCGACTCCTCTGAGTAATGATAGACAAACAACAACTGATCAGTACTATTAGCACATCAAGCCTCAGAAGCGGCTGCGCTCTGCTCGAGAGCAATTTGGCCCCTCGGCTGGAAAGGAAAACAGAGAGCCCAGAGGTGCCATGTTTTCACGCCATCTTTGATTTATGCCTTGTCTTCGGCTGAACCTTGGGTAATGCTCCTTTACCTCCAGCCTTCCCTCCTCCCTCCTATTTCCACTACATTCCTATTTTCCTTATATTGGTATTGTTCACTTTGCTCCCTTCTCCCTCCCCAGGCCTTTGTCTGCTCGAGGTCCCACAGGAGAAGAGGGTTCTACTTGTACTTGTACAAGAGAAGGGGTGTGAGACTGAAACTGCTTTCCTTTGCTTCAGGGTCAAAGGTCACCAACCTACTAGTCCTCAACCTATCAACCCCTCTGACAGGACCATATTGATTGTCAGGCTCATTGTGACCTTTCAGAACAACAACAGCCATATTGCGAAATATTAATTGTAGGTTTTTTTTTTCCTCTCCATGGCAGCGTAGCAGGATAACAGGAAATATTAAATGGCCTTTGAACAGATATGACAGATAATGGGTTTAATACATGACAATAGTTCCCCCTCCCCTTTGGCCCTTCCCTTCTAGTCTTTCTACCCTCTGCCCTCTTTTCCTTCACTCTGTCCCCTCCTGAATGTCCCCTTCTGCCCCCCCCCCCGGATCATGGGTAGTGTGTGGCATGGGCAGTTGTTTGTTGTCACTGTGAATTACGGTGACATACTAAAGGACTGACGGATCATGCTAGGGAGCACAGGCCAGGGAGAGAGAGGAGAGGAGAGGAGAGGCCAGGCTGGGGGTGGGGGAGTTTTGGGAGTGTTTTGAGGGGGTCGGGTTGGAGGGATAGGGGGAGTTCTCCTGCAACTTTACCAAAGCTCAAATGTGCAGCCCGAGGAAGAGGCAGGGGAGGGGCGTTCAGTGTGAACATCGCGATTCTCAGGGATCAGTTTACTAGGTGTGTCTCGTTGACTTTCACCGTTACAGTAATTACAGGCTGAGATTTCTCACACTGCTGCACTGCGCTGGTCGCACATTTAATTACAGCAAACACTCTGATTCCATAGTGCTATAGATTATTTTAGAATACTTTCTGTTACAGGTTGTTTATGTCGACAGTTTACCTTCTCAGCTGTAGTAGGCTTCATACAATAGGTAATACTAAAGTAATCGTAAATGTTTTATCAGATTATTTTGGGGGAAAACCTGAAACATGATCCTATGTTTGTAATCATTTATGATTATGGGTCTAAAAAACTCAAAGATTTACGTTATAACCTAAGGCCTCGTTAATTGTTTTCAGATCAATAATAATCGATTTGAGTTTCGAAAAATCTATTTGGTGTGTCTTTTTTTCTGCATAACTTTTTTGAAGTAGCTTTTAAAAGGTGCATTTAACCTTCTGTAAGAGATATATAACAAATGTATTTATTTACTGCAGACATTAAACAAAGCCAGAATAAAATAAACTCTTCACTCAGAAACATTGCATTACCTCTGAGCTGCATTTCTCTGCTGCTCTCTAACCACACTGCACTTCAAGTTCAACACAAACCACATTTACAATTCAATCATTCTCTGCTAAAATGCTGCTCTGTTGGGAAAGCTCTGCGCGTTGGCGTCGTCCCATTTTTCCAGAGTGATTTGATCATGATTGATGAAATATGCACTAACAGGCTCGCCCAAACTGCTAAGAGCATCGAGAGATCGAGATTAATTTATTTGCACGGTGCACTTTTTCAATGAGGATGAGAGAAGTGTACATTAGCCACCACATGTTCAGGCATAAACGTCTGTTTACGTGACGACAGATTCTTAAAGACTTTTTTTCCGGCAAGTCTCCAAGGTTGGTGTAGTCATAATCTTTCATATAAATGAGTGAGTCAATAGCTCTTTTGTCTTGAGGTGCATTCATCTCTGCAGAGGAGTCTATCCAGGTGCCTTCATAAGTACTCGGTTATTTTATAGGCCTAGAAGGAGTTTTTAATCCACCCTGCTTTGCAGAGCTCAGGGTTTCTGCCATTGCTGTGGGCAAGAGGGAGGGAGACATACAAACCCTGTAGATGCTGAGAGATGGGTTTTTCAGGGGATGCCATTGCTCAACAGCATGATTAGGACTTGCAAGTGCAGAGTGATGTGGTAGACAACAATGTAAATCTGCCAGTCTGTTCTCTGGAGGTGGGCATGCTGCGACCTGAAGCCTTGAGTCAAGCCAGCATGCTCACAGTCGCTCCTCTGTTACTGAGTACAGGAAACTGCATAAACAGTGGAGAACACGACATGCACAAATGCATTCAGAAAAGGAAAAAATATTATCTAAAATTGTTCCTTGTGCTTTTTAAAGCTGTAGTATTTTCTGTGTGTACACGAGGGTTATTTGTCAAGATGCAGGTCGAAGACACGTTTAATGAGTCTGTCACTCTCCTTTTCTTCCTGTATCTATCTCTCTGGATGTAGTGCAGAGGCTGCTCGAGGGGGTCAAAGGTCAGGGCCCCGGTGAGGAGGTTACCCCTCGGGAGACCGCTCAGCTCAAATTAGGCCTCAGATTGCCGTTCACGGTCAAAATAGTTAACCTCGGCTCACCTCATCGTCCTTTAAGAAAACATATGCTCCACCTCAAGGCCCGAGTCTCGTTTTCACGAAGTCTGTCACTCACACAAGGACTCACACGGACACATAACTGAACTTCTCCTAAATAAACAGTTCGGATAACTGGCACAAAGGAGAACGAGTCCTGTCGGTGGACATACTTTTCTAAAATAGTTAGAACCCCTATGCGAACTGCAGTTGTAAGATATAACAAACGGCACCGAATAAAACATGTTTGAGCAATATTCATTTATTGCTCCCATAGCGTACAATATCTTTTGCCCCCGCCACTGGACCTGGCAGCGAGTAGGGGACACAGAGAAACAATAAACAGAGTTAAATGTGGGAGCAGGGAAGGGAAAACAGCACCAAGCCAAGGTCAATTCTATAACTGTTGCCCTATAGAGTGATTTAGGTGCTGCGGCCAGGGGGCTTGTCCAATAGCAGCTTGGCGGACTGAGTTAGGGTGGGATGGCAGAGGTGTTGAGAGCCTTGGCGGTAATGACTCGCTGATGACATCAGGACATAGAGCAGAGTCTTTTCTCAGCCCAGGGGTCAAAGGCCAGACAGCCCATTCCCTGACCTCGTGATTTATTCACTGGGCCTCCCTCAATCTATTAACACAATAAAAGCGACATGTATGCTTGGAATGCATGACTCTCTCCGAGGTGGGCACTCTGGACTCAGCCCTCTTTATTCCTCGCTTCATCACTGTCCCCGACAGCGAGATGACAGGCTGTGTTCGTCTTTGAATGGTGCAAAGACTCACAATAGAAAACACCTGCCTGCAACATGTAGTGAAAGTCACCCACTGCCTTAAAAGAGAGTCCATGAGCACATCCTCAGAGATAGCATCAGTTACTTTTCATCGCACCGGGTAGAGCTGCTGGTGACAAAAGTAGATTACACGCACTGCAAAGCACACATCCTGCTAGTTCTGTGGAAAGGTTTGGCGCCGAACACTGTGAAATGTTTAACCTGACTTCCTGCTGCTGCAGGCGAGGAGTTGTATAGGGATCACTGCAGTCAGCACTAATATCTAACTCCCTCTGACAATGGGGATCAGTAAATTACATACATTTTGATCAAGTAATCCGGCCTAAAAGTGAGTATAGAAGTCTAATCTAAAAAGGTATTTTAGTGATGAGAGTTCCGTCTTTCTAACTTTCTAACTTTTCTTTTTTTTAACAGAAGATATTTTATGCTTATTTACTTTCTGTTGGACGAACGGATCTGTGCCTACTATGAAGCTACAGTCTTCAGCAGGTTAGTTTAGGGCGGCTAAACTTAAAAGTGAAAATTTGAGGCGTGAAATTTGATAATCTGCCAATTTACCGTGGTTTATTTGCCAGATTATCTCTTTCTAGGCACAGGGACTTCCTGGAATCTCCGCTCGCTCAGAACCAAGAAACAGTCCAGCACACAACCCCAGGTAAAACTCTGCTTGTCATTTTGATGCAATAGTTCAACTTAATGAGATTTTGGTGCAAGGCTCTTGTTTGTCTAGAGTCTCAATCCTAAACTATGGTAACTGGCTATTATTTACTTTATATTACTTTATACAGATATGAGAGTGGTATCAGTCTTCTCATCTCACACTGCCAAATAAAGATACTGCTTAATAATTACATTACATAATATTAAAGAAGAAATGGCACGTTATTGCGCTTAGAAAGACTTTTTCCAGAAAGACTTGACTGTCACTGTGAACTAATGGATATCTGAAAACTCAGAATGTCACATAGTTTTACTTAGGAAAATCTTGAAGAACTGACCAAACTTCAACAGTGTCAGTACAAACTGAAGTTCTGTCTAGCAAAGTTTGTGTGTGTGCGTGTGTGTGTGTGTGTGTGTGTGTGTGTGTGTTTGTGTGTTTGTGTGTGTGTGTGTGTGTGTGTGTGTGTGTGTGTGTGTGTGTGTGTGTGTGTGTGTGTGTGTGTGTGTGTGTGTGTGTGTGTGTGTGTGTGTGTGTGTGTGTGTGTGTGTGTGTGTGTCTGTGCGTGTAATGCTGATGTTTGAAAGAAGATGGGCGAAGGGAGAAAATCCTTGTTGAATTTTTAGAATGCCAGTAAAAAAAAAATCTATTCATTCTTCATTTTATATAGAGTTATAAAGTTGTCAGTTCCACTCAGCATTTCTCAGTTTCCCCCTTGAAAAAGAAGAAAAAAAAGTCTTCAGAAGAAAAGTTATTTTTATTAGGTGTAATGGTGCCAGTCAGGTGGGAGGGAAAGCAGACTTTTCGATCGGGAGGTATTCTGCAGCACTGCAGCGTGCTCCATGGTCCTGCCTCCTGCGGCCGCTGTTCGCTGAGTCTCAGTGCAGCTTGAGGGAGTTGAAACTACCAAACTCCCAGTTTCAAGCTGGAAACATCAACGCCCCCACCTCTTCTCCTTTTAGCTGAGCTACATTGCAAGCTCAATCTGCAGGCATCCCAGCTATTTCAAACACTCTGAAGTACTGAGGTGGAAACATGTAAGGAATCTGGATGATTGACCCTCCACTCCCCCTCCATCCACTCCCTCTATCCCTGCTCTCTGTTACCTGCTGAGGGGGAGGAGACGACAGCGGAGGCCTGGCTGTCTGGACGAGGTTATTATGGCATATCAGTGACACTGAGGAGGAAGACCCGCAGACTTATGGAGTGATGCCTCCTGGGCTAAAAGACGAGGGACTCTGCTGTGTGATGGGGCTCACGTTGGGTGGAGTGGGAGGGTTCAGCAGTAAGCGCTGGCCTCCCGGATCGAGGACATGTCCAGAGAGAGCCCACATGATGAGAATAAGAGTTTTTTCTCGGAACAGTTTGCCACTTTCAGACCCATTTCTTGTTCTCCTATTACTAATTTCTTTCCCCGTCTCACCGAACACCAAAACTTTCACCTTGCACTTTCTGTCGGGGTTCGTTTGCGTCGCCACACGGCTGCAGAGGAGCTATATGGTTCAAATTAGACCCCTAGGCGTGCATCTCCTTCTTACTTTACTCTACATTCTGGCCCAACCCCCTCCCCCACCGCACACAGCTCTACGCATTTGTTTCATATTTTGCACAGGATATGACTCACCTACGTTTGATCTTTTAATTATATAGTGTCAGTGATATATCGGGAGAAAAAGGAGAAGTCTCTCCAAGACTTGGCATAGTGGAGTTACAATAACATATCCCTGCCATTCATGATTAAGTGCAGCACCCTCAAGGAAGAAGCAAGAATGATCTTTCAAAGGGGAACAAGTTTTGTAGTCTGTTTTGCACTCAGTGGTTTTCAACAGTGAATATTTATACGTCTATCGCATTCGCAGAGACCGAGGGAGTTCTGGCCCAGTTCACTGTAAGGGAGTGGGTTGTTAACGTGCCCCTGCAGTAACAAAAAGTGCTGTACAATGGTTGATTGGCAATACAGGCATACACACCACAACCATTGGCTATAGCATCAACAATGTAGCACTGTTAAGATGTCATGACGACTGCGACTGCTTAAAATAGACTAATCTGCCATAACCCTGCATGAACTGCGATGGAAACACCTTCGTATCTCTGGGATAAGAAATAAAGCACAGAGTCTACAGCCATTCTAATCGCTCTGTGAGTGTATAATAATCAATGTTAGCCATTGTGGTAAATTTGTAAGTTTGGACTTTGAGGAAAAGTCAGGGTATGTATATAAAAATGGACGTAGACTTCGGCACTTCATCAGTAAACATTCTCCTGCTGACTTCATGATCTCAATCTCTAGTTTCACGTCTTCTTCAACACAGCACGATGTTCGTTTTGTAAAATAGACCATAAAACACTGTATGCATTATGGATAATGTTTGATTGACAGCTAGTAGACGAACTCTCAGTCTGGCCACCCCCCCCCCCCCTCCTCCAATTATGATAACTTCTGGTTTCAAAAAAACAAGATGGCGCTGGCCAAAATGCTAAACCAGAGGCTTCAAAATGGTAGTTCACCAACCAACGGGTGACGTTAAGGTGGGTTGTTGCTTGTGTATCACAAAAGTCATTAAGATGTATCCTCTGGACACCATGAATGTCTGTATAAACATACATGGCAACACATCCAATCGTCTTTTTAAAAGTCAAGCAGCGGGACACAAGTTATCTCAAACTTCACTGTGTAAAGTCTTTTTTAGTGTGTGTTTTTTATTTCATTTCACACTTGTAAGTTGCATACTGGATCATGATTCTTTTCCAAACTAGTTGTGATGAAAAGTGACTGCATGTACTTTTAATTGAAAGTGAAAACAACCCTCTTGTGTCGAACCCTGCGCATACAGCACCTCACTCCGTACAGTGAAACTCACACAAGTGAAGCAAACACCAGTCAAAACACATTTCAGACCGGAGAGGGACTTTAATGTGAACCAATTAGCTGGTCCATGGACAAAGGGAAGTAACGGCTGGTTGCTGATTAGCTCGCTCCAACAGCATCTCAAATTTGCATAGCAGCAGGAGGTATGTTTAGTGACGGGTGAATGGCTCGAACATCACTCACAGCTTCCATCATCTTAGTAACGGGAGGAATTCTCACCATTAACACGTGGTTATCCGAGAACTTCTGCAGCCCTCCGCCCTCCTGATGATTTCTATCAACGGTGGCAAGGAATCAATACGTTGGCCTGAAAGGCTGGTGGCGAGCCATTAGCTTTTCACTTTCTCTTCCTCTCACTCTCTCCTCTCATTCCGAACCCTGTGGCCGCTGGCGCCGCGGGGTTAAGGAAGAGAGACGATTGGAGATGAAGAGAGACAGTGACAGGTTGACAGATACCACAGTGGAGGGGCATTGAGTCCACCCAGTTCCCAGTCAAAGGCCCATGAGACTCTGCTTGATGAGGTTTCTTTCTATTGTGAGATGCTCGAGCAGTGGAAAATAAATTGGGCAATTGTAAATAGACTAATGTAGTGGGAGTAGAGAGGGAGAAACAGTGGGGGGTATTTTGTGCCACTGTTGGAAAAAAAAATTCAGACTTCATTTCTCGCTCGCTCTTTATTTCGAGCCACCCTGTCAGCTCCACTGTTGTCTGATGGCTTCACCGGTGGAGGCAGAGATGGGAGAGGAGAGGGGAACAGACGTAGAACGCTCCATTCACAGGTCAAACCTTTGCCTCAGAAAAAAAAAACCCAACTCTTGTTAGTGCCTCTTTTCACAATGACTGGAAGCATTTTCCCTCCCTTGTTTAAAAAAAAAAAGAGGACTTCAGCAGTGGAAGATCCGAGTCTCCCACCCTCCCCTCAGAGCGCTCGGACGCCTGAACCAATGCAGGAGACAGCTTGAAGCGGAGGGGGACGAGCTGCAGGGGGCCAGCCCTCAGTCTCTCTCTGGGTAGCTGCGCACAGATTTGTAGGAAAATTATGAACTTTATTTATTCTTATTCTCAATGCATCAAACCAGGAAACAAAAAGTTGTATCCCTTTTCTGTAACTTAAGTTCTTATCTTCTTGCATTTTGCTTTCATGTTATCATGCCGTACTCACAAGTAGTGTAGAGAGAAATACTGGATGCTTGCATTATTATGTTATGGGATGAATAATGATACTCTTGTTGAAATTAGTCATAGAGTAGAATTATGAAGTCCATACTTGACTACATATGTCACTTTTATGCATAATATCTGAAATGCAAAGGCATAACTCCACATGAAATCTATATTTATAATGCAGTAAATATTGTGTTTGCATTTTATTTTCTCTTCGCTACAAAACCATGACAATAAATCAGGTAGTTGATCTTAAATTTTATTCCTGATGTTGCTGATATGTTAGTTTTAGAATAAGACACACGGGACAGACCTCAGTCACCATCGGACATTGTTCTAAAAGTGGAAGACATGTGTCCACACATGCTGACCGACTCTGACTGTTTGGTTGATGCCTCACACTTCACGCAACATCTCACTGGTGGAAAGTGATAAAGTATTTACTCAGATTCTTTACTGAGGAACTAGCTATCTGACAAACATGACGGATAACAATCAAAAGTACTCGACTTGTTGTGAAATATCTCAAACCTTATTTGATGTATATCTTAATATTGTTTTCTCACTGCAGATGCTTTTTGTACGTGACATATTTAGAATCTGATTATATGCTTTCTATGCCAAAAAATGGTGAGGTTCCTTTTGCTGCGTCGAATTCAGAATCCAACGATCTTGAAACAAATTATATTTTACCTTAATTTTCAATTTTACTGAAGAAATTAGGCCTGAGTACTTCAGCTAAACGTAATGGGTTATACTGGATGCTTTGTGCGTCTCTGTGCGTTTAGTGCGTCTCCTCCCGTTGATGTTACGCCTATAGGCCACTGGGGGGCGCTGTTACCGCGGTCCGAGCGGAGCGCGGCGCGGCGCGGCCCCGCGCTTTGGAGCGAGTCCTCCCTGGCCGGGCGCAGGGCAGGCAGGCAGGCAACAGCGCTGCAGTTCGCAGGAAGCGGCTCGAATTACACCGGGTTTGCTTGGGGGGTGGGATGACACCCACTGGAGTGAAGGAGGAGGGAAGTGTGCGGCGACGTAAGGAGGAGAAAAAAACCCCAGCAAACCTGACAAAGCTCCCGAGGAACAGTGCGAAGGACGGTCGGCCGGCGAGGGGAAGGAGACGCCAGACACGCTCACTGATGGATTCTATGTCACTTCGCCTCGGACAACTGTCCCCCGTGGACACGTCAACCCCCGCGCTGCCTCCGCAGTAGCTGCAAACTCTCTTTTGTCGCCGGACAAGTGCGCGGCTCGGGAACACTGGGGCATGTTTTGCGCACTGGAAGAAACTCGGTGACGGGGAGGAAAGTTTCGGGCTCGGGGGGGACGACGACAGCGGAATGGGCTCCCGAGCTGTTTTCGAAGGATAACGCGTGTAAAGTGGGATTTCTTTGCATGGCGCTGGACTACACTGCCCCTCCGGTTCGGAATATACCCTCTGCTCTGAGTCGATGCCGGTTGATTGTGGAATAGAAAGCTGAAAGAAAAGGCAGCGCCTCGTAGATTCTTTCTTTCTTTTTCTTTTTTTTGGTGCATTGTGGAGTTGGAGTCGTTCCTCCTTCAGGATTCAGCTCATGCTCTCTCCTCCCTTATCTGTGCATGCCAAAACACAGATCTGCACGATTTCACTCCTCCCTGGTAAGCAGCCTGTTTTTTTCTTCTTTCTGGATTGTTTACGATAAAGCTCAGCTGGGAAAACTCTGCAGCTTCTTCACGGTCGCATCTGTCACGATTTCGGCTGTCGTGACGAATTGGTTATGTGATAGTAGACATGCGTCGCGCTTTTGGGTTTGTACTATTCTCCCCCCGTGGGATTGACAACTATTCACTAATGTGTACAGTTTTCTTTTGGAGACTTTTCCCAAGTCTGTATGCAAATGTAGCAGTTTGAGATTTTTTTTAACATTAAATTTGCATACAACACATAATAATTCATTGCTTTCAAATGTTGAAGTCTATTGTTCTTAATCATCCTTTATTATTAGAATAATTGAGTTGGTTCAGTGAATCCGTGTTGATTTTAAAAGGTGGGGGGCGAGCACAGCACCTTGCGCCATCACTTGAGGACCCATTAACAAGTGTCCTGGTTATATATTACTTTGCTTCATTTTCTACATTGCATTTATGGTGCCAATTATCCAGTGACCGCGGTTGTTTTCTCACTGCTTGGGGCCGGAGCCCTAAATCACTGAGCGGCTCCAAATGAGCCCCCATTGTGGAAAAAGCCAACTGATTTGAATCTCAATGGGAATTCAGCCAGTGCCAAGAAATTTTCATTCAAAGCCCGGGGTCTAAGTGAAGGCGGTGGTCATGTATGGAGCAAAGTCCCGCATGGAGCCAAATGTCCTGTCAGCAACATGGCAAACGGGACAAGTTCGGCTACATCAGCTCTTTGAACCGGTCTCTGTTCACCTTATTTAGATTCATTTTGTATCTATCAGTGCATTTCCTTTTTCTTTCCAGCCTCTCCAGTTGTATTTGATACCTGTAGAATATTCCGTTTCTCCATCGTTCTGGAGTCATTACGCACGTTATAAATGATGTAAACCGTGCGTAGCTTTCTGGGTAATACCGGTCGCTTTTTTTTCGTCCTGTTGGAGGTAAGTGCAAAGGCTGAATTATCCACTGACCGGTTTACAATTCATCCCTGACTCGTGCTTGTCTGAGCCGACACGATTCCATCAAGCGCGAAGTCGAGCGCGTGCGTTTCTGTCTAATAAAGTTGCGGTGGATTCCCGGATTCAGCTCAACATCGTGTTCTCGTCCTCCGTCCGTGTCTCGTGTTGCTCCCCGGAGGGAGTTTACCTCTTTTTTCAAAGAAAAGCCAGGATGTGCGCGATTTCAGGTTCGCTCTCTAAAAGGTCTCATTGCATGTGTTTTTGCGGGCAAAGCCCAATCGATGCGTCCAGCTGCGGCGCACGGACGCGTGACGTCACCAAGCCTCCGGAGGCGCGTCAGGCACGGTTGACCCGCAGGTGTCTGGCGAGGCAGATCGGTGCGTGGCCCGATATTGCAAAACATGCGTTCAACTGAAGGTTTACTGGTCCCGTAGTCAAATCAGGAAAACACAACAAGAGCCTGCGACCGCAGTCTACACGACTGCGGCAGTGTGCGCAACAGGTTTTGGCGCAACTGTATTAATTCAGTTGAAAAAAATAAAAAATTGAAGCAGAGTGTTTAATGATACTGCAGAGTATTTTAATAATTTTGGAGAACGTCTGATGTCAGGATGATATTGCATTGTGAGATTCACGAACTGCTGACGTGATTAAAAAGCCTCACAGAGCTCCAGTGTTTCTTAATTTGGTTTTCTTAGAAATGTCTCAATGCATATAATTATAGATGAGAGATAATGGGAGATGCAAGGTGGTTGTGTGTTGACTGCCGGTGCCTCACAGCTTCGGTATGTCTGTGGCATGGCTTGTTTGACAGCATTTTGGAACACTGAGCCTCTGTTGCTTCCTATTGGTTGGTCTTTCTGTCTGACTTTGTCAAAAAGAAAGTAAGTGGAAAAGAGGTGATGAAACAAGTTCTTTCAAATTAAATTGTTTAATTATTCCACACTAATATGTTTATTTGAATTTTTCCTCTCTCCTGTCACCTCCTTCTTTCCTGCCTTCCCCTCCCTCTGTCTTTTACCTCCGCAGCCCAGGTGATTGGGTGAATTCCAGTGAGTGACAGGCCGACCCGGCTGCAGTTGATGGTTGGGCGGACCCCCTCAGATGGGATCAGTGTCCAGGGGGAGGTGGAGAAGGGGAGTATGGGGAGCGCTAGCCCCCACTAACGGGATGGCCTCATGGGCCTGGCTGCTGGCCGCTGTCCTGCTGTCCCTGCTGACGGTCAGCGTGGCCCGGCCGCCCCTCACCGCCACCAAGGAGGAGGAGGCCACTCTGGAACCTGAAGGTGAGCAGCAGGGGGACGGGAAGGGACGGTGATGGGGACCCTGGGCGGTGGAGATGGGGCGGAGGGTAACCATTTGTTGGGTTTGTTTTTAGAGGGCAGGTGTAAGTCTGTCAAGTCTGCCCCCCCCCCTTAAACCTGACATTAGAGATTTGGTTAACTTCTGTATTTTTTCTCTAGAACCCATGTCTTCAACTTACCTAACGTCAGAGGATAAAAATCTGAGGAGAGTTTCATCCATTTGAAGACTGGGATAGCAAAATAACACGGAGTGAATATTCACTGCTTACTCTGTTACTTTTATACTTACAAAATAAACTAGGATTTGTTTCTTCTTTTGAAAGATTGGTGGTCCTGTAAGATTTTTGGGGGCTTGAAATAAAAAAACCAACAACAAGGGGAACAACTAACCTCGGCATGGCTGGCCTGTTGTTGTCCTCACTATGAGGTGTGTGATTCACACTTATCTTTTGTCGTTCTTCTCTTTCTGATGTCGGTTGTTGAGGGTATACGTGAGTGTTAGGGGCAGGTTTGTGACCCCGTGAGGGAGGACAAGGGAGAGCTGTGAAGGAGGGTGGGACGATGTTTGTGCTGGCATCTCTCTAATGCCTCTGCGTGCCTGGAAGGAGAAGGGAAAGGCAGATGTCGGGAAACACAGTTTGGGGTTTTGCTCTGTTTCTCTAGTCACAACATTGTTTGTGAATTAAAATATTTTAAAGCCATATTTTTTTCTTTAGAATTTACTTTTAGAAACTTTTTGTGAGAAGCCGTCTTCTAGTTATTTTTTTCTTATTTCCCTTTCTTCTGCGGCTTCTCCTTTTTCTGTCTCCAGTCTTGGAGTCTGGTCAGAGACGAGCTAATTAGAGTTGTTGTGATGGATGGTAAGACACATTCCAAACCCCTTTGTCCCTGGGCTTTAATCAGCATACTAATTGTAAGTTAGGGCAACAAGAGAGCATCACTTTTTAAGCCACCTCCCCCATCTCCCTCTGTGTCTTCACACACACACACACACACACACACACACACACAAGCTCAGTACCTTGTGTTGCCCTTTGCCCTGCAGGTCAGGTATCGCTGTTACCTTCCTTAATGAGAGACCGGCAGAGCTCTCCTCTCCGCTTGTTGTATTTGTTGACCTGTCTCACACTGTTTGGCTCCAAGCTGATGCGTTCAGGGCCCCATGCTGCCCGGACGGCCACAGAGAGGACACAGAGAGAGAGAGAGAGAGAGAGAGAGAGAGAGAGAGAGAGAGAGAGAGAGAGAGAGAGAGAGAGAGAGTCCGGGAGACAAGGGAGGGTTTTCCAGGGTTATACAATCCACCAGGAAAGTTCTAAGAGGATTTGTGCATATTTGACTTCTCCTTTAGATGGAGAGATTACGGAGCGCTGGGCAGCGGTGAAGTCATGTGACTGGAGATTAAGTGGCTAGACCTGCGGGTCACATGGTGAGGGATCAACAGGGCACAAAGAACCTGGTCTTCTTGTCTGATCCTGAATCGGTGAAATCAGTTTCCCTGCTGCACACAGCAAACAGAGATTTTTTTCTTCTTTTTTTTTACTGCAGCTGATTGAATCAGCGCTTCCACACGTTTCAGTTCAGTGTTGTGGTCAGTCACCCTGTGTTCATTGCTCCCGATTGGCTGCTCCGGTGTCACCTGTAGGACATACATGTCAGGGAGACAGCCTGGCTGGACCCGCCCCTCTCTGTCCTAATAACAACCCCCTACAGAGATATTTAGGATTTCCAGCCCTCTCTGCCCTGCAGCCATGGTCACACCGCTGCCTGTGTGTGTGTGTGTGTGTGTGTGTGTGTGTGTATGTGTGTTTGTGTGTGGGAGCAGTAATTGCAGTAGATTCCTCAGATTGCATATCATTGTTGTCTCTATAGAGCCCACGCCTGCACCCCTGGTGGCCCCTGCTAGTGTGTTTACCTGTGGCTGCCGTAACAGTAGAAGTAGAGCGAGCGCTGGTTAAGGCCTCCACAACAGGCCCATTGTTGTCGCTGTAGCCACTTCAGTATCTATGGGAGTGTTTACCTTGTCCAGGCGCTCTCCATTTGCACAGCGATTAAAATACTATGACTGAGCTGAATAACAATCGCAGCACACACAGGAGGGGTGTGTGTGTGTGTGTGTGTGTGTGTCTTTAACATTGGTATTCTCTGCTCTGCGGTCTGTTTAGGCCCCTCTTTGCATATAATGTGGAATAAATGTGGCACCAGGCACGCTGGAACCGCAGGCTGACTGAGAGTGCAGCTGACAAAAGTCAGCTCGTGGCTTGGCTGTACTTTTCCTCGACTCCCTGCCAAACTCTGTTCCTCAAAAAAAAGAAAGAAAGAAGCTCTGATCAGCATTGAGATAAACACTTCAAAAATAGTTAAGTAAATAAAGGCCACATTATATGTCAAGGATGAGTCTTTCATGCTCAGACAGACTGAAGAAAGTGGAGTGATGCTTGCCAGCCAAAGATGTTTTATTCCTTGAAGAGTTTCTTGGCACAGTAGGGATTTAATTGCTGTCTTGGCATCTTGACATCTCTACATTTAGTTTCCACCTGTACGTTGTATCTTACTTAATAAGATTACATAGTCACCAGACTGTTTATTTTACTATCAGCTATGATGACTATAGACTACGAATTAAAACTACAGTTTACGGTAAACTGTTGGTAGTTGTATATGTAAGTGTGTGAAGGTGTCAGAAGGAGTTGCAGGGGCATTACCTTTCTGTAACACTGTGATATCTACACAGTAGGAGAACAGCTGTAAAAGTGTAAAACTGTCAGCTTGCCGGATAATGACATGGAGTGTGTGTGTTTTTGTGAATGTGTGTGTGTGTGTGTGTGTGTGGCTGTGGCGATGGCAATGGAATTGAACTCTAAACAAATGCAGCGTGTCGGCCTGTGGTGGGGCCAGGGGGCAGTTGAGCTGAATATATGGCCTTCACACAATGACTTTTATTAGCCTGCCGTTGGCTGGTGTTAATCTGGAAGGTTCAAGTGTTTAGGTGTGTGTGTGTGTGTGTGTGTGTGTGTGTGTGTGTGTGTGTGTGTGTGTGTGTGTGTGTGTGTGTGTGTGTGTGTGTGTGTGTGTGTGTGTGTGTGTGTGTGTGTGTGTGTCACTCTGCAGCTCGGTCTCACACCTGTCTGATAAGAGGCTGGGAAGAGCTGCTGCCAGTGCCAGCTTGTGCCTCAGGTCTCGGTGGACTGTTCAGTGTGCCGCAGCAGGCAAAGAGAGGAATCTGAGCCAGCAGGGACAGAATGCTGGAGGATGGAGGGAAAAAGAGGAAAAACACAGAATAAAACAAAATATATATTTAGCAACAAGATTGCGATGCAAAAACAGTGCTGAGATTTCCTAGTAAAAGCAAGATTTTGAAACTTGAATGGGAATTTCCGTGAAGCTTCCTTTTTTTTTGCCATGCATGTTAACTTTATAATGTTGCAACTAAATGTATTATATTCTGAGATATTATTATATTGCTAAGGAATATAGGTCTGAAAGGTCACAGATTTCATTCTAGCATCAGCCTCCTTGTGCCCGATGTCCGGAGGCCTGAGCCCGACGATGGGTTTTGAATATCCATCGTCTAAAAAAATATAATTGGCAGATTTAATGATAATGAAAACAATCATTGGTTTCTGATTCTGTATTCAGTTCTCAAGATTAATGTGAAGAAGCCAGAGAAAAGCCCTACTCCGAGAGCCACCGACCAAATCAACCTAAGACTTTTGGAGATAAGGGGTAGCCACTAGCCAGTGGTTTGAAGAGGTCGGTTGGGGTTCAGGGACTGCCTTGATGAGGGGTGAAGGGGTGGGTGCACCGGAGGGGCTGTTGCCATGGACGCCAGCAGGAGCCAGTTCATGGAGCTGCTCCTTTGTCAGAATAAAAAAAAAAAAAAACGCTAAGAAGGGATTTAAATGTGAAAGGACATCAGAGACAAAAAAAGGGGAGAAAAGTCCTGGGATCTGACTACGTGAGGGGGATACAGAGGAAAGAGGAGAGGGGGAAAAGGGTTAAGAGGGGCAGTAGAGATAGTGTGATTGGACTGTGTGTGTGTGTGTGTGTGTGTGTGTGTTGGTCTGCATGCATGCCGAGTGCGTGCCTCTGAGATTGCAGTCATTACATTTAGTTCATTGTGCAGAATGCCACAAGGAGGAGACGGCAGAATAGACTCTCAGCCGAATGAGCCTCTCTGCAGAAGTAAATGTAAGACAAACTCTGAAACTGCCCCTAGCCACTTTTCCAACCTCGCTGCTTGGCTCTTGTTGATCAGACAGACAGACAGACAGACAGACAGACAGACAGACCGACCGACGTCAAGGAGACATCGGTGAGAATTGCTTGTCCCATTTTCCTGCAGGCTCTCGGGCTGCGAGACTAATTATTGCCAGCCAAGACGGTGTGAATGAGGATGGAGAGACAGCGAGGAGTGGACAGCCTGAGAATATGACACCTGATAGACACTTGTAATAGCTGTCAGAGAAAAAGAGGAAGATGGGTTTTGAAATGGAGATGTGCTTCAGGAGAGGAGAGGCAGTATGATAGTGACGAAGAAGGGAGGGCAGAGGAGATAGTTCTTTGATTGAAATCCAGCAAAGGTGTGTGTGTGTGTGTGTGTGTGTGTGTGTAAGTAGGAAAGAGAGGCACCCGCTCCCTCCTGTGGTGCAGTGGGGGATGAAACTTTGCAGAGATGAAAAACTCAGCACGCATTCCTGGATTCTTGTAAACTCTTCAAGTAGAGAGAGTGTGTGTGTGTGTGTGTGTGTGTGTGTGTGTGTGTGTGTCTGGGTTTGTAGCTCCTGGTGTGTATGTGTATGACACATGCTTTTATTAAGGTGTAACTCTGTATCTGTATCGTCTCGGCGCGCGCAACGGTCTTACAGGTTCTTGCTGCGGTCATTCTGTATGTGTGTTTGTGTGTGTGTGTTCTCTTGTGATTACATGACACCGGTTCCCATGAACAATCAGGCATGCTGGAGGTGTCAACAGGTTTGGAAAGGGTCAGGGTTAGGTCAGCAGGGTCAGCATGGGAGGGGCGGGGGTGGGGATGTGTGGGAAGGGGGAAGAAGGGCACAAAGCGGAAGGAGAGGTGAAAGAGGAAAATGAAGGAGCAGCAGCGGGGGAGGGTGAGTTGATGGAGGAGGACAGATGGACACAGCAGAGATAAGAAAATGATGAAGGCGGGACTAACACGTGCATGCTTTCTTAAATCAGATGCACCATTTGGAGCAAGTCCTTTCCTGTTTTTCCTTTCTCCCTTCCCTTCCTTTACTTTGTACTTATTTTCCCACCCTACACCTCTCCGTCTTCCTCAGACCTCTCCTTGTAGTGTGTGACTATCATCTTTCTTTTTATGAAGTATCTCAGTGTCCTTCCTTTCTCTTCAATGTGCTGACAGATGATGTAGCCCGTGTGTGTGCGTATGTACATTCCAGGTGTTGTGTTGCTTCGCCGGCCTCTTTCTGGGGGCCCCTGTGTTGACGTTGTCCATACCTGCTAGCCTCCCAGCAGACACTGTACCTACGCTGCTTTGGGTCCTGGTGGTTACGACATCTCCCAGTGTCTAAAATTCTACGTCAAACAATAAAGTGCAGCTAGTAATAATGTCAAAGGCCTCCGGTGTGGAAAGCCATGTCATAAAAGGTAGCGGAGACAGCTCCCATCAATCTGCGCAGGGGCTCCACCTTTTATCAGACCACACACTCAGTCCTGGGTGGTCAGGAAGGGGTTAATAATATTTTTGGATTGAAGGAAAGAGAGAGAGAAAATGACAATACAGGTACTGTACCTGTGTGTCTTTTTGCCCAGAGGGAATGTTAAGAGGCTTGCGCACATGCCTTGAATTGCTGGTTGTGGCAGAATGATTTTCCCTTCCTGTTAAAGCTGGCGTGTGTACACTTTACATTCAACACACACACACACACACACACACACACACACACACACACACACACACACACACGCACACACGCACACACACAGGGCAACAGTATGTAATGGGGGTGGGATGTTGTTGAAAAGGTGCAGTGAGGTACAGGAAAGGCTGGGAGAGCCACCGCCCCCATAATTACACCTCCACCAGCCTTCAGCCCAGAACTCCACATATACCTTCATCACTTATGCTTTTCCACTGTTGCTATTTTTCCTCCTCAAATGATTTTAATGCCTCTCCTTTTTGCCCCTTTCCTTCAGTTCTGTCTGAAGAAAACATAGACACACACACTCTCACACACACACACACACACACACACACACACACACACACACACACAGTTTTGGACAGTTGTCTACTGCAATAAATACGAACGTTTGAATTTCTTTCTCTCTCTCAACAGTTGCAATGCCTTTTGAGATCTTTTTACATTGGAGATGAGTTTATATACACGTTCGTGCATGAATGTGTGTCTGTGTGTGTGTTAAAGTCAGTCTCAGGGGGACTGGAATTAGGTTTGATATATATGACAGAAGCCAGCTTGTATTTCAGCCAGGTTTTCCCCCCTTTTTACTCAACATTTAGTCACGGTCTCGACTTTAAATGGTTGCAGATAGAAATCCGTCCCGATGTAGAGTTGCAGTCTCAGCTACGGCACTCACAAATTCCCTTTTATACATTGGACATTCAGCTCGTTCTCCCTGTGCTGTTGTACAAGTCAGAGGACAGAGTGTACACACATGCACTCACAGGCTGACTTGGAGCTTCTCCCAGAAGTGAAGGTTTTATGCACTTTTGGAGTCCAGCGGAGTTTCTTGCATTCTGCCTTGGCCGGCAGATCCTGTGCCGGGGTTGTAGATCCTCCACGGCCGTGTTATGAAAGAAATTGCTGAAGGGAGAGATGGAAAGAGAAGAGTCAGGCTATGGGCAGGTCAAGGTTTAGGCGGTCAGTCAAAACCAGAGAAAAGCCAAGAAAAGAGAGCCCCCCCCCCCTCCTTACCCCTCCTTCTCCCTTCCCTTGCCTGACAACTGCTTCCGTCCTGGATCTTTCTGGCTGCTTTCCTTTCTGATGGGCAGACATACTGGAGTTTAATTACCTTTTTTTTAGGCCGAAGAAATCTATCTGTACTGCTCCTACTCACCCACAAACACCGGCTGCTTGGCATCTTCGCTGAAAGGGAGGGGTGGTTGTGGGGGGAGGGGGGGTTGTCTGTGAACACAGCTCGCAAAGCATTGATTGTTTTTTTGTTTTTTTCTTCTACATCTGCTGCTCTGGCCATTACTGCATGCTCTGAATCTATAAGTACCAATCACACTGCACACTTCACTTGATAACAGAACAGTGGTATTTTCTGAGGGTTCCATTTCAAATGACTGACCGACTGGGAGTTTGTGGTAAGGACATGTTGGTGTGATGGTTTCAAAAATGGGCCTCCTCTTTTCTGTATTGCTCCTCTTGCACAAGATGATTTCATTGCATCCATTGGGGGTTATATGGTGTTTTTGTTTCTTACACTATGGCTTGTTTCTTCCTCTCCCACCTCTCTTTCCTCTTTTTGTGCACCCTCTTCCTCCTCCAATCCAACCTTTCCCTCCCCCTTGACATTCACCCCACCCCTCCACTCGCTCTGCAGAGGCATCGAACAAATACCAAATTTCTAAGCCCACGGTGTGCTCAGTGCACCCAGGGGAGTTGCTGAAGCTGAGCTGCCCCCTGCCTGTGACGGGGACCATCACCTGGACCAAAGACGGCAGCTCTCTGGGCACCAACAACCGCACGCTGATAGAGCAAGAGGTGCTGCAGATTCGTGATGCCACGCCCAAGGATTCGGGCCTGTACGCCTGCACCAGCGTTGGCAAAGACACGGTCTGCTTCATAGTGAATGTCACAGGTGAGTCAGGGATCAGGCAGGACAGAGAAGGTCAGGATGGGACAGGGAGTTTGGAGATGTAGAATCGTGTCCAGGTAGTGGCCGTGGTCAGAGATGAACATCCTGAATTTTGTTCTGAATGACCCCCCAAAAAAGTGGCCCCAATCTTGTGTCATCTTGAGAGAATGTGACAGCATGAAAATATCTGCATGCGTTACGGTATATGTGTGCATTCGTCTTGCGGAGGGTTGGCAGTAACCGTGGTTACTCTGTGCAGATGCCATCTCGTCGGGGGATGATGAGGACGATACTGAGCGATCAGAGGACGCTGGGGCAGACGGAGAGCAGATAAGTGAGTATGGGCGGAACAAAAAGGAGGGATGAATGAGTTGTGATGCACTATCCATCGACTAGGCACCTTTCAGCTGACTGTGTAAACAAGCAAGAAGTGTACCTTCACTTCACATGTTGTGATGTTTGTTTTACGTATGATTATTCTGTTACGCTGTGTCACAGTGCAAACAGTTTATAATAGGTAGGATTTCATTGAAAGCAGCAGAGTTGCTCACATACACAAAAATAAATCTCAATTACATTTTACAATAGCAGGTATCTCCATAACTGCCCTGGTCTAAAAAAAAAAGAAAAAAGAACTGTCAACAGCGTGTCAGAACTTTTCTGGATTGCTGATTGCGATAGCCAAACACATACATTACATCAAGAGTTAATCCCTTGGAGAAATAATCTACTTATCTTTGTCATTTTTTATTAGCACAGTTCAGACTGTGTGTTTATGATTAAGGCAGTTGAGGAAGCGGGTGGTCTCTATTCTTTATGCAGAATTGGGAGGTGACGGGTGTAAACAACCCACGTCTCTGCTATTCTATACCTTAGCATTTCTGTCCAGGCCTATACTGGGAGACTTTGGAGTGTGTGTTGTACAATGTGTGTGTGCATGTGTGTCTCCAAGGCTCCAGGGAATACAGAGATTCCTGACATTCCTTCAACCAGTGTCTCTCAGGTAGTCAGGCCTCATGGAGCCAGTCAGTCAGCTGGGCTCACCCATTTTGCTAGACACCCATCTGGACCCAGTTACCCACCTGATGGGCCTGTGTATATGAGCATGTGTGTGTGTGAAAGAGAAAGTGTGCCTGTGTGTTGATATCTGGGGTAGTAGTGTGTTTATGTAGCCACGTGCACACACGCACACACACGCACACACACACACACACACACACACACACACGCACGCACGCACGCACGCACACACATACGGTCAAAAAAGGGGCTGAAGTAAAGACGAGGGCTTCCACATCTTGTTAAAATTCTCCACACGCATTTCGTCTCACCGTGAGTCCTCCTCCTCCTCCACTTTTGGGCCGACTGTAATTGCCTGAAATCCATTAAATATGGGGGAGACAGAGAGAGGAACACGGCAAGAGGAAAAAATGGGGGAGAGGGAAAATATCCAGCCATTCTAGTGCTAATAAGCTGTTTGAAAACAAAGGGAAAGCTGTTCTGGCAGTACAGTTGTGTGTTTGTGGAGTTTCTAAACCGAAATTATTATTAAAAAAAGAAAGGGGGAAGAAGAGGAGAGGGGAAAGAGGCAGAAGGAGGCGAAGGGGGGAGGGGGGTTGTTGGATCAGTACCAGCACTTCTCTGAGCATGGCGTGGAGCCTTGGCCTCAGGCCGAGGACTGGAGCGAGGGAGGAGGGTGTATATAGGCGTGGGAGGGAATGAGAGTGGAGGCTGTGGGGTGTAGCTTTATATTTGTGGCTTCTCTCTCTCTCTCTCCTGGAGCTCTCGGAATGGGCTGGGCATCAGGCCACTGTGAAACAGAGGATTTTGATTTGACTTTGTATAGAAAAGGGAGCAATACGAGGGGATGAAAAAAAATGGAATAAGGGACAGAGTCCACGAGTGTTTGTCCATCGTCAGCAGTGGGTGGTGTTATTGGAGGAGACATGGAAGAGCCTCTCCGGGGATCTGTGAGGGAAGCTGTGTTCAGGGGTAGGCTAAGGGTGGGCAGGCAGAGGGGGGTGTGGGGGCTGGTGCTGATGTCATGATAAAAAGCCACGTGGAGCTATTTCTTTCTGCGATGAGTCCTGTTGCTGTCACAAAGTCTCTGTCCTGTCGACTTCACAATTGAAAGATAACTAGGAATTTCCAAATTTCGTGACTTTCTGGATTAGCAATGTCACCACACTGATGTTTCTATTAACTGGGGTAAAGTGAGGCCATCTGAAGAGGACCAAAACGTTTGAAATCTCACATTGCTTCCCCACTAGTGGCTCTAATAATGCGCCCGTATTAAGTTTGCATAGATAAATGGTAACAAAAGGAGGATATCACTGAAAATGATTTCAACGACGAAAAACGAATTTAGGTCACTGGTGGATTTAGCTCTCCAGACTTCTTGACTCATAGTGCCGGGGTTATGAAACCTCAGCTCACCCCAGGCCAACTTAGGATAAACAGCCGTGAGTGGGGATCCGGATGCACGGGGCTTTGGGGGCGGCGGGGGTTCCTGGGGTTCCTGGAGGCCTCAGCAGTTGCTCCAGTGAGAGTTTGGCCTCATCTGGAGAGAGGTCTGAGGGTCGTCTCGTTTGAAGTGCTGCCCCGCCGGACGGAGAGCATGGGATACAGCACTGCTCACCTTTCATGTCCCAACCTCATCCTCCGACCTGGCTGGCAGTTTGGGGTCAAAGGTCATTTCGGAGAGACAGCCTTGCGACGAGCCAGTCTCCACCTAATCTGTCTCTGTCTGAACGGATGGAGTGATGACAGGGAGAGTGGATGGAGAGAAATGGAGGGGACTGGGAGGTGAAGAAGCAGGAAGACATGTGGAGATAGTGAGAGTGAGAAGGAGGAAGAAGAAGAAAGGGGGAATGACTAATTATAGTTTGAGCACTTACCGTATGCATCCATTCAGTGTTTACTGACTTTACTATCCAAGTATGTGCAACTTGTCCGGTTTTGCGTGCCGGAGAAAATAATGGGAGGTGTCTTATAGTACGCAGATTGGACAGGCGGGAAAGAGAGTTGGGGGAGGGGATTTGTAGCACTCTCCTGGGACGTAAACTTATCTTTGAGGGCCATACTAAAATCAGTTGTGGTCTTATCTGTGGGTATTCCCTCTGTTGCTTCAGCTCGTGCTATATGGAGAGAAAGTGATAGTGTGGAAGACCGTTTGGGTTGTTGTTTGACTTTCTCTTCCCCTCTGAGCCCCATCTGCTTAGGCAATCACACTCCCAGGTGCAGAGAGAAGGGGCGGATGGGGGGTTGGGGGGGTGGGCGCCGAGTAAAATCCAGCTGACTGAGACTCAGATATGGGGAGAAAAGTGGGAACTAGGGAATGGACAAAACACAAGGAAGGTGATTTCTGTAAGATAAATGGTAACAGTGTGGCATTAATACATCTGGACAAAAGTTTGCCTTGACAACTCTGGAATCCTTCGGTAAATGCGGCGCTTACTTTCTCCCCCGACGGCACATAATGATTTTCCGAGAGTGATAAGCATCCCTGGCCCTGCCGACCATATCTAGCCAAGTGACAGATAAACAGGGGAGCTATGGTAATTGGAGGAAGTGAGGGGAGAAAAAAGCTGTTAAGTGGAATGAGATGAAATTGAATGTGATGGTCTAGTTACCCTCTTGGCAACGCCCAGGCACATTCTCCCCTTAGAGCTGATGTTTTTCCCCCCTCTGCAACACCCCGCTGAGCCTACGGGAAAAAAAAATTGTTTTTATTTAACTGTTTCAGCTCTGGGTTGTGTTATGCAGACAGCGGGTCAGTTAGTGTGTGTGTGTGTGTGTGTGTGTGTGTGTGTGGGGGGGGGGGTCTGGGACTCGACGTACTATGAATGGTTCCGGTTTACAGTCACACCTCCACACATATCTGCCAGTTCAAGACCCTGAAGCCCTGAACAGTTGAGGACATGATTAGGAAAACTGACCCTGACTGAACACAAACTGTTTCGCTTGTTGTAGGCGCTCCCTATTGGACCTCATCAGCAAAGATGGAGAAGAAGCTACATGCAGTGCCAGCTGCCAACACAGTCAAGTTCCGCTGTGCTGCAGGAGGCAACCCCCGGCCCAAGCTGCGCTGGCTAAAAAACAGCAGGCCTTTCCGCCAAGAGGACCGCATGGGAGGGTATAAGGTAAGATAAACAGCAATACATCACTGTCTTTATTACAACCGTCAACTCACTGCCATCTCTGGCTTTGTTCTGCTTTCGGTGCTCTACAATACTCGTGGCTAGGTTGTGTATGTATTTACAAGGGATGTCAAGGCTCCTTCTTCCGATCATTCTCTGCCTGTCCTTTCACCCCTTTTCCACCCTTCACTGGCGAGACGGGATGAGAGTAGACAGAGGAAACGAGGGCAGGGTTTCTGGTGTGAAATTGGAATTGCTCATCCGTGCGCCTCCTCTCAACAGGATACTTTGCAGAGCCCCTCACTGTAACTCGAAATGGTTCCTTAGCCCCAACAATTAGAAACCTAAGCTCGGGACTTAAGGGTTAAATGCCCCCGGACAGTAACGTATAGAGAAAGAAGGTAGCGTCAGGGTTGAAATGAGTTGAGAATAGCTGAGGTAACTCAATCAGGGAGAACAGGTCCCACTAGCTTTGCTTGGAGACTATGTGATTCCAGCATGTGATTCTGTTGTTATGAAATGTGATTTACCAACGCTATTGCTGAGCTGGTTAAAGTTTAAACGGGATGAGCTTCTTGTGCTGTGCAGCTTGTAACTCTCTGTTTACGCAATGTACATAAAATAAACCACACCGGCTCAAAAATAAAACTCTAACATTCCCCGACTCCTGGAATGAAGACCAGGATAAAGTTTATATTAGCGGTCAGCACTCTAATTCCGTGTCAGTAGTCAACTTAAATGAGTATGACTTTCTATGGATTTTGCCTTGGTTCCAACAACAAAAGCTTTGTTTAACTTCTGAAATCTCTCACAAAAGTCCCATTGTGCATGAACTAAACGGTCTGAGTTGATTTATGTGTGGTGAAAATACCTGATTCTGTATATCATGGGAAAGTAGAGTAATTTTTTATTTCCTGTATACAAAAAAAGGCCTGAAAACAACTACTACTAGTCTGTATGTTAGGAATTCTTCCCTGGTGATGGAGTCTATTTAGATTTCATTTGAGTTATTTTTCTCCTAAATTCCTCTCTCTCTCTCAAAACAAGCAGCATTTACCGTGCGTGCCGGAGTCGTACTGGCAGAGCAGAGTAACAGATTAAACAGACAGTTATTAGATTAATTCATGAAAAGATCCAGTGATGCTGAACGAATCTGAGGCTCCTGGTTAATGCCCGATGGTTTATGAGGAAACACATCTCCCTGTCAGGAGAGTTTAGGAGCAGATCATGTTGATGCGGCTGCTAATGTCGTTCTGTTTGGCTTTCAGCGGGCTCGTTACGGCGTAGACAAAAAACGGCCCCGGCGTGACGGAAATGATACCGTCAGGCTGTCAGAAATACCGTGGGCAGCTCGTTGCTCTCTTTCTGTCAACAAGTGTCGCACAAAAGCTGTACCTGAGCCCAGCCCTGTGGCCTAATCTCCCCATTGTCAGAAATGTAGGGCTGCACAAGTAGCAACAGTCGCCCTTCAGTCTGCAGACGGAAACACCATTGTTAGTTCACACCTGTGGATTGCAAACACAGGTGACGCTATTTTGACAAATCATTATGAATAACTGTGTTTTTGAAACAGCCTTAGACTGGGCGGGTGGAGTTAACTACGCAAGACAACGGTGACTCATAGAAGAGTTAGTCAGAAGGAAGTCGGACTGCATTGGGTGTATCTAATTTTACCTTTGTAAAAACCAGTTCAACTTTATCAAACTCTATTCGCAGAAATGAAATCAAAATAACAATAAATATTCTGATGTTGCAGCTGCCGCCGGCCAAATCTCCTCCTCATCTTTCTCACCTGGCACTCGCTCTTTGTGTCTGTCAATTCATCCGTTATGTCCCTTACACTGCAGCTCTCTGTATTTATCGGCGTGTGTCTGCATCGTGTGTGTGTGTTTGTTTCTCTTAACAAGAAACCCCCTGCCTCTTGTACTCAGGTGCGAAGCCAGCACTGGACCCTGATCATGGAGAGCGTGGTGCCGTCGGACAAGGGCAACTACACCTGCCTGGTGGAGAACGAGTTCGGAGCCATCAACCACACCTACACCTTGGACGTAGTGGGTCAGTACCACGCACAAAAACACACTGTCAGAGAACAGACGGCACCTGTGAGGCTAATGAAGGAGAAGTTGGGGGATGAAGGAAGAGGGAGGTGGAGCTGAAAGAGTTCTCACAGTGAGAATAGCGTGTGTGTGTGTGTGTGTGTGTGGGTGTGGGTGTGGGTGTGTGTGGGCTGTTCGATTGCCCAGGTGCACAATGGATGCAGGTGCAGGTCAAGGAGTGCTGCCAAGTGTATGGAAGCTAGTGTCAATAGTTTTGATGTCATTTTCATTAATTTTTACAATAACCTGTTATTTTTATTGGATCCTTCTCTCACAATGGTATTATGTGTTTTGAGTTATTCACCCATAGTGTTTATGCGAGGCTGTATTTGGCCAAATAATAATCAGTGTTGCAAACTACTTAAATCACTGTGTGGTTGGGGGCTCACCACACCAGGTTGTGATGGTTATATCAGACTGAGTGTTTTTACAACCTTTTTTGTCCTGCATGCTAATTAACCTCATCCGTTTTGATGCAATTATACAAAAAAAATGCATATTTTTCATTTCCATTAAAGGGTAATTTTCCCCCCCAGAATACTGCTGATAGTTGAGTTTGTGGAGTATACCCAACGGCAGGGACACTGGAAATAAAAACACGATGTTGTTCAGCTTCTTAAATGTAGTTTTCCATGTCTTGAGCACCCCGACCTTGGCTAAAAGTACAGAAATGATCTGCGTGTATGTGTGTATTGTGGGGTTTATCGGACCCTTTAAGGTCGGCAGAGGTACGATGGAGACTTGAACCAGTAGCGGGTGAATGTTAGTGTCCCTCTCTGACCTCATATCTGTCACAGCGAGTTCACATCCAACCCAACCAACCCCTCACTCTGACCTTTGGAGCACAGAAAGCAAATAGTGTTTTTCTGCTCGGTTTGCAGAATCAATAGACGGCGGGGACAACAAGGGGAGTGGGATAAAGATAGTAGATCAATGTGTGCATGTGTGTATTTGTGGGAGTGTGGAACAGCTTTGCCCTTTATTTAGTGCAGAGCCGATCTCCTTTGGCCTCACTCAAACCACAATAGAAGCAATCAGCACACATCAAAGTTTATCTGACACAGTTATTTTTCGAAAAAGTTTGGTCAATAATCTAAAGATAACAGACAGACATGCAGCTGCAAAGGTTTGATTCACAGAAGAGCATTTAGGGGGCCACTGGTCACTCCTCGTGTCAGTAGACTGTGTCAGTATGTAGAAATATTCTCAGACTGTCTCCATTGTCCTGAGCAGGCCTACTGTAATTACACACTTCTGTTTTGATTAGTGTCCCCATGGTAATAAAGAGTATTATTTTCATTTTATCAGATGGACATTGAATACCTGAGGGTTTTTGCACAATGAGCATAAAGGCACATGCACACAAACATGCATACACACACATGTTCCCCAACACAGGCCCCCTGCTCGGCTCCCCTCGGGAGTTTGCTAAAGCTCTCCTTCAGACTGCATATTTCTGTTTTTGTTCTGTTTTATTGCAGAGCAGTAAACCCCCACCACGTCTGGCTCCGCAGCCACTGCACCCTGCAACCTCTTGCTTCATTTTCCTCCATTATAGTGGGATTGACAGAGGTAGGAAAGGGTAGGGGGAGGAAAAAGAGGGGAAACTGAGACAGAAAAGACTGTTCTTATCAAGTGACCTGCAGGATCAGCTCCAAAAACCAAAAGGAGCCAGACTTTTCTGGTTCAGACTGGCCTCTGGAGAACTGGCCACAGTTGGACATCCACGAGCAGACACACATGACGAGTTAAAACAGACATTGGCTCTTTCAGCCAGAACTGTGGCACCCGGCGACCATGCAGCACTTTGTTGGTAGCCCCATGCCATCCTGTGCCATGCAGCGGCCTTCCTGTGTCCCTGCCCCTCCCTGACCCTTAGGACCCTGTGTGCCAAGCCGCCAGGTTACTCAGAGTTCACCGGTCTCGCATGGGACACCATGGAATGCCCCTGCTCTGTCTCCCCATGCCCCTTTCTGCCACTGTCCCACTACCGCTGCCATCAAATTACTTAACTAATGACTTAATTGATAAACAGAATCAGTTTTGAAACGGGTCACTACATATTGGTCACAGCAAGACATAAAAAAGCACCGCGGCGTCTGCTCTTTCATTCAGTTTGTTACATGGAAACCATGGCCGGGATCTGTTGGCTTTTTTCGGTCACCGTTCCCTCATTTAATTCTGCAGACTGAGAGGACAACACACACACACCCATACCCACACACACACTCTCTCTCTCTCTTTTCTATTAATTTAAGCAAGAATTGCTCCACAAACTTTAATTGTTTTGGGGTTTCTCTATAATCATGATGTGGCCTATTTTCTTGCACCACATACCCATTCTGGCATTGGTTCTGAGTTGCTGTGGAGCTGCACAGAAGTGCTCCAGCTAGCATTTAGACCAGCTTCACAATAATGAAAGTTAGAATGATTTCTTTTTCCAAAGGAAGATGTTTTTAAATCTCTCTTTGTCATTGTCTCATTTGAGTTTATTTCCACACATCATTTCATGCCAGACTGTTTTGTGTTGGTAGGTTTTACAAAGGGAGCACTGGATTTAAATCGATCACCTCTTTCTGTTCTGGAAGGATTGAGAGGGGGAGACGCAAATGTGTAAGATGGAGGAGGAGAGGAAAAGTGGGGAAAGAAAGAGAGACAATAAACAAGGCCAGTCCGAGGAATGTGCAGGAAGGAGGAGGGAGATGGGGAGAGAGAGAGAGAGAGAAGGAGGGGTGGGAATCATCTGATTTGACAGATTTCGAAAAGATGGAGGAAGAAGACAGGAAGACAGGCAGGCAGAGACTATGCTCCTTAGTTTCTCTACTCTCCATCTGTTGATCCCCTTTATTCCCTCAACTTACCCGGCCTAATTATTTCTCCCTTTTCATCCCTCTTAAACCCATCCTTTACCCTTCATCACACAGCCTCACCCTCTGACCATCCCCCATGACCCACCCCCGACCTTACACACACACACACACACACACACACACACACACACACACACACACACACACACACACACACACACACACACACACACACAATCAAATTCACGGCACCTACCTTAAGGCTTTGTTTTGGAAAGTCACTGCATTGCCCAAGGTTGAGTGATGTCATTTTGTGTGAGTGTTGGGGTGTGTGTGTGTGTGTGTGTGTGTGTGTGTGTGTGTGTGTGTGTGTGTGTGTGTGTGTGTGTGTGTGTGTGTGTGTGTGTGTGTGTGTGTGTGTGTGTGTGTGTGTGTGTGTGTGTGTGTGTGTGTGTGTGTGTGTGTGTGGCAGTGGCAGTGGGTGATTGCCGTCAGTGTGGGGGTTGGTGGGCTCCTCGGTGTGGTTGTGAAGGCTGGGTAGTGTTTTGAAAGGGGGCATTGTTCAACAGGTCTCGCTCTGTTTGGATTCGCAGGCCAAATGTTTGCTTGTGAAAGAATGCAGATTTGATATGTGGGGGGGGGGGGGGGGGGTGAAGGTGTTTCACTTCCAACTCTGGCACATGATTTAGATTAACCCCCTTATTCATATACACTGTACTGTACTTTATGGAAGTCCTCCTCCATATCCTACCGTTATTCTAGTTTCCGAGATAAATGTCCCACCTCTTTGTTTTGTGTGAAGCCTTAAAATGCTTCAGAGATAAGAAAGAGGAGGCGCAGTCGTGATTTTACCTGTCAGGGTTGCTGGCAAACATTCACACTCACAGTACACATTGTTCTGCTTTTGCAAAGATAAGACGGTTTGCACATGACTATAAAATTTCAGATTCAGACGATTACACTTTTCAAAGGAAAGAACTACAGAGTTTTTGAAACATTTTCCATGTGTCTTAAGTGCTTATACTCAAATTGTGTGGGTCCCATTCTAAAAAACTTGTATTATTCTTTGAATGTTAACACAAACATTTCCTTACTCCCGACAGAACGGTCCCCTCACCGGCCCATTCTCCAGGCAGGTCTTCCGGCCAACACCACTGTTAACGTTGGAGAGGACGCCCGCTTTGTCTGCAAGGTCTACAGCGACGCCCAACCTCACATCCAGTGGCTGAAACACATCACTCAGAACGGCAGTCGCTATGGCCCAGACGGACACCCCTATGTCCGAGTGCTGAAGGTACGTTCCTGCACTTCCTCTTTTACGGTTCATCATCTTGATTAGAATCGTATCGTTCCCCCTTGTTTTCCTCTTGGTTTCAGGCGTTTCGGATACATTTTAAAGCTCATTCCTTATGAGGAACTAATCATTATATTTCATTCCTTATGAACTGATAGGTCTTTTCCATGCTGGCTTTTGGTGGTGATTCCTGCTGTCTCTGCTCTCCTGAAAAACCATATGCCGTAGCTGTAGTCATGATGTTTGCATGTCTGTCTGATCAATTTGACTCATTTGTCGGATATTTCCATGTTCAAGTCTTAATATGTGTATGTGTGGATTGCAGCGTTCGGGCATTAACAGCTCGGATGTCGAGGTGCTCACCCTCACCAACGTGACAGAGGACGATGCCGGAGAGTATATCTGTAAAGTCTCCAATTATATAGGCGAGGCCAACCAGTCGGGCTGGCTGACTGTCATCCCAGGTAACCCCTGAGACCTGAGCTCATCTACCCTCCCTCCCGGTGTGGTTTCCTGGGCCTCGTCCCTGACCTGCTGTGCTGTGGTGATCCCGCTGGTGGTCTCTTGGTGTTCCTGGGGCTCACAGACCTTCACTTCCCCTAATGTCAGATCTTTGTGTTTCAGCTGCTCCCTCCACTGCTGAGACTGGTGCAGCCATGGAAGCACTGCTCGGACCTGCACACACACCGAAATTGTCACAGCTAGCGTCTCACTTTGCCCGGTCTTAAACTTTTTCCCCATCTTCATTCTAATGCAAGCTGTGTCAAGGTGGTGTATGGTGTTGCAGTGCAGTGCTCTCCATGCTTTCTGTGTTTGTGCATGTGACCTGTCCAGTTTAGGGAATAGACTGGTGTCTCTTAGCAGGTTCTGTTGGTGATGGGAACCTTTTGGGTTTTTATTTTTTGGTGTATTTGCTCCATTTTCCTATGTTTTGGTGGCACACTGGGCTCTATCCGTGTCTTTGTTTGTGTGAAGCCCCTCCCACAATCCTTTCCTCAAGATGGGAACTCCAAGATGGACGTCATCCAGCTCCTCTTATTCCTCTCCTGGTGTTGTGGGTCTCATTTTTTTTTTTCTCTTTCTCTCTCTCTGTCCTCCCTCATCTTTCGCTGTGACTTGTCCTCCCTGTTTCCGCTTTCTGTTCCACCTTCCCCCTTATCTACGACCCCCTCTCCCTTCTTTTCCAACTCCTCCTCTTCCTCTTCCTCCTCTTCTCCTCTCCCAGACCGCAGGTGTTAACACCACAGATAAGGAGATAGAAGTTCTCTACTTGCCCAATGTAACATTTGAAGATGCTGGGGAGTATACGTGCTTGGCGGGTAATTCTATTGGGATCTCCTATCACACTGCTTGGTTGACGGTGCTTCCAGGTATATACACTTGTATACTGTCCTCCCTTTTCCTTTTTCTCCTCTCAGTCTTGTCTAAAACAGTTGGATTATGTAATTTCAATGACCTCTATGGAAGGCAAATCCTCCCACTAAGGAAGGCACACTGCTCAAATATCAGACGACTGTAATGAACCATCACAGTCAACATCCAATATAAAGTAACGTAAGGAGCATGTATTCTATTATATTATCTGGATTGGCGAGCTGTTTGTCTGAGCAGATAACGCGGTACTTTGCCAAAGACTTATTATTGCAACTCTTCGGCGGAAGTGGAGCTTCCCAGAGCAGCTCGTCTGTCTTCAGAGGCAGGGGAGGGTTTGTCTCCAGCCTACTCTTTTCCTTCTGTTACATCTTTCCCCTTCTCCTTGGGGAAAGCCTTGCCACACTTTGGTTCTGCATGTCAAAAAATATGTTTTCTTTTCCACATGTGTTCCACTTACGCCTCAAAGTTTTCTCCACCCATTTCCTGGCTCTGATAATTGCCTACTTTTAAGATCCTTATTTCTTTTTGAAATAAAGGTCGAAAGGTAAAGCTCAACACTTGCTTCCAGTTGGCTTGACTTTCTCAATTATCAGAGCCAAACCTCTCTGCTACTACGCAGTGAATCTCATGCATGTGAATGTTTGTCCATGTGTGTGTTCTCATTCATCAACTTGTTTTATCCTATCTTTGTCTGCTGCCGTATGTCTTGTCTGTAATTATGCATACCAAGGGATCAAATTCATCAAAAGCAGTGTAAGAGTCTACACAAGTTCACTCAAAACTAAACAGACAAATGGTTTTGCTCAAGTTTTAGCCAAAAATAGAGTTGGGCATTAAAGGAGATCGATGAGAGTAGATGACTGTCTGCAGGGCTTAACAGGCAACCATCTCTTAATATTGTAATGAGATAATAGATTTGTTTTGTCTGTAAACAATACAGCATAATGATCACAGGCAAGCCATTTCCTTTGGGAGTAATATGTCATATTTATTGGCCTTGATGTGCTCTATGTAAACTAGTGGCGCCATCAAGGCTGTGGCTTCAGTGTGTGATCTACGGTTTGTGGACCAGCAGATATGAGGCAGACAGGAGGAAGGTTCCTATATGTAGCTTCACTTCCAGCTGGCTGTGCTGCACAAAAGCCTCGTTTGTGGTCTGGAGGGCTATGCATTATGGAATAGTCCATTTATATAGTGAACATGCATCCACACAAAAAAACCCTACTCATTTCCTTGACAGGAAGCTCAGGCAATATATATCCACACCACTCTCCCTGGTTTGCGATCTGAAGTGAAGCCCACATTGTTCTGTTGTCTGTGGGTGTGTGTTTGTGTGTATGCTCGCGTGTGTCCAACATATGCACAGAATGCAGACATATGCAGGCCGGGTTGTCCTGGCTGAGTGAAGATTTTAAATCTATTTAGACTGTTAATCCCTGTACAGGCCCGTACGGTACATTGGGAAGAAGGGAGAGAGGAAGATGCCACAAAATCATTTTGTTTATTTTGCCCGCCAATCTTGATCATATTTATGCATGAGTCATCACCAGAGCATCTGAGTGTTTGCCCGTCCGATACCCATGTGCGTCTGCTCAAATGATGAATGTGCCTGTGTGTCACTCATACGTGTGTGAGAGTGATTAACTTTCTTTGCCTGACCTCCAATCTCACTTCCCCCCTTTTATTTTCCTCAGCCCTTAAGAAAACTCCAGGGCCCTTTTCCCCAGACTACGTGGAGATTGCAATTTACTGCGCGGGTGTCTTCCTCATCGCCTGCATGGTGGGCATCGTGGTGGTGTGCCGCATGAGGAACACTGCAAAGAAACCGGACTTTGGGGGCCAACCAGCTGTCCACAAACTGAGCAAGCAGATCCCTCTGCGCCGCCAGGTAACAGAAAGTAGATAAAGAGTTCTAAAGGCATCTAACACCCCTAGAGGAGAAAAACACACTGCAGCGAACTATAAACAACTTCCATGAATAATTTTTTAAAAGGCGACTAATCGCTCGGATATATATACCAACAAAAAATCCACGCACCATATAGCATGCAGTATACTGTTATGATATCTTAAATAATCTACCTCCAGCTTCCTTTAAAAGGCATGCATTTTTGAGCAAGTTAGCACTACTGCCTCAAAATGCAGCAAGAGCATTTTTTTCCCTCCCTGTTTGAGTCATGCTTTTCCTTCAACGCTCAAAAAGGTGCAAAAAGTGTTGGATTACATTCTGCGGAGAGACTTGATTCCTGTGTCAAGGTAAGGTTAGGGTGGAAAGAGTACGAGATGAGCCCTGGGGACAAAGGCGAGGTTTCTTAATGATTGCTGAGATATAATCCCTGGCCTTGAAACAAACTCTACAGTAATGTTAAAGTATTGGACATTGAAATTAAGGACGTACTGTATACTCTACGTATTACTGTTTTATTTTAATTTTTACCAATAAGGCCGTTCATGTCCATAAAAGTACCACAGTATAATATTAAATATTTACACTACATACTCCTCTAGTGATGTCTTGGAGCTTTATCTGACCTATGAACCCAGATTGCGGTGATCAGCCAATGTTTCTTACCCTGTAGGTGTCGGCGGACTCAAGCTCCTCCATGAACTCCAGTACGCCACTGGTACGCATCACAACACGTCGGAGCTCGGCACACGACGATCCAATCCCGGAGTACGACCTTCCCGAGGATCCCCGATGGGAGTTTTCCCGAGACAGGTGAGGGTTGTCGGTTTGCTTATGCACATGATCACTTTGTCCTGTGGCATCCTCCACCCCTCTCCCCATTTCCATCTACTCATTGGTGTTATGTACTTGTAATTGATTTTACACTGAAACTACATGGCAAATCTTGTCTGTTGAAGAAATTGTGATACTTTGTCCTGCGGGTGTCGGTGACTCATGAAGATTGATGTCTACTATTGAAACAGTAATGATGATATTGTCCTGATTGCAAGTCTTACCATTTTAGGAAATGCAAAGAATCAGAAATAACAACTTTAAAATGATGATCTGCTACTCCACTTTCATCTGATTATTAGAAGGGTATTTATAGTAACAAACTCAGGTTTCAGTGTCTGCACACAGCAGCTGTTTGACAGTATGCATGACAACGTTCAGTGCTACACCCTTGGCCTTTGTCCTCAATGCCACTTCTACTATCTTTGGCTTAAATGGTGCATTCAGTAGTCGATTAAAAACCAATTTTACAACACAATGGGCATCTGTTTGATTGTATCTCAGCTGCTAAATGATCAGATAGCTATTGTTGTCGTTAAAGAGCACCATTAACACTGATAGACAGAAGCCAATAATGACTAACTGGTAAATAATAGCCTTGGCGACTGTTGCTGTTGTAGAATGACCTGAACTTGGCCCCCTGCCCCCCACCCCCTACCCGCCTGCCTCCTTGCCTCATCGCCTCATCATTACAACCTCTGCTACATCACACTGTCACTCAGACATAGTCACACACACACACACATGCTTCTGATGATGAGGAATGAAGCTTTGCTAATTAGTGGTTTGCACTCGCTGCTTTCATCTGCATGTTTGGCCTAGGAGTGTTTGCTCAGTTTCATACCAGAGGACTTAGCACCACTGAGGTTTCGGTTAGTCACAGTTGCAGCGGCCAGTGATAAGCTTCGGGGTGGATTTAATAGGACAGCAAAGGTTAAAGTAGTTTAATACCCACTCGAGGCCTCTGGTTTTGAAAGAAAAGGGAAAATCCCAAAGCATAAACATGAATGTCTGTCTTTTGTTAAAATGGTTGTAAAACGAGCTTGGATCATAAATTTTACCATCGCTCATCAGTGGAAAAAACTATCACGACTCTCTGCGTACACGCAGAATAGCTTTCTGTTGAAAAGTTTTGATTTTTAATTGATGAACCAACCAAAGGGAATGTTTTGTCTTTGCTGAATCCATCTCTGTGTGTCTCTCTGTTTGGGGCTTTATTCCCCGCCTGTCATCCCAGCGCCTGAGGGATCATATTGGCATTGCAGAACGCTGAGGAATGCTAACGTTTGCGGTTTCCGCAAAGGAAAAATAACATTGATTATGTGTGGCTGGAATGACAGAATGGTTGCCATTGAGCGTGGCGAGTGTGTGTGGACAGAAAGGGGATTGTGTTACTATGGCAGGGTGCCGGCCTCGGGCCTCAGTTCTCTGCGGTGCGCATGGTGATTGTTTACATAGCCAGGATACTAGGCCTTAGGGATGGGACCAACACCTGTCAATCAAATGAAAAAGCACCAGGATACAGGTTCCTCAACTGTGATATAGTTGTGTGTGACTATAATTTCTTCACTTTATCATTCAGTGTAATGTAGTTTTGGACATAACGTTTAACACACCAGCAATTGTGACATAGCTTACATTAAAGTAGTACTTATATTTCCATCTGGTACTGTAGTCAGACCCACCTGTATGGCAAACACAAAGCCAGCATTCCATCCATCACAGGCTAATGTGTTGGGGCTAAGCTAAGCCCTGTGTAATGACTTGTAAAGAGTGTATATTGGAGCATGCCAAGGCAGGGTAAACGGTTTATAAATGAGTGCCTCTCGCTGGCTTTATCAGGTGATTATCGTTGCCACGTCTGCCTTCCTACCTACTGCCCTGGCACGGGCTGCAGTCACCGCGCCAATAAAGCACTCGCACAGACACAATCTGATTGAAACAGAGGGAGCGATCTAGTTTATAAAAAAGACAGGGCGAGTTTGAGAAACTGGCTTGGTGCCTGGTTTCATTCCCTCTGTCACTCTTACTCTGTATCCAACCTGTTGATTTCTGCACAGTGGGGGAGTCGATGTCACATCAGGTCGATGTGTTTTTAGTTTGTGTTTCAGCAGCTAATCAGCCCCCTGTCTGTTTTTTTTTTCTCGTTCCTCTCCCCGTCTTGCTGTCTGGCGGCTGCAGGTTGACCCTGGGCAAGCCCCTAGGTGAAGGCTGCTTTGGCCAAGTTGTAATGGCAGAGGCCCTGGGCATCGATAAGGACAAACCCAAGGAAGCTGTAACTGTCGCCGTCAAGATGCTGAAAGGTAAGTGGGTCTCCTGCCGGTGCACAATCACGGCGAGGTTGTAATGGTAAACGTCTGTCTTGTGTTTACAATCAGACCACTGGGATAAGATATACACTGCTTCATTACGTCTTGTGGGCGACTGGAGTACATTTTATAGGTGATTTATGCTGCAGTGAGGGTTCAGCACAGGGCAAGGCGGAGCCTGGGGCTGCCATTATTATTTGTTGCTGCTGAGTGACGGCTTGGGGGAGGCGAGTTCGGTAGGTAAGGGTTAGGGGCGGTCACATACCTGACCTCAGAGCAGCAGCTGGCTGGAGCTCAGTCAGCACCCACACAAAGAGGCAAGTCACACAAGCAGCACTGGAGTGATTAATGAAAGCAGCAGCAGGGGGCACAGGGTTAGTGTGGGATCGGTTGGGCGGTTAGATCAGGTACAGCAGCAGGCTATTGGACAATGGAAATCTGCTCTTTAGAACCACTTCAGGAAAGGTAATGGTGCAGAGGAATGCGGCCAGTGCCATTCTGACTGCCTGGATACCTCTACTGGCTCAATCAGCCCTGTGAAAATGAAGCCTGTGCGGCAGATAATGAATCCAGATTGAGCGTCTTTAATTCCTCCTCCTCCCACAGCCTGGCACTGAAAGGATGCCTCTGTAGTCTGTGTGAGGAGCTTCCCTCACTGCCGAAACCTTAGCCCACATTGTCCACACGTATTCAGGTGCACCTACAAAACAGGGTGTTGTCTGGGAGGGCAGCCCCTGCGTCCCGAGTCAACGGGTTAAAGGCAAGGCAGGACTGGTGTGTTTGTTTTGAAGAGTTTTTTGCCTGACAACTTTTTCATTCCATCTTCCCTTGTCCTTAGATGACGCCACAGAGAAAGATTTGTCTGACCTGGTGTCAGAGATGGAAATGATGAAGATGATCGGCAAACACAAGAACATCATTAATCTTCTGGGGGCCTGTACACAAGAGGGTGAGTAGCACAGGACATACCATCAAGAAGATTTTTTATTGTTTGTAGATATAGTATTCGGTGTTGTATTGTGTTTTCAAGGTGCTGCTTGATCTGCCATGTTAGCTCTGTAAAATATTGTACAAAAGGTTGCTGCACGCTTCACACAAATTCATACAATGTGTCGTCAGACCACATCAGACAGATAGTGTATGCCAAGGGGCTCCACCTTTTTGTAGGTACCTTGGTTGGATTTTAATTAGATGTGAAAAACGGGACCCTTAGAATTTTCCCCCCTCAGAACCATTCAGAGTCTGGTCATTAGGTCCTTTCTGTATTCTATTCAAAATTCACCCAGAATTTAGTTCACTGCAACTTTCTCGTAAAAAGGAATAATTCATGACCACGTTCAAAGGGTAATGTGTGTCTTTTCTCAACTGCAGGTCCCCTCTATGTGATAGTGGAGTACGCCTCCAAAGGCAACCTTAGGGAGTACCTCCGAGCACGTCGGCCTCCTGGCATGGAATACTCGTACGACATCGCCCGCGTCTCAGACGAACAGCTCACTTTCAAAGATCTGGTCTCCTGCACTTACCAGGTGGCGCGGGGCATGGAGTACCTAGCATCGCAGAAGGTAAGAGGAGGACGCACGCAAAACACACAACATGTCCTGTCCTCGCATCAGTTCCCCTCTGCAGGCGGGCCACACAGATCTCTATGCCAGTGCAATTTTTCGATGCGCTGTGCCCAGGGGGTTTTTTTTTTGCATAGGAAGCTTGCTTGTGCGTCACTGTGGGAACGTTGTCTCCTAAAAACACTACTCTGACCCTCTGCCCAATCCCCACATTGTCTCTCATTCCACAACAAAAGCCCCTCTGTGCAGAAGAATTAGGAAGTTTTCACAATGGGTATACGGCCATGTTGGCCAAACGCAGCCTCACGCTCCCTCTCACAGTTGGAATGTGACGGAGCATACTGTCTAACACGCACGCACACACATTGACACACACAGACATACATGCGTGCACATGCGCATTTGATGCACAGACTCTGGCCGTTTACAGTATGTGGCAAAGTATGTGAGGAATCATTACTTATCCAGACATGTTCATGTTGGTGCAGTCACTGTGGTGTCATGTTATTCAGACAAGTGTTACCTCTGCGCAGCAGATTTCTGGATGATTACTTGCACCACAAATATTTTAAGACCCTCCCAATTATAAGTATACACCTGTTTCTAAGTTGATTTATTAATGGAATGAGGTAACTGTTTTTCATTCTTCTCTTCCCCTCACTTTTTCCACTCTGTGACCTCCCCTCTTTTGTCTCCTTTTTTTTTTCCCCTTCCCCCCTCATTTCTCACTCTCTCCATCCCAGTGTATACACAGAGACCTGGCAGCCAGGAACGTCCTGGTCACAGAGAGCAACGTCATGAAGATTGCTGACTTTGGCCTGGCCAGAGACGTCCATAACATCGACTACTATAAAAAGACGACCAATGTGAGTCCTCAAGCCGCATGCTGCACATTGAGGGATGGGCGCTTTGGGGGAGTGGGATGTCTTTGAGGGCTGCAGTGTGAGATTAGTCGACCCATCCATCCCTTTCTTCATCTTTCTATTTCACTCCTTCCCTTGGCTGGTGTCTTGGCAGAAGCTGCAGGTTCCCAGGCAGCCTGTGAATGTAGTGCTTCTGGATACTCTGCACTTGTTCCTTTGATTCCACAGACACTTGTAGAATTAGCCAGTAAGAGAGCCAGAGAGAGAGAAAAAGCGAGCCAGAGAGGGAGAGAGAAAAAGAGAGAGAGAGAGAGAGAGAGAGAGAGACAGAGAGAGAAGGGAGCGGCGTAAACATAATTGACATCTCCATAGTGTCTATATTTCCCACCGTAGAGCAGCATCCGCCTGCACATCCTCATTTAGCATGCATGGTTGCCTTTTCATCGTCATGCTGAGAACTATCTGACAACAACAACAACAACAACACGCAATGACGTTGATGATGATTAGGACAATGACAGCGGCTACAATGATGATCACTTGCGTTAAACCAATCTAGACAGAGCTGTCATTGTAGTGCCACGTTTTTTTTTCCCTGTTTATTTTTTTCTTCTTCAGTCTAATAGGAACGGAGTGATCAAATTACCCTGTGATAAAGAATTGTTGGTGCACAATAAGAGTCTTTATGTAATGAATGGCACATGTTATATAATATGTGCTTAGCATGTTGCCCATTAGTATTTACAGTAGCTGGAGATATATTTTACAAGGCTGTATTTAGATGTTGCTTCTCCATAACTCTTGCGTGTTTGATACGGTTGTTTTTGCCAGTAGCCTTCTACACAGATATTGATCATGGTTGCCTTGTACGCTTTGCTCAGCCTCTCAGCCAGTGTTTTAATGGCACATAGAGATAAACTCTCTTTATCTGTGACCCTGTTTATCAGCTCCATTGCATTAACAATCTAAATGTTCCTCTGGGAAAACCTTATCACAGACAGTCACTACCGGGGCCTAGTGTTGTATTCCCCAGGCCTTCCAGGAGTAACGAGATCTCGTGGCAGCGAATTAATTCAAACATGCAGATCAGGCCTGGAATGAGGGTGTTCGGGGGCGGTTTGTGTGTCGATGTTGTTTGATCCCTCACCTGTGTGTGTCCTCAGGGTCGTCTCCCGGTAAAATGGATGGCTCCAGAGGCGCTGTTTGACCGGGTCTACACACACCAGAGTGATGTGTAAGTATTTAACAAACTGCTTCTATGAATGTATTATACACTTTATATTCTTTTTTTTTCAATTTTCACACATCTGTGATGCAAATTAACCTTCTTACCTTGTTAAGACACAGTCAAATATTCGATCGCTGTTATTGAGTTTTAATGTTGAGCCCAGATGGTTTCCTGCAGCCTGCAGTCACATTCAGAGGGTTGTTATTCAGGAGAAAGGAGTGGGTGAGGTGTTTTGGTGCAGTGCTGGTAAGTGTTAGACGGGGGGGTGACTTGGTTATAGGGGGCCAGCGCTGGCCAGTCTGTGGCAAAAGTGAGGATTTCACGCTAGACTTGTAGTCAATGCCGTGTTACTAATCTGACCAGCTTCAAAGGGCCCTGGATGGAGCCCGGAGCCCACCAGCACCTCCTCTCCCACCGCCTCACCCCTCGCTCCTCCGGCTCCGGCTCCGCTCGGAAGTCTCCCCTCCTTTTGGGCCTCTACACATGTCTGAACGCAACAATACTGCAAGCCCTCCGCTCCGGGCCTCATTCTCCCCACACCCACCCCCTTAAACCCCTTGCCAGCCGCTCTCCTTTCCTCATTCAGCAACACTTTGAACATGTGGCTCATCGTTTTGGAGCTGTTCCATGATCAAAATAATCCTCCCCACCTCCCTCCTTTCACCCCATCGTTCTTAATTTCATTCATCTGGTGTGTGAATTGCTGACCCGTCTCTGTCCCTCTCTTCTTTTTTCTTTTCTTTTTTTTTTTTAACTTGAGAGAGTACTCATTCTAAAAACAGAACAAAGGGAGAGCGTCCCTCTCCTTTTTGGTGTTTGAGTCTTATGCATCCTGACAGTGTGTTGTTTGAAGTTTCTGCTCCAGACTCTGGCGGCAGAAAGCGCATGTGGCAATTAGACAAATGCCTTGCATGTTGACCCCTGGGAAAGGAGAATTTGTCTGTGTGTGAGTCATAGACTAGTAGCACACTAAACATAGCAATCATCCAGTTAAGGTCTTAAATAGAGAATCTCCATACTGTCCATGTTTGTGCACATAAATAATATGTGTACAAACACATGATGCCCTTCATGTTCCATAGCACAGCACCAATCAATAAACTGGGGGAGTGCATGGGGCTGAACGAGGGTGTGTTGGGGGGTACAGGCATGAAGTGGCTACTCTACTCCTTTCTACCAGCTCACTGCTAATTATGTTTCATCACTCACTTTTAGTAATTGGCTTTTCCCACATAGCACATGAAGAGAGATGGAAGATGAGGAGAGGTGGAGGGTGGTGGGCTCACACTCAAATATTGCCAGAAGCGCAGGCAATCCATACATGACATCAGATTAAATGAATACATGAATTCCAATGAAACTCACCCTGTGTTGTTTTGACAAATGGGCCCCGGGGACTCAGCCCTGGCTAGCGTAGGTAGGGGTAAAGGGTTTCTAGCTCAAGCCTAGACACATGGAGTCATTGCCAGGCTTGGTGGTGTGGAGTCTGATCCCCCCGTCATGATAAAAAAGAAATAAACATCCTTTGGTTCATATACCATGCTCCAGAGCAACAATGGATTTGATCATGTTTTGATCAGAGCCACTGATGCATGTACATATAGTGATGCTCTGACATTTATAGTCACATCGCTTTCTATCAATACCATAAACTTCAGCAGCAGAGAATGTCCTCTATCTCGTGCAGTAAGGGTACTGCATGAGATATGAATGGTATAAGTCACTCGATAATACAAGCCTACATAAATAGGCTTGTGTGAGGTCGAATGCCAGGTCTGTGAGAGTGACCCGGAACATGTTGGTGTGCATGTTTATTTGGTGAGACACGGTTGGTTGCCCTGTGGACAAAAACCTGCACAATCCAACAGGTTGACGAGCGCTGAGAGACGGTTACAAAGTAGCACAGAAAGGAGAGATGAGTGTGTCAACAAGCGGAGAGAGATACAACTCGGTGATAGAGGAAAGGCCAAACCTGGGCCTGGTTGTGTAAACAGATGGAGGAAGTGATAAACATCCATCCTGCGTGTCCAGGCCTTCTCGCCTGGTTGGACCACTTACATGGCCTGTGGCTGCCTCAATGTGCATCTGCACATTCATGTTTATAAATGTGTCGGTGTGTTATAATACGGCCTTTTGTGTGGACATGGGTCAGTCATGCTGTCAGGGCAAGAATGATTCATTCAAAACACTCTGGGTCTCTAATATAAACACCATGGATGGCAGTGATTGCAAATTGGCAGCATAGATAGCTGATATTTAACTACCGGACACTGCGTTGAGGAAGTAGTTAATAGTTAATATTCACTAGCCGTAGCTGGGCCTCTCCCTCCTCTTTTTGTCTGCTGTGGGTGGTCTACTGTTTGTTTTGGTGTGGTGTGACAGGACAATGGCAGCCTGTGCGACCGGCCAGCCGGGCACAAAAGCCATCATTGAGATCAGGGCCAGAGTGGCACTGGGAGCGGGTTCGCGCCACAAGCCACCGGACGGCAGAAAGAGGGCATTGACACCACTGCTGTCACACTGTTGAAGTTGTTTCCAAACTTTGGTTCAGTGACTCAGGCATCTGTAGGTTTTAAGCAAAGTGACACTCATTGGGTCTAATGTTATTTAAATTACACTGGGAGCTCTTTGAACGCTATTTACAGACGAATCCTGTTGTTTCAGTGTCACCCCTTTCATATCATGACAAGATTATTAATGCATAAATGTCTGTTTCTGTCTCACCAGCTGGTCATTTGGGGTGCTGATGTGGGAGATCTTCACCCTAGGGGGCTCACCCTACCCGGGCATTCCTGTTGAAGAGCTCTTCAAGTTGCTCAAAGAGGGCCATCGCATGGACAAGCCTGGCAACTGCACCAACGAGCTGTAAGTTTCTCTCTTTTCTGCCAAACTGGCATCTCCCCTGACCAAGCGGATGCACAAATACACACTTGTCGTAACATCGAGACTCAGCCCCATCAGATCCGTGACTCTGGGGCTCTGTGTCCACTCTGTCGGGCCTCTGCACAGCTGGGACTGGCTGCTATCAGTGTCCTCCATCACAGTCAGTCCTCTGCAGACAGAGGACAATGGCACAGTTCGGCCATGGTGACACACTGGAAAACAAAGCAGAGAGCAGAGCAGGACACACACACACACACACACACACACACGCACTAGGGGGCATGTTTGTGATCAGCAGCAGCCCATCAAAATGAAAGACAATTAGATGAGGTGGCAGAGAACTGCTGTTTTGATTTATTCTTTTGTACGGAGACACCTGGCCCCCTGAGGTATGAAACATTTCCGCTAATTTTGAAACTGGAAGACATGGTAGACGATGCACAGGCACAGCTTGAGCTTGGACAAACGGAATAATGCCTACAACACCGTTCTCTCGCTGCTCCATCCACTCCTCTCCTTTGTGTAAACTGATCCTCATCTTCTTTCTCTCAGGTACATGATGATGAAAGACTGCTGGCATGCCATCTCATCCCAGAGACCCACTTTCAAGCAGCTAGTAGAGGATCTGGACCGCATCCTCACCCTGAACACAAACGAGGTGAGTGCGGCTCTGTCATTCTTCCCCACGCACGTTTTTTATGCCATAAAGTTCCAGGATTCAGGGTGGTCAGTGACAAGACTACACAAACAGTACAATTTCCTGGCCATGTCCAGAATTTCACAACAGTAAAATAGAATAATATGATACATTCCTACACACAGTAACACGTTTCTCAATCCAAACCAAATCGCACTCTTGCCAGTGCCTGCGGGGTTCCGCAGAACTTTGCTGAAAGCTTTAGTAGCATTAGCAGCCATGTTGCTGACACAAGGTCTAAATGGTGGCCGGACAAATGGCCAGATGATTTGATCCAGGCCCAACATGGCCACCACGGCCCAGTGAAGTCGCCCAATCATCACATCCATGCCTCACTCCCTGTAATGGCCTTAGTTTCTTTCCATTCCCTTTTCTTGTCTTGTGCAATATCCGCGTGCCGACGTGAAAAGAGGCCGTCGATGGAAAGCTGTCAAGACTCGTCGGCTCTGGAGCTGGGGCTTCATGAATTTATGCCAAAAAAGCCCAACATTGAGTCTGAACATTTGAAATGGAATAAAGTGCCTTTTTCTTGCCTCTCCCCCTCCTCCTTTCCTCCGCCCCAAACCGCTGGCAGATGTGTACGCTTTTAGTAATGTGAGCCTCCTCATGTTGAGCTGGGAAAATGGAAGCCAGTGCTCATTTTCTACAAAACCCCAAGAACTCCTCTTCCTCACAACTATTCCCAATAACAGCCGTGAAAGTCAAGGAGGAGGGGGGAAGGGGCGCCTCAGCCGACATGAAGTCCATAACAACTTAACAACATTGGACCGGGTCAAAAATTAATAACATGATTTCTTGGGGGTTTCATCTACCTTCATCTTCGGTCTTGTGCAGCGCTGTGTTCTGCCAGTGCCTTTATTTTTTCCAGCCCTCTCATGGCATTAATGTGGGTCGTTTTGGTGTCAGATGTTAGATATGTTTGGACTGAGTGATGTGAGGGGATGCTGTAAAGGGAGAGTTGCCTCAGTTCTGTGGTCTTAAAGTTTCCTTTTTCGCCTCAACTTGGACCAAAACCGCAACTAGGTCAATACCACCATCTTCAAACTCCAGTAGATCAGCCAGAAGTCCAACATTCAATTTAATACTTATTATTCCTGCAAATATTTTTTCATAGTATCTAGTTTAGGATTATTTTCTCTGCTCCGTTTCATAAATCCTGTCAGGGTGATTTTCAATGATTCAGATAAATATCATAATAAAGGTGATATTCTTCTCCTTCACCTCTCTCACCCGCCTCTGGAAAGTCCCTGTTCTTGTTGACTGAGTTTCAGCACTATATTTATGTTCTCTTGTTTGCTCTGGGTCTTTCGACTCTCACTCCTTTGAAGCGTTTTTCCCTCTTGTAACATATGAGCTTGTGTCTGGGTGTAAATGATCCGACCCTCTCTTTCCTCCATCTGCAGGAGTACCTGGACCTGTGCGCCCCAACCGAGCAGTATTCCCCCAGCTTCCCCGACACTCGCAGTTCATGCTCCTCCAGTGACGACTCTGTGTTTTCCCATGACCCCTTACCGGACGAGCCCTGCCTCGCCATGTACCAGCACATCAATGGAAACGTGAAAACATGAACCCCATCCATCCAACCTCTCTGTCCCAGTCTTACCCCTCAACATCCCGCGACAACCTCTCTGACATCCACCGAACCTCCTGCCCCCCCCTCCCATCACCCCTCTGGCTGCCAGTAGACTGAAGGTGAGCCCAGACGGGACTGGGCTGGTGGAAGCGCTGCTGTCACACACACGCGCGCACACACACACACACACACACTACACACATCACATGCTCACAACGAGGTCTAACAGGAGAGGACAGGGACCCTGCAGAAGCTGTTTTTTTACTGACTGAATGGACTGACGTTCACGGGGACCCCGCCTCCTCCTCCTCCTCCCCCTTCATGTAAATACGCAGACTTTTCATTTTGGTTCTCATGTTCGCAACCAGAGAGGCATTCCTTTGTTTGGTGATCCCATTCCAGTGGCTGGCATTCCAAGACTGTTGTTTGCTCCTGGAGGAATGTATGGATCGATGTGAACTTAAAACAAGGGACGAGAAGAGGATGACAAATAGGAAAAGGACTGAGAGACAGAGCTCCGACTAACAAAACAGAGGAATAGGAGGAGAGCACATATAGAAACTACTCTCCTTTTTATTTTGTAATATTGATGCATTTCTTTTTCAGTTCTCTTGATAACCTTCCCAATTATTCTGGAGAGAAAAAAATACACAGTATAATGTATAGTGCTGGGTATATTTGTAAATATATTCAAATATGTATAAATATATATTATATATTTACAATGAATTATTTTTTGTATGGACTCTGAAATAACCCCATCCCTTCCTACCCTACATTGTGTTTGAGGCAGGAATGCTAACAAGGTTATTTGTACTATATTTCTCTTCACAAACACACACACACACACACACACACACACACACACACACACACACACACACACACACAGAGACACTCACTCACACATGCAGTCATGGATACACACGTAAACACACACAAACACCTGTCTTACTTTCACTCAGTAACACAGAGTATTGGCTTTCAGGGACTGAGGTAGCATGTTAATTTATTGACTTATGTGTTTTTGAAATGATTCAAAAAAAAAAGTTTGGAAAAAAGAACAAAAACAATATGGCAGAAATGATGACATTAATGATGCTGACAATACATAAATAATCCATTAAATTTATGGTAATTTAAAATGATCTTTCAACAGTAACAGAAAAAGATATTTTTAGTAGGTTCGAAAGATCCAGGTTTTGTAAGTTTTATATATGAATGTGAACTTTAAGTTAAATTTTTTAAAAAGTGTACATTTTATAGTCAGCTAATCCCTTTCTTATGTAGATGTTGAAACCATTTCTATCCAGTCATTTGGCTCTTTCTTAGCTTTGCTTTGGGAAAAGAAGTTGATTTCTGGATATTTATGTATGGTTAAAAGAAAAAAAAATAGATTTTGGAAAAACCTACTGGCAATCCGCTCCCTCATTTAGACTTAAATATAGACTCCAAATTTACATGACAGAATTGAAAGCTGAAAAACAAAGTATTAAATCATTCAAGTGTTTGTTGTTTTTTTTTCTACCGGACCAACATTAAGATGTTTTTTTGCAAATGTTTATGGCGCATTTGCGAAATAAATGATGAAAAAATATATTCTTGTCCTACTCTCTGACTTTGTTGGAAGTATGAAGTTTCTGCAGTGAGTGGCAGAAAGTGTTATCGTGAAACTGCACTTCCATTTCTTTTTCTTGGTATTTGATATGGGTGGAGATGGTTTAGCAGGCATTATTAAGTACTCTGTGCTTTTTATGAGAAAGTATTTTGCTTGAATGCTTTGACTGTTTACTTACCATGCGAGAAGAGGGATTTTCCACCATATCTGCAATTAATTCAGAGAAACAAATCTGCAGGGCCTCTTAGGGTAGAGCATGTTTCTCTGTTTATTCAGACTCGTCGGTTGTGAAAGGAGTGGTGTCATTTTGCATAAAAACTACTTCAGTTGTCGTGATTGGACAAGTCTTCATGCAAAACTGCAAGGCTCGGCACAAACACAGTAACGGTGATCGAGTTAAGATTCTAACTCTGTGCCAGTGGTCAAAGCAATTTTGTTAATGAGCAGGGAAGTCATCATTGTCATGATAGTGTGGCTGTGTGTCTCGATCTTCCTGACTTCGATCAGACAGAGAGTCTTTGTTGGTCTCCTCGCAGACTGATAGGTGCTCCGATTAGCTGATTGATTTCCCTCTTTTCTCTTATCAGAACAGATTTAATTCAACAGAGTGAGTAGTTGATTTACGTGATTTGATGTAAGTTAATCAAAGTTGATCTATTAGGGCGTGTGATTTATAGTGGCAGCAGTGGATGTGGCTGTATTCAGTAATGGTGGTACATAAGTGTGACAATGACAGAGCGACACATGGGTCATGGCGTCAAGGGGGAGAACCTCTGAAGTATTGGAAACCTTTATATTTTGACTTGATGATGGTTCTCGATGAAAAGTTAATTACCAAAGCTATTGCCGTTCTTCTTGTGGGGGACAAAATTGTCTGTACTCCATTGGTGGACTCTGACAGACTGACGTTTACATCTGCTGAACTAGCATGGCTAAAAACAATTAATTGGTTGATAGATGTGACCAAATAATAGCCTCGAAGTCAAAGTTTATGTCTAGACTATGCTGCTGTCCACTTAAACCTGTGACATTAGAGCAACCACATCGGTTTCCGGCAAAGGTGAGAAATCAGGTTGAATTTTTGTTCTTTAACCTAAATCTTGATCCCCTCTAGTACCAAGCTTCAACTTGTTCTGAATGAACTTACAGTCTTCCTCCCATAGACGTGTCCCCTCATGCCTCCGGAACTTGAAAAGGGCTTGGAGGGAAAAGTCACTCCGAAAACATTCCTCTTTTTCCATAGAATAGGGGGGAAGAAAGCAGCTAGAGCCCTGGAGGATTGGAGGGGGGATTGGAAAGAAAGAGTGGCAGGATAAACCACAGCTCCGTACACCCTCATTAGAGGGAGAGAGAAAGGCAGCCGGATATCCACACTGACTATTGCACACTTTTATCAGAACGGCTGTCTATTGTGCTGTAGGCTGATGGCACACACAGCCAGGCAGGGAGCAGGGAGGAGATGAAGGCGAGGATTAGATTGTTTCATCCTGACAAAATGCCCTCTGAGCTGTCATTGCATTTCTGTGAGACAAATGCACCTTCTCTGACGTCAGTAATGTGACGCAGTTAGAGCACGCTCTTTGAAGAGATACATTATCACTTCTGGTTACATATTGATAATGACATAGAGGTAAATAAATGGATGGGTTACCTACGACCTCAGTCATTAGTCAGTGATCATGTGAAGGCAACTAAAAAACAAATCAAATACATAAAAGCCTTTATTTGGTGGCTTTCGATTTAAAGGCGAAACACAGCAGATTCTCATTTATTTTATAACATCAATCATAAAATGTTGCATGCATTTAGATCATAAACATTTTAATCACCCCCATAGAGCCGATTGTACTTGCACAATGAAAAAGAAGCATTTTGTTTGTCCTCTACTACATCCTTGATACCGAGATACATGCTGCACAGTATATTAAAAGTATGTCCTCACACAGCATTGTAGAACAGGTTTGCTTTCATATTTTAACTGCAACACAAATGCATTCTGTGGTTTATTTTTGTCTACACGAAGGCCCTTAGGACTAATAGAGCAGTGATACTCTCCTGCCCTCCAATGATAAACACAACCCACCACACTAAGCCAAAGCACTAAATGAGTTTTTCAATTGCAGGGCTTTTCTTACTTCATGGTTTCCTAATGCTCTGCAGATTAACCTAGGGACCCTCAAGAATTAGCTTTTTATGACTTCAGGGAGAGTGGGACGAAGCTGGAGGACACTAGAAGGACAATATATGGGAAGACATTGAATAGTGTGGAGTACAAATGTCTGTGTTTTGCTCAAGTAAAGTCTGACAGGACACTTTTCCTGGACCTCTGTCCATTTGGCACTTTGTCAGGCGGATGACATGTTGGTGTTAAAAGTGATTTTCATTCTGATCTTGGTTGTTTCTTCCTGTTCCTCCTAGTCCTCCTTCTTGTCCTTCGGCCTAGCCCGGTCCTCCCTCGCCCAGCCATCTGGTGGGACCTGGTGTGTTTGCACAAGGCTTGGTCCTCTGGAATGTCAACATGAGGCTTTGTGTGAAGCCAGAGGAGCCCACATCCACTGGAGATAAGACCCCAACAACCCCAGGAGAGGAGGAGGGGGTCGGAGGTTGGGCGTAGTTAGAGGGTGACTTAAAGTTTAACAAAGCTGCCAAGTAACCGCAGTACCCACAGATTAGTCCTGGTCACAACCCTCTCATCCCTCACCAAACTCCAGCTTTACCTAATAAGTGAGGCCGATACAAGGGGGAGGAAAATCAGATTTCTGGTTGGAAGACATCTGTGCTCCCCACCATGTTAATCTTGTGGTTTTATTTCCCTGCATCTGAAGCAGGTATTTCACTAAACTCTTTGCCATTTTGTCCAGTGAGGTCAGAGTATGTATCTGTCATGGCTGAGCTCCTCAATCTACCGTTTGCATTGAGTAGCAGATAATGAACGGTTCATCGCTAGGTCAGTGCTTCATGAGAGGGAGGGGGCCACTTGTGTTTGATCAAGGACATGCAAGACACCGTGTCTGTTTCTGCACGGAAGGATAAACAAATCGAGTGTGCGCGTCGTGCGCGGGACCGCCGGGCGTGTGCGAGCGAGGATGTGTGTGGTTGGCTGCCCCTTGAGATCCTTATTCACTGATGTCGCAATCGTGTCAGCGCCATTGTTATTCACAGATTCCACTTCCAGTTAGTTTATATGCTGACTTAGCTTTGTCTACAGAACTGAGGTAACAGCTCTTGGATTATAATCACTGTTAAGAAAAAAATAGATGAACCTAAATTGTTTAGAGGAAAATAACAGAGGGGCCAGAACTCAAGAGCTCAACATCTCCGAGAAGAGTTCAGACTTCTTTTGTTGGAGCAAGAGACATGAGAATAATGTGCCCCACTTAAAAGTGTTTAGTCAGATTTAAATAGGTGAAATATTGCACGCTCTACAGAATCAAATGTTGACCTTATAAACAAAGAATTTCACATTGCCGGAATGATGCTGCAGTCTCCACTGGTGAGGTTTGTTACACTGGGCTAACATGACATGCTTCACAGCTCTGGGTGTGTTCTGTAGAGGAGCAAGTCATAACGTTCACTGCCCAGTTATGCCAATCACAATACTCACCCCGTCAGTCGGCCCTATTCCCCTGTGTCTTGTCTCGCAGTGATGATGTCACCGGTGACATCAAAAGCCATAAACCCTGAGGCACACTGATGATACTCCTGCCAAGGTGTCAAACATGGCTTTTCCAAAGGTTTGATTTTTTTATTCTCTGCACAAACAAAATGCCTCATGTAGTTAAGCTTCATTTGGGCTTATGATCGGGCATGTGACGGGGTCAAATTACTAAAGTGCTTTATAAGAAACTTTAAAAAAAATTTGAATACAGTTATGTGACCTGAAAACTATATTATTGTTGGAATCTTGATTTTAATTGTCTGTGATTTGTATGTTTTTGTGAAAGCACTTTGTGAAGCTACTTCTAAAAGGTGCTATGCAAATAAAATTATGATTATTATTATTATTATAGAGGTGGAGACATCGGACTTTTAGTCTCTAACATGGGTAAAACCCCCAAAACCAGCAGGAGCTACCATCATTTTTCCACAATGCAAATCAATAGAATATATTATTAGGCCTTCTCTTTATTTACAGTATTATGTTTTCCGCGCAATTGTGTCTCAAAAGAGTTAAGAACAAACAGCAAAATCGGGGGAAGTATGCATGTTCAAGTTTAGAGCTAAACTGCACCTCTTCCCTCGCAAATGTTTAGCCGAACTGACGGCCCAGTATATTACTGACAGGAGGACGGAGAGGTGGTGTAAAGAGTCTGTTGCCTCTGCTGGCCTCCATGTCAGGACACAGACTAGATGGAGATATATGGCAGTGTACATGTAGCACAGTTAACCACTCCAGCACTATTACTGTCATGAGTAAACACAGACCCAGGCCAATAAAAAAGGCTTGTTAAAAAAAAAAGAGTGCCCATAAATGATGTTTAATTGAAACTGTTCAGGAGGACAGTTCGTCAGAGCTATGGCTCTCAGGAGTCCACGCGCACATTGGTGCTGGGGGAGGCGGAGCAGGGGGGCGGAAAAGGAGGAGGGGGGAAGAAGAGCAGGAAGTGGAAGAAGGGAGTTTAGGATTGATTGAAAAGGGAGGTTAAGAGTGTTTTGTTCTCCAATAGTGAAAGTAGAGGAGATAATTGTCAAATGCATGATTTAGACCCACAGCCCTGCTTCCATAAGGATGATTTTTATTTTGAAATGTAACTTTCATTCCCTCTGTGCAGGATAAATATCTTCCTAGTTACATACCACATAACACAACAGTCTCCAAACATTTGTAGGACTAAGTCGTTAGACGTTCTGAATAAACATTTCCCATCCGAGTTCAGGAGGAAGGTTTGCATGTACTCAGCTGTGAAAGTTGGCACCTACCTTTGTCAGGTGAACTGTTTTCACAATCTTAAATGACGGATGATCGCCACGACAATACCATGGTGACAGACGGAAAATAAATCACATGGGAAATAAATCACCCCAAGACCCTCCTCCCCTTCTCACCTGCATCACTCTTTCCAACTAACAAGAAGTCCACTGTTCCTACACGAATGCCAACGCAGCCCATTTCCCTTCGACCCCTCCCCTGCTCAATTTGTCAACTTCAAATATGCTTTCAACGTTTTGTTGGTTCTTTTTCTGCCTGTGTTTGTGTCTCCTGGCTCCCCACCTTCTAACCCCAACCTCTTTTTTCCCTGGTCAGTCACAGCCCCCTCACCCTTCTCAGACTTGAATGGCTATAGTGTGATTGTGTGCTGCTGAAAGTTCGGGGGCAGGAAAAGGTAAAGTCCCACATCACGTCTCTCTCTTTCTCTATCTCTCTCCCTCTGTCCGTCTCCACTGTAAGCAGGTCATTAAACTAAAGTGTGCTGGCTGCGAGTGATGTGCCTCTATACCTGCCTGTGTGCTCAGAAACAACAAGAGCCAGCTCTGTCCTGCCCAGGCAAGACTGAATAATTATGCTGTAGCTCCTGACTTAATCACTTACTGTACCTCAAAGCCCTTCAGCTCTGCACTTTCTTGCCTCTCCTTTCCAAGAGGCAGATAGGGCCGCAACCTGCCAAGAGTGAAGTGTTGCGACATTATGGATTGTTATTTTTTTCTTTCAGAGACAATGATGGGTGTGGGCATAGTGCTGAGGCTGAGGTAGTTCGTACATGCACAAAGAGAGGCAAAGCAGTTCAAGGTACGCTGCAGGCTCAGACTCAAGACACATAGTGAGTTGCGGGGTCACTCGCAGGTTAGCAGCCATCTCATCTGGCCTCGACACATTTGTCCATTTCTCACATTTTCCGTAAAAGTGCTTGGAACTGTTGAGTGAGTTCAAACTGCCGCAATGAGTTTCTGAGTCATGGATCAATACAACGGAGATGCATGTAATATAACATATAAAATAACATACTGATACTATTTATACATGGCTTATAAACCGACTGAAGTCTGTCTGGTCTTTTCCACGAGTCCCACTTGGGAATATATGTATCTGTAGATTGAACCTCATCCCATTTCTGCCGTGAATACAGTCCCTCCTTGCCTCCGTTAGGTGGCTGAACCCTGCCTGAGCACGAGAAGGGGGGGGGGGGGGGGAACAAAGCAGAGAGGGCCCCTTAAAAAGGTGCTTTGTGCTGGTGTAGAAGGGCCCGAGGTTTTAGACTCTCAGAGGTTGTGGTTCTAGGCCAGCAGCCAGGCCTTCAGACCCTCTCGCCTGGCAGGGACTGAACTACCATCTGGAGTGACGGGCCCTTCCTGAACTGCTCCATGAGCTGCACAGAGCCAGGCTGGGCTGAGCTGGTTGGGCTAGTCTGAGACACACCACAGAGGGCTGCAAAAATAAACCATTGGTGCTTCGCAGAAATTCCTTGGCCCCCGGAGCCTTAACTCTGAAGATCATTCCCATGGGAGAGTTGCAGAGTGGCCTCACACTGAGCAGCAGAGAACAGGACAGAGCTACTTTAGAAACCTCACTGCTTAGACCTCTGACACAAATCCTCGACTCTGATCCAGCTTGTTGATGATAATGATGTTTGATTTTCACTCAGAAAGCAGCTCAGGTTGCATTTGGCTGCCTGTGTAGAATGCCCTGACAGTTGATCAAAAGACAGAGAAAAAAAATATAAATGGTGTGAAATGAGTCACTCTCATCAAAAGTGATGTATTATGTTTATGGAAGCCTGTGTCCTGGCCGTCATCAGCTGAGGCCAGAGGGAATGATCAGCACACCACATAGTGCTGCAAACATTCATTGAATGCCATCACCCACGTCCATTGTGCTTGTTTACCTTGTGGATGCAGACATAGTGCAGAATCAGTAGGTCTGAAGAAGGAGTGAGGAGTGCAGGGTACAAGATCGATGTAGTCTGCATGTCGGCCTGGCAGTCAGACTGATGTAGACTCAGATCTGGTCTGCGGAGTGCATATGTTGTAGATCTCACTGCTACATTTCAGCCACACTGCTACACATGAGATGAAACCAGAGTTTTCCCCCTCAACTGGAAAGCGAGATAATTCATGGTACACTTAGTATGAAGGAGAAAAATGTGAACCACATTGTGTTGGGTGTTTTAGTGGGGTAGGTTTCTGTACTTCCCCACCCCCCTACTCCTGCAATAGAATAAAATTCCTCTGCCTTTCTGGAGCTGGCCCAAGCCAAGCAAATTATGGACCAAAATCTTTTTATGTGAACCTCTGTCACGCAAAAACATCTCTAAGCCCCATCTCTAGCTTTCCCCTCTCCTGGAACTGGCCCTGTTTTATCCCATTCCTCCGAGCAGGGCCATTATGTTGAATCCTTGAGGCTTCTCTAATCGAAAGAGGGAGAAAACAAACAAAAGAGCAAAAGCCCAGGTCCTGAAAAAAGACCACTTCAGAGAATGGGATTCAATATGCCTGGACAGTGTTAACCCAACGTCTGATCAATATATCAAAAAAATCATCATCTCCTCACGGAGGCTTTGGAGTGGAGCTCGCAAACTGGCACCATCATGAGCCGGCATCATGAGGTGCAAAAGATCTTTTTCTAACTAATCATGATCATATGACAAAACTGGTTTTTTTTTTTTTAATTTCTTTTATGTTGCAAGTTTTATAGATTTGGCCATCATTCCTAAATAATAGTGACACTATGTAGGAAAACAGCAACATACCTACTGCAGTTAGACAAGTAGACTTTTAGACAAACACTCCAGGTTCATTTGAAAGAAGAAATAAAGAATTAATGGTGGAAAGATCAATTATTACATCTTACAGCTTGAGAGACTATTTTGTGACCTTGCAAGATACATAATTTAACCCCTAAATGAATTGGTTTAGATAACTTCTCTGAGCTGCTGGGTAGTTTATACAACATGTCTCATCACGTGGCCATTCCCCTAAACCTCAGCAATTACTTCGGTGAGTACAAGGTTGTCATCGCTGAAAACAAAATGATGGGCCAAGATGGGACAAAACTACAAAAAACAAGACCTGGCATTATCTCCAAAGCAAGAAACACAGCACACAGCTCTTCAATTTCTCAGTAACCGTCTGACCACCACCAGCCTTGTGCAGTCAGATTGTGTACCCCAGCTCTCACCCCTAAAGTTCAACTTGGTGTGAACCACTCAAATGGCCATGTTGTTTACAGTGGTGTTAAGTGTGTGCCCCTCCAGGATCAGTCAGAGCCATAATCCCCTCTTCATTCCCACTGAGGCCCAGAGAGTGTGTAAGTGGACATGGGTGATGGCAGACAGAGAACGGCTCACCAGCCCACCCATTCAAGCCGGCCACGCAGCTACACACACACACTCACTCACACACACTCACACACACACACACACACACACACACGCACACACACACACACACACACTGAGAAAGCACTAGTGCAAACAACCGAGATGGAAAGAGAGTAAATGAGAAAGGTATACTCTTTTCCGCCCTACATGTAACCCCTTTCTTTCTCTGTTCTCCCAGTGTTTTTATGTCATGTCACCTTGTAAAAAAGTCTTTATGGTCTCTCCAGGCCTCGTGACTTAGAGTTTGGTGAGGTGGATTGTGGGAGCCTAAGTAGTCCTCCAGGACCAGCGCTTAGTGCGAGTGACAAGAATGCGTCTCCAGAGAGCTTTAGTTCGCAAATTTAGGAAACTCTTTAATCCGACTTCCTCTACCATTCTTTACGCCCCCCCCCCACACCCTTTCTATCAGCTTAATGTAGTTTTACAGGATGACAAAGTCAAAGATCTTCAGTGACAGTTTGCAATAAAATCAAAGTAAAGTCACAGGTGAAAAAAGTGCAAAAAGATACATTATACACGTAACATTTCATATTTAACAGACACCAAATTGGATAAGAAATGCATGTTACAAATAATCATGCCTTTCCATACAAGTGAGAAGAAGAACCAAACTCAACCGTACGACTCTGCTGACCTCTTTAACTCCCTAATGACCCCCTGTCGTCAACATCCCCATAAAACTGACCAGTGACGTCCAAAAAAAGTTTTTGTTTACATCATACTCTCGCCAGACCCGATCCGAGCGAGGGCAACCGTTTGGTCATTTTAACACCCAAAAACACCCAAAACTGTCGATGAGTAAGAATTCTCACCTGTGGCTCTGGATTGCTTTCTACTTGCTCTGCGGGGTCACACAACACCGGACAGCATATGCTACTGCAGTCAATTATATAATGTGAAATATGATACAATCAGCAGAAGGGACTAAATGGGAAAGCCACATGACACAGAGGAGAAAAGGGAAAGGAGGGGGCACCGGTCATATGTTTATCTAATCAGGTAGGTGTTACCCATTACCACTGAGTCTCATATCAGCGACTGTAACGTCTTTATGCCCCCACCTTCACCTTCCACCTCCCCCACTCTCTATTTTCCGGTCCCTGTGCAGGCCTGTCTGTATAGTGTCCATGCGAAGCCCGTGTGGGGCCTCTCTGAGGTGTTCAACAACTATGCTTTAAATCATGCAATTAGTGTTCATCTGGGGGATTTATACTTTCTGGCAACAGCTCTTCTTAAGTTTAAATATGGCCGTGGGGAAACAACCCTATAAAAGGAATGCAACAATAAAAACACCTTTAAAATCAGATTTTATATCACATACACATCCATTACTCAATTCTGTATGTGCTTCGCACTACATCTGTAAATAACTGGGGGAATTTTGTACATTTGCATGCAAACATGGCATACATATGTGCAATGCACATTTTAACTGCTTCCATTTTTGGCTGTGATCTTCAGCTGAAAGATATCAGGCTTCTTTTCAGGAGTCGCTCAAAAACGTACAGGATAGTCCGAAAAAATGACAGCAAGCTAAGGGCAAGGCTTCAAGTTCTTGAAAAGATACAAAGTTTAACGCAGCAGCAGTAAAATAGCAATATGTGCTGGAGCTACAGTTTGTTATTTGTGTATGTGTGTTGGCCATCTCCGTTTGGTGAATGTCTCCAGGCTTCAGGCGTCAGTCTGACCAGTTTTATGTCCCAGGACAAATAAACAGGCTGAAATGAGTTTAATGAACAGCAAGCAGCGAGTCCACTGCTGAAACTGTCTTTCCCCACATGAATGTCATCACAAGAGCAAATAGTGTATTACTCAGCTTTCGATGGAAATCAATTTTTTTCCCCTTTCCCCAAGTTTTTTAATCATGTATATCTTCACACTCATAACTGAAACCAAATAAACACTGGACAATACAAACGCACTCTGCCCTGGCTCCTCACCAGTGCCTCGGTGCGAGAAGGCCCTGAAAACGTGTGTGTGTGTGTGTGCAACAGAAGAGCTGACCACAAATTCCTGAGTGTCCAGCCATTGGTGACTGCCTCTCGTCCAAAACCGTGGATCATGCGAGACCACAGAAAAAGCAGCAGAGAAGTCCATCTCCTTACGAGGTAACACACACCCCACGTGATACTAATACTACACACATGTACACTCTACCTATCTACTATAGAAAGTACCAACTCCCTTTTTCGTCTTCACTCATACAGATATGTATAAATACAGTGCAGAGTCAACAGAGGAAGAGACAGAGACCCTTTGTGAAGACAAAGACAGCTGTCATACAAACACATTTAGACCAAATTTAATCATCATAATGATCCTCATCAATCACAGTTGAGCTAAATATGAGTTTGCATTGGGGGATGAATCATGTTTGATAAATTGAATCCATTTAATTGGGCAGGCGTCCTGAAGATGAGCAATGAGCTATAGACATTCCCCTGATTTGATTTCCAATTAGCCTGGTGAAAGTGAAGAGGGGCAGTCGCTAGCACCACACCACCCTCTGTGACTGATATGATGCTTATTCATTCGAGGAGTGCATCGGATTCGATGCTTCATGTGTTTATTTTAATTATATGACACGTCACCTGTGATTTAAATCCATTTAATTGAGGAGGTGGTATAGCAGTGAACATTCTCTGTTAAAATTAAAAAATCTTAATTTGTGGTTGTGACATATGAAGCTCTCTCTTTGCTTCCTTTCCATCGCTCCCTCTGTGTCTGTATGTGTGTGTTTGTGCTTCTACATGTGTGTGTGTGTGTGTGTGTGTGTGTTTGTGTGTGTTCCTGTGTGGCATACTCTCCAGGTTGTTCGCTGGGAGTAAATTTACGATGGAGCATGATTGGTCTTCCTATTGCTCCTGGGCAGGAAAAGTTGTGAAATATGTGTGAGCAATAAAGGAATCCAGCATGTTTGTGTTTAAACAGTGCACCTAGTAACATACGCACCAGCTGTATGCATACTGTGACACACACACACACACACACACACATACACACACACACACACACACGAGCGTTCATGCCTGTGCAGTTCTCAACTGGGAGTCTTAAAGTTCAGGATAAAGAGCGATGGACTCAGATGTGTGATGATAGAGAGAGGATACTCTGCAGTACCGAGTGAGGTGAGAGAGAGAAAGAGCTGATGGGAGATTGAGGCTGTGTAATTCTTGGCCGTGTATTTGCACGCTGTTACATTCCTTCCCCGAAAGAATGCAATGAGTGTAAAAGCCATTAAGTGTTGTGGCTCTCCAACAATAGCCAGGCTCATTTACTGTGGTATAATTTACTGCTTTGTTAAATAAATGGCTGCATTAAAATACAATGTTTTGACCATAATTGGGACTGGTGTGCCTGAGTGTGGTTTCAGCTATGGTATGTCTGAAAGAAATACAGTAAAAGATAATTGTTAAGCTTTTTTTCCATTGGTCAGAAACACATTCCTCTTTTAGGTGCACAGCTTCTTTGGCCTGTCATCCGTGTGTTGCCAGATTCAGGAACAGTTGGAGAAATTAGTTGCTGAGTAACACTGACAAGAATCAGTTTTGTCAGCAAGTGCAGGGAGCCCATGTGCGTGCGTGCACACTTTCCGTTGTGTGTTTGGTTTAATGTTGCCCAATGTGAGAAAATGTGAAAAATATACAGTAAGTGCGTGCAAGAATTTATCTTCCTGCTGCCCGAAAGCTGACGAGGTAATGCTTACACACTGGACACATTGTTTCTTTCAGTAATATGCCAACTGGATGGGCTCCAGTGAAAATAGCATGAAGGACGAGATGGTAATCTATTTACCCATTTTCACATTCTTGAAGTAGTATGGCTCACCTCGGTGGGTTGCTGTGGGGGGAAGCCATTAACCACTTTCTCCAAGTTGATGGCAAAAACATATTTTTACTTTAGCAACTGCAGTTGTTGGGCTGCTGCTCGCCGACAGTTATTGATCTAAAACTGGTAATCATATCGAGGAATGCTGACCTGCGCTGAAATAAAACATTTGTGGCTTAATGAGTGACAGTGTGAGCTGCTAAAATCCTTTAATGGTTTTTTTGGAACCACTGTTAAACCCCTGTTCACCCCCGCCCCCCTCTCCCCACATGGCTGATGTCTCCACACTGTGGCGTACAGTAAAATTATGGCCTAATTAAGTCAGGGGGGTTAGAGGAGGTGGTTAGGTTTCAGGGTCTAACTGCTGCTGCTGCTACTTGCGATGCTATCTGCTCAGGCTCAGGGGAGCACAGGGGACCCCCACCCTCTTAGAAGCAATGGGTGCAGACAGTTTGGTGCCATGAGGTCCAAAACCATTAATGGACCGAGTGATGACTAATGAGCTCCCTATCGCACAAATGGTAGCATGTGGCGTGGGCCACAACCCCCTGCCTCTTCTGCAGAGCTTTCTGAGGTACACGTCTGTACTCTTGGGGCTCGGACAGCCACTCAATATCAGACTGGGATAACTTTCACATGCAAACTTGTAAAAGTGCACAACTGTCTTTTTTGTGTTTTTTAACCAGTAAAATATTTATTGCTAAACGTATGCAATATCTTGTACCGGATGATATGAAGATTGTCAAACAGTGAGGCCGATGCTGTGACAACCCCTTCCTTGGATTTTCCGTTAAATGCGTCATTGTTGGTGCAGAAATAATCCACTTCCTATTTATCAGATGGAGATGAAACGGACAATGTCAAACTTTGAATAAGAGGACGTAGCTTGAACCCCAGCTGTGTTTCATAAATTGCTCATAGAGTTGTGTAATTGACATTTATTTATATGAAAATGCTACACATCATTGAGGGAAATTATTTTCTATCGAAAATGCAGAGAAAAAAAATTCCACGATCCACCACTTCCTGGGCCTATGTGGCTATTAGTGCACACATAAAGTCACAGAGATGTGGTACAGATTTGTTGTGTCACGGACACCCACAACACACCAACTCCTTCATCAAACCCCCCTCCTTCCCTTCAATGGACGTCGTCCTCAACCACAAACACGTCAGTTCATTTCTGACAGTCATGACAAATTACAAACTGTTCCTGTGTTCCGAGTCGGACTGCGTTGGTGGGAGCGGGAGCGACATATGCAGCGTGTTCGGAGACGAAGAGCTGATGAGAGCCAAGCTGTTGTCAGGAACAGACTACGCACACAACTAACAATGCAGTTCTGTGGACCACCACTGACCATATGGTGGCACTTAGCTGAACTCTTGTTCAGCATCAGCTTGTTTAATTTCATATATGCTTGCTTAAGACAGAAATATGTTTATGTTTACTCCCATAATGGAATTTGGATTTGTGCAATGGATAAATATTTACAGCCCAGATGAGAAGTCATTCATTAGGTTTATGAAAGCATCTCAGGATGAGCTGGTGGGATTGCTCAAACTGAATGGTTTATGAAATCTAGTTTATCTAGAAGCAATCGCTATTGTTTCATGACCTCTGTTTATTTTCAGCTGACGTCACCGTGTCTTTGTTGATTTGGTGGGATGAACCCGTAAAGTGCTGTCATGCAGTTTATGTTGCTACACTTCTGAACTCCGACCATGCATCAGTGCAGTTCAAATGGAACGTAGCATCCCATTTTATTAGCAGTTGAACCTGATCCATCTTGCATTATATACAGATGCCGTCTGAAACAGGAGCCAACAGACAAGTGGAGGTCTGGTGAACCTGAGGCAGAGATAGATCATGCTAGTTTTAGGTTCTCTACTCATGACTAACAGAGAGTCGATTCACTGTGGGGGCAAAAGGTGACCAATGGTCCATTGCATCAGATAAGCACCTGACTGCCCTCCCTGAAGCTGGGGGTAAACAATGTGGTCCTGGAGTCACCCAAAAATTAAAGGACAATCGGAGCTTTTCAGAGTGGGCAGCAAGGTTGAAGGAGGGCACCAGAGCTGATAAAGGCTCTGTGACTAACATGAAAATAACTTGGTTGACGGATCTGGTGACAGACCAAGTCCGCCCGTTTGTGTCTCTGTGTTTGTGCAGTGAGGACGTCAGAGCAGTAGTATCTCTATAGTTGGCATTAGCAAGGAAAAGACAAACTCTGTTAAGTGTTATTATTGATAAATGACATGGGAGTGGGTAGAAGAATACACGTCTCGGACTCCAGATGGAGAAAGCCAGGGATGAAGGACGAGGATGAGGCAAGCCGACGCTGTAATGTCTCCCTCACAGCCCATGATCTCACATGTGTGAGCAGGAACACCTGTTCACAGTCGACTCGCTGGCATATTGATATGTAGCTGCAGAAAGAGACGAGTAGTTGTGTTAAACATCTGCTTAGCTCGATGCTGCTGGATGATAAAGCGTTGTGACATAAATTCGCATTAAAACGGCATTGATTAATCACACGACTGTGACTGAGCTGATATGGTGAATTGGGAGCGTGCGATTAAAATGAATTCAACCTTTTTGTTTAGTTCACATGCTAAACTGACAGAGAGAAGGAGGAAAATGTCTGCCACGAAACATCACTCAAAGTCTGTTGTTCCTGTTAGGTGATACTGAGGATGAGGTGAATATCTGTACAAAATGTCCTTGGTAGATAGTTGTTAAAACATTCTACTAAAAAAAAAATAACTGTCAACCTCGATGGAGCTAGACGAAGGGTCAGAAAACGGCTTATCAAACTCAGCATTGAACAGGAATAATTGAAGGAGTGGATGCTGATTCAGGGAGACGGAAACCGTGGATGTCTTAAGCAGAAGAATTTATCATAAGAGCTCAATATTTATCAGGGAGATTTCTGGTTCGTTTACACAGATCAACAAGGTGGTCAGTGTATGGCGCCCCAAGACAATCTGCCTGTCTCTGTATTGTATTTAGTTCAGGGTAATGTCGTCATCTCCCCGCGACTATGACACCTCGAGAGAGACTTCAGCTGCTCGATGATTCTTGTGGCTTGCCACAGACAGGTTGACCTCGCTTGGTGCCTGAGAAGACTCGTCTTAACAGTTTCTCAGGGGAGGAAAGACAAAATTCCATGACAAGCATCATTCCACCTCTGGGGAACAAAAATGTCTGTAAAGAATTTCTAAGAATACTTTATACTACTAAAAAAAAGAAGATATTAGTAAGTCAACATATAACAAAACATTCACAGAAACATCAAATACCGCTGAAGCATGATAAACATCATAAACACTGACATGTGGTATGTTCCAAACAGCAATCCATAAGTATGCACTTCAGGATGGCACTACTTAAAAACAGGTTCCCTGTGTGGTGGAGAAACAATTTGATATTCCACACGGTATTCCTTTAAACAACCTTTTTTGTTTCACACACACACACACACACACACACACACGGAGACAGAGAGCGAGAGAGAGAGAGAGAGAGAGAGAGAGAGAGAGAGAGAGTATACATGGAAATCTGTCCCGTTTGCAAGGTTTTCATTTGTATTCTGTAAAGGGCTGCAGTGAAGAGACGTATGTATATTTTAAATCACTTAATCCAGCCTTTGTGCTTTCATTTTGACTTTGACCTCCGCATGCCCATTACCTCATGCTGTGAGATCACACACACACACACACACACACACACACACAGAAACACTATTTAACGTCAACCGTTAACACCTGCACCGCACATCTCCCTCGTCTTGTGCAAAATCAGGATGGCATGAAGACTTTAAAAGAAATAATAAATCGTAGCTCCTGTTTTGTTTGGATGGGGCAAGTGCTGTATCAGCAGTTTCTTTGAAAGGTGTTGGCAGGGTGTTTGTGTGCACACTGCCCTGGGCTGGCCAGCAGACAGTGGTGTGTGTCATGGTGTGGCCTCGCTTTGCATTCCTTTGTATTGTCCTTTCAGGCCTGAGGGAAACATCCCTGCACACGGTGACACACAAAAGCACAATAACACGTTTCAGAGTGCCCCAGCTTGTGTTTTTCTAAGTGAACTTGGATTTTGGTGCTTCAAAATCACAGAAACTGGGCTGTTGGCCATGTGGGAGGGGTCAGAGGAGGAAGACGTTCTTGGGTAAGTGAAGACAAAGAGGTCAAGCTGCCTGTGAACATTGAAACGTGATCTTGAATCGTGATAAAGAGGTGATGGCTGGGTTGAGTTAAGTTAAACCAACAACAGCCTGATTGGAGGAAAGCTTTATTCACTTTGCCGCCTTCAGACGTTCCTGCAACACCTGCATACTGTCTATTCCTCCTGCGCTGCCTCTATGAATACCCTTTCACTCCGAGGACATGTTTTTTTGTTTTGTCTCCCAGAATACAGCCTCTCTTTGCCTCTTGCAGCTCTGACCAGAGGCCCGATGTTTCCAGTTAACCCACAGTGGAAGTCTCTCATTTGACAAACAGCAGTTTTGCCCCAAGAGATCTGGTACACCACAAGGAGAACCAATCCACATGAAGGCCGATGCTGGCAAATGAAACTTTTACTGATCCCGCAAAACACACGCTCCCTCTCTGTCTCTCTCATTGTGATTTACGCCCGCCTGTGTTGTCAAGATGCTCCAAACCAGCTGCACAAATTGATAACAGCGTAGTTTATGAGTGAGGATCATCACTCATACTTCTGCAAGTGGTTCAGAAACTCTCTGCAGAATTGTGCGCTTGAATATTCAGGCCTGCGTGTTTTCACACTGTTTGATCTGATTGTTAGTTTTTTCTGTTGTTCTATTTTGGATTCCATCAGTTTGAAGGCCTCTCCTCTTGTCTTGTCGCCAGCAATGAGTCAGTTCAATTTTACAGTATCTCAGCACAATTTTTCCTTTTCTGGTGGGGGCTGTTTGTGATAACACACACGTCCCGACATTTTCCGGAACTTTTCCTGCCAGCCCCCGAGTGATCCCATACAGCAGTAAAATCTCTGCCCTACCCAGGCTCCATCCCTCGCCTGAACCTTCAGGAAGTCGTCTTGTTCTTGTGAACGCGTCTGACCCTGGCACGTTCTTCACACCCAAACAGCAAACACGGGACATTGTCCCGACCCACTTTGCCCGGACATTTTCCAGAGGTCATGCCCGACAACAGCTTAACTCACCAAATGCTGTGACAGTCGAAGATGCGAGGATACTAGCGTGTGCTGACTATTCCACTGTGTGAGATTAGAAGTCAAGTCAAGCGAGTAGTTTATGAAGCCGACCGGGCAAAGCAGAGGACTGTTTATCTCCCGCTAGCGTAGATAAGACGGCCAGGGAGATTTGTTCAAGTCTGTGGCGTTGCATTACAGTGACGGGATGTATTGCTAAATGGTCAATGGTGTCCTGGACAACAGACTAAGTCCACTGTTGATACTAAGCTGCTGTATTGAGACAGGAATGACTTGTTCTTGAACTTACTAGTCAGGCATGTTGCAGCACAGTAGCCAAAAGGTGCCGTCCCCATCCACACACTTATGACGTGCCTCTGGATGAAAATGCACTGCATTTCACACATGTTCTCATGCCAAGTGCTCTGGATGGAAGACACGTCCCCCTGTACGAGTCAAACTAACCTGGCTGATGATAATAACAGACAAAGGGGAGGTGAGGAATAGAGAGGGAGAGGGACAGAAAAAACATTTTTTACTAGCCCGCACAGTAGATCACTCTCACCCGGGGGTGTAGTCAGGAGAGGCTGGGCCGCTTTATTGACTGCTTGGCAGCGTGCTGTGAGAGCGGAGGGGGGGGGATGGAAGATTAGATCGTCCTCTCACCCAAAACAGTTCTAATCCAGCAAGAGTTACTGCCCCTTGCCGGCCATATACGCACAAGTGACAGGTGAATTTCAAGCAGAGTGATTACTGGGAGTCACAGACTGGACATTGCAGAGTCAGAGTATGTCAAAAAAGATTATGCGCATTATAATATGTAATGCCGTTTTGGCCCTAATGTATTTAGCATCATAATGGACGGTGTTTGGCAAGACAGCAATCAGGTGTGTTTTCAGGGCGTCCCGGGAGCCACCAGGAAGTAGGGGTTTTGCATTACCAAGTGAAAATGAAAAACTGACACTGTAACTGACAAAATAATAAGAGCAAGGACATGATGCAACAACCACTTTAAACAGGCCTTAAGTCAAACTAATGGCTGTAAATGGTCAGAGGTATTGAAGAGAATAATTGTAGTTAATGGTGTAGGGGCAGGTAAAACCACCATGGTGATATGGCTGCATTTGAAAGTGCAATTGTTTTGTGTCATAACCCTGCGATGTCACTGACGAAATAGGGTTTCATAGACTTTTGCCCGGCCGCAGCTCGCTTTCGTCATTTCAACAGCTGTAGTTACGAACTTTAAATGTTGTTTTATTGCTTTTTCCTTTCACATCACCTCATAGCTTTCATCTCGTTTCTCAACAAGTAAGCACATGATGACTCACCCCCGCCACCAGTAACAGCAGCAGGAGTTGAGGGGAAAAATAAACTGCCACAAAACTGAAAATGCAGCAAAAGAAAGGTGCATATTCTTCATTTCAAACGGTGGAAATTGAATAAAAAGCTCGAGATGAAGGTGTTTTGAAGCATATTTGCTATTCAATGCCACACCTGCTCACTGCTGCATCTGGGGAGATGCCATGTTACTCAACTCCTTGGATCAGCACTAGTTAGCACCCAAAATACACACACACACAAAGCAGACTGAGGTGTCCCAACTTGTTGGTGGACAAACAGAAAAGATTAACACTGAATGGCTGGTGCACACATACACTGCAGGGTGGGATAATAACCCCCGCCAGACTGAAACACTGCTAAAAAAAGAACAACTTGAGAGAAGCTGCTCCGAGTGGTTTATTTATGATCTTTAATTCTGCCCCGCAGCGAGTGTGTCTTCCTGGGAGCGGAGGCCTTCTGTCTCCCTCTCTCTCTCGACTGTTTGGGACCTGCCAAGTGAGCCCTACAGGGCAGAGACAATCTGAAAAGCCCGCCAGGCTTCGCCAGCGCCCAGGCATAATGACAACACCCAGTGATAACATGAAGTCATCCTGCAAGACGACACATGCAGGCACGCCAGCCAACACTCACCTGGAGAGGAGCAATACTTTCTCCTTCCCACTGAATACAAGGGCTTGAGGCGAAGAGGGAGACTTGGGAGAACTTGCAGACGACTCATCATTGTATTGAATTGTCTCTGAATAGCTGTGATTGCTGTAATAAAAGATGCCTTGTCCGAAATCATGAAAACATATTTTCTTAGCTATAACATTTCCAGCTGTGTGTGCCCAGATTTTATTGAAACTAGTCTAGTTTTACACTGTGGGTAGTGCAACAATTTCCTTCTTTTTGCTGAGAAAGATGATACCCCTCTCATGTCTGTAGGACAAATATGAAGATGAGCTTGGCATTACATTAATATTGAACATCAGGGCCAAACGGCGAGACTGGCTCTGTCTGAGGGTAACACAATCTGCCTACCAGCAACGTCCATACGATCTGTACACACTGAACCAAATCAAACAAAGCCCAAAGTATCTGTATGCTAAGATAAGACAACTGTTGCTTCAAATTTAGCATTGAGATATGAGAATAGTTTTGATCTTCTTATTTATAGGATTGGTCCTCCCAAAATAGCCACATATTCTTTTCAGATGTCTCCACTGTCAGCACAATATTTTGTTTAATATGAAAAAAATACAATTTATAAAAATCAAGACCAGTTTGTCTTTACCGAAACAACAGAGTTACTTAGATTAGACTATGGAGCTCACGGTGAACAATCTTTACACTTTATTTAAAAAAAAATAGTAGCAGGAAATTGCCAAATACAAATTGCTTATCAAAAAATGGTGTCATTTTTGATAAGCAGCAACCCCTTTGCCTGAGGTAGTAAAACCAGTGTGTGCGTACAATAATTATCCAATGGATCATAACTCTCATGTGGCCGAGGTGCTGTTTTAAATAGCAGAAAATGGCACGTCACAAAGATGCCGCTGTGATTTCACAAACACATGACACACATCAGATAGAATGCGTTGCAATGCTACATCACAAAAAACACCACTTCAACCTGCGCACTGCGAAGCTATTACTGTACCACTTGAAAGAAAGCTTTCTTTAACCTCTCTTCACACACTTCCATTTGTGTTATAGGAAGAACAAGCGATGAGAAGAATTAAACCAAGAATTATTAGCTGGAGGTTATTCACAATGAGGGGAATCAAATAACTGCACTTTCCCAAATCGACAGTTCAAAAGCAACCCGATTCTATTTGTTTGCCAAAATGGTGATGGAGACAATCGTGAAGAAATTGAGCAAGTGTGTTTGACAGTGTGTTGATTTGTTTGGATGGTGACTTGAGCGAATATTCTCTTTGGGTCTGTTTTTAAGTCACATTGCAGCAATGGTCAGGTGATGACAGTTATTCTAGACTGAGGAGTCGCAGGGGGGGGAAACTCCACACAAGACACAAGGACAGACACACACACACACACACACACACAAACAGACACACACACACACACACACACACACACACACACACACACACACACACACACACACACACACACAAACAGACACACACACACACACACAGACACACACACACACACACACACACACACAAGCGTGTGTGCACAAATCACAGTAAGTTTCCAATCTCAGAAACACATTTCACACCAATCTAGCACCCTGAGATTGTGAGGGACTGAGACGAGGAGTTTCAGGCGGAGAGAAGGAGGTAAAGGGGACAAAGAGTGCGACAGGGGCAGACACTTTTTTTCAACGTCCTTTATCAATGAGGTCGCTCCAAACACCTCAAATCACACGCAATGTACAACTCACACACACTCAGCCATCTGCAACCAACAGAAATAACGAGACAATGGATGGATGGATATTATGCATTGAAATAGTCTGCAGTGATTCGTGGCTGCAGTTGAACATGTAAAACCCCCATTAATAATATACAATCAACGTTCAAAAAAAGTCCTTTAACATATAGCAATGTCAGTCCAACAGCAAGAAGACAAAACATACAGAGAAATACTTCTCAGTAATGCTAATAGTATGGAGAGGTATCAAATGTATCAAACGCGTCACCAGTCTCAGTTAATTCACAACCTAACCCTTGATTTAAGTCGACTTAATGCAGGAAAGTGTCCGTTGCCCCACAGTGATCTTTTGCGTGGAGACGGCTTGTAGGAAAACAGACGGAGACATGAAGGAAGGGAGATGGACAAATGGCTAGTCTGGCATGTATAGTGTTTCCATGGTCTGCTCCAGCCAAGTCAGTCAGCGGCCGATGAGATATCTCACTCTGCACAGCCACAAAAAGAGCTAAAGTTACCCTGTGACTAATGCACCGTCCCTCGCGTTTCCTACAACTTCTCCAACCTCTCCTCCAAATCTATTACCCTGCTCATTAAATCTTCCCTGTGGATGGATCCTCGCCTCCTCCCGTCGGCTATCTCTGTCTGTTGGGGCTCTCTCCCTTATCTCTACCCGCCGTCTGGCTGGATACAAGCGGACAGTAAACTTTGACGTCATCGGATACAACGCCACATTTACAGATGGAAGTAAGCGGAGCTTCGCACCTGGTAGGCAACAGGTGACTTCAAGGCTCACAGGAGTCGCCGAGTTTTGGAGGCTTTGGAGTTCAAAGGTGAATGAGATCTTGATGCTGTGGGGCGGAGTGATGAGGTGAACTGAGAGGTGCTGAGACAGACTCCAGACAGAATCAAATATCAGTCCAACTCCATGCTTGTTCACATCCATCAACTGAGGAGTGTCCGGAGACGTCCAAAATGTTTAGAAATTGTAAATCTTGCTGATGTTCCACACTCTCGCTTTTCTCACACACATTTCTCTCTACATTTAGTCCCTCGTCTTAAAACCCAAACTCCCACCCACTGCTCACCTGTTAACTAGTGTCCACTTTAACAATTGTAAAGTTATACTATACAGATAAGAAAATAAATTAAAAGTAAATGAAAAAAACAGCTTCAGCTATGCTTTTTAATGTGTATGTGCTTTTATCGGACTTTATAATCATGTGTCCACACAATTCTACAGTCTATTAAATAAAAAATATGTCTGCCAACATGACATCAACATCTGAAGCTCTAAAAGCTCAAACCATTCCTCGAACACAGACAGTTTTTTTGAGTTGGCCAACAAATACGGCATCAGCAGAAATTTGACTCATCACGCCGTCTCTTGGTTTTCATGGCAGCTCAGACGGATGGTGAATCTGCTCTGTTGGACGCCGTGCTGCGGACTTTGAAACAAATCCCCTTGTCTCCTTTAAACTGCTCCACATGCTGGAGTATCTGGATCGTAATACTCACGATCCCTCGACTGCTTTTGGTACGTCACACCACTAGGTGTATCCACTTTCCCACAGCGAACCATTTTCTTCAGCGATGCATTAAAAAAACAAAAGGACTGATTATACATTTGACATTAATGTTCATGTACATTCATAAATGCGCACATACATCATACTGTTGCTCTTCATAATCTGCCCACTACTATGTCTGCTCTGCACACTGACAAAAATGTTGTGTACTTGAATTAGTGTCAAATGAATTCCGATACAGATCAACTTGTTTCAAGAGACCAACCTGTCTGACAATGAAAAGCAACTGCACAGCAGCAGCAGCAGCAGCAGCAGCCGCAGCCAGGGTGACAGTGCACAGTTTCCCCTTGACAAAGTTGAATTCACTGCTTCCATACTCTGAAAGTATGCTGCTCATAATGGCTAACACATGTTCAAGATTTGGCTTTTTCACTTGTTTTAGCAGCTCAAACTCCATTTTGCAGGTTGTAACAATCGCTTTCAAGTGTACGGCAAGATTCACAGCTTAGAGGCCTAAACTGAAAAGCTCTGTAAATCTGTCATCTGTTGTGATGCACTGAGAAAGTGTAATATTCAAAACACATATTATTATGAGTGTGTTGGTTTCTACTGAGGCAGTCTACCACATTATTTGCTTTTTAATCTCAAGACACTAAATATAGAGAAAAAAGCAAAGGAAAGGTGACATTTTCTCAAGGCCAAATATAAGAGTCATTACCATTATGATGATATAGAACCAAATAAAAAAGAATAACAGACTAATAAAGTTGATGACAGCAGAATTACACATCATTTAAAGTCTACTCTGCCCGTCCCCCTGAGAAACTTTCTTTTCTATTATTCCCTTTTTTATTTCAATCCATCTCTGTTTCTGGAGCCAGGGTGAGCAGTTAATCCTGACTGGCAGAGTCCGACAGTGATGCTTGTGTGGATCTGTAGATAATGATCTGTGTCTGTACACGAGGAATATGGGCTGTAAAGAACTGGACAAAATAGACGGACCAACCTAAGAAAATTTCCCTTAAAGTTATGTTGTTATACGTGTGGAGGATACATGTCCACGTTTCCTGCCCTGCTCTGATGATGAACCACCAAAAGGTGAAGGGAGGGCTGAGTGCGAGAATGGACATGCTGACTGTCAAGAATAATTACTGCAAACACTCGCTTGGTTGATGTGATGAAAAGCAGCACTGAATATATTCCACTGCCGCTGGGTGAAAAGGCCACACGCTGAGCTAATTGTCAAGAAACACAATGTCTGAGAGTCTGTGTTTGCGCATTCCCTCATCCGTGCTATAGGTGGTGTGTCTGTTTGCAGAAACCGGCGGCGTAACTTGATAACGAGTGTGTGTGTGTGTGTGTGTGTGTGTGTGTGAGAGAGGTGTGTGCAGCGTGGGACAGTGTCGCTTTTCAATCTTCTCTGGGAATCTGAGAGTTCGGCGCGGCGAGCACGTGGACAGCGAGCCGGGAGGGAAAGCTCACGATTGGCTCAGAGAGTGAAATAGCAACTTTCCAGCGGCAGCTTGGGTGACAGCGTACAGTTCTCCATTGACACAGCTCAATGCACCGAAAGTGTCTCAGCAGTGTCTCATAATTGCGGGCATGTGTGCGCACGGAGTCGAGAGCGGGGCTTTCCAGTTGTTACAGCGGCTTAACCGCCAATTTATGCCCCGGCGTCAATCCAATGCTTACTTGTGTCTATGAGCTAAATGTATCTATGCATCTAGGTTTGTGCGTGTAACTGTAACTCCCTCTGTAGCGGGTTCATAGCGCCCGGCCTGGTCCTCAGGTGAGCCACAGGGGCAGTATGGGTAAGGCGATCCACCTGAGAACTGCCCAGGGAATTGTGGGCCTTTGTGCGGAGGAGAAAGGTAGGGCCCTCCAGCGTGTGTCTGCTGAATAAGAGCCACTTGTGCCATTTTACACATCATACAATAACACCACCACAGGATGGACCAATCGAATCAGCAGGCTTTTATTTTCCTTCTCCGCTGTGACCTTGTATACAAATACCTTCAATTATCACTTCCCAACCCACCTCAACTCCACTGTTAAACAATACTGAGACAGTATACACACACACACACACACACACACACACACACACCATTGTTCCTCTCAGCGAGAACACGTGGCCCCGGAAAGCTATATGTTTTGTGACGCAAAGTAACCAATGCTTTGAAAACAACAACACACACAATAGATTCTCAAGCCTCTCTCTGAATAGTTAAAGTGAGACGACGTTGTTACCTCAAATGAGGATGAAGACTCTGAAGAGATGTAATTAAGTCGTTTTCTTCAATTTACTTCTTAACCATTGAGACTACTTTAAATTTGTCTCATTTTCAGTTGTGAAAACATAATGACCTGTTGCTGTGGGTGGCCCAGGTCTCTCCACACAATGGCTTCAATTAAACTAATATTAACCTTTCCAAAAAAATCAAAAAAACAGCAAAGGTGTGAGATTAAGTGAGAAAAGAAGAGAATGAAAGCCATATTGCTTGAGGTTTAGAATTTCTATATTACTACAGCTGGTTCTTCTCATGGTGTCTCTTTGGGAAATAAAAGTGAGAGCGGGCGGGAGGCTGCGCAGCCATAGGCGAGCACATTCCCTGCTATTGGATTTCACATGTTTCCATTTCACACTCTCTCTCCACAAGTGCCGCGGTTGCATTTTTTTGGCCCGTCTTGTTGAGACACTTTCAGGTGTCAGGGGGAAAGCTCGCTTTGATGATTTACAATTGGCTTATAAATGACAGATGGGATCTGTGAGGGGCATTGGGGGGGGGGGGTCCAGACAGACGTGGGTGAAGGTGAAAAAGGAGACTCGGTAAAATGCATCTCTATGTGGTTGCCAAACGCCCCATCAGCGGCATCATCACACACCTCGTGACGCTCCTGAGATCCTCTGCTTGAGGAGCCTCCTGCCCGCCTCGAGCTGGTGAAGGGGCGGCTCACCAACACAGACTGAAACAGACCCACTTTTGTTTCTCACTCCTACCTGCGCAAGAAATGCCTGTCACTCACGTGAACACACAGCAGAGAGCAGAAGATGGAAGGAGAAGGAGGGGTTGCTGTTAATAGCTGCTGTCAATCTCCCCGCCTGACCTCTCCTGCACATTCCTCCCCTCTTGCTTATTAGTCGTATATTAGCTTTTCCATTTGTCTCTGCTCACCCCTGACGGGATGTGTGTTGTCATGCAGGCGTTTGCGGAAAGCCACAAGAGACCATTTGAGCGGCGGGCACAAAGGTAGCTCTGTTTTTCCAGACGCAAGGCAGCCGTCCAAATTGAAGCGTCGGTATAGATGGTGACAGCAAAAATGGTCAGAGAGCAGGATGTGTGTGTGTGTGTGTATGTGTGTGTGTGTGTGTGTGTGTGTGTGTGTGTGTGTGTGTGTGTGTGTGTGTGTGTGTGTGTGTGTGCGTGAAACAGTTACCCACTCCACTCCCCGCAAGCAATCCAACACTCCCCCTGCCCTTCCCAGCCCAAATCCAAGCCAGCCAACACCTGAAGCTTATTAAACATAAATCTCTGCTGCGCCATAGATGAAACCTGAAACCCATATTGACTTTTTGGGGGAGATTCATAAATCTTTTTGGTTTTCTCCTTCCTCTCTCAGCAACATTCCTTATACATACTGCAGAATGGTGTTTCAAGAATGAAAACGTTTGCCAAAATGTTTATTGACAAAATATTTCCACTTTACAGGTGTGCTAAACAAAACATGGGCCATGCAGGAAAATCCATTTTCTGTGTGGAGTCTGTGGGAAATTGAATCTGTATTCATTAAAAGGGGATGGGGCAGAGAACTTGCATGTGGAGAAAATATAAAACTTATTACCTTCTTTATTTTGAAGGAATGCGTGAACTGTTCTTATTGCAGTGATGAAAGAAGCTTTAGTGTTAGAGTGGAGTCTCGGCAAAACTACCATATGTTGTTGCTCTGCAAAAGTAGATGTTTTTTGTTGTAGTTAGAAGCTATTAATTGTCAAAAATGTATTTGCTGGTAAGTTGTTAAAAACAAAAATGATCTTTTACTTCATGAATTGGAAGAAAGGGCAACGATGCTGCAAATGTCATGTTCAGGAGCAGGAATGAAAAATGGTCTACATGTTTTTATTTTTCAAGAAAATCGAAGTTAATTTGGATAGCATGTTTAAAACAATTGCATTTTACTAAAGTGCTTTTCACGTTTTAGATAAAGGCACAAGAAAAGCACAGCACGTAAATATGTGCAAAAATGTCAAAATAACAGACAAAAGATATACAACTTTAAATCAACTTATAAAAATTCAAATCAATGTACAAAGCAAAATAAAGAAATAGAACTAATAGAATTTTATATACATATGCAATGTATATATTATTCACAAATACCCTGTGACCTTATGTCTATTTCACTTTATTTTTAAAATAACTTTGACAGGCTCATTTGTGATTTATTGCAAACTTCTTTTTACTGAACTGAAGCTCAACTTGTCAGAGATCACCTTGCCGACTGAAAGGTGCGATGAACGTGCCGTGCACAAAATGCAACAGATTATGTGTGGGGACATTTTACATACTGTAGGTGGGCCAGCATACCTTTCGTGATCCTGCAATGCTGAGTGTGACCAAAATCCCTCTAGTGACCAGCACTGTTACGGGAGGAAGACAAAAAAAACAACAAAAAACCAGACAGAAATCCTTCCTGGCTGGGCAACACAGTAACATAATATTTCCATGGTGTAAACCCTCTGGCAACGCAATTCACTCCAATGAAGAATCTTTACGTTGCGGGGAGGTGAAAAAGAGTAGCATAAATATGAATGTAGTGGCAGGATATGCAGGAAGTGATGCTCGGTGGGGGCCTGAGGGTGAATTTAGGTTACCTCGAAGACGAATATATAAGCAACGAAAGGGAGAAAATCGATACCATGACTTGCAAGTTCTCCGAAGAATGATAATATATTCGAACATCTGGAACTATTCCCATCCAAGCAAGAGACACAGCAGCAGGATGTTCCAGACCGGGGGGACCCGGTTTGAATTTGTGGCTACATCACAGGCTGCCACTGCCAGGGCCCTGGGCTCGGAGCCACAGAGTTCACGCTTTCCCCTCCCTGGAAAGAATGAGTGATCGCTGCCTACAATAAAACCCGGGCAGCAGTTTGATGCGTGTTTGTGTGTACTTGAAAGTGTCAGTGGGCAGGACTGGCAGCGGCTGCAGAGAGAGGGAATGGTGTCAAAGCAGAGTTGAGGGGAGAAGAGTGAAGGTGTTGCAAACTGGGGATGTGCACAAAGGGCCCTCTGTGCAGGGGTGGCCGCCGGGTCACACACACACACACACACACACACACACACACCTTCCTCAACCTGCTGCCACCGCCTCCCCCTGGGGAACCTTTCATTCTGAAGCTGCCCGACGCGAGCATGGTGAGCTCATACAAATAACACGACAAATAAGGAAAAAGTGAGTCCAGAAGAAAAGATGGAGCAAGCGGAGGAAAAGGCATAAGTGGGAAAGAGGGGGGGGGTCCAACGACAGCGACAGCAGCAGCCTGTTGAATAGGGTTTCCTTCTTATAGCGACAATGTGTCATTGTTTTTCAGAGGGGGGGGGGGGGCACTTGAATCGTGGAATGTATGAGTCTCATTCTCATTCATTTCAACCATTTTCTCCCATTTTCCATAGCATCTCCTATAATAACAGTTGTACTCACACACTGTACATAAATACAACAGCGATTTCCTTTGGCAAGAAAAGCACTTGTGACGTCCACCCCCAACAGACACTGAGACACTGAGACTGTGTATGTCTGCGAACGAGAGACAGAGCGAGAGAGAGGCAGCTGAGAGTGTGTGTGCTTCTCGACTCTGCCGTGCATTTGTTTATCTGTGTCTGCACTGACGGACGGGTCACACATGAAACTGTGCTCTTTACCCCCTGCGGAGCACAGACCATCTGACAAGCTCGTTGGCACTCCGTGCTTACTTTGCTGCCTCGATCTTGCCAAATCCGCAACCCCACAGTGCTGCTCAATGCTAATAAAAACCTAAGGCACTAAACAAATATTTTCCGCAGAAAATTGGAGTGAGGAAAAAAGAAGGATCCAGTTGAAACAAGCCTGTAGACGCCAGTTTCTTATTTGTTTTTTTTGCTTCTGCATTTCTTGTGGAACTGCCAGTGTCAAAATCCCTACAGTGGCGTTGTTGTTCAGAGCGGAGGCCCCTTCTAGAAACCACACCAAAGTGGAGCGCAAAATCCAAACATTATGGCTGGAGTCAAACACCAAAGAGGACGAGTGTCCAGCCGGCCAACAAAACATGAGAGAAACAGGAGACAGGAGGCAGGTATCACATGTTCTCTGACTCAGCCTGTCAGGACAGGCCGAGCCGAGCCCTTTGCTCTGCCAGACAATTTTCCATATGGAGCAAAGCTAACCCATAAAGATTAACAGTGTTACTCTCTCATGAGAATCCAGAATGAATGCCTTGTGATGGGAAACACACATGAGAGGTGAGATTAATGGAGCATTATCCAAAGACTTCAGCAATCCAAATAGTTCTCCATTTACAGGGCTCCTCTTCCTCTCTTCCGATACAGTACTTCTCCATTCAAGAGAGGCGGACGTAAATATTTACGGTAATTAGATCCATGCATGTAAGGACAAGACTTCCATCCGCAAAACTCAGAAACAACCATTATGGTTAAATCATAATGTCAGTTAGTGGGATAAAAATTTAAAAAAAATTCTCTGCACAAACTAAAACTCTCCATTGCACTGATTTACGTTCTTCCAATCCCCTCTGTTTTTAGATCTAGTTGTTGAGAAGATTTGATTTTCTTCAGGGGTCAAAATAGAAGCAGGTGTAAATTCCTGGCTCCCCCCCCCCCCCCCCCCCCCCCCCCCCCCCCCCCCCCCCCCGGGGGAGGACATGCTTGTGGCTTTTGGTTTAATCAGTTATTTTTCTGGATGAATACACCTTAGACTTGCCGGGCATTTCTCTCTCCAGGGGTAAGAGCTAAATTGCTTCGTTGAACTCTTAATTCAAGTTCCACCTTTTCACCTCCTGCCGAGATGTTGCCTCACGTGTTTCCGTGGTGCTTAAATCGTTCAAAGCGTGATCTCATGGTACAAGTAGTGACAGAGACCTCCAGCTAAATAAAAGGGAGCAAAACATGAATAAATACTGTGTGTGGTTAGAGTTATAAGTTTAATAGTAACCAGAATATACTGGGGTCCCCTATACTGGGGTACTCCTCTCACCTTTACTGGTAACGTTGTACACTAATGATCGTGTTTTTTTCACCACGATAACTTTACCATTCAAATTACTTTAACTAAATGTTAAAGTAATTTTAAAAGTCTTAGAATCGTATTTAGGCAATTTCTCACTTCCACAACATACGCGGAATACCGTGCTCCAAAGTTCAGTGACCCTAACCCCCTTTTTATAGACAGAATATGGACACTCATTAAAACCAAAGACAGATTCAAGAACGACAGACGAGGCCTGATGCTGAGTGCAATGATAATGACTAAAGTGCAATAGTGAAGCCGCTGCAAGAGGGCGCGCCACCGTCTTGTTCACCGTCTTTCGTCACTTATGTTTCTCACTTTGAGTACTCTGACAGAATAGCGTATAAATGACATCAAAGGGCAGATATTGTTCAGTAATCCAGTGAAATATATTTCACAAGTGACCCTTCCAACAATGGATATCCTGTTTGACTTGTTGCACCAAACGCGTCATGCTACATCACAGGCTGCAGCTCGGACGCCCCAAAAGCCTGACATGAGCGGAGGAGACAGGGGGCATGTCGTTTTCCTCTCGGGGAATGTTTCTCGGAGCTTCTGACAAGGCCAGAACACACTCGGCTGCGGTGGCTAAGCAGGGCGGCCGCCCGGGCTCATGCATGCCTTTGCGCCTTGAAGGATTTCCCGGTGCCAGTGATGACAGGGAGGGATCTGCCGATGCTGCCCGGGGACAGAGTGCGGGGCCTCTAACTAATTCTGACAACTTCTGGAAGACAGATGGACTCGAATCTGATCTGAGAGAAGATCAACTTTGTCTCGAGAAAATGCTTCAGGGAAATTTCCTCTGAATCACAAATTGGGTGATATTTTTGTAGTTCTGTAATTTCAATCAAAGTACAAACAGGAGCTCATGGATATTTACAATGGACATTATGGTTGATAAAAAGCAGTATGATTTTCTCATCACCTTAGACTTCTTTCTTTCTTTCTTAGTAGGTACAATGTTTTATTACAAATGGGAAATTGATAAAACTATGTAAATAAGACCCAAGTTGTATTGACTTGAAGCTTGTTGAAGGTAAAATAAATTGATGGCTCTGAAGCTGCTCCTCGAGCAAAGCATATTTTATATAAGTAGGTTCTGGTGTTTAGCCCCAGGCCAAATACAGCAGGAGCATGTTAATTAAATTTTCAGATACAACATCGCCTTTTCCAATTACCTGCTAGCTTTACCAAGCTACATGCTGCACTACAACCCCTTACCTGTGATTGGCCTGGCTGTGCCTCAAATGTATGAACTTTGAAGAAAACATAGGACAAGGGTAAAATCTGGACCTAAAAAAATAGGTTTCATTATAGGCATTCATTATTAAACAAGTTTTTTTTTTAATCTAAGGTTAAACTCTAACAAGGATAAATGTATTTGATTATTTCTAAATATTTAGAGCAGGTAAGGGACAGATTCAGAAGAAGAGCAAGATATCAGGCTGCAACATAGAAACTCAGACGGTTCTTGTTAGTAGTGGTGTTTTCATGGGATTTGCTGCACAGAACAAAAATATATATGCTTAAATAATGTTTATGTCTTTATTTACTCATCTGTAAAATCTTTAGAAACCTGACAAATGTACTGCCAGAGTTCAGAGAACTAACTGCAAGCTGATAAATCAACCTGTCTTTCTAGAGACACCTATGTCATAAGTCATTCCAATGAGGCGGGCTGGGCCGCTCAAGGCAGAAGCTCCCAACCAGTGCTCTGTGTGCAGCATCCCTCCCGCTCTCACACCTGGGCCAGCTCCAGGGCCTGAGCTTTAAGGAGCTGTCAGTCCAAAGCGTAAGCTCCTGTGTGCAGGCTTGGGGCACCACCACCACCTTCCTCCAACAACTGCACCTGACTGAGCGAACGTTTGTTGGGACGTCATCTCACCTCGGGCGAAATAACACAGCGCCAGTTCAAGCTGTACCTGCTGGCGTATGTGCCAGCCGCTGCGTCAAATAGAGAGAGAGAGAGAGAGAGAGAGAGAGACTGAGAAGTTTTTAATTCTTGATGATTTGTGAGAAAAAGAGTTGGATGGGAGAGTGGAAAAGTGCTTGGACATAGCAACGCCTTGCAGATATCTCCGTGCACTCCCGTTGCCCTCATAGATCTTGGCAGCCCACGGTGAAGTGAGATACCATAAGAAAATAAAACATGGGCCTCACACTGCTGCACTTGAGCCCCTCTCACACAGTCAGTACGCTGAGTGCTGCCAGAGCAAACATGGTGGCTGTTATTGTAGAGGACAATTACATATATTTAAAAGTATACTCCTCAGCCAGCGCCGGCCTGTTATAAAACCCACTGTGAATAGAAGAACAAACACTGGGAGGAGCGCTCGCTCGCTCACATGCACACAAAGTACACACCAAGTGCAAGCATGCGGCCGCACATGCACACTGTGCATTTAGCCTCAGCCAACCGTGAAATCCCAGGCATCCACTTTCACCCAGGCGGACTGTTCGTCTAGCGACCCTGTTGTCCAGCGTCCAAATGGCACAATTATCTGCAATTTATGCTCAGACAAAACGGATCACTTCCCCAGTAAATGAAATTCCCCATTAGGAAGAGCAACAAGGGGGAGGAGATAAGGTTTAACAGTACTTTCTCTGGTATGAGCCAATAGAGTGCATGGCCGGAGCCACTACGGCCTGAGAAATAAAGCGATGCATCTGGTCCTGTGTTTTTCAGTTTTTTTGTTTTTTAATGCCTTAAAAAGTAAAGAAAAATGTCTCCTGAGGATGAAAGGTGGTCTTTGAGAAGGGGGCAGAGAGAGGACAAGAAGAGTCACAGCCATTATACTCTGGCTAATATCTCAGCAAGAAACTGTTAAGACTTTCTCTTAATGACTGATGAGAAGTTAAAAAGCTGCGGAAATCCAGTGCTATGCTTGGATCCAACTGCATTTCCATTTGCTTTTCAGGTTAATCCATTAATCATGTTAATGAGCCCGAAGAAGTCAGTGGCGAAAACAAGAGATCACTGGCACATTGGTTTGCAAATGTTGATGCGAGTTATAAAGAGCTTTGGCTCGTCTCCCGCTCGGCTCTATCCAGGAAACAATAAGTGTCTAGTTTATTAATCTGTATCATGGTGACATTGTGTCAACTATGCTGTGGCAACTGCAAGACTACAAGTGTAGTAAGTTGATTTTTCTCCCGATGTGAATGTCTTATGTTAAAGGGTTATTTATGACAAATAGAAGTGTTCCAAATCAAAAGACGTGGTCGTTCCAGCCTCAAGGATTAACTCAATTCAAAGATTGCCTTGATTTACCATCGTTGGCTGTATGTGAAAACTCACATTATTGTTGGGACATGTAGGTTTTCAACTTGCCTGGATGTATGAATATGTACATAGACACACCTAAAAGGAAAATTCCATCCTTGGAGTCTGTTGGAGAGCTTTGAGCAATCAATCTTTTGCACAGCGCTTTGTGAATGTCTTGCAGTTGTCTCCTCAAGTGTTCCCACTCTCAATCACCCCGCTTCATCTGCAGTACTTCTGGTTGTTATTGTCAGCATTTCCAAGAATCCTTTTCTGACGAACCCAGAATGTGGCTCAAGAAGTGATAGCATGGTAGCAGTAAGAGGGTGAGCTTTTCCAGCTGGGAACAAGTGACATTTGTGACTAACAACTTTACAACAGAACAGGGCCCTGTGGTTGCATTGTAGTCGGGTCTGTTTGGATTCCTGTGGGTGGAAACCGTTTGGGTCTCCTGCAACCACTGAGGGAACTGTCAGTCTCTTCAGCTGCTAAATGCATCGCTGCAGTGTTCCTCAGCTAGTTGCCAACATCGTAGGTCTATTGTGTGATTTTGGAGAAGTGGTGCACAGCAAAGACCAAATACTACAGTTATGGGTTGGAAAACTAAAACAATGGGCTGAGAGATGCAGAGACGTTCATGTGACCATTTCCCTGTGGATTTGTCACCACGAGCGACCATATAGACACAACATGTACTCATTGGAGGAATTATTTGAAAAATATATATTTTGATTGAAGCTGCTTTAAATTCTTTCCAGAAGAATAAGTACTACTAGTATTAAAAAACTAACTCAAAATGGGCCCCGACAGTCAACCCGATTTCTGCAACAGTTTTAGAATGGATAAGAATACGGATGGATGAGAACATATTGAAATGAAATAAAACATTGTAACAGAAGAGTATAAATGCACATATTTTTATGCCATCACTAGGCCTACTATACTAACACACCTGAAAGGCACGACCATGATTGTACACACATACACCCAGCTCGCAAGGTCACTTGTGTATGACAGATTATGAGTATAAATGGCTGCTATGTGTCGCTCTAATGACTGATCTGTCATCAGTTTTCATTAAGTGCCCTGGGTTTTTCCAAGGTGATACTCTTCTTTCTGCACCGTCGGGGCTGTGGATTGTGGACGGGAACAGAGACAAACGTGGAACAGCTGAGTGACCTGAACCTCCAGTAAAAGACCGGCGCAGGAAAGAAACTGCAGTTGCGTGTTTGGCATGTGCAAATAGAGCCTGTGACTCGGGTCGCTGGCCCTTTGTCCTTAAAGGCAAATTCCAGCAAAGTCATCGTTTGGAAGAAAAATACCCTGCCTCGTGAATTCCAGAGTAGTCCACAACATGTGCTGCTGGTGCAATCGTATGCTGGTCCAATCAGCAAGAAGTGGTTGCAGATATGAACCAAGTTTGTGAATACCAACGGGCACAACAAATTGAAAATGAAGAAACAGATGTATTCTTCGTCTTTCTGCCTGTGGGACATCAGCTGGGATGATGCATAGCCAGAGCCGAGGTCCGGGACAGGAACCAGAGCCTCCAGTGTGTCGCCTCAGACAGAACCCACAGAGACATGACGACATTTTTCTTTAAAGCACAGGAACACTGCTGACAGTGTTTAGACAACTGCTTGACTCTCTGTTTGCCTCCTCTTTCCTCCTCTATCACGCACCTCCAGGAACACGGAAGGAGGATGCTGGGATGGGTGTCAGAGAAAGGCAGAGAAGAAGCAGTACGCAGAGAGTAAACGCATTCACATAATGGATTCTATCACTAGGTGGTGCTGAAATCTCCAATACATTTGTAAATGAGTGTCAGATTTTAAAACGTTTTTGTAAATATCATTTAGGCCGACAGAGAGAAGTTCCCACTCACTTCCTGTGCTTTTATAAGAGAAAACCCTGTAATAAATCAAGTAACCTACATCTACAGATTATCTGATCTGACAAAAAGCAGAGACGTGTTTTTTTTCCCACAGCAGTGCAAGATAACATGACTTTCAGTGAGATTAACAGAGATTTGAGGAGAGCCACTTCCTTTTTAACTAAACATTAATATCGCAGGCAAATATTCAACATAAATGATTGATCTGGTTTATCACAGTCAAACAAACAGCTCAGATAGCCATCCAGAACAGAGACTATCCCAAAATGCCCTTTGATAACTGCTCTTATAATTAACTTTGATTCAAATCCCTGAAAGAGCCCAAAAAAAAAAAAGGGTAGAAAAAACAACCAGAGAGTTAACATACTCCAGGTTCCAAGAATAGGCTGTACCACAAGGTCTGGGATTGGATTTTGTGATAAGCCAGCCATATGAGCTGCATTCTCTGTCTTTTTTGACCCGGCTGCATGTGAGCCACAATAACAAAGGCGCTCAGACGTGGGCCCCAGGGTCCGTTTACTCAGTGGCGTAATGTTTGTGCTCTCATGGCCCTCACAGCAGCCGAGTGCAACCCTTATCAGGGGCCCCAGCCCAGTTTACCGCGACCCTCTGCAAGGCTGTGGCTTCACCGCAGTGTGTATTCTACCACTGCAAACAATCCTCGCACAAAGGAGAGAGAAAAAAGAGCAAAAGGGTGAAGAGAACGATGAAAAACAGAGAGAGCTGATGCCTAGGGTCTTGGTTGCTTTCCACAAAGGGGCCTCCATCCCTGCTCCTCTGGAGGGAAAGTGGAGAGGAGGGTGGAGGGTCGGAGTGCATTCCTCTCTCCTCATGCCCCGGAGGGGTATTGGCTTTGGCTGCAGAACGAGGAATGAAGGCAAGCCTAAGCCCCTGCAGACACGAAGGCCTCGGCCGGCTAACGCTCTGTTGGCCTAACAGCAAGCAGGACAGAGTGTCTCCGGGTCCATCACTTTCCCCCAGCCCAAAGACCTGACTGACCAGAAGGAATATGTGGTCCACCGCTCTCATTCTACACGGATGTGCCGTACAAAACCAATCAGGGTTGTGAGAAAAAACGTTATATAAGAAAAGCAAGAAAATAACAGGGGGGGCGGGGGGTGTTGATGGAAAACATGTCCTGCTGCAAACTAAACTGAACTCATTTGAGTTGTTTGGTGAGTCATGGTGCCAGTCCGGCCAGGGGAGAAAAGGACTATTCCATATTTTCCATTGCCGTTGCTGTTTGTCGGGCTTTTCTCCTTGACTGGCACGCAGGCAGGCAGCAGGCTGGCATGACCGCTGTAATTTCCAGCTCTGTCCTTTCTCAAAACGCCTCAGAGAATGGTGCCTAATGTCACTCAGGCCAATTCGGTCTAATTGGAAATATTGCATCTATAAATACCTTCCAACCACCGCTGAAAGACAAAAAGGATGTTTTTCAAGAAAGTAATCCCATGAAGAAATAATCAGTCGTTTTGAAGTGATGCTGAAGCCACTTTGAAAAGGGAACAACTTCACATCCAAAACGAAATCAAAATTTCCTCTGTAGGATTAGTGTCGGCTATTCCATGCCAGTGTCTGATGCGGAAATCTTCTCAAAACCCCACCGAAAAACCTGTTCCAGCTTAGTAGAAACCATCCCACACTGGGACCAAGAGTGGACTTCCTCCCACCGAGCAGCCAAGCCACCAACCCACAGCTCTCTCTCCCCCTCACGTTCTCTCTGACGGCCGTCCCTGAAATCCAACAGCAACATCGGACGCAGGCCTGCCGACTGTTTTGATTCGCACCCATAAAGAGGACAGACGGAGCACTCTTTTGGTTCCCCAAAAAGTAGAGGAATGTTAAGCATGTCCCTAAGAAGATTAGATTAGGGGTCTCCTTGGTGTAGCACACAGCTTTACCTCGATGTGCCAAAGGACCCGTGCAGATCAAAGCCACCTCGTCATTAGCCGTGGCTTATCCCCAAATGCGTTCACCCTCTGATACTGACCCCCCTCATTATCCCAGCACACCCATCACTTCTTCTGGCTTTGTAAACAGAGTGCAGGGCTCTGGCACAGGATGTGATCCCTCGCCTAAAGACCCCCATTCCTCTTTTGTTGAGAAAGTTACGCTCAGTCAGTAAAAATCAGATGTAAACAGCGGAGGCACAGAGGGCCGCGCACATCCATCAGTGTTCGGGTGAACTGACACGCACACAACAAATTTGGTGTTTTGCCTTTTGTGGGCTGTTTCTACACATTTTATGAGCAATATCTGTTTATTTTCCAGAGATCATTCATTCCTACATGTATCATTAAAATGATTAATAGCAAACACATTGACTTATGGACAATATATTATGTGTGTTAACAAACAGGAAAAGTAAAGTTTAAATGGGTAAGTAGTGAAGAATTGTTTGTTTTGATGTTGCTGCTTATTCTTTTTTCCTATTCCTCATCCTTTGCTTAAAATTCTAAATGAGAATTTAGTTAACATTTCTCCATTGGTACTTCACCATCTGGAAGCCATTAATGTCGGAGTTTGCTTGCCAAGATGGTTGTAGGCATATTTCTCACATATGGGCCCGAAATCAAACAGCCTGGCATCACCAAATGGCATGTGAATAACATGCCAATTTCTCTAATCATTTCATGTGATTTTTTTGTGCTTTTCATGTCATTTCACGTGATGTCACGTCTCTCCCGACTCCCCAATCCAAACTAAATCACACACAAAATCTTGTGAAGAGTGTTATTGTCTCACTGTCCCATGATATCGCATGATATCAAAAACAAAGCTTTTCACCTCCGCCGAACGTTTACAGTATTATTTGTAAAATAGAAATACTTGATTCTGATTAATTCTGCCACTTTCATGTGATCCGTGACAAAAATGAAGCAGAAAAAGATTGCACTGCACTGGATCCAACCCGCCAACAGTCTCACCAGCCCCCCATGACTAAGTCAATACGGCTCAATTAAGCGTGAAGGAAGTAGGTTAAGGAAGCCTTTGTTCCAACATTTATGAATACATTCCTCCATACTGTACATAATCCAACTATAACACGGGAACAAGCCTGTCACCCAGAGATGGATTTTCCCCCCTCAAAGTATAAAAGCATATAGTGCAAAGCAATCCAAGCGTTCAGTGTGTTTGCTCAGGGTGTGTGAGGCCCGCCACCGCTCGGGGTTGCTGGGAAGGCCACCTGAGCATGAGAGAGCTTGCACACCTGTTCTCTGTTTGGTCAACAGCGCAATCGTAGCCCGGGCACACAGCACAATGCTATCGTCGCCGATCTAGAGAGCAATCCGGCGCTTATCTCTTATTGGCTCTGATTGCAGCCATTCAGGCCAATTAGGAGCTCTCCCTCCTGTTCAGTGAGTTCCTGCCCTCCGGCAGTGTGGCCCCGCTGCACGGCTGCTGCAGTTCCTGGACCGGGCTGAGCCAGCCAGGGAACAGAGGGACCTCGGGATTCTAGCAAACATCACATGACATCAATTCTCACATATGGATGTGTTTGTAGAAATAAAAACAAAGGTGGAGCAGTGGCCGACGCGACAGTCCAAACCATGTCACACCAATTTAGTCAAACGGTTTTCACAAAAATAGAGTTCCTGCTGAGTGGTTTGCACTTTTTCATGGATGGCTGGTTTCAGTTAACTTTCAGGCTCAGTAGCGAAAAAAGGGGGGATTCTGGCTCATGTCTGGAATGAACTTGCAACCTTTCAGTCACAGAACTGTCCCGCAGGCCACCCAGTCTTGACAACATTGTCTGTGAAATCTGAGTTCTGCCCACACAGCACCAGTCACACATTATTAAATCAAGCTCTCCTATTGCCCTGTTGAGAATCAGTCCTGCAACAGGACAGTTGCCAGTTAGATTGAGGGGAAAGTTACAAGCGCTACAAGTTGCCAAAGCTTTCCCCACCAAAGCCTTCCAGTGTGGATGAGGTGAGCAAAATCTGGCATCGACCCGCCATTCACACCGATGCCCACTTCTCAGGAACGAGAGGAAAAAGAGCGAGGGAAGAGAGGACCATACGTCAGAATAAACACACACAATCTTCCTGGATATTCCCCTGGATAGACTCACCAGGGTACGTCACCACATTTGACCATTGCCATGGGGACAATTCACAGCCCAGCCATTAAAGCCGCTCGAACACCAGAAATCTTGAAACAAACCTGGCAACATGTGCATATTTTCCACATCTGAACATCCCAAATTAGACACGAATCGATCTTTTCATGCCTGAGAGCTGACTGTGTCAGTGTGACTGCAGCATCATACCTGCACTCTCGCTCTCTCTCACACTCGTGTGTGTGTGTGTGTGTGTGTGTGTGCGTGTGTGTGTGCGTGTATGTGTGAAAATGGCCAAGTGGGCACGGTTCATGGAATTAGGTTAATGATTCTTTTTTTGTGAGATAGCTTCGTGTAAACTTTGACACTCATTGTACTGTGTGCTGACCAGTAAATCAGCTGGCGAAAGCAAACACAACCATTTATTAGTACAAAATGTAGGAAAACGTATAAAACTGAGGACACACGAGGTAAGATAGATATGACAAAAATACATAAAACAAAGACGGAAGGAGAACATTATAGGGATGCAGCCTCACATTTATCACCCAGGTGTTGATGAAGAGGAGGAGATTCATCTCACTTCTTGACCCGTCACCCTGCGCCTCACCTCGGCCTGCCAGAGCTGTGCAGCATCATTACTTGACGGCTCAGAGTGCGAGCGGAGAGCTCTGGATAAAACAAGACGCTAGCCAGAGTCAGAGAGGACACTGTCTGTGCAGAGGGGATTTAGAGGGAAGAAAGACAGAGCTCTAACTCCTAATGAAGAGTATGTGTGCAAAGTGTGAACGCATCTGAGAGAATGCACAGCAGACCAAAGCGTTCAGCTCGGTGGACAGAAATCCTGCCTCACGCTGAGTATTTTCAGAGAATCTGTATCATATCATTTTCAACATGAAACAATGCAAAAACCTGTCGCTCAGCGTGATTCCTTCGTACATACACTGCAGAGCTCAATGAGCCTGTAGTGCATCATTAAGACTGGACGTACGGTAAAACAGCCATGTTCAAACTTCTATCTGCACAGAAGTACTGGGTGGATGGATACTACCCTAATACATTAATACAGCCCTAATCCAAAAAATTTGAGAGAAAATTACATGAAATAGTAGACAAATATGGTGGCAAGCATTATGGCAACTGTTGAGGAAACAAAAGTGGATGAGGAGTGTTGATCTTTCCAAGATAAATGGACAAGCAAATTTCTTTGCGGAAGTTGTTGAAGCCATTGTGCCAAGTGAGCAGGGAGGGACGTGCTCTCGGTGAGGGGAAAAAGGCCCATCTCAAGCGTCATTACGGCTTGAAACATGCTTAACTGGATGTTTTGCGAGGACAAATGCTCTTGGATAGCAAAATTAACATTCTTCGGCAGAGTTTGGGTTTCCAACAGGGCAGCTTTCACAAGACCACATTCTGTCAGAGACAATGCTGTGCAGGAAAGTTTTGCGGTGAGCGAGCTAATAGCAATGAAGCTGAAACCTCATTCAGAGGGAGATCATGTGAAGGGGCTGGTGCCTTGGTGCCGCTGCGGAGCTGCTAGCACTAGGCAAAAGTCAAATTGTTCCAAAGTGTGTTTGTCTCAAAGAACCATTGCAGAGGTGATTACTAATGCAAGACATTGAAAAAACACAGAAGGACGCCACAAGAAATGTTCTGTTTTTCTCACTGGCTCGCAATGAAACGACAGACATAACAAACACCACCCAAATAGCCATTTTTTGTGCGTGGGATGAACAGGCCAGTTTGATACTTTGCAAGCCACGCAGGTCAGTACCAAAGGTGAGGAATTGTTTGAGGAAGTTGTTTAGTCTAAAACCAGCTAGGAAAAGCATCATCATCACTACCATCTGACATCAGACACTCACCAAAGAGAAGCAGTGCAAGCCAATCGCATTAGAGAGGATTGTTTGATATATGTGTTCAACAATTTAATGTGGATAAGGATATCGTAATTTCTTTTTTTTAAACGGCCCTTGATTGGAAAAAGGTTCCAAAACACTGTTGTATATCTCGGCCAATCACAGCCATGATACTGACTCTGTCACTGAAACACCCAAGTGGCAGGTAAGAAAAGTCAGAATCAAAGAAATGCATATGACTAACAGAGCTATGATCTGGAGAGCCATGGATCTACTTCTCTACTCATGGAAATCATTCTTGAGTTTCCTTGAGAGGCAGCCAAGCCAAGCCACAGGCACTGAAAACGAAACACGCAGGGCACGGTACATATGAAAGTCTTTATGGGACCCTATGGTACGCCTCACTCTTTGTTTCTTTCACCCCTTCCCTTCATTCCCCTTCTCATGTCATCTCCAGTGTTGTGTAAGCTCTGTGGTTTTGGCAAGCCAGCGCAGAGATCCTAGAAGTTCCTGTTGTGGGGAGAGCGACTATTACAACCCCCACAATTCTACAGTTCACAGAACAATTATCATAATTATCATTTCACCAAATGGAGCAATGATATCCAGCGATGCGGCTGCCATGGGTTTTGAATGTCAGATGGATTTGCCATGATATGTTTCTATTTTGCAGTATGTCTTTAATTTACTCTCTTTTTGTGAATCCAGTTGTGGGAAGTAGTGATACGACCCTTCACCAAGGAACATGTGTCATTGGATGAGTGGCCACTATGAGAAATTTATGAACCAACCACTCCTGATACCATTTTTCTTTTAAAGGTCAGTACGCACCAGGATAATCCTTATTGACTTATACTCAGTGAACACGATAGGAAAATTTGGAGGTTGATTGGTAACTAACACCAGTAAAGCCTACTGCGTTAGGATACTTAGTTTGCTTTGGAGTTTTGTGTAGCATTAATATTTTTTACATGTTGTATTCAAAGTTCCTGAACCAACCAACCTGAAAGGATTATTTCATCTGCTGCAGTTTGAGCCACTGGTCTTCTAACACAGCAGGTGACACATTAGACCTCAGAAAAGTTACAGCCACAATACATAGCCAATTAGATCAAATACTTTTGTCAGTATAAAATAATATATATGTTCCTCTGCATTTAATGCGACATCACAGCCCAAAACCCTTTTAGTAAATAGTGCAGAGGAATAACACGGTCCAGATTTACACACACACACACACACACACACACACACACACACACACACACACACACACACACACACACACACACACACACAGAAATACTAACACAAATTGAATGCCATGCCCCCTCTGTTATTCCAAACTCTTCCACTCACTCACACTACATTTAACAACGCAGTCGTGCATACTTGTGGCGGCTCTAAGTCCCAGCGAAGCCGCATTTCGTTCATTAAGATATATTTCACAGGCAAAGATTTCTGGGTGCAGCCTGTTTCAATAAGACCCCAACAGACTCAACCTGGCTCATTTATCACATCGAGGAAGTGCAAGGAGCCTGTGGACAGGTGCTCACAGAAAGCTCCCTGGATTTTTGACACAGAACGCTATCGCCATCAATATTTTTCAACTGTGGATGAAGTATGTTCGACACATGAAGAAGGAATAATGCAGTGGACAGCAGCAGCGCCATGGAGCAGGACTTTTTCGTCCTCAGCTTGCAACATTTTCTAAGAGGCCATAGAAAACCAGTGGAAAAAAATATTTTAATAGTGGCTTAACGTGGCCCACATAACCCTATTTTAAAAACATTGGTGAATTGAATGCCACTAATCATGCAGTATGGGTAAACATTATCTGACTGAGGTCTATTCTGGATTTGGAGTTGTTACCTGATCCCGCCCGCAAATGTTTAAAAAACAACAAGCAACCTGGTTTCCATTCAACCACTTAATTTAACTACTTAATGGTTTCTGAATGCCGTAATCGCTGCAGCTCGAGACACATTTCTCAGTGGCTCCCCGAGAAAACAAACCACCGACTGACATTTGTTGTCAGGTGTTTAACTTAAATCCAATGGAAGAATAATCACCCCGGGCTTCTCCACGATTGACGGGATTCAGAGGCGTGGTACCGTTCAAGGCGGAGCAGCCTGGAACATCTCAAGTGAAGAGCTCGTGTCACAACTTGTGTCTTGTCCTAATGCTCATTAGACAAGCTTGAAAAAGTGATTTCGCTCTGCTTTGTTGCCCTCGAGTTGAGTTAGACACGGTGAAAAGTCTGAACTTGCTGTAATACCCTTGGCAGACGGAGTGGGTGTATGTGAAGCAGAGCCTTGGGGTTACCTCCTGGCCTGAATGTGAGGAATCTGCCCTCGCATTCTGCGTGAATGTGCACCCACTGGCCTGCTTTCTTAGCAAAACTCACCTGGCGCAGGGGCCTGCGTGAGGTCGTCCAGCCAGCCAGTCCTGCTTTACAGCTCGTCTCCCGGGCCTCTCTTCCTCCTCCCGTCCAAGCAGCGATGTAATGAATCCCTAATGAGCCTGTCAATCCAACTGTCAATCATTCTCACCTGTGAGACACAGCAAGAGGCTGTAAACAATAGTGCACGGAGGCAAGGCAGGCTACAAGTGGCAGCTTCATTAGGAAAATATAATTAGTAGATAAGGAAAAAATATCAAATTTGTAGTAGCCTACAATAGAATATAAATGATTTTTAAACATGGATAACTTTACAGAAACATTAGGACATTAGGCACTTTCTGCACATGGCTTCAACAACAAGAAAGAAAGAAAGAAAGGAAGAAAGAAATCATGGGAAGATATCCATTACAACACAGTTTAATTCAAACCCTAACATCTGAAATTTGAGTTTTAACTACTTTATAGAGATAGATAGATAGATAGATAGATAGATAGATAGAAAGATACACAAATAGATAGATAGATAGAAAGATACACAAATAGATAGATAGATAGATAGAAAGATACACAAATAGATAGATAGATAGATAGAAAGATACACAAATAGATAGATAGATAGATAGAAAGATACACAAATAGATAGATAGATAGATAGATAGATAGATAGATACAGAAATAGATAGATAGATACACAAATAGATAAATAGATAGATAGATAGATAGATAGATAGATAGATAGATAGATAGATACACAAATAGATATATATATATAGATAGATAGATAGATAGATAGATAGATACACAAATTGGAATATAGTTTTTACTTTTCTGTGAGGTATTGGAGAGTTTGAGTTTGACCAATGCTCATGCTTGTGGTATATTATGGTGTGGCTTGTGTGTGCTCCATCTCCACCACAGCGTGGAGCCACTGAGCCATTTCCTCAGCAGCAGTGAGGGAAAGTAAGGGGAGGGGAGGACCGAGGAAGAAAGAGAGGGGAGGGGGGGAACAGTGAACAGTCGTCTGGCAAAGCTGAGGTTGTCTGATTGAAAGCATGTGCTGACCCCCCGATTCTCAAGCTATGACAGACAGACCGGCGGCAGACACACAGACATGAACAAAGACACAAAGACGTATATAGAAGCTACAGATGCACACGTTTGGCAACACACGCATGCACACACTTGCAGGCGAACATTTGGAAACAATGTAAGTGGTGGGTGAGGTTTTAAAAATGTTGATACTGTACCTCTACGTCTGTAATTCTACATCTGTTGCATATGTTCCTACAAAACAATTGCAGTGCAGCTAAATGACTGACTGTGAAAAGGCTCCACGCAGACCCCTAGCTTTCTTTACGCAGGGATCACACACATGTTTTTTTTCGGGGAGGATCGTGTCCTCCTGTTTGGAAGGTTAGTTAGTGAGAACAAACACGCTGTTGAGAATCAAGGGGGGAGGTAAAAAGAGCAGAGGTGGGTGCGCGTCACGTGTGAGAGCATCCCTGGCCCATGACGCGAGGAAACGGGGCGAGCCAGGAGAAAGCAAACAGAAGCAGGCAGCTGACGAGAGGACCGAGATCCAGGGAGAACAGCAAAGTTCGAAACCCAGAGAGAAAATATACACTGCACGGGCCTTCCCACAAAATAATGTCTCTGCAAACACGAGAGCTGGGCAGCAAACTCAGGCCCTGAATGACAACATGCAGAGTCTCTTTTGTTCTCCAAGTGGTGGGCTGCGATGCCAAGGCTTTGAAGCTGACAACTGACGATTCCAGACAAAAGAAACAAATTGTGTGTGTGTGTGGGGGGGGGGGGGGGGGGGGGGGGGAAGTCATGACTTTAATAAAATAAATGTATTTTTTTCTTCTTCTTCATTTAGGCTTTGCGTGCGTTTGCTGTTTCATTGTGAGCTCTCACCATGCTTTTGGTGTGGCCTGGCTTTGGAATATTAAATATTTATCCAAACTTGGAACCCATCAGTCAGTCCTTTCTCACTGGTGTGGGTTTCAAAAACACACATGCTGACTAGTTTACCTCTAACTAAACATTTTAAAAGGAGGATGGTGTGTGTGTGTGTGTGTGTGTGTGTGTGGTGGGGGGGGGGGGGTGTAAAAATACATCAATCTTTGTATGTCAGCAATGGCTTGACACAATGGGGATTTCGAATGGCACAAAGCATTAGACCGCAGCAAACACATGAGAAGTTGGTGTTGGTTGGTCTGCAGGAGAAGTGGTCCTCCCGCCTGAGGTTGCCAAAGTTTGTCTGGTTCCCACTCTTATAATTACTTCATCTCGGCTCTCAGAAGTCGCTGCCCGCAGTCACGCGAGTGTCGCCCAGCCCATCTTATTCGTGTAAGCTTAGATTAACAGCCTGCACATTTGCAATGACACATTCTCGTTGATTGAGATGTGGCAAATGATGACTTGTTTAATTCTGCAGAGGAGCTTAATCCGCCCCTGCTCCTCTGGTGACATTGCGGTCAGGGACCAGATGAGCATAAAGAGAAGGCCGAGGAGTTCAGCCCGCGTGATACATCTGCAAACAAGAACAACCAGCTGTGGAGCGTATAGATCCGAAGACTCTTTAAAGCCTCATGTCTCTGTTCATTTGTCAAAAGTTGCATGAAAACAGATTAGACATGCATAACTGAGAGCTGGTTTCCAGGATGAAGAAGCATGGTTTGTTTCTTTTCTTTTTTCTTTTCCAACGACTTGATTTCTTTTACTGTAATTGGAGCAAAAATACTGCTGGTCTCCGGTTGTTCTGAATTGTTTCTTGGAAATGAATTAGCATTAAGAAGAACCAGTTTGCAAAAACATAACTGAAACATCCATTGCAATCAAAAAAAACAATAAAAGTACATTTATATCAGTTTATAGTTGACTTTTTTCCCCTTCCCTTGTCCAGTAAAGGCTTAAAACAAACCAGACAGACATCTGTGAGAAGTGATTTTATTGGTATTGTGAAGCAAAATGTGAAATCACACAACCGTCCATTTCAACAAGAGCTTCCCTTGTTCAGAAGCCTTGCTCAATCCCTTATGTAAACCCAACATTCCCACAATTACGTTGCACCACGTTGGCTGAGTTAACCTGTCCCAGCATGAATTGTGCTGAGAACAGCGTGCAGCCGTGAATGATGTGCCACTTTTTTTTCTGGCTTTGGGGCAGTTATAAATGTTATAGCGATACATTGTGTTACTATGGCGGTGAGCAAGTATCTACCTGCAGCATACAGTATGAATGAATGGCCAGGTAGTGCCGATACAGTAGGGCACATTGTGCTTCAACACGCCAAGTTAATGAGTGAAAGCCTCCGAAAGAGCGTCCCTTATGACAGTTCTCTGTTTTGCAGCGGCAGAGTCGGGGCATGCGGCGGTGGGCTGTGCATGTGTGTGATGCTGGGGCTGCACGCCACAAGTCCACCCCTTTCCCTTTTAGCACCCCCCCCCCCCCCCCCATGCATGAGAGTAACTGCATATGTGTATCCATAACTAAGTGACCCAAATTCCTTCATATTTGCAGCCATCCATCCCTGTGTTTGCACTGTTTGCTACAACTATCAACGGTGGGTGAAAAGCTGTAGCACATTTAGAGGACGTCAGCATATGGCCCAGCCTTATCTGCAGAGCTCAGTGCAGTCATACAGTAGGTATGTAGTAATGCGCATTCATGATAACTCCAATGTGCACAAACCTACTGGGCTCCGTTGGCCCGATAACGAGTTGGCGCCACGACCAACGAACTGATATCACATGACAGAGTGAGTGATTGTGAGAGAAAGAAAGAGTCTGTCAAACATATGACCAAACCGATAAGTCCAACTCTCAGCGAGGCCTCCATCATTCACTCTTACTCGTTATCAATCCCAACACCACACTCCACCCCACCTCTTGCTTGTTTTCCTTCTTTCGCTGCCCTTGCTCTCCATCTCCCTCCTCCCCCTCCTCCTAGCTGGGGGGTGTCCACTCCGTTGGGCTGCGGCTCTATCCAAAGGCCCCGCTTCAGAACTGCTCTTTTCCCACTGTCACAGTGATGGAGAGGGGTTATCAGCCCAAACACCTCCCTTTTCTTCCCCTCCCTCGGCAAAAAAAAAAAGGGCTGGGAAAGGAGTGAGGCTGGAGGGATTGAGCTGTTACCCTGGTTTGAATAAAGCCGGGCCGATGAAGAACTGCCTGTTTGTCTGCGAGTGCTGGACAGACACAGGGTTGAATATCGATATCAGTCGAGTGAATATCACTGGAGAGGCTCTTTCATAGTGATGTATTGTGCTTGTTCAGTACGGTATTAGTAGACTTTAACAGTAGCTTTGTTGCAAACTCATCCACCTGATGACATCTCTCGGACCTGCCGTGACAAATGTTTGGATTATTGCATTTCAACATAAAATACAGATTCACACACATTCTATCAGCGTGAAAGAAGGCAAAAAGCAAGAGATGGAAAGCTACCAACTCAAAAGTGAAATAGTGCATAACTAATTCTAATAACTAACTAAAAGTTTCAGTCGACGGCACAAACTTGTACTCTTCTGTTGAGAAAGAGACAAAAAGAACGTTTCACTGTTACTCAACTTTAATTTCTGAGCAATTAGCCTTCCTTTGTTCGATCACTCAACACATAGTGGTTCTCTGGAAGAGAAGAAAGTGAATTCCAAGAAAACACACACACACAGAGAGAGAGAGAGAAAGAGAGGGATTGCTCAGCTGTGAAAAGAAGCCAAACTACACTTAACTAATCTGCTTGATCTGGCAATTTATTGACGATTTAAAACTTCAAAAGCATCGAAACTTGAGCCGCATGCGTCTCTTAAACCATGGCCAATGCAATTTCCACTGGCAGGCAGGGGTGGGGGTGGGGTGGGCGTGGGGGGTTGTTGGTGGAAAGGACCGGACCAATGGACGGAGCTTTATTGGTTGCATTCGCCGCGGCATAAAACTAATTCAGCCTTGATGACAACCCACGGGGAAGGGGCGAAAGACGAGAAGCATCCCCCCCCCCAACTACCTACTTTATTAGCTGGCCTCTCTGTGACAGAGCTATTCATTCTCTGCCCTGCTCTTGCCTCTCTCTCTCTCTCTGACACACACGTTGCACATGCCCTCTTTCCTGCTCAGACTCACACACACACTCACACACACGCAACATCCAACCCAAACATGTTATATTACTGACTGGGAATTTATATCGCCATCAGAGTGAAAAAGCAACTAGGCCTCAGTGTGAGTGCAGGGCTCCATCGCTCATGTGCACAGGCTGCCCTTTATGGCTGCACAGTAGTGAGGCCCCTCATACACACCAGGCTCAGAATACTCTCAAAGATGTGACACACACGGGGGGATTACAGCAGGGCAATCCTGAGTTATCTGTACTCATGTTTAAAAAGGAAAAGAAAAGAAGAAGTCTTCTTTATCCAGCTTTCCTGTATATTAATGGTTGGACAGACCAGGCAACAGGACATTTGTCTCGGTTAAGTAAATAATTCATCCTGTCTGGAGCAAGAACAAAGTTCAAACAGCCTGTCGTCAGTTATCTGTACCTGTCCTTGTCGTCACCCGATCAGACCCCAGCTCTTTATGAATGTCTGAAAAATAAAAAATAAAGACATGGCCACTGCAAGACTTTCATCCGCTGTCTTACCACTGTAGCTCCATCTTTCCCAGGGTCACTCTGAAGGCCAGGAATGTGACCTGCCGCAGATCTCCCAGGGCTCCAATGAGATCCACATTGTGCTGAGGTTAGGTACCCACAGGTCCAGCTGGGCTTTACTAGCAGTCCTGCCTCCAGCAGCTCTGCAGGCCGATCGTGTTACCCTGATTTTGGGTCAGCGGAGGCCTCCTGGTTCCACTTAGAGCCCTGTTTCATTATTTCAGATTTATCACTGCCATGCTTTCCTTCCATGCGTCCCAAATTGTAATTCATAGTATCTAATAGTGCACAACCCAAAACATTTTAAGGGACTATACAAGTTGGGGTTGTTCCCAGGCTGGAGGGATTAGGGGCTCTGGGGGTAAAGGAGAGAGGGGCCAGTCCCACCGGAGAAAACATTAGTGCACACAGGTACCGAGTCAATGCATGGCCTAAGGGTCCGGCCTGACAGGCACCCACACCCTCCTCCCGACATCGCACTGGGCATGACAGACCAAGTCCAGCAGAAGGGTCATGGATGATTTCTAAATCTCTCCTTCTATTTCCCCCTTATTGTCTATGTTACAGAGGCAGAACGTCATTATTGTATCATAAGCTGTTGATTTACAAATAATGACCAACTGAGAGATAAACTCGCAAGACTTTGCATCTAATCTTTCAGAGGCCTCCCGGGGCCATTTAACTGTTGTGTTCTTCTGCCGGAAGCTCTGTGGTGAGGGTGTGGGGGGACAGGAGGCTTGGAACTGGGATGGAGCAAGACGGCGAAGAAAGCCGGGATTCCTCCTCCATTACCATAATGGAATTACTGTGGTGAACAAAGCAGGCATTAGTGCACCCACGGTGGCATTTGGAGAAGATCCATCTCTCTTTCCTCTGCGGGCTGCGCCTTGTTGCTTGAAGAAAAAGAAAAACTACCCTTTGTTCCCCCTTTCACGAGCCTCGCCAGATTGCAACAAGGGGCTCAACTGACACACACACGCACACAGACCTGCACAAACACACACACAAGCAGGCCTGTGTGGTGAAGGTGCACACTCGCGGCTGGCCAGTGCCTCTGCGTTCAGCAGGCAGCTTGACCTGCCCATCAGAAGGGATTACATCTACATAACTCCGACAAAACACTGTCAGCGCCCAGCCCCTCCCTCACCAACCCCCTTTCCTTCCACTTCTCCCGTCGTACTGCTTTTCTAACCCTCTGTGTCTCCTCATCACTTTAACCTTTCAGTCCTTCTTTCTCCTCTCTCTTTCTTCTCCCTGTCTGGTGTTTTTATGAGTTGTTTGATTGTGCTTTTCAAGTGCCAGTAACCCCCCCCCCCCAGCTTTGTTGCATCAAATATGACTCAAATCCCGCAGAGAGATCAGATCAAGCAGGGGTGTCTCAGTGAGCAGTGACCTTCAAATACTTATCACAAGTGTTAACTTGGCTAACCCAAGAGGAGGTTCCCCTAAACACACACACACACACACACACACACACACACACACAGTGTGAGCAGTTGCTATAAGGAATAGGTGTTGCGCCGATTCCCAGATTAGGCCGCATGCAGTAGTGCTGCTGGTGTCAGATTGTCTCGGTGATAGAGGGAACATGGCGCCATCGTGCACAAACACAGTGAGCTGTTATGAAATGGACCTGCAAATTCTGGATGTCTCTCTCTCTCTGCATGACCCACTGACACACACCTCAGCAAACGAGAAGCACGCACCAGACACAGCGGAATGTGACTCTCTTCAATAGGATTCTGACAAAGATTCTGCGGCCTAGTTACAGGCCTAGGAAAATAGAGTCATATCAGTCAGTCAAGTCAGCTGACTTGACTGACTGCACAAGTAAGATGGATCAAACAACAGTTTACCGAAACGCATGCAAGACAAGATTTTGAATGATATAGATGATGCTGTTAAATATCAAGAAATAGGTAAATATATAAGAATATGTTTGAATTGTCTTATATATTGAATACTGTTATCTTAATTTGTTGTGTCTGCAATACTACCTGTTCAAATTCATTCAATATACATGACAGGAAACTGCTCTGGGGAATCATAATGCTGCAAACTTCTACATGAGGAGTTGCAGAGAGGCTGCAGCAGGATGCTTCACCGCCAGACACTTTTTCGGAATTCCCAGACCTCTGCTGCCCCCCGGTGGAATCACAGTAAAGCTATGAACTCTACACTACATATACTATACTACATACAAAGTACAGTGAATGCCACTGTAATGATGTGACTTAAAGACATATGTTGTGCACTTCAAAAAATAGTAAATTATTAGAAGATGTGATTTTCTAATGATTTACTGATATACATGATATACATCCCTCTGTTTCCATGGTATCTTGCATTTTGGAACTCCTTCTGTCATTTCTGAATGTAGCCCACTATATACTCAAGACAAGGTTAGAATTTGTAGCGGGATCCAGTGCTTGTCTCAAATGAACACAGTCAGGAGCCATAAAACAAAGCTTTGCGCCCCATACTGTAAATATGACTATTCTATGATGAATTACTGTCTCAACTTAACAGTGCAGCGGATGTTTTCCTTTTAAAACCACTGGAGAAAAACTGAGCCTGGGCCTGGTTCGCTTTTGGCAGCGTAGCACGTGCTTATCCCCAGGAGTGTAGGCTTGCACGGGCCACAGCATAACAGCCCACCGCTCCTGATCCTCCAGTGTCCCCCCCCCCCCCCCCCCCCCCCCCCCCCACAGAGACACACACACACACACACACAGACCCACTCTCACACACAGGCTCAGTGTGTCCGGTCGGGACTACACGGAGAGGAAGCACACACACTCTGCTTGACTAGAAATGAAAACACGCAGCAACGCAAGAGACCCACACAGCGGGACAGTCTCTGTGCTCTCACAGGAAAGAGGCCGGGGCAGTTGAACTGGGATCACTCTGTACATTTATGCACCGAGCACATATTAATGGATACACAGGCGCATATACAGCTCCAGATAAACACAAACGCACGCACGCACGCACGCACGCACGTACGCACGCACACACACACACACACACACGGACATGTACACAACCAACAATACAGGAAATGGGTCAGCTGCAGAACAGGTATCCTTTACATCCTCTCCTGGCTCCCACTGTCCTCCGATGAAAGGGAACACCGTCTCTGCAGCCCTGGGCCCGGCCGGCCGAGTGTACAGCGGCTTATAAGAGGCCATTTCCTTCATAATCATCCTTGCCTTCCCCTGTTCTAATCTCCCAAAGGACAGTGGCAATTAGCCCAGGGAGGGCCTCACTGTAGCAGGGGCATCTATGGCATCTCTATTACCTCATGGCCACTCATTGAAACACAAAAAACCCCACACATTTGGGAGTCATAGTTGAGATTTCTGGGTTCCTATGGGTCTCTCTCTTGTGTCTGCATTGAACAGCTCTGGCATGTATTTTTCTCATCCCTACTATGTCTTATATTCCATGAGGTATTTGTACACTGGGCGTCTCCTGTCTTCATTTCATGCCATGTTATTGTGTAATTGCTATTAATTCTCTTCACAGCCGTGAATGGGATCTCTCCGCTGTATCTATTTGTTGTTTACACATAAAAACACACGCACACACACAAGAGGATCTGGATGTGGTTTAAGCTCTGTCAACAACAGTTTGGGAAGAGATCTTTCAACCACTTCTTTGTGGCTTGTTGACATAGCAGTGAGGATTTCCTATTAATAATAACATGAGATAAACCTCCTACTCCCAGTTTGGAAATTTCTCCCCCCGGTGCCCCCCACTGTCTGTGCGAGTCAAAACCTTGTTCGCAAATCATTTGTCTCTCTCTCATGCACATTCTCTGGGGATTAGCAGTGTAGAACCGAATAAAAACATAAAAAAAGGTGTGACAGAGGCAGCTCCAAGCTCCTGACACAATGCGCCCCCTGATTCCTCTTTGCTTTTGTAAATAACCTTGCCCGAAACGTGAACATGTGGAAGCTACAAAAGAGCTGTTTGAGAGATAGCAGGAGCTTTTTAAAAAGATGATCCTGTCCACAAGTCATTACCGGGACACGATAAGAGTTTGTCATCACGTGGTAATGTTGGAGAGATCCTGTTGTTCCCCTATGCTGCACCAGATTCGCCCCTGGTTCCCCGCTTTACTCCCTCTCGCTCATGTCATTCTTAAATGGAGTGTGATGTTGTGGTGAGGTGAGGCCACGGTCTGCTGAACACTGTGGCATTCTTCTAAATCGAATCTGATAAAGGTGGGGGTCCGAATACCTTTAACACAAACATCACCTGGAGCCGGGGGGCCCTGCTCGGCAGCCAACCAGACTCTGAAGACGTGAGGGCGAATAGCGTGTTCGACCAATAGCAGGGGCTGAAAGGAGGGAGGGAACTCGCTTCTGACCAACCGGAGGAGTTACTGGCAGCAGATATCAGATGGTATCGGGCCTGTGGGTTCCTTCCACGCCAGGCGATACCCCGACATGTGGGCGACGGGAGGTGATGTAGGGGTGATTGTGTGAGAGAAACGGATATGACCTTTACACGTGTAGATCAGGTTCCCGTGGAGGGCCCTGGGAGTAAGGAACTGTTGATAACAGGGAAGAAGGTGAGGAGAAATGTGAACCGCAATTGCACTGATGTAGAGAAAAAAGACTGCTTTAAGGACGAGAAGCATCGGACTGGATGCAGGTCAAGACAAAGAAGAGCATGTTAATTTAAGATCGACACAGGTCAAAAGGGCAAGAGTGAAACAGCAATCAGCATACCTCCACAATAATTATCCTCATAAGTGCAGCATCCACTTTGCCCAAAATAATTCCACTACCTGGGGTGTGAGCCGCCTGAAGAATGCTCAACCTTTTCTTGTGCAGGTGTTGAGAAAACAATGGGAGACGGGATGATTACAGAGAAAACGGGGGACGAACTACACGGTAACCTTCTGCAAGGAGGGGGAAAACAAACTGGGAAACAGAAAACAGTGGGTTTTCAGTTGAGTTGTGCGAGCAGGCTTGGACCTGCCCATCCTGGATAAGGCCGTCTGTCAGCAGCACCGCAGAACGTGCTCATGGGAACTGGACGACCTGCTGTGCTTGACTGTCTTTACCACACACTGTGCAGTGGCGGCTCTGCCTCTGCTTGCAACACACAGCGGCCGGGTTTGATGGCTGCTTATAGTTTTGATTGAGAATGCGTGACAGAAACTACAGACTATGATTAATCCGGGGGGCCGGCTGTTAACTCCCGCCATATGTAGCGTGAAGCGGTGAAGGCCAGTGATTTCCATCTGTTTAGTGAACACAAGCGCCCCTCATTGGTCTGGATCCAAACACACTTAATCTTGTGTTTCTGACTCTGCTATTGAGTCTTATTTCAGGAAGGGCTACCGCGAGGCGAAAGCCAAGTAGCAGATGGAAACGAAACTTCCAGGAAATTAGTGGAGGTTGGGGTGCAGCAAGAACACAGGTTGGCACGGTGTCGGCCTGTTTTCTTTAAGTGGAAGAAAGGCAAGAAGGAATAGAAAAGGGAGGGATAAAGCACATATAAGGTGGAAAAGGGAAGTGAGTAGTGAGGGTGTCTGGATGGGTGTTGTTATCAGAGCCATTTGGCGAGCTGGGTGGCAGCCTGTATATGCACTAGGACAGAAGAGAAATCTTGCAGTGACGCCCTGCATACTGATGACCCGGCTGTAACGGCTCTCCGGCAGTTATTCATTAAGCCATTAAAGGAACACAACCGAGGCCTTCTGTTTCAGACGGTTTTTCTTCTCTCTGTGCTCTCCGCTTTTCGCCAGAGAGAGCGGAGGAACAGAATACAGGTCGATGAATAAATCTCAGGCGAAGAAAAGGGTGAAAATGGTTGGACCTGGGCAGCGAGCTGCAGCCAGCTGCTGGCCCTCCCTCTGAGCAGAAAAGAAGTAATTAATTGCGGAAGCAGCTCATGCAGGAACTAATTCACTTTTAGGACAGTTTGATAAATGAATGAACATTCAAATTCAATCTACCTGCATTGAAATTAAAAGAGGATAATTGCAAAGGACTCTTGATATAACAGGTCTTTTCCTCTGTGATTGCCATTAAACAGCCAAGAGCCGCTGCCAACTCGCCTGCTACTCAGGGCTCCGAGCGCCCCCTTGTGTCAGCATCTTCAGACAGCACACTGAGAACATCCACTTAATTATATTGGTTTTATTGCCATCCATATATACATATATCTTTTTCTTCTCTCGTAATATTTATATAGATTAAAGCATCACAGTAGGATCACTGTGTAAACAATGGACAGAGAACAATGAGAAAAGGCTAATCTTCGACACCATCACAAGGATCTGTTGTCTTCTTACAAAACACCAGAGTTTAAGGAATGTCTTCTCACCTGACAGCATTACTTTGTAAAGTTCTTCTGAGTACAAAGAAAAGCAGCAAGTGTCAATAATGATAATAATAATAATAATAACAACAGTACATGTCGCTTTCACAATACTGCATCACATGGTTGGAGGAGGATACACAGCAGCAGGTTAACTTCAGACGAGGCTCTGCTGGTTGGCTCTCTTTGCGATCCAACAGTATGTTCGAGGGGCTATGTGGAATGGATCTACAGTAATAACATGTAGTCCCCCAACTATATGCCGGGGTTGCCATAGTGACATTGCCTGGGGTAAAACAGAAGAGACACAACACTGACGTGTTTATGAAACACAATAACACACTAAAAGTCCCGTGGATGGAGTAAGTGTCTCATTTGAGGACGACTTAACACGTTAAAGGGCAATTGAAAAACGAAATCATACAGATGATTTTAAAGGTCAGTAGATATAAAAATGAGGAAAAAGCGAGAGCAGAGGAGTCGTGGGGGCAAGTCCAAACTAACTCTTAAACTGTGCGTCAGGTTTAGTGATTGTGAAGTGCAACGGTGGGAGCAGCGTACGTTATTGTTTCGTGTATAAATGATCCATCAGAGGTCAAATGAGTTACAACACAATTTGACAGCTCTTCATGTAGCACACACTAAAACTCCCATTTGGATTAATGGACAACCAGCATCTATTTAACTGAGCTGAACTCAACACAAGCTAATTAAATGGAGTCACTCAGGTGGAGGCGGTCCGATTCTTCTCCCCTCTGTGTGCGGGAAGATAATATACTAATAAATGTGTAATGAGTGCATGGTGGCCCGGCTAACTCATTTTACAATCTGCAGAGGGGTGTGCGGTGGCAGGCTTTGGACATTTATACAGCACCACCTGCTGTAGAGAAAACATCCAGACTGCTGTGTGTCAACACCATGCCTCATTTAACTATAATTCAATTATGTGGTGTTTTTGGTTAAATGAAAGGTACAAAAAATATAATTTTGGAATTCAGTCATAGAATAGGCATGGAGCAGTTATGGGGCCCTATATTTATATATATATAATGGCAGGGCATTTTCAAAATGAAATAGTAAACGGATTAATTTGATTTAATTTTAATCTGCCACATTTAATCTCAGCGCAGAGGTGCAACAGTACTTTGATATTATTATTACAGGCACACAAAATAACGTTTAACAAGCAACCATTAAAAAAAATAACTAGTTGAATTCATGAACCAACTAAATTACGCACCACAATCAAGGTGAATAACAACAATGTGTATTATTTCACTTGTTGGGGGGGAAATCAGGACTCAAGTATCTTTTGGGGCTGTTGCATGCATACACATATGCACACCTACACACACTGTTCATAACAAACATTAAGAAACTCAGTACAGTCACAGACACAGACCGACTGACAACTTCACATGGAGGAAACTTATATCTTCTTCTCTTGTTCTGGAGATGATGACCATGACTCCCCTGGATGCTGACACAAAGTTAATTCACAAACGTTCTGTTAGACTGAAACCACCCGTACTTGAGGTCACTCAGCACTCTCCTTGCCCAGCTCAACATCTTCTTCGGCCAGAAGGGCATCTGGAACGCCTCCTTCTCCCTGGAACAGCTCCTCCATCAGCTGCTCCCCGGCACTGCCGGCCCGCGATGCCCACAAGGCAGCACCCTCCCGCAGGCCCAGCGAGCGTAGCAGCCGCGCATACTCCAAGAACGCAGCCTCGATAAGTTTATGTGCAAAAATGCAGGTCAAGGAGAACTTTTAACATTTAATGGGACATACAAACCATGGTGGTTAAGAAGACCGATCTCAGATCAAAAGAGTTAAATTAGTGAGGGTAGGCTAAATACTAAAAACAGTATTTTGCAGTAATATCATACAAAGTGTATTAAGTGTATTTAGCTTCTGTTTCACACTTTTCTTTAAAGTATAGGGTAAATATATTTTCGACTGAGACAGTAAACAGACACAGCCTCGGACCAGACAACACAGACTGAGCGACAGATACTGTGCCTACTAGTTTCATATAGTTTTATATCAGTGGTCAGGTGTGACACGTCGTGTGTGTAGGTTGTTAAAGGCTTGTATGAGTCTGTGGCATAACTAAGCTCATTGAGAAGAATTTTATATCAGGTGATGGCGAACATGTGAAAAGTGTCTCAATGTACTCCGTGGAGCATCTGAATTGACCTTCATTGTGATAAAAGCTCTCTCCTATTGAATTCACATCTGTAGCAGAGACAGTGGAAACAGCAGAGCCAATGCTGGTCATAAATTGCTATCAGAGTACAGTCGTACGTTTTTAAAAAGGATATTGGAAGAGTCATTGGCCTCCATGACCCCGTACTTCAGACAGGCTTCGATAAAGAGGGCAGCGCGATCAAAATGCCTCATACTGCCCAGGAGATGGAAGAGAAAGACAGGCAGGAGGAGGAGGTGAGAACTATTGTCAGAAACCAGCATCATCTCTGCCATGATGTCTATGATCCTAAGGCACACGGCAACGATCGTGATGCCTCCTTAATTCTCTTTGAGAGCTTTTTTTATTTTTGCTGCTAGAGGCAACTCAGAAACAAGCCGTCAAGGAGGGCGGCAGGCACACCAACAGCAGATCAATGCCGAGGTAAAAGATAAAGGGTGAGACTCTAGCGTACACTGTTAGGTGTCCTTCAGTGTACTCAGGAAGAAAAGAGGAGGGACAAACTGAAGTGTTCATGATTGTGCGTGAAAGACGAAGGAAGAGGAAGGTGAAGCAGATAAAGTTACGGACTAAATTCATTCCATGAAAATGGATTTTGAAAGAAAAATAGGAGATCATCTCAAAATAAGATAATAAATTGTCAATGCGTGTCTGTCTCCGAGGAGAATTAAAACAAGACAGTAAAGGACAAGGTATGTGTTTCTCATTTCCAAGACCTTAGTCACAGTCAATGCAAAACTCTGAATGCAATAGACGCATTACAGCATCAGTCCTAGTTCTTACCTGTGGAGCATCTCTCCCACTTTGTAGAAGCAGCCCAGTGAAAGTAGCACCAGGATGGCTTTGGACTTCTGGTTGACCTGCGGGGAGCAGAGATGCTCTGCCCAGCGCTTCAGCACGTCTGAGCCCTCTGCTGCACTGAGACGCACCTGGAAACAAACGCAACAAGCAGGGCACTCAAAACTCCAGCTGCTTCACTGATGCTTCTCAGTAGCAACTTTTTTATGTGTAAGTACATTGAAATGTCTGGACAGCTTTGCATGTCCGTAAATTGGCTGTGGTTCCCAGATGTATTTTTAATGCATAAATTCAATTAATCTGTGAAATTCCATTTTTAAAATCTTCTTACATTTACTAATAGAAAATAGAAAAACCCTAACATACACATACAATGTATGTGCACCATTAGCACCCACCACGTCCCCGCTCACACACCCACTAACTGTCCGGACATTACACAGTAAGTGAGGTTTCCTGCTGATGGAAGCCGTCATGCCGAGTTACCTTAGCCAGCCAGGCGGCTCGGTTCCACTCCCCGTAGGTCTGCAAGTAGCGGCAAGCGTCGGCTGCCTTGTCAATCAAACACAGCAGCTGTACTCCCTCTGACAGACAGCAGAAGGGGAGAAGATGAGACGTGGAGAAATGATGCCCTATCACAATTTGTGGTGGCTCACTCTTCCCAAGTTGTGAGAATTTCTCTATACACTATAAATTGCAGGTTGGTAATTTCCAGGTGAAAAAATTGCTGACACATTTTTAACGCGGCAGATGCCTAAGTAGCATTCATTTTGCTACTTGTCCGAAAATAAGAGCACAGAATGCCAACCGTGAACAGATGTATAGTAATAATACCTGCTAGCTTGCCGTTGGCGATCATGTTGGTGGCCACTAGTTTGATTGTGGACTGTGAGGGGCCCGAGGAGGTGATGGTGGTCACTAGGCAGGCCTTGAGCGAATCGCAGTAGTAGTTTTGGTTGTCTGCGCTCGTCTCCAGCAGTAACTGCACCGCCCTGTCCGTCTGAGAGCAACAACAAATGGTTTAGAAAGGTAATGACTGAGGAGACAAGGCATTAGCAGCGCAGGCAGGTAACCGCTGTGTCAGCTAAACAGGACAAAATTGCGAGGACAAATTATGTTTATTATCCTTCTTTTCATCTGGTGGGGATGAAGGCTTGAGCTCACGGTAGGGTCAGCACAGGCCGGACTCTGCCTGTCAGCCTAATGGAGGATTGCACCACCAACACAGAGGCTCCTGATTGCAGACTGTGATTACAGGGAGAGTGGTGACACTGAGAGGGGAGAGAGGGGAATCCAGTCCACACAGACACCAGGGAGGACGGAGGCAGCACTTACTGTCCATCTCTCGACATTAGGCTCCACAGCACTGATAGGACCTATTTACAAATGTGCACAGCTGAGGAGTGTGATGTGTATGTGTGATACATAGCCTGAAAGTTGAAAGTTAGAAAAGTTGGAGAAAATTGTCACATTATTAATATTTTTTTTAAATGATAAAAAATGTGACAGCTAAAAAGAAAAACTAAGAAAACATCCGTTCATGTGTGGGGGAATGATATGTTACAGTATGATGACCACTGTGTTTTCAGCCAGAAAATTAACTCATATCAACCGTCTTTGCTGCATTGCACGATGCATCTGTAGCATCGTTACAAACGTGTATGTGGACAGCACTGGCTAACAGTACAACACTAAATTCAACTCTGAAAAGAGTGTGGCCGTGATTTTTATACCAAGGAGAATCGGAAGCAACATTTGCCCTCCACATAATGATTTATGTGATGATGACGATGATGTGCAGCGCCAGTGCTATAAACGTGTGTACGGGCCAACATGCTGGTAAGCAAATCCCATTTGTATAGAGATGATGAGCCCTCCAAAGGGTGTCAGTTGTCATATAATATGATCCATTTAGAATCTTGCCCAGGCCTCAAAGATGACAAGTGCAAGCCACGTGTTTATGACCAGTAATGTTCCCACCTCTCACGCTGTGTTAAGGAACATTACGTATTAATGTACGTGTTGAATAACTGACTCAAACATCATAAGGGCGTAGACTGAGACCACACATGGGGACATAAGGTACTCATCTGGCTTTTGGAAACATCGGGGAGTGTTTAAATCACTGTGGATTAGTAAAGTATCTACTGATATGGACCTATAAGTCTGAAATGAAGCTTAAGGGAATGTGGAGGCACAGTGTAGTACATACCTGACCCAGCAGGAGGAGCTGGTCAGCACATTTCTTGGTGTGATCATAACTGGTGCGCTTCACCTCCTGCAGGTGAACCCGATCCAACTGGAACTTCTGTTGAGCAGATTTAAAGGTGGTGTTAGCTTACTTTGTTTGTTTTCACACTGTTCTGCTTAGAGCATAGTCAGTATGTGTTGTTGAGGGGGAGAGAGTGCGATGAACATAGTTTGTACACAGTGTTTACACACAGATTCTACATAGATTATACAGGACATTGCATAGCCCATATGAGTAATGATGAGCAAAAAAAAACGAATGGAGTACAATTAGAGAAATACCCACAGATGGAGAATATAATAATAAAGACTAAGAATATTCAGGAGTTTTCACAGTGTCTCTGGTGCCAGAGCCTCCCATACTGTCTTTCATTAGTGTCAGATTGTACCCATTATTTCACTACAAAGTCCCTGATTAGAGATCAGGCACTTTTTTCAGTGAACATAAAACATTACATCAGAAATAGATCCTTTAAAATATAAGAGCTTATCAGTTTTATAAGGAGACTAGAGAGGGAAACTGATATAATGAGGGCAAAGATAACAGCACAGTGGAGAATTAGTTGCATTCACTATATGTGTGATTGCATGTGTGAACACTTATGTATATATATCAACCACAGAAGCTTTCCTTATTTTTGTACTTTTTATAATGATGAATTTTTCTGTGTGTAACAGCCGTGGGCATAAATCCTTGGAGAGATACCAAATTAGTTTAGTAAGTTCAGAGACGCATGCTCTGTATTGGAATCTTGGATATTAGTAATTACAGTCATGCTCCTGCCACTGAAGCTGTTTTATGACAACAGGAGACAAATGCAGTTGCGTACTGTTTGAGTTAGAGTAACTCTCTGAAACTCCCAACTTTGCGATCACTGTGTGGTCCCTCATTAACAGGGAGAAGAATTTACACAAAAACAGAATGGTGCATAATTAAAAAATCCTGAAAAGCAATCAAAGAAGAAAAACAAAACACAGATGAGCTTATTAGAAACTATTTAAACCTGACCACAACTGACTAAAATTAGACAATCCACTTACATTTGGCAGTTTCAAATGTAAACAAGAGCTAAAAACGACTTGGTACTTTTTTTTCTTAACTGGCTAATTGTGTTTCACCGAAAAACAAACATGCTACAGTACACTGCTATAGCCTTGTGGTCAAAACCCTAAACCTACCATAAACCATGGGGTTTCCATTTTTTCACTTGCACAGTGTGCCATCTTTTTAATTACTGTCCATGTTTTATTTATTTATTTTTCCAAACTACTACAAAGTATTCTGTAGCCTGGATTCAAAAACATGGTGGGAAACATTAAGGTGGGTGTGTTTGTTCAATGTCGTCCAGCAGAGTGATGCGGGCAGACACAGCAGAGGAGGACCAATCAATAGGCATCTTCTGAAGAAACTTTTCGAACACTCTTCAGAGTAAGAGAGTTTGATAATTAAAGTTGGAAGAAGAAAAAAAAGAAGAGGATTGAAGGAATTGTTGACAAGGTCCTTGGGTGCTGGTACAGCTGTGTCATCAGCGAGACGCATTGATCCGAGGAAACAGCACAGCACAAACAATCTAGGGATTCTTATTTAATTGAGTATATCCTGGTGTGGGCTGAAGTCACTGACGGAAAATGTCAGGGGGATTAAATATAGTGAGGGAGGAAGTGAAAGATGGGTTTGACCTGTAAGGCTTAAAAGTGTGAGCTGCTTCGCTTAATGAAGGTAGCTTAGTGAGACAACAGAGGAGGATGCACAATGTCATAACGATGACATGTACTGTGTGAGCAGGTCCAGATTGTCGACACAGTGGATAACAAGGGACAGGTTGGTGGTTGGAATTTTTTAATTTTTTTAAAAATGTTGACTGCTGCGATCATGTATTTGTCTCTATTGTCTTTGTGTTTACCACCGATATTAAAAGCAACAAAACAGACAAACACTTCCTCCTCCTTTCTTGTATTACCAACCTGGAAGTAAGAGCTCTCACACAGGATGTCATGGCAGATGTCCAGGTGGTTCTGTGGCGATGGCTGGGCTCCTTCATTTGGGGCCTGACCCTCTGCAGTGGACACACTTAGCTGACGAGCCTGGGCAAATGACTGAAGGTAGTAGGAGGCCACTGTCCAGAAGTGAAGGTCTGACTCATCCCCAAACAGCCTGCGGTTTACCACAACAACACATCAGCTGGGCTAATAGTAGATACTGCTCTCTCTGGAGTAGTTAGTCAAATTTTGCAGCCTGAATCAACATGCCACTTGGTTTCCCAAGTCATCTACACACAAATTACTGTAGTTCCTGTATTTTCCAGCCTATGACCGGCTCTTTCAGTATGCTCCTCTCCATCCCTTCTCCCCATCCCTATTTTTCCCTCTGTCGCTTAACTCCCTCCATCTTCTTTTAACATAACTGCACAGGCACACAGCTGTTGCTAGGTTACCCTTACACATTAACAACAGCATGAAAACTTGGACGGCCAGATGCAGAGACATAATCATTAGCTCAGTCACAGTAGTCACGGTAGGAAAAGGGTCACTGGGACTCTCCAGGTAATTCTTGGCTTTGATAACAGGATGCAAATGGAGGAAGGGGTGTATTGCTGTTCTGCTCTGACTGGCTAACCTGGATTTGGCACATTCTTTATCCCGTCGTGCTTTTTGTGGACATAAAGAAATCATGGCTGTACAGTTAGAGCACATTGGGGCAGATAAACCTGACAGTTTTAAAATTAAATTATTCAGCAGCACATTGGCTCATAATCTTGCATCAGCATGCTCGTCTCTCCCTGATACATTACAGCTGTGAAAACTTAAATGATGATACAAAAGCACAGTTAGCACAGTTTTCAGTGGAGAAAACATTCATTATTCTTGCTATGTTGAATTATATTGTGCTTGATCATCTAGCCTCACTGTAAATCCAGTTCAGCTTTAGATCGTTGTAATAAAAATAGTTAATCTACTGGCTGAGTGAATCAATGTGCATTTCTACTGTGATATAACATTTTACTCATTTGCTAATAGTAAAAAACAAAAAAACAAATAGAAAATCAATATGAGTTGGTCAATGTTTATACAGTGGCGGCCAAAATAAATCTATGTATTAGAAACACTGAGTGTAAACAATGTTTGAGGTTTGAAAGAGTTTGGCCATATGTGGCACATATCACCTCTGGAATGTGATCTCGGTGCATTCACAACCTGTGTTCAGATCATCCAAGTCAGGTGTGACTATCAGGTATGATCAGGGCCATGGATAACCGCTGTTTGTTTGTTTGTTATGCATAACTTTACAGTTTACAAAAACTATACATTTGTTAGGACTCAGTAACTGTCACTTTACTGTCAAGTTTTCAAGTCTTTGACATTGGTGCCCTGTTTAGATGTTGACAAAAAAATTGCGCTGGGTTCCCGGAAACCTTTAATGAACACAGTACAGTGTTTGCAGACAGCAGACTGTGGTAAGTCCCTGCTGAGTTGCAACTCACCGTGAGACCAGGAGGCACCGCTGCAACAGACTGAACTCCGGGTCCAGCAGCACACTCTTCATGTCACTGGGGAGCCGATCAGACTTACAATCAGAACACTTCTCAAACACAGTGGGCACACTGTGGCCGTTACAGGAGATTCATATTATCTGTGAACCCACAGACTCTTTGGGCCTGCTGTCTAAATATGGAGAACCATGGGACTTTGACAGCAATTCAAAATTACATCAACAAAAACTCACAGATATTGGCAAACATGCACCGACATCTGATTTTCTCATAATGACAATATCAAATGTTCCAGTTTGAGCTACTGTGTGTAATAACTTTACAAGACAAAGTAATCACTCACTTCGACAAGGAGTTGAGCTGCTCCTGGATGAGGCCTTTTATCTCGTCTTTCTCATTGTAGTCTCTGAAACAGAGGGATCAAACTCGGTGAAATGGCTCCTCTCATGTCTTCCTAAAATAAAAACCTGACCTAATATTAAATGGGAGGCTGAGAACCAGCTTGTTAAGAGAAGTCGATTTGTGGTGTCAGGCAGTAATAGATAGCTCTATTCTAATATTTATGCTGATGTCAGGTAGCACCTTGTGCGCTGCTAATACAGCTGCCTGACTCATGATAAGCAGCCGTGTGTGGTTAATGAAAGAAAGCGATGTAACACTGAGGGCTCAGTTAAATGGGGCATACTGACATCAGGCTATAGTTAAACGCAGATGTACTGTAGCTGAGTGAAAAAAAACAAAATACTTTGTGTCTCCCAGGACAGACTTTATTGGCTCCCATGTTGACTTGTTTTCAAAGGTGTTTTTTTAATGAAGGCTAATAAACTGGAATGCTTGTGTGGTTGGCATATGTTATGGTTGCGATGGAAAATCTAGTGAGCTGCTGGAAGAAGGATTGGGAGACACAGATGTCTAAAGCATACGCAGTTTATTGGCACTCGATGCACCGAGGGGAAGAGAGATGAGCAATACCTCTGTAAAGTCATTCAACTCAACAACAGGGCATATTTAAACCCAATTGGGACCTACCATGTGATCCCAATTACAAAACCTTTTGTCCCACTAAGTGACCACCAGACACAGAAAGACACAGTCAATACTTCTTCTGTCGACTGACAACATACAACATGTCTCATGTATTCTAGAAACACACTTGAACTATTGCTTTAATGCAATGTCATTTGAGTGTGACCTATGTGCAGAAGCATGGCCTAATACTGCATTGAAACATAAAATACCTAATAATAAAGGATAACAAAGGCCAAATAATTATAGAAAAATAACTTAAACATTGACAATGGTGGTATAAGAAAAGACACTAAGACAAGTCCTTTGTTGATATACAAATATGTTCCTATTTCATGTATAATAAGACGCAAACCGCATCAAACCTTTAGACAATTCCTGCTCGCAAGTACTTTTAGTTTGTAATCAGGTCTACATTGAAATAAATGTTGATGTTTGACATACTGTTTGTGGTGAGAGGAAGACAATTTTACATAAGGCTGACCGACTGTCTACATCCCCACTCCCCAGGCTGAGCAATGTATAGTATGTAAGTTTAAGCCACAGCAGCTTTGCTGTGTGGATATCAATAATTTAAACTACTGGGCTCCATTAATGTGTTGCTCTGCCAACTCGATTTAGCTTTAGGGAGAGGGGCCAATGTTCGTTTTTTATTTTACAACTGGTGTACACAACTAAGGATTGGACATGATCAGTCTCTACATCGCCAAGACAATTAATTAAAAACATGCACTAATCATCCCTGATACTGATCTTGCAGACTGGCAAAGGGCCGCTCTAGCACTAAATCATATGTTCACACTTTAATGTTTTACATTCCTTAGAGAGTGTGCCCATTTGGGTCAGAAAAGTGTCAGTGTCAACAACATCTTAACAACATACACTGCCGTTGTATGATAGTAATAAAAAGGTAGGGGGCTATAGGAGGATATCCTATATGTTTGACATTGTTTATCCCCAATGAGCAGCAAAGGGTGGATGCCTGTCCTCATCCTTTGTACAGATGATCTTGTAGCTGCTCAATCTGACAGGCACAGAGCGAGTAACTGCGTACGGTGATGAAAGAGCAACACGCACCAGCAACATCCAGTGACAGCCAGATAGTTCGGTTGATCGAGTGGATCCATTTATGGCAGCTTACTCAAAAGGTGAGACTTACACTTGAGTGATGTCCATGGTGAAGGTTCCTGACCAGGGCTGCAGCAGAAGGAACGCCTTCAGGGTGAGAGCAGCTCGGGGCACCAGGAGGTAAGGACACCACACTGGATCTGAACATGTTCACCGACAGACAGAGCGTTTGAGCTGTAGATAGCTGCAAATATAACTTCTCTAACTTAACATAATTTCTCTTTCCTAAGCTCCATATGTAGTTGTTTATTTCACAGTTGTCCCTCCATCCCTGGCTCACCAGTCAGGTCTTGTTCGTCCATACGGTAGCTGGCAGACTTCATGGCCATCTCCAGCACTCGGATACAGCCATCGTCAGAGGCCAGCACCACCTTGTCTGATGTGCACCAGTCGATGTCTAGAATGCGGTAGTTCACGTTGCGACCGATACGTGTGCTGCTGACCATTTGGACCTGTGAGAGAGAAGGGGCCCAGGCAGTTCAACTCAAACTTTCATCTGCAAAGAGTCTTGGCAGGTAGTGAGAAATTAACCATTATTCAGCACAACACACTATGGGATGATTTTTGGATTCAATAAAAGCCTGTTGGATTAACAACAAAGGATCGCCAACATGCAGTGCTACTGTAAACTAACTTATGTTACGTATAGCAGGAAACAGAATGGAAGACTCAGTGGACAAACTTCCTTTCCACAAGGTGTTCTCCAATGCCTCTCTCTCTGGCATTTTATGTGGTTGTATGGCAACCCAGCTGTCAGCAGAGCACTGAAGCATTTCGGAAAATCTCTCCTGCCCTTCCTCTCCTGCTCCTCCCCCTCTCTCCCGCTCTATAGCTGCTGCTCGTTTCCCTCTGCAGCTAGATCCATCTGTTGTCTGGCTTTTACGACTGGGTACTGAAAACTGTGTCCTATCTTGGCTCCCCTCAAGAAAGCACATCCCTCCATCTAGACAATAGTGCTCCAGTGGGACAATACCCCTACAACCCACACTGCTTCTTACAGCAGAGCATCTTTCTGTGTCCACATTCATCTGTTCCTCAGGTTTTAGCACCCATTGTTGCTGGCCAAGCTAAGAAATATTGTGGTGTGGATACAAAAGAAAAAAAGACAAAGTGATGAATTGGAGTGCAAACTAGCCAGTGGGATTCTGAGATGAGGTGTAAAGAAGACTGTGCAGAGAGAGGACTTTCTGGATGACATCCAGTAAACAAAGGTAAAGAGAGCGAGGGCAAACGACAGTGCTTCAAGAAATCAGGATCATCCATCCTGACAAGTTTCAGCTTGTATATATCAGCAGACTGTTTTGAAGACAACTATGCTTCTACAACGTAACCTAAGGATTCTTTAGCACAACGGGACAATTAATGCTATTGCTTTGGTAGTTTGAGAGAGGACATAAGTTAGTGATAAACACTAACATATTGCAGTGCTTCAGTGATTACAGCACCATGAAAACACGTTAATTCTGCCACAGTCAATCTGTAAAACTGTAAAACACTATGAACCTGTAGACCTCTGCAGCTTCTTTCCTTTTATTTGAGTCGTGCAGTGCGGTGAGGTGATATATGCTTTACGGTGCATTCGGGAAAGTATTCCGACCCCTTTGCTTTTTTCCCCACATTATGTTGCATCCTTTTGCTAAAATAAAAACACACAGAAATTGGGGAAGAGCCAGTGTGTGGAGCCTCACCTCTTTGGTGTCCCAGACCTCTGCTCCATCCGCGTACATAACCAGCAGCTTTTGGTTGCCCTTCCCTGGTGCAAAGCGAATCTTCTTCACCCAGCCACGATGTGTCGGTATTCCCCTGAAAACATCAGTAGCAATGGGCATTTTGGAATTTATTTATTAATTAAAATTTACATAACTTCCTACACACTACACACGTTTCATACCAAAGCCACAATTTGATGTATATGGTGCGATATTTTTTGAGATCACAGATTTTCGCAACCTATTTTATTTTCTTCCTCCAGTTATTTGCACATCCAGTTATTTGTGTCTATTCATTTACAGAAGTTAAACTTTCACACGGTTAGATTGATTTTCAACCCATTGACATGCTGGTCAGGTAAATTTTTTGTCACCTGGACAAACGAGCTTTGAGGTCCCAGAAATTAAGATTGCCGTCCACATCTCCGAGAACCAGGGTGTCACCTTTCCAGGCAATGCAGGCGATACTGCCCATACTACCCTGCAATACAGGAAGAGGAAGATCGTTACTGAGAGATGTTGTTCAAGGCCAAAAAAGGAAGGAAAACTGTAAAGATTTCTGATCAAGTCATGTTTCTGAAAATTGATAATCATAACTGTGTTTCTTCATCTCGCTCTCTCATTGTGTAACACACTAATTTACATGAAATCGATTAATAGTATCATTATTACAATTTTTCAAACTTTCTATAGATAGATAGATAGATAGATAAATACTTTATTCATCCCAAGCTGGGAAATTCTTCAGCAGCAGCACATTTCACACAGCACACATCACACATTAAAAAATATATACAATATTTACATAATAAATTAAAAAATATACGAATTACCAAAAAAATATAGAAATTAAGAATAATAAATTCCCAGAATTTACATGAAGTATTGACAGTGGAACAAGGTCTATCTGTCAGCCAGAGGTGAGGTGACAATATCAATATTGTGTATTGGTGCTGATGTAGAGACATTATGTGTCAGATCACCTTCAGTGTGTGCACATTGCTGATAGGACCAAACTTTTGAGGCGAGTTTCCGTCACTTTCCTGACAGAGATATGAAAATCATGTATCATCCTGAAAGGATTGTAAAATCTTTGGGGTATGCAAATCTTTGAGCAATAAATCTGCAGCCATCATGGAGATAAGGCTTTAGAATCCCCAGGTAAACCTCCAGTATCTGCCTGTGAGGGGTAAATACACATGCAGGTAGAGAGTCGAATAAAAACAACCCTGACTGTGTTACAGTCTTACCCACTTCTCAGAAATACACTTAAAAACAGAATAAACTATAGCGGCTTTCCTTTAGAAATACAGTATGGAGCAACAGTAATTTTGCCATCTAAATTTAAAAAAGCTATGGGGTATGTAATGTGAAGATGTGGGCAATCAACAACAAATAACAGAAGGTGCCTCCTACTCTGTAGCTTGAATCATCACAACACAATTACAAGTCACACAAGATAATGAGTCTGATAAAGTTCCTAAAGCCAAAGTCTTCTGAAAGACTAAGCAAACAATAGTAGTTATGCTTGGGCAACTCATCCTTTTTCTTTAACTAGTAATCAAATCGTCCGTTGTTTATAGCAATACAATGATTTCCTATTGTAATATAATGAAAATATGATGTAATGTATTGAAAACATCCTGGTGGCATTTTTCTGTCAAAGCAAATTAAAAGCTGGGTTAGCACTGGAAGCTTTACAGGTAGATACAGTAAAAGTTTAGCTTTCCCTGAGCCTGAGTCACAATCTGAACGAGCACAGAAAACACGTGCAGAACAGTATCTGGGACAAACTGATGACAAACTGATGAAACACTCAAAATAACACACCTTCAGTTGGCTGTTTGCTCTCTTGAAAAAAGAAAAAAAAAAAGTTTGATGTGCCAAAAAATATAAAGACTTGGACTTAAGCTGAACCTTCACCTTGGTTTCATGCAGTTTATTACTGCAGAAGAAGTTGGCTCCTTTTTGTTGTGAAGCCAAAATCTATATCATCTCCCACACAAGCCCCACAAAAAAAACTGAAGGACACAGGATACAGAGGGGGGAGTGATGGCTTTTACTTTATAGAGGAGGAAATTGTGCAGATGTTGGCTAAAAACCAGGAAGAAGTTTTTCTTTTTGAGCTCCAAAAAGGAAGAAACAATCTGATATCATGCAGATGTTTGATCACAAAAACAGCAAAGTCTCTTTGAGAAAGAGAAGAATAGTACAAACTACAAAAAGATAATGACAATGCCTGAGGGATGCAAAAGCAAAACCGGATCAAAATATGACAGATAAAGGATGAAAAAAGGGATTTATCAGATTTTCTTAAAAAGTGATGGATGAAAGTGTGGTGTGTACAGGTGAAATTCAATATAAAGGACAGTTTATGTCACAATACTGAGAAACAGTATTGATTCATAGATTTGACAGATAACACACTGATACAGAGAGAGGAGAAGGAAAACAAAATCAGAGCTCAAAGTATTGACAGGATACATACTGATGTCTGCAGAAAGTAAACAGGGAAAAGAAAAAACAGATTTAGATCATGTGTACAGAAAGAATTAAAACAGAAGTGAATGTGAACAGAGTGATATGAAGCAGGTAGGAATGGCTTTCTGCAAGGTAAGTGACAGAAAAGAGAGACACAATGTGTGGACTTACATCAGGGGGAATTCGGGCACCGTCTTTGACTGTGTTGCCCTCTACGGTGATGTGGTAGACCTGCCCGTCTGTGTCAGTGAACACAAAATGCTCCCTGGCTGAGATGGCTTGGCTCGTCTCTGACTTGCTCTCTGCATCCTGCAGGAGGCTGGCAGAGAAAATAACGTAAACAGACAATTTTCTGAGATAAGCACAGCGTGTCAGAATTGCACTCTCCAGGGTGAAACATTTTAGATGGACATTTTGAATTTCTACTCTAGGCCAGGGATTCAGAGGTAGTGTTACCTCATGGGGGAGGTTCTGCGCTTGCCGTGGCACAGTTGCAGATGTTAAGATTATGAAGAAGCTACAGTTAACTTGAAAATTATAAAACTTGGTTTTACCAAAACAATAGCCAGTAGTCACAACTCTCTGTGTTGGGATTAAATGTGATTGAGCACTAGGTAGCAAGCAACCAGAAAGGTTGAAATGAGCTAACTGAAAGTGATGGACAAATGGCTGACAATAACGGATAAATGGTCAGAACATCCAGAAGATTAAAAATCAATCAATCAATCAATATTGCTGAATATAATCTAGACTAAATTAAAATAATAGTAATAATAATAAACTCGAAGGAGTAACTGAGATAATTTAACAGGAGTGTGGCGGTATGTCTGAGCTAAAAAAATGGTACCCTTCATTTCGTAAGCATGACAAAACAATTTCAGTCTGGTGTTGAAGATTTGAACTATTGGATGTCAGTCTGAAAAGCATGTCCCTCCATGAATTATGGCTTTCTATCATGGCCAAAGGCTTGCAAGAATAAAGCCATTAACAAAATTGTTAAGCTTTATGATGCTGACCTGATGACTGATGATTCAACACTGCTCTGCTCGGCGTCTGACACCGTCTGCCGAGCCATGGCCTCCCTTGCCGCCATTTGCTTCTTCTTTAGACTCTTCAGGTTGTGGGACGGGGACCACTCCTGTTGTCACACACACACACACACACACACACACACACACACACACACACACACACACACACACACACACACACACACACACACACACACACACACACACACACACACACACACACACACACACACACACACACACACACACACACACACACACACACACACACACACACACACAGTGTCTTTTTAACTTGAGGTTGTAATTAATATGGAAATGAGACAGCAATATGGGACTGGGGGAGGCCTGCATGTATTATTAAGGCACTTTTATTCGCACTGTTGAGGATTTTACTGCCCCACTGTTAAGTTTCCCTAGCATAACTCTTTTTTTATGAGTATTTCTCTGGCCCTAATGAAGCCTCTGTTCTTTGCTGAGCTTAGGGAAATTTCCCAGACTAATCTTTCAAATGGCCCACACAAACACAAGATGGGGAAGGGGTCAAAAATATAAGAGACTATTAAGGAAAAGAGACAACACTCTCATTGTGTTTTATTAAAGTGATAATGTAAACTGGAGATGTGCAGCAATGCAGTTGTGAATTTAATCAAACATACCTGAACACCTTCAGGAAAACGTCATTTCTGTTATATCTCAATTCCTACGGTGTACAGCACTTTTGAATAAAGTGCTGGTAAAGGACAAGGTTTTTATAAGTATGTAGATGTATCAGTACCAGAGCAGTAACAGTGGGGAAGTTCTTAGCCATCTCCCGGAGAAGTGTCCCCGTCCTGGTGCCCCAAAGCTCCAGGGGTTTGTCTCTGAACACCACCACCAGGTACTGTCTGAGGGTGGACAACACAAACATGAGTTTCACAACATGTCTAAACGCTGGATGCTGAGCTGCTACCTACAGTAGTCAGCAAAGTTTCAGATTACCTGCACCAAAAGTGACAGGATTGATTCATGTTTATCTGCTAGTGTGTCGCTTTTTTTTTCCCCAATACGATTTTAATTTGATGAATGATTTTTTCTTCGCACAAGAAACTAAACTAAATGCAACAAGGATGAGTCTTTGTTACTATCCCTGCTTTGTGTTAGACTATCTCTTTTCATATTGCACTGCTGTTTACACAAATAAAAGAAAGTATATAGCACTTTTGAATCATGACATACATTAAGTGCCTAAGAGCAAATGTCTAACTGTCTAACGTTCAGCTGCTGTAGAGGAACAACACTGTACTTAACAGTGCAACAGCTCTGCAGCACGTGGCAGCTCCTTGATGAGCTCAGGTGTATAAAAAGCATGTTACCCTCTTGCTCCCTGTTACTATAACCCCCAGGCCTTTGTCATTAAGACTGGGATCTTTGGCAACTTGCCTGGTTGAAATAAAAAGTTACCTCATTATGTGGTGCACATCATACATTTTACTGTTTTATATAACTTTTACAAAGCTCTACTTACCTAAGCAGTACATCATTCATTTGTTATGCTTAAGCAGCGTGTTTGTGATATATAAATCATTTGCATGGCTATGACCTGTTTGTTGACACTTTTTTATTCAATGCTTCCTGAGCAGCTTGCCCTATTCACCCTGGGCGAGGGAGCGAAAATGCCAGTTGTCATCTTATGTAGGCAGAATAATCAGAAGTGTCACTCTCCAGTATAATACATTGACCAAATCGTTGAATACATTGCAAGCCTAAGCATATTGTCAATCTTTATAAAAGGCAAAGATCAGGATAGTATGGGTTGGTCAAAATATGATGCCCTTGGAAAGCTGAATCACATTAAGAGAAACTGAGTACTAAAGACACCTGCTATGTATCTAACAACCTCTAGTTTTGTTTCATTCCTCAAAAAATGTGCGATGACTCTAAATGCAGACATGCTCTTTTACTTTTTTGAATATCACAGTGCGATCAAAAGATGCAGTAATGATGAACACTTGAATAGAGAATTCAACGAACAGGGACATTGCACAGCCTGAAAATATGAAGGTTGTTGGGGACAATCATAAATAAACAACCCAATTAATATTGATCTTTGCTTTTCTTTTAGCAGATTACCGTTTCAGTATGGGTATGGTAAGAAAAAATTTAATAAATAAAAGAGAGCTCTCCAACCTTAAAAAATAACTAATTACATGTTCAGAGATGGATGAAGATAAGAGAGAGACAAAGGTGAGATGGCCCCGGGCAGGCATGGTGAAAGACTCTGTGGGTGTAAATATTTCATACCATATGTGAAAGTAGAGTTGCTGTTAACGTGTTTGTTTCTCAGATTAAAGCAAAGAGATTGTGCAATGTTGTTGGTATTTGGTTTTGTTGGTGGTGAAAAGGGGGGGCAGGCAACTCACTTGAGATGGGACACTTTAATCATCTCAATGGGTGGCTCATCATTTCCTCGCTCACCTCTGAATGCAAAGCATCTGCCTGGAAAACACAACAGACATGGAGAGAGAGTGAGAAAGTGACAGAGAGGAGGTGATGATGGAATGCAGACAACAGTATCTTTCTTTACACCTGTGAAATGACTGATTCATCTCATTTCCCTTTAGTTCTGGATGTGTCCTGATTTCATCTCGTCCCCGAAGCAGGGGGCAGCAAACTGCAGACAACTTATTCTCACCGCCTGCTCCGATCCCTGCTTTTCATTTGATACTTGCACCCACCCAAAGCAGACAATATGCACATGTCAAGGTGCCCCTTTAAACAAAACAAGAATGCCCTTCAGGTATATCGCGTCGTGCTTGCTTGAGAAATGCTGATCGGATTTTGCTAAGGACACTTAGATAGGAGACCTGTTTAAAATGTCCAAGTAACAGCAGCCTGTGGTGATTTGGGAAAGGGGGGGTGACCTCCAAAAGTTGGGACAGCAGTTGGTGAGTACCAGTGAGGCATAAAATAGCCAAGCATATGGTGTAGTGAAAACTGTAGAGACCTGTGGCTCACTAGAGACTAATGCAGCCCTCTTCTCCATTTCATTTTGTTTCCACAGTCATACGCAGTGGGAGGGGTTGTATAACCTAATTACAAAGTGTCAATTATGGTATCGACACACACACACTCTTCTCTGGGTCTTGAATACGGTTCATGGTGCAGCCAAAAACAGCAATAAAGAAAAGGGGTAAAAATGGCTTCAGTTGCTTTATGTGAAAGGGTGAAGGTTTCTTTTCTCATTAGCATGGTAATGTTTGCACTGGATGATTATCAGAAAAGACAACTAACTGTGTTGTGCTGATGACACCAGCTATGAATTTGCATGTATAGAACACATTTAGACCCACATGTAGGAGAGGCTTTGAAAACCTAGTTCAAGCTCCCATGTCTCAACACCAACTTCCACCTGTCAATGCACGCACAAAAATAATTTCTTACATAAAGAGTATGTCCATTCTGAAGAGTTGCTACAATTGCTACATAGACCAGACATCACCATCACCGAGTAAGGTAAGTGAGGAAGATGCTCTAGTTAAAAATGGACATGGTGGAGGTGTCTACCTAAGTGATTAGTCTTACAGCTGAAGCACAAAACCGTTTAGTGCAGAACCGACCTTTGTGATAGTTTATTTAACTTAAATATGCAAAAATGTGTTCTATTTGTCTGAATAAATGAGACAAATGAGAACGAGAACCAAGTAACAAGAAACAAAACTGTGAAAAATGCCTGCAGTTTTACTGAATCTGATCCTCGACGTGAAGGTGTGACAGCAATTTACATTTTAGATGATATAATTGTCATTTAACCATATAATATTAAAGCAGTGCATGAAATATGCAACACTGTAAGAAAAGAATGACACTTACAAAAGTAGGCAGAAAAACTATACCTGAGTACTGATTTGTTCTGTAAAAAGCCTCGGAATTCCAGTTCATGCTTATTAAATCAACAGAATGTCTATTTTTTTATTTCTTTATGTAGTATAAACTGTCACCTGCATGTAAATAAGACATCTTGGGAGTTGTTGACACATTTTTTGAATAACTGAGCAAGCCGTTTCCCTCTGCTTTACTTGTCATCTTGTTTCTTTATCAGACGAAATCCTTTCCAGACCGACTGCGTCTTTGTACTGAACCCAGACGGATTAAACAAATATTGATATTTCATGTGAGCCATGACACTTAAATCCCTACAGCCTATTTTCACAACCTGCAGTCAGATTCTAAGTCAAGGGCACCTTGGAGCAGTGGTTCTTAACCTTCTCCAGTCACGACCCTCCAGAATAATCAGGCTGGTGTTCGCAAACCCCCTATAGTACACACCCATGTAAACAAATTGATCATTCTTCAACTGTCTGCACCTCTTTTGTGAAATATATAATAATAATAATAATAATAATAATAATAATAACAACTAAATGCGCTGTATGCTGGCAAGTGGTTTAATGATTTTTGGTGTCTAAACATTTTTGCATGTGATTAAGCTGAGCTCCACAGCTTAGCAAATGGGCGTTTGTGCTGTGAAATGGTGAAATGAGTATGGATAAATTAGGGGGCGTGAGTTTAAGCACAGCGCTGTCCATGGTTCTGAAATGGAGCAGAGTAAATCGATAGACAGACACAACATGTCACTTAGTTTGGTTTATTAGCCTGCTTGTTTTTCTTCATTGTAAATAGAACACTCAGCCCTAATTTCATCTTCCTCCGTTGTAGCAATCAATCTACCGACAAAAGGGAAATGACAGGGAAGGGTAGAGAAAACGGCAAACCATGAAAGAGAGGTTTGTACGCGACTCCCCCGGCTGATTCTGAGTGATTGTTCTGAATGCTCTGATTAATAAATGTAAAGAAATTATAAATAATGTTTTATTTGTGATGACAGTTTAGTTTTGTTTAGTTTTAACAGCTGGCACCTGGGTGTTGTCCAATGTGATCCAGGCACTGTAGAGTTGTGATGCGTTTCATTACTTTTAATTTCTCTCCCTGATCAACCGGAACGGCACACTGTGTTCTGGGACCTCATGATTTACAAATCAAAGACTGAATATACTGTGATTCCATGTGATAGGGTAGCAAGACTGGCTATATATGCTTGGTTAAGCTTACTGTGGCACAAATTCTCAAAAACGTGTCTGGCGACCCTCTGTCTTAGAGGATCTCAGGTCACTTGAACTTATTTGAGCTTGCAAAGAAAAACAATTAAGTGTATGTCTATTGGAAAGTGTCTGGTCCTGTAACCAAAGCTATTGCTATGGACTGTTGACTTTGACGACTTACGAGAGACTCATTAAAGAGGTGACTTTCCCTCGCCATTGTCCTGAATGAAATGGGGATATAGGCTCAGTGACTGAGACCATTATTTTTTTATACTGCTGATGCAAAAATTCTCAAACCGCACATGAAATTTGTGAAAAAGGATAAAACGTACTCATCAATTATTCATCTCCAATTGATCACATTGAAGTTACTTTCCAACTCTACTCTCTCTTTGGCAGAGAGAATGCAGCACTGTATACGCCAATCCCTTGAGGAGGGAGAAACACTCTACTGCTGGTGCAGTAATTCTATAGACCCATCAAGGGTCTCGTGCAAGGTATAGGTTGCTTTGCAGGAACTCATGATAGGATGTCATTTTCAGAGCTTGGCATTCCTTGGTTTTGCCCTAACTATTTAGTTTGATCCTAAATTTTGAGAAGTGTGTAAGAACCTCCTAGGGGAGAATAAAAAAGAGTCTTTGAAGACACTTTTTTCCAGCGATATCATTTTATTGCCGTTAAGAGGAGACCTCAATATGCAGCCTTTGCTCGTTTACACTGCACCAATTAAGCCAGCATATCACCGCCCCAGTGTGTGATTTCAGATAGCGTGCCAGCGTTTCGGAATCAGAAGCGTGATGCTTAGCACAACGGTGTCTGTCTCACTTTGCCGACTCACCCCTTTACACAGACATCAATCCTGCTCAGTGACTGCTTCTGCTGCTGGCATAAAAAGTGGCACAACAATGATCCCAGTGCTTAAGTGAACCACATAGACACAGAAAGATAAAAAGAGGATGTCAGCGAGTGAGGGGGACTGAAGTGTTTATTTGTTTATTATTGTTTTATTTATCTTTTTTGTTGCTACAAAACCCTTAGGAAAACTGATATATCAAGAAGCATGGCCATTATGAAAGTGCTGGTTTAATTGATATTGTGTGTGTGAATGTGTATGTGTGTGTGTGTGTGTGTGTGTGTGTGTGTGTGTGTGTATACCTTACCAGTAGAAAGGTCGACATGCTGCAGTTCATTTCGCACCAGGCCCATGTTGTTGGGGGCAGATGTGGCAAAAGACAGAAAACTGGTGAGACTCACCCATTCAATCCCCCTGAGGAATAAGCACACAGACAGGTTTTATTGACATAAAAATATTGCTACCCGATACTTGCGAGGATTTGCCACTTATTCTTTCACTACATCCAAGTGAGGTAAATCTACTTCTCAATAAGGAGGACGTAAAACAAAAAAAAAACACAGCAAAGCAAATCAAGCAAGGGTGAGATATGAATATTTTTTGAGAAATGTACATAGCTCAGGGAGCACACACTCCACTGTAATGAGATGGTAAATGGCCACATGATTAATTAGTCAATTTCCCCACGAAATGTAAATGAGATGTTAAGTAGCCAGGCCTCCTTTGGCATGGCTGTGCTCGGGCAAGGACTGCTGGGCTCATTTCCATGAGCACCTCTGCTCTTCCCACCACACAAAACACACAGGTTTGAACTTAATGCTGTGAGTCACAGCACTGGACATAACAGCAGAGCCCTGATCTGGTGACACTACTTTGATTTTAACTACTTTGACTGGTGAAGTGGGTTCATGTATGACTGTACTATTCCGTTATTTTCATTTTTTGTGCTGCACAATACTTTTTCAAATATGAGGGGTTCAAAGTGGTGTGCAACACCAAGCAACTAAACAATGTGTAGATGCTTGCATGTATTAATTATTATGTCAGGATTGAGAAAGTACAATAGCATTGAGTGGGAGATGACAAGCAGACGAGGAGACAGCTGTGGAGCATCATGACTGTAGAGCAAATCCACAGTGACACAAGAAACCAGGCAGAGATCCGTAGCCTAATCACTCCCTTGAATCCGCACATAAACACATATGCACAGACAGAGACAGCTACAGACATTTCTCAAGTAACTTATGCGTGTGTTGCATAGTTCATTAAAGTTTGTTTGAGTTTCACATTTGTGGGGATAGAAAACTTCTCTCATTAAAGAGAGCCCGGCTCTGCTGGAACAAATGGTGTTTGCTCCAAATCAATCTCTTAACAACATTAATTGATCCAATTTCGTCCTTAATTATTCCTGGTGAAATAGTTTTGCTACTAATTAGGAGATACTAAGTAATGAAGCGCAGCCTGCTCTTTGTGGATACTTGGCTGTTGCATTGTGGGGCATAGTGTTCTGATTGTATCCCCTTTCAGTGTGGCCCTGCCTCACGCACCATAATAATTAAACGAGGTTCTATTTAAGTCAAGCACACCACTGCAATCCATCTTGAGGAATCTGTCCTTGCCCTATATAGGAATTTGATATTAATTTTATATACTAGACCAAAAAATGTTTTTTTTAATTTATACAAAACTGAATGTGATTTAGCTTCGACCAATGGGTTATGAGTAATGTGCAACCAATCCTTAAATTTTGGAAATCAAATTAAGCGAGTGTAATTGAGTTCTTAAAAATACCAAAGCCCAATTAAATTAACTGAAAGCTTTTTAATATCTTTTTCTGAACACACAAAGATGTTGGGGACTACAGAAAGTGTGTTGTTCCGTCCCGTCTGGATTTCCCAGTTGATCTGTTCAGAATAAAGATATTCTTTCCACAGTCACAGTTGCCAGCTGACATCAAGGACAGCAACAGAAACAAATACTAAAAAAAATTTATAGGCAAAAGAGCATGTGGCGTTTTTGCAGAAGGCCATTGCATCGAAGTATTCATGATCCATTAATATGTAATATTGAGCAGAATCTCTACAATTTATCTTTTAAATAGGTTCGATCCTATTCGTTCCTAACTAAATAGCTCTTAATTGTGTTGGTGGTTTTGTCATCGATTCCTTGAAATGTCATCAACAACTCTTCAAGATTACCGCTGTTGTTTTTATTTTCCCGATTCAAATGCTTAGCTATGAACAGAATTAGGAGTCTGTCTTATATAGAATATTGCTCTTCTCTGAAGGCACCTTTTGATGTGTGATTGAAAGGTTCATTAATTAACTACTTAGACTTGAGAGAATAGTGCAGTGTTCGGATGTTCACAAGAAAATGACAGGAGACGCTTGAATATTTGGCTCAATTTCCAATTTGAAAAAAATCTAGTGATTTATTTCAAGTGAGAAAAGAAAAAGAAAATTATATGCAGCATGCATTTCACAGAGATATAAATCAGACCATCCTCCTAGATGATATTTTGACTTGTCATAGCAGGAGAAACAACAAGTGAAACTAATAACATTAATGATGACCGGGTTCTGCTTTGGTCGCCCGGCATGTGCAATACCAGAGCATGACATTAATATGACTAGTAACACCTGAGTTAGATGAGTCAAAACGTGTACTGTGAGAAGGGTGGAAACAGTGTAAATTGGATTTGGTAAACAAGATGTTTTTTTCCTTGTGTGGATGTCACTAAACGGTGATTTCTCTCATACATACAAACACATGCACACACAAACACAGGCAGACACACACATACACAGTAAAGTATGGGCCTTGTGATGCAATTCATTGGGTCGTTGTGATGAATTGATTTGAACTGTGCGCAAAAGCTGCTCCCATTTTTCAAAAGCATCTCAGCTCCTTCTTTGTTCGCTCTCACTTCAGAAAACAAATTCACTGTACGAGTTACTCGTTGGGATTAATGTACTGAGGCAGCTGTGCAGGATTTTCATCATCTCATTGACACAGTGTAGTTTTCTATGAATATACTCTAACTTGATCAGATAGTATATGGTCCCAGGATTATTCTGAGGCTGTCACCATGACACATTTGTATTCATGGCCTTCATGATTTTATTTGCACATAAAATCAACGTTGCATTATCTTTGGGTTTCACATTTTGATAATTTAGACTATTATATATTTAACCACAATATCCATATTTATTTGTTGTTGTTTTTTTCATTTTTCTTGTGTGGTTCTTGTATCAGTATTATTCAAATCAAGAGTAGCATACTCAGCTGAAGCACTCTCACATATTCAGGTAGAACCATTATAAAGTAAACCAGGGAATTATTTAGCTTTAACAAACAACAGTTATCATGATGGCACTCTAATTATGTGAGTGGCAATTGCCTCCACGAATTCTAATGAGTCTGAAAACACTGAAATCTTACCTGACTTCACAAGAGTGGACACTTAGTTCTTTGTGGAGAAGACCACTGGTCAGGTTATAGACCAGTACAGACCCATTACTCGTGCCTGGGGTAAAGAGAGAGAGAGAGGGAGAGATAGGGAGAGGGAGAGAGCAGGGCATGAGGAATATGACACAAAAACAAGAGAGGTCACCCGGCATACATTTACTTATCTTAGCAGCATCTCGCCTACAGCGGGTTCAGAACAATGTCATGTCAGTGTGACAACCCTGTGTGTTCCCTGTCACCGCAGTAGGTGTGGATAGAGGCTTCACATCAAACCCTAAGTCACCCAGCTCCCAGCCCAAGAACATAGCACCATTTCATCTGCTGCTGGGGAAATAGCACAAAAGCCGTTCCTCCAGCACCAACTGATTAAAAACTGCAGGTGACATGATATTTTTCAGCAATGGCCTGGTTTAAATTCAGACTAAAATTCATACTCGGTTCAGGAGCATGGTGCAAAAAACACTGCAGCAGATGTGAAAGCAAATCAAAAGTCCATTTCCATGATGTATGGAAAGTGTTTAACTAGGTCTGGGGGATTTCTTTTTTATGTCTGCAATAATCAGGGGCAGGTGCAGCAGCCCACTCAGTTCTATGATAATCCCTCTGATAAGGACTTCTCAGTCTGCACGGGGCTACAGCATGACGACCACATGCTGACACAACATCGTGGGGTAGTGATAGGCAGTGCCCAGTGCCACATGGGCATGGGCATGGGTGCGTGTGTGCGTGTGTGTGTGTGTGTGTGTGTGCGTGTGTGCGTGTGTGCGTGTGTGTGTGTGTGTGTGTGTGTGTGTGTGTGTGTGGGTGGGTGTGGGTGTAGCTGATAAATGTCATGCAGTGTGGGACTGTAGGCAGTTTCAGCAGTTAATTTGGGCAAACAGAAAGTGGGTCGTTTATGAAACACGTATTCCCTAAGTTGTCTCAGAACGTTTGTTGTGAAGATGATCCAGAAGATCCTCCTTATGGCCTCAAAGCTGAGGTGAACCTATATTTAAGTGGACTTCACAATATCAGATTTTCAGGAAAACGATTATTGCAGCCAAAAGAATTGACAATAAAGATATTATCACATTATCTATAGAAAGTTTTGAAAGACAGTAATAATAATTATCCTATCAATTTCATCTTTAACATTATTTATTGTACTTTTTGTAAAAAAAATATGCTCACATTATTACTTAATACAAATCTACCCAACCTACTAGGATTGTGCAGGTAGATGAGCTCATTGATAGAGTGATCATAGATAGAACAATTTTCCCATGAATGAATTAATGTATTTAATTATCATGAATTATTTGGCACTGGTATGATTTACAATGTTATAATATACGTAATATTTACATTGTATCAATCATTCATTCTTTTCAATCCATTCATGGTTTCAGGAGCATGGTAGCATTCTAAAAACCTTTCTTTCTCATTCTTCGCCAAAGGTTTGATTAGAAGTCATGTGATGTTAGCGGAGCTTAGAATAAAAACAAAAAAAGCTAACCTAGTCCAAGAGTACTAAAATCTGCCTAACTATAAAGCACTCTAATTAACTAATCTGAACTAAAATTGATGAAAATGTCATGTTTCTCATTTTAAGGGGTCATGAACTATTTTTTTTGACATTCTTGTACAGACATGAGGGATAAAAATTGTCTCCTCCAACTCTTGGAAAGTTGGAACGTGTATGTTAAACTACTCCTTTAAATTATACTTAAGCAAAGATTTGAGGTTAGCAAATATACTTAATAGTGAGTAGAAATCATTTTTTCAAATGATGGGAAAGTTTTCGTTGCACCACCAAACACTAAAATGTTTTAACACCAAGCACATCTGATGACAGAGCTTGCCTATCCTCAGTTGAGCTCAATTCTACAAGTGTGAGGTGGTAGAGGGAAATGTGTAACTTAAATTATAGGCTTCCAATAGATTATTTTGTGGACTGTAAATGTAATCGATATTGACAGACCATTGGAGCTGATAATGAGAATCAGTACATCTGATAATTGTTTTTTCTTTTTGAGGTACATGCTCCAGTAGCTGCTTTCATGTCAGGACATAGAGGTTTATTTCCCATACCTTGCAACTGACAAATTTATGTTTCTGCTCTGTTGATACTTTATTGTACTCTTTATGCTGTTTCATTCCCAGCAGATCCAAACAAAGCAGAAAAGAATAGCTGTTGGGTAAGCAAAAAATAAATAAATTAGGCATGCCACCATCAGATGATTAGGAATGGATGTTGGTTTGTCAGTGTTTGTGTACAGGTCACAGAGATGGAAGGCGCTGGGTCTTGTGCCTATCCGTAATGGAGCTGTCACGTCTCATACAGATTGCAGGTTTTTAGACAGGAAACCCGACAGCAGTGCTTCTGGGTAGATAGGCAGGCTGCAAAGTTTTATGTAACCTCCCTGTTGGTGGCAAGGCGCAAGAAAGACTGACAAAAGGGAAAAGTGGAAAACAGAAATAGAGAAAACGGAGAAAGGTCTCCCTTCCCTCTCTAACTGTAATGAAACTGTATATGGCAATTTCAACCCCCAGTGCTTTCACACCTTCAGAGGTGAGCTCATCTCTTGCTTTATTTGCACCTAGTGGAAGGTGTAAAAACTTGGTTTCCCTTGGTTGTTCCTCTGACTGGTGTTGCATCACTGAGACTCAATAGTCCCCGTTTTAACTACCTCTGCACTAGGTAGAAACCTCAGCAGATTCCTAACCTAACCTAAGTAGAAAAGTAATGCAGACTGTTTCAGCGGCAAAGACAGAGCTGTAACTGTCAAGGACTCCTCCATGGATCGCTCTGGATTGACTTATTAGGTGTGTTATATGGCTTGTGGTATACAGGAGAGGTGACAGATGCCAACTCATGGCAGAACACTTGTCACAGTACCAACTCAGGCATCATTACTGGGGAGGAAATGACATCCACTGCAATTCTAACTCAGAAATGTATTAGATTCATAAAGCATGACCGCAAGGCAAAGTTCCAGATTTCAAGACTCCGAAACTGAAAGCTTTCGAATGTAATTGTAAGTCTACCTACTATTGTCATAGTACAGGTAATATTTCTAACATTGTTAGAGTAAGAAATGGAATATAAATAAATTAGCCTCAGGGTGCCATTATATTTATACATACTTTACCTTTTGAATTGTCCGGACATACCCTTCACTTTACAGCAGAGATTGCATCCTACATTTAAATCTCCTCTGTAATTATCCAGTCCTCTGTACTAATAATTCACAGGCCAGCGTACAGGAAGTTCAACAAAAGGCACGTTTCAATAATGCTGCTTGACACTGTTTAACTACTTGACTCTGTAAGATGACAATGGGGACGCCACGTTCTACTTTTAGATTCAGAGGGCCACTGAGAACCAGCTATACGCCAAGTCAACCCCACACAATCTGCTGTATGATGTGCTCCTAACTGTCACTGCTCCACAGTAACACAGTGATCGCAAAAAAATGACATGTCCCTGACTGGAAAGTGTTTTTGAGATGGCTGCTTTAGAGAGAGGTGTTTCTGAACATACAAAGAATTGAGCTCATGTGGCAAGAATGAAGCTCGTTCATTAGTGCACAGTTTGAAGGCTTTCTGCCAAAAAGGCTTCAGGCAGTAAGTTGAGGTGGTGTAAAGAGGGACAAAGTACACATATGGCGGATGTTGTGGTGGATGGATGGGTCAAACGCTGGTCTTTTACCCAGGAGACTGGAGTTCAAGTTCTGTTTTATTTCTTGACTACTTTATTTCCTTTGTTTCTTGATTGTTATTTTCAGTTTCCACTTGCTTTGGTGAGGTTAAGACAACAGATCTACTTTGTGAGGTTACTGAAAGCCCTCAGGCGCTATCCCAACATTGTCAGAGCAAATGGAAATATGCATCTACAAACCACTACTAATAGGTTGATTTAAAGTGTTCTACCCTTGGAAAAACTTTTGAGAGTGGTGTTTTTCTCTTTTTTAGGTAGAGATGCCCTTAAATATTTTACAGAACACATGAGACAAACCTGTGAATAACAAGCTGAGAACAGCAATGGTCGTCCCTTAAGGCCTTTTATAAATATTGCAGTTATTATTTAATAACGTGTAGTGAATTGAAGAGATCTCTGCGTTCCTCCCCTGTGGTGCTGTTGCATATATCAGAAAGACATAGACACCCAGAGAAAATGCTTGTAAGATGTGTAGGTATAGGGTGTAACTTTTAATTTGCTTCATCAGCTTGTGTGTGGGTCTAAAGGAGGCAATGTATCTTTGAGGTATGATTCATTTATGAGGTCTACATCAGGGGACTGAGAGTAGCCTATTTTTCAGCTTGACAACTAAAGTGAAGGCTTGATGCGCTGGGGAGAGAACAGCACTCCACCTGGGCCTTAAATGAAATTTGTTACACGGCAGGAGTGTGTGCACACCTAGCAGTCACACACACACTCACAAGAGGTAGACAGAAAGACAGACAAAAACAGAGACAAATTACAAATGAAATGATGCTTTTAATTGTCCATTTAAATTGAGGCTTTCATAATTGTATGCATCATTACAGTGGGGAAGATAAAGAAACAGCTTCTGATGAAAATTGCTATGCTGATCTAAAACAAATGAATACAAACTTTTACTGACTCTCTCTCTCTCTCTCTCTCTCTCTCTCTCTCTCTCTCTCTCTCTCTCTCTCTCTCTCTCTCTCTCTCTCTCTCTCTCTCTCTCTCTCTCTCTCTCTCTCTCTCTCTCTCTCTCTCTCTCTCTCTCTCTCTCTCTCTCTCTCTCTCGAAGGAGGGAGAGCTCATCTTTCACTCTGTGTTTATGACCTGATTTATTCTGTTTTTCTGTTATTTTGTTGTTGTGTGTGTTTTTTTTCATTTCATTTGTAGAGGACCGCGATGTTCTCTGGTAAATCTTAATAAACATTGTATTTTCAAAATCAAAATCTCTCTCTCTCTGGTAAATCTTAATAAACATTGTGTTTTCGTTGTGCATGCGTTTCAGTGGTGTTATCACCTACCGACAGCCAGCAGGGGTTGGTAGTGGTTGATGTTTTTGGTGGTAAGTGGTGGGCACATGCGGATGGCAAACGGTGGCAGCGGCAGACCAGAGAGCAGGCCTGTCAGCAGGAACTTCAACTGGACCTCTTGGGGGTTGGATGATGGAGGAAGAGCCTCACCAGCCATCATGGTCTGGCCTAGAAATGGAACCACAGCATGAAAAATGTTTAGGGTGGGAATCATTACCTTAAACCTTTATTAATGGGACAATAACATTTAACATTATTAACACATTTAACACAGTACATATAGCATGCATATTATTGTTGAAAGAAAAAAACACATTATTTTTCTTTTGTTAGAGCAGCTTTCCTGCATCATAGCCCAGCTCATACAATCTGCAATAAATCAATATAACTTAAAACATGTGATTGAGATGATAAATACTGATCTTTTTTTCTTTTTAACCTTTCTTTTCATTGGCATTTTCAGAACAAGAAAAAAAAGGTTCAATAATGTTGAATGCATGAGTTGATATTAATGTGTCCAATATATAATTTAAGCAAACATTAAAGTTAGTCAAGCTGATCCAGTTTAGATGATATATCTGGCAACTAAGTCAGCATTAAAAAATAAATGGTTGCATCAGAGTCCATCTGGACACTTCATTAGTACAGGAAATAAGTTACAATATTGCACTACAGAACTAGCATGACAACGACCATACTTGTGTTACAATAAACAAAGACTTAAACAAGCAAATAAAAAAAGACAAACTGACCAACAACCATCTGAAGCTAAAAGACCAACATCAACAACAACATCAACTATTAAACATCATCATCAATGCTCCTGCTTCTACTCCATATGAGGCTGCATTTACATGGTGTCATAGGTGTGTGACTCATCCAACAGAGTACTGCAGCAGTGCCATTCGTACCCTGATGCAGATAGAAGTCGGATTATGTTGGAATGAATCTAACTTTGCAGTTAATATGCAGTTATCTCCAGAATGGTACCCAGTAGAGCCCAACAATCCTGTTAAATTCAATCAAGCTGCAACAAATTGCACACTCAAAGATATCAGTCTCCTGAACATGCCATGTTTCTATCTCGCAATGTTTAAGAAAGTGAAAAAAAAAACCTGGATCTTTCCCTTTGTCCGGATCCACACTAAGTTTTAAAAGGGTTCCGTCTAGGCCCAATGTCCTGTCCTTGAGAAAAGTTTTGTGGAAATCTGTTCAGAATTTTTTGCGTAATTTTGCTGACAAATGACCAAACACAACAACCAACAAACAAACAAACAGACATAGGCAAAAACATAACCTCCTTGCCGGAGATAATAATTGTGACAGCTCATTAGCACTCCTTGCATATAAACTTTCAATTTAGCGATCTAATTTAAAGCTGGCTTGTTTCATTAAGCTGTGGCCTGTTACCAAGTTCCCCATCTTTAATGATCTCATGGATGTGAACCATGTTTTACACAGGAGTATCAATAGGTTTCATCCTGTTAAATCTACGTTCATTGGATAGTCACAAAACTTAACAGCAGTGTTCACCATAAATATAAGCCCCCAGGTCCTTTGATATTTGAAAGACCTGAGCCCACACAATTTGTTTACAGAGGCTTGGATTTTGATGACCATGCCCTTACAATTAGACTGTTAATGGCTGCATTTTAAAGGTTCTAAATGGACAGTCATCTCCTTTTGTATATTTGATGACGGTGCAACAACATTGACGTTATTATTGGCACTAGTTGAGTAATCCATTTTTTTTTTCATTTCATGCACCATAATAGCCTTTTTTACATTGGAAAATCATTGTCTATCTAAATGAGAGTCATTTCAGCTTGAAGATATAATTAAATGAGATGAGGAAATAATTCCAAACAAGGTAATACATCAATACAAAACTAACATATATACAATAGATCTCCATGTGTAGCAAATGAAAACATGAAATTAAGGCAAATGTACAACCATTTTCCAGCGGATCACTTTATGGCAATGATCAGTTTGCAATTGCCAGTCTGATTCTGTTCTTATGTCAGCCAATCAGCATCAAATCATAACAACAACCTAGCTTTTCACAGAATTGGAGCACCCTGCAGGTCAGTGACATTGCCTCATAACAAGAGCTATAGTCAGCAACCATCACATAGAGCTATAGGCAGTGGCTTGCTGCAATGGGTGCGTGCGTGTGCGTGCGTGCATGTGTGCAAAATCAACCCCTCTTATACCAACATAATTACAAGTGCTCCACCTCCCCAAGGCCTCTCACACACTGGCAGTAAGACTCTCGCTGAATACAACTGAAGAACGAAAAATAGGAAAAGAAAAAAACAAAAGATCCTGAATGTCATTACTATTGTAAACCCACATTCATCTTTTGATCAGAAGCTCTGCTCTTAATCAACAGGGAGGAGAGAAAGAGGATGAGTGATGAGTGAAGAAGACTCGAGTGATGGAGAGAAACAAATCCTGAGCAAAAAAGAGGAGATGGTAAAGAGATAAAAGAGTGAGAAACCGGAGTGGCCAAGCACCCATGAGATTCTTAATACAGAGCCATTCAGCTTGGGGAATGGTGCTGGCCTGCGCACAGAGGAGAAACCAGTAGTCACAAATCAAAGCAGAAAGCCAAGGAGATCCAGAGGCCCATTCAAACTCACATTACAATGAAAGATATACTGAGGCCTGATGAAATAAACACTTGCATAAATGCAGCATTTGTGTTGTTCAGGCTCTGAGCTTAAACATATTCAACTTCAAATTATATACCGTAACATACACTAAACAAAAGTGACTCATGTCGGAGCTTTAATTTGAGTAGGTTTACATCAGTACAGAAGGAACTGTGAGGGAGATATAGCAATTTTAACACACAGTGGTCGAAACCAAACAAAGTCCTCATATGTAGTACTTTGTGAAAATTACTTTCTGGTCGATGACTGCCTGAAATTTTGGACCAAACATCAGCAGACACTTTATATCATCTGATTGAGGCAGATGGCTGGCAAATACTCAGGGTTTGTGCCTTGCCACGATATTGATATAAATCTACCCAAGTTAAAGTTTAGATCCAGTTTAAAGGGAGTATCACTTATTCTATTTCAAATGAATGTGCTGAAGCAGAATCTGAAAAATAAAAAATGTGTATTTGTCCAAAATCTCTTTCAAAATTGAAAGTGATCTTTCTTTGGAGAGGGAGAAAGCTTCTGCTTCAACAAGTAGTGACTTGTGTGATATATGTGTATTTTGTGGCACTGTAGACATCAACGTGTCTGATGTTTGCAAGATGGTATTGATGGTGATGTGTAGTCATACCGATCATGCTGTTAAGACAGAGATCCTGGATCCTTTTTTGTTTTGGACCCAGTGGAGCTCCACAAAATGACACGGGGGAGTAGAGCGGCGACAGACCCGAACTGACAGACAAAGGGAGAGAGTACATCAATTAAAAACATTTTTTTTATTATATATTTCATTATTAAAAGTTAATGGGAGATAAAAATGAATGTTGCTTCATAAAATTATGACTGTGATCTGCTTTTAATAAATGACTGACCCAAAGGGACTCAGCAGCATTCACAGAGGATAACTTGTGTACTGATTCCTTGTATTGATTACATGCTGCTCAGTAAGGAGCTTTATACACTGGTGGCTTGACCTAAAATTGAACAGGTACAGCTGAGTAGTGCTTTAAATAGGAAATGCACCTGTCTGAGACTTCAAGCAAATAGATTCAAACAAAACTTTAATAAGACAATTCATCACAGAGTTGGCAAAAGGATAGAATGTGCCAAATATTCCTAAATTCACTGCTATAGATTTGTCTTGTTTAGACTGGTTTGCTCACAGGCAGACAAACCTCTCTTGGCCTCAAACGGAAGCCAACTTAGAGAGAAATAGAAAACTATCTCCTCGGGAGCAGCAAGGGAATGTTCCATCAAAGGAAAGCACGGCTCATCAATGATATAAACTCTCTACACCCCCTTCCTACACCAGTCGCTGAGAAGACTACATTTAGGTCAGAGGATTATGTAGTTTAAAGTCAGTTTAAGTCACCTTACAAAGTAGTCAAATCTTTAACCATTACTTGTTCCTGCTATTTCAGCTTCCACCTGCAAAACTGTAATGAAGCATTATAGATAATTATTTGCATATCTGTGTGTGTGTGTGTGTGTGTGTGTTTGTGTGCGTGCGTACCTAGGATTGGCTGCCGATTTGCCAGTATGAGCTTTCAGCTCCCACAGCATGACTCTGCCGTCGCTGACCATCAGCCCAGCATTGTTTTCATTGACAGGGCAGATAACCATGCGATACGGCCGGACTGTCTTGGTGACACGGATTGCATCGCACTGAGAGCGAAGGTCGTACACGAGCTCCTGGACACTTTGTTCTGGATCTGAGAGGGAAATGAGGAAAGAACCAGGGAAGCATTAAGGAGATAAAAGTGGTAGAAAGGTTGGGGGAAAACAAGCGTGACAGTGAGGGAGAGTGAAAAAGAAGAATGGTGGGAGATAAAAATGAACGAGATGGAATCAGAGCAAATAGGTGAAGACATGAATGGAAATGGGGAAAAAAGAAGCACAAGAGTTGGAGCATTGAGAGACAGGTGGAAACAATTTTTGAGTAATTCTTAAAAGTGAAGAGTCAAGAAAGTATTCAAGGTAAGTAGAAGAAGGGGAATAAAAGAATAAGTGAGTGCATGAGAGACTCACTGAAGGACATGGCAGGAAAAAATAAAGAACAGTCGCCAGCAGGAGAGATTGCAAGGAGAGTAAGTGAGGGAGAGAGAGAGATGCAGCGAGACAATGGACTTCTATTGGTCTATAACACTGAGCCAAAGATAAATGAGACAGTAAGAGGCTACATGCCTAGTGGAGCATAGAGAAAGGCTACGGGCTCTGACTGCAGTGCAGTTTGGCTGAATAGATGCTGACAGGAGTGACAGTGGTTTGTGTGTGAGCAAAGTACAACTAGATTGTGCTGTATGCGTGTGTGTGTTTGTGTGGGTGCACATCTCCGTGAAGACCTTTCATACCTGCTGCTTCCTCAGTAGTGTAAGTGGAGCGACACACTCGAAGGGTGATACAACCATTCTCGTGGAGACAGTAGAGGGCGTCCCGCTGTGCACAGGGAATAACCTAAACACAAGGAGAGTCGGCGAAACAGGTGTGTGTTGATGATCAGGTTTGACAACTGTCTGTTTATAGGCCTTATTTTACATTCAACTTAGGCGGGGCCGAGCACAAACCAAACGATAAGCCTGTGTCAGCCTGAAGATGTTTTTTTGTCATTTTAATAAGTAATACATAAGAGTAGATAAGTTTTATTTTATACCTGTCTTAGATAGAAGGGATTAGCACTGCAGCTAATAATTATTTATGTAACCATTTTCCAGTATTTGATTAATCCTTTAGTCGATACCAAATGTCAGAAAATACTGAAAAATGATCGTCACTGGTGCCCTAATCCCCAAGGTTGTCAGATCAATTAACAATGATGAAAGCACCAAATACTCAAACTGGAGAAGATGAAACATGGGAAAAGTGCTTGAAAAGTGACTTATTAATCAATTGTTTGAAATAGTCGCCCATTAATCTTTGGACTAATTGATTGCTTCAGCTCTAGACAGAATAAAAAACAGTATTAGTCATTGTGTTAACAACTGAGCACCTGTAGTAATGACCTGAAATCACCCGATTCAGTGCACTCCCAATGAGTCACACATGCAGAAGGCAAACATTTCGAGATGAAAACATTACACACTTTCAATAATGCAACACAAATAAATCACACCACAATGTTTACTCTTTTAAGCTGCTCATCGAGGCGCATCAAGTCCTTGTTGAAACTGAGAGTTATACTGTTGATTAGGTGTAAAGAAGCTACAAACTGGCTACTATCATGTCTATATTTTCAATGGCAACCTTGTGTAGCATAGATGTGCATGTGTCTTTACTTCCCTGTCTTCCCTTGGCTTTTGGAGCCTCTACACTGCAGCCTGGATTTCTGTTAAACCTCTGTCATCAGTCATGCAAATTGGCTGTGTGACAAGCACTTCATAACACTTAGAGAAGGGAGACGTTGGTCGGACAGAGCCTGCAAGGCTGAGTAATACTCCTCTACTCCTGGCTTTAGGACTAACTCCTTGACTACAAAAGAGTGTTCTTCAGATTTTGTTCTATTTAACCGCAGATACATTCATTAAAACAAGATCACCGACAACCCAAGAAAAGTATGATTTATGGAGGTGCGATAAAATATAAAACAGATTGCAATTAAACACAAAGACAAAATGTCAATGGATCATTTTGACAAACTGGGAAACAGTAAACTGGCCAATGCAAGTGCAGACAGGCATGAACTCCAAGGCAATATATTAAGAAAGGAACATAATGACTCAAATAGAGAGCGACCAATGTGAAAACCAGAGGATCTACTCATTGTAATGACAAAGCCCCTACAACAGTCCTTCACTGACACAGAGAGTTAGGAGTGGAAGCAGAATCTACAGAGGAACAATAAGAGACTGTTTCCATTTTGTTACTGGCTCTGGAGCTGTGACAAATCCTCAATCTAATACCTCCACATCATTCATCAATTTCCGAGAAGGGAATTGGCCCCTTATTTATCAGCAGTGCTTCTGAACGTGACTATAGACGAGAGGAGAAGTCAGACGATATGTAGGGTGGTGAGATTTTCTTTCCCTGTAGCTAAGGACTGTGCAATTTGAAGTTGTCAGACCTTGATGAGGTGATCACCGTGAGGGGGGAGGAAAAGTAGAGGACAGTGTAATCTAGGACAGGGGGAAATGGCTTCCTGCAAGAATCCTCTAAAAAAGCAGAATTTGGTAAATCCCTTGAAGTAATACAATAAATGTAGAAACTGTGCATGGCACTCATTCAAGGGGCAGGGAAGACGGTCATATAGATAGCATGTCAGTGTGAGACTGCAGTCATCTTACTGTATAATTCATCTAAACAATTGAGGAACAACTAACATGTTGGTGCACTTCTTTAAGGTTTTGATTTTAAGATCAAGCAAACCAAATATGCTGTAACACGCAAACAGTGCCTCACCTGAATGAAGGGCACCCCGGAGCGCTCGATGGCCACTACACCGACCGTCTGGCTGAGCTCCAGGTCCAGGATGAGGATCTCTCTGGGATAAAGCAGCAGCATGTGGTTCCTCTTGGATGGCAGGTAGGACAGCTGCAGACAGTCGTTCAAAGTCACGGCCTCCGCACTACAGTGCCACAAGGAAGAATAAGGACAGGAATACACACAAAGTCAAAAAAGGAAATGACTCCTTAAGTGTCTGGTTATTCCCTTAACTGAAAACATTTGGCAAGTCAAATGGAAAGGGTAAGGGTAAGCCAAACCAAATTCATAAACATTTTGATAAATAAAATTTGAACTTTATATTGTTTTTGAAAATCTTCAATCCGTTCAAATTTCCTAGGATTTAGCATTTCCTACATTTGACCCCTTTGTTGGTTTTGTACACTTGCTTTAAACAGAATATACTAAACACAAGACAGGTTTAGAGAGGCAAAACTTAAATTGTAATAACTAGAAAGTTCTAGTCAATAGAATCCTAGTATTTAATATTCATACATTTAATTATGTAGTAAAATCTCCCAAAATCTATCCAAAAATATAATGCAAACTCTGTTGTAAGATCAACTCAATCTGTATTCATCTCTTCCCAACCAGAAGGCTGAATGAATGAGTTATTCTGTTGTGGTCCCTGTGAGTCACCATCAAATGAGGGAGAACCTAAAAGTGAATTTGGTCAAAGGAAGGGAGGCTGATGATTTAAGCAGTTATTGGCAGCATGAGACACATATCATCATTTTGAGAGTCCCAAAAAAGAGTTAAATTAAGTCTGTTTCGCTGTAACTTCTTTGATCTGTGTTTAAATTAATTACAAATATTTCTATCAACGGCAGCAGCCCGGTTTGATCTCTGTTACAACAAAGCAGTCACAAATACTTAGCAGGTACGTCAAGGAGGAAAAGAGAGCTGAGTATGATCGAAGAGCGGGTCTGTGGCCATGACTCATTCCTACAGATCCATTCCTCTAGGTCATAGTGAAATCAAATAACAGAGAGGCAAACTTTATAACACAATGGGGATCATTATTAACTTGTGGAAAAGAGTAACAGATAAAATGGACTCAACGGAGGAACCTTTCAGAGTTGCAGAGCTAAATCACAGTTACCAGCTCAGTGAAGTCAGGCGAGGCAGAGATAGTGGACTGAGCCAGCAAAGGCAAAACATCATGAAAGCAACAGATCTTCACAGAGAAAGAAGAAACACAATCCTAAAACCCCAAACCCTTCCAAAGCACTCAGCTGTCCAATGTCCAAAAACATTACACACTTCTCATCTCTCTGTTTCTTTGCTGTGAATAAGGCATAAAGGCAACAACAGTCCAGGGATCATACATAGTAATAGATACATGCAGTACACATACACACAGTGAGTCATATGAGGTGTGTCTGATATATCACAAGAGGAAAACATCAGAGGAGTGGAGTTTCAAAGAACCATCCAGTTTCTCCCGTTTAATCATGTTAAATAAATGAAACAGAAATTACAATAAAATCTAATATAATGTTTATACATTATGTAAGCACTTCAGCTTCTGATGTATAGACAATATAGATTAAACTCAGTGAAGTATAAATCATAACTTTGGCTTGGATGTGCACATGGGCACCAGATCCAGATGTGTGCATATCGGGGTTGAAATTATTCTGAAACTGTGAAACCACGATTCAAGCAACAGCAGTCACATATCGCGATACAGGACAATGCCAGAGCAATTTCGCAACAAATCCTGCCTGTTAATCTCTCATTGCTTGAATCCTGACAACGTTTGATTGATTCATGTCAATCACAAAATTATAATTCAATTTAAAATTAGGACAAGCTGTACATTTTTTCAGTGTTTTACAACTGCATGCGTCACGTGACGATTTTGGTCCAATCATGATTGAGTGTGATCAGGTCTATGATAAAAAAAAATCTCAGATCATTTCTAAGAAAGTCGCTGCTCAAGCTGCTTCTGCTGCCTCCAGAATTCTTGAAGTATTGAACCTCAAGTATCCGACATCTACGAAATTACAACTTTAATGTCTGACCTAATAATTCATTGTTCTTCTAATTTTTATTGTGATATACTCTTTCTAACAATGTGTGTGTTAGTGTGTGTGAGTGAGTGAACAGGCATACTGGAGTGTTAAAAAATAAGATTTCTGTCTTCTTGATAAAGGGACCAAATCTATGCTGGCTAACAACCAGATTAATGTTTGCCTGATTAGACACTGACGTACATGATATAGTGGTGTATTCAATGAGTTTCTGATAACAGTCTGGGAGAGCAGATCTATCAAGCAGAGGCAGACGGAGCAGGAGAGAGGAGAGATACTGTAACACTGAGCATGATAAACACCCAAACCCGACACAAAGACAAAGCAGCCCGGAGGAATACAGCATTTTCAGCAAGATCAATTACCACCGTGTGAAAGGTGAGGGAAGGCGGTGTCACATACCAAACACTGGAGGACACAGAGACATGAAATGGACATGACAAGAGAGACGAGAGAGAAAATAAAGACAAGTTAAGATTAATGGGGTGTTTGTTATTGGAGCAAACTGGGTGGGTGGACAGAGGGGCCGGAGTGCTGCTGCTATAAATAAGCCTGTTTGACAGTCACAACCGCTCAGGCAGGAAGCTGCCAGCACATCAAACAAGGCTTTGGTTCCCAGTCCCTTACAACTTTTTGTAACATAAGGCCTCATACAGATTCACAAGTTTCTCACTTAATGTTATAAATAATTATTTAAGCTATAGGTTAATCTGGCAGGCGATAAATCGTTCCCTTCATTTCTTGACACTTGCCTTCACCAGATTTAAGTGCAACTGCAAGTGCAAAATAGCCCACTAATTTGAAAGATCTAGTCAGTTCAACTACATTGAATTTAAGAAACAAACAAGCTCTTCGTTGCAATGCATCACAAAATTGGAAAAAGAGATTCAAAATCCATCATGAGCTTACACACCGCAGCCTGTTATTTCCTTCTGTTATAGAGACCTCACTTCGGAGAAGTCTCTCGGGTGTGATAAATAGATATGTGTCATGTCACTCCACAAACAGACTCGCTGTCATGATTCACTGTCAACACATCGGTTCATTTGATGAAGAAGGGGGTGGGCTCGTTCCAAAAAATGTCAAATGTCTGATCTCATCAGATAAGACAAGATTTTAAAATAAGAAAATTAATTGCATACAAGGCCCAACCCAGTTGAATTGCTGCAACGCCTAGGTTAATGATTTAAAAAATGAATACACAAATAATTGATGAAAAAGCTTGGGGATTCAAGCCATACATTTATCCCAAGAGGCAACTTTTTGTACCTTCACACAGCAAACTATTGACTATAAATGATATGATGCTGCACAAATAAAAACTTTACTTAAATATCAGGTCAGCTTTACCCATGTTATTAGTGTCAGGGGGAAAAAAACCTGGAGAGATGCTCAACAATTACCACCGTATGTGAAGTATATGTGAAGAACGTTTCAGTTTGCCCCCGAAAAAAAAGTTATAAACATTTTGAAATACAGTCAGGGAAATCGAGTCGGATTTAGCTGCTCTTACGTGGGTTTTTCGTTGGTGATGAGCACTTTGACCTTGTTGAGGGCCTTCTTGGCACCAGTGGGGGCTGGGGCAGCAGCAGGGGCAGGTTTGGTGTGGGCAGGGCTCGCATGGGGGCTGGCAATGTAGACCTTTTTGCCAGCGCTGCCTGGGGGTTTGGAGTGGGTAAAGTCTGTGATAAAGACTATTCCTTCGCTGGTCAGCACTGCCGAGGAAGAGGAAAAAAATATTATGAGAGATTACAAAGATCACAGGTGGACACGCTGTCCATATTCCATGAGCACATATCTGTTTTGCTTTTTTAAGTATGGAAAAGGAGATCTTTCCAACTATTCAACAGTTAGCTGAAATGCATCTCTCTATATGCAGAACAGTGTGTCTGAGAGGAGATACTCAGGCAGAATAATGAATTTCATCGCACACCAAGCTTGAGGAATCGTAAATCACAGAGACAAGAGTCGTGACATCTACGTGGGAGCCAAAGTGAAACTGAATAAATTAAGGCCGAATCAAATTTTTGGCCACTATGTCGTTCACTTACATGCCATGTTGGATGGGTCAAAGGGATCAAAAGAAAAGGAGAGGATGTTTTCTGCATAGCTCTTCTTCCACAGCTTCGTGCCCGTGTCTCCGTTCCACAAGACAATGTAGTTGGGAGGGTGGACAGCTAACAGCAGATCACGAGACGCATCCTGATTCCACAACCACTCCAAGTCTGACAAGGAAAGAGAGGTACAGAGACACAGACGAGAAGTTGGGGTTGAAGAGGATGGAGACGTATTGTGCAGTGGAGCAGGAGGAAAGACAGGAAGTGATGGTAAGAGTATCGTAATGAAATCAACAACAGGGCAACAGCTCAAAGATTCCTCTTGTCAGTAATGCGCTGAGGGATGGAAACAAAAAATCAATTCAAGTTTGCATGATGGGTGTTTACCTTGGATAGGTTTGGAGTGCTCCTGGATTTCACAATGGGCAGTGCCGCTGACCACATCCCACACGATGATCTTCCCTGAGGCATCTCCGGAAGCCAGCCGCAGACAGTAGGGTGAGCTCAAGTTGTGGTAGTAGTTTTCTCTGGACCATTTCACCTAACAAACATAAAACACATGCTATGCTGAGTATCTAGTACATTTGTGTTTTATAGATTCCAACAACTACACTCCATGCCGATGTGGGCTTAGGGGAGAAAGATACAAAACCCCAAACACACAACACTGAAATAGAGCCAATGCAATTTCTACACTAAAAAACTAAATAACTCAAGAATAAGCTTTGGTTTAAGTAATTAATTATATATATATATATATATATATATATATATATATATATATATTTATTTGTTACTAGATAGACATGCCCTTTACTGTGGCTACATCTTCTTCATTTTTTCCGCAAGCTTTCTGGTGTCAGGCTGGGTGGTGAGGAATGGCCTGCTGCTGTAGCGGTGGTGCTTTACAAGATTAAAGTGTGCTTTAGAGTGAGGAATGGGAGTCTTGGATTTAGCCCAGGGGCTGATAATCACAGCAGAATTTATTGCCCATTATTTACCCTTCAACAAAACACACAAGCATGTGTGTACACACACATACACAAAAACAATATGATTCTCCATCAAAGCAGCAACCGTAATCAGTGTTGCTGGATTTGGCTTGACAGTGAGGCAGAGCTGAATTTGTCTCCCAGAGAGGGACGGAAATAACTTATCTCAAGGTCACACAATGCTAACATTAATACTGGGTTGTATAACAATATTCAATCAGCAGGTGTGTTTGCATTTCACCTGGAAAGCCAACAGAAGCAACAAAAAACTCACATGCATGTAAAGGACAAAAAGCATAAGAGCACTGAAGATATTTAAAGTTTACAAACCACACTTCACAACCGTATAAACTGATGTAACAGTGCAACACGTAAGATTTGTTCCAAGATTCAGATTTTCTGTAAAACACTTATTTTTGATTGAGAAAAATTAAATAGGAAAAAAGAAGTGAAAGCAATGTCCTTAAAGAGACTTCCTCTATCCAACGTATTTGTTCCACATAATTCATGTCAACCTGTCATATAAATTTCTTAACCTACAACTATATCAGTTCTTTTATATGAGGTTTTTTTTCTTCTCCAAACTCTTAACTTTCTGACAGTTTTCAGATTAGATTTTGTAGTCAATGGACCAGAGCCGCAACTGCTAATATAATTAGTTGATATAATTAATTCTTATGACAGATTTGTTTTTCAATTATTTTCCCAAGGAAAAATATCAAAAAATTGTTGGGTCCTGATTCTCAAATTGGATGATTTGCTGATTAATTTACTTGCTTCTTTCAAACTCCATGAAATGACTTTGGGGTTTAGGTAGGTAGGACATCACTAAAGGAAATTGGGATGGACATGTTTTGCATTTTATAGAATAAATCAATGATAAACGAATCCAGACAATAATTGAAAGTGATCACAAATAACAAAAAAAAAAGTGAATTACTACATAGTAACCAACTAAATCACAAATGTAAAAAAAGTGATGTCAGACACCTCACCTTGACCACATTGGCTTTGTGCCTTTCTAGAACCTGGATGGTCTGGGCTGTCTTTGGATCGATGATGAGAATACTGGAGTGACATCCCTGAGCTATCAGCCCCTGCACGCCCCTACGGAGGATGAGAGTCACAGGCAAGGATAGCAAGAGGAGCATTGCAGGCATGAAAACACTGAGTGAAGAGGCATGTGGGAGGAAGCCTTAAGTTCTTTACACTGCAGAGTAATAGATGTGGTTTTGACATGAGAGATCAAGCCAAATGACCACATATATCAATTAGAAACGATCAAAGAATGCACCAATTTCACCGTACACTGGTTTGTATACCTTCTCCTATTAATATGGTACTACTGAATAGCTGTGTCTGTATTACAATTTCCTGCTCTCGACGTCTATATTGATCTTCATCGTTCAGTCTGCATTCCTGCCTCCACACGCATCACAAGTCAAATGCACATTAAATTCTTCATCTCCACTTTAAGCTAAAGATAATAATATTACACACGCTTTTAATTAATGAGTCCCGGGGCCACAGACTGATTCGACTGCCGTTGGACTGTAAACCACAATAGGGGAATAATAACAGAAAGAGATTAAGAGTAACGGCAGGTAAAGACTACACCACCTAAACCACCTCGTTACACACACTCTGTTATTGTCAAACATGATTCATGCAACGTGACAAGTCTCAGCTGTTGATAGTGCAACATTGATCAATGTTGCACTATCGTCAAAAATAATAACATGTCTGTTAATATTGAGAGAGTTTTACACTTTACAGTCACAGTCCCTTCCGTATTACTGTTGGAAAATAAGGCTTTGGGGGATTCATCCGGCCCAGCGACATGTCACATGACATGACATGACATGACATGACATGACATGACATGACATGACATGACATGACATGACATGACACACGATATCCTGCATTGTTTCAGTGTCTTTTGAAAAAAAATCTACATTATCAGTCAGTTAATAATGTCACCTCCCTAAGCATCGACAAAACGAAACACTACAGTGCAGCGGGAACAGTTCCATTAGTAGCACGTACATCTGTCAGCCTGCACATATTGACTGAGTTGTTTAGCTGCGCTATGCTAGCGGCAGAGGCGCTGTACTCACCAATCTACCGCGGTTTTATTCTGCAAATTGAGAGTGCCAGTCAACGTCCGAGCCGCGAGTTTGATGTTGACCGTGTAAGGAATCATTGCGGTGTGTCAGTGTGTATGCTACATTCACGTGTGTTGACTATGAGTTGCTAAAATCAATTAGCTTGTCTGCTTCGGCTCTGTTGTGGATTCTAACAGGAAGTGAAACGGTGTCGCCAAACGGAACGCCGTGCGGGAACAAATCCCAGCGTAACAAGGTTCCAAAACGAACATTTCAACCGTCCCATCTCATTTCATAAGTTTATGTTGAAAAGACGGGGAAAACATAGATTATTTACCAAAGGAAATAAAGGAAAATTCGGACTATAAATCAATTATTCATGAATCATATAGTGGCATGACATTTTAAATGTTCTTGTTTTAAAAATATTTTTATCTTAGGTATGACGAAAAATGTGATAAATATAAAAGCTCTTTATTGCACCCAATAATATAAAAGATGAAAATGGCAAATGTGAGCTGAAGAGAGTCAAGAGCTTATTAAATCTTAATCAGTCAATAAAATACAGTGATAAATACTTGTCTCACCAACTCAGTGTGTGCCAGTCACTGATGATCTTATGCACCCTGGGATGCAGGAGAATCGGAGATGCAGAGTGGGTGTGTGGCATGGAGCGACGTCCCTCAGTCATATTGTCCTCTGACTGGCTTGGAAACATCACATAATGGAGTGCAGTGGATGGCTTTTGGCCACCACAGCTGTGCAACGTAAAAACCAGTAGACCTCATATATCTGTAGGCAATTTAGACTCTCAGAGTCTTTCGGCTTTTAATTTGGCAGTACTTTCCTCCCTGCAGTCCCCACACAGGCTGGCATACTGGTTGATAGTGCAGAACACACAGCCATTACACCATGGAAAGAAAGGTACCCTGGATTTGAGTTACATGGGGGATAAAACCTATACTAACAGGTTTGCTAAGTGTTTTAACAGCTTCTGTAATCCCTGGCATGTTCTCCTGATTAACTCTGGAACCTCTGAATTTTATTTTGTTAAACATCCAGCTCTTATACTGACAACCACACACAACTTCTTTCACCATCTACAGATCCTGCATTAAACATATTCATCCTTTCTATGGATGTCAGAGGGTTTTTTTTTCTGTATGTGACATCCTCAGGTCAAGTATATTTAACAGGGAAACAAATTGAAATGTGAAAACTTTTAAAAGACCCTTTGTTCCTGTACAATGACAGACTGTGACATTCTGACAGAATTTAGCCTTCAAGTTTGAGATTCTCTCCTCTGGAGAAGGTGAACTGATGCAAACTTGCAGAGAAACACAAAGAAAGTGTAGACATGCCACTATTAAGAGGGAAAAAACTAAATAAAGTTGGACACAGACACACATTTTATCTTTTAAAGTAGGGGCGAGGAACCTCCGGTGAGACAATTTGATCTGGCCCAGAAGACAAAGCAGCTCAGATAATCAAAACGATGCACGGTCATGTCAGGGTGAAGGGAACACACGTAGCTGTTATGTGTCATCATTGACAAGCGTCGAGGCAACTGTCAAGAAAAGAAAAGTAGATGTGGAATGTAAAAATTTCGAGTCATTATAGCTGGAAACATGCTGGGTCTATGTGAATAAACTTGAGATTTCAGCAGAGGTAAAAAGTCAAGTAGATGTTACTGGGTAAATGAAGGTGGAACACAACATAAATGAAAGATATCTGAAAAAAAAATAACAACGTCAGAGTGAATATCTCCTATGAAATAATGTAGATGAAGCCCATTCCTCTTGAAATCCAACTTGGCACAGCTGTTCCATGTGAGGTTTCTCACTAGAAAACTAATTTATTTTCACTTATATGTCTTTTTAAGTGTGTATTACAGCTTATACAACTTTTTTAACGAAGACGAGTAATCATCTGTCTATCTATAGACGATCTTTGTAGCGCGGCGTAGTGTCGTAAAATTCAAAGACCTGTAACTCAGCAGCCCATTGGTCAATCTGGATGATTGACACGTCTATAGGGCCGTCAGAGCCGGGACAGCCCCCAAATCCCTGTAACTCCCATACCATTGGCTAACTTTGAGGAACTGATCACACTGCGTCAAACTTGTTATTTTCGAGGCCATTTCACATGCAAATCCTTCCGCTGGAGACAGGCGAACAACGGAACCGGTGGATTAACATCTCAAAATGATGAGTGGTCTTTGTGCTCGCTCACGGAAGCGGATTTATGGATCAAAACACAACTTTTCGTGACAACACTTCGAAGGTAAAACATAATTTATGTATGTTTGATATTTTTTTTTAAAGCTGCTGCTGTTTCAAAGAACCCTGGTGTGAGAGTAAGAAATCTGCGGAGGCTGGGCGGTTAATGATATGTAGCTTGTGTTGTTAGCATGTTGTTAGCGGCAGCCATCAATTCTGTCACCATGAACATACTGGGCATGTCAACTTGTTGTGTTTATGCAATATGCCGAGGTAGTTGCTCGGTGTTTTACTTGTGTTTCGTGCCGTTGAAGAGGGTTTGACACTGGCGTGTAGCCGAGCTTCTCTCCGTTCTGTGCAGATGCCGCGTGGCTTCACAGCTTCATGTTTAGCATGTAGCACATGTGATTCAAGTCATAGTTTTATACATCACTTTTTGATATGATCATTTTTTTTGTTCGCTCTTCTTCAGCTGCTTATTCGATGACAGTTGTTCGTCCAGTGATTAAAAAGACATCGCTTTCTAGTGACATGTAGCTGGTGTCGTTAGATTGGAGTATCACGGCTGTCATGTGTGCACAGTCGTTTTGAATGGGTCCGTGATTTACTGGTTCTGAACATCCACGGCATTTAATGCATGACATTGTATTAATACATGACACAAGTTTGAACCAAGTCTGCAGGGCAGCAGGTGGCTGCTCATCTCGCTTTGTGTTCCAAATTTTGGGGAACTTTAGGCGAAAAAAAGCATTTGATCGGAATTATGAAATGTGTTATCATAATGGTATTTATAACTAAGGACTTATTTCTATAAGCATTGTATAACACAATCTGGTGGAACCGTTCCACTAAAGCCTGTAAAATTGTTGGCGCAGACCTGATGAAAATGGATATTAAAAGTGGAGGAATGATGTCAGTGCTTTGATATGAGAAGGTTCTCTTTCATTGTGAAGGGTTTGGTTTTTCTGGTTGCTTCCTGACTGACTCGCAATTGCCCCAAATTTTGCCGATGCTGTGGCATATTTCCAGACTTAATTGTTAAACTCCATTGGATGAAATTTTACGTGAACGTAACATGCCCTTTCTTGGTCTCGACTAAAACTAGACTCAAATGTTTCTTTAATTCAAAAGAACACATTTGTTATTTCAAGCTATTTCCTACAGGGAGATGTCATAAAACCCTCTATATTTTAATTGTATCACGTACTGATACCATCAGCACAGAGAGAATAAATGATAATTCTGACACACCAAACCTTTGGAAATGTTTTTGATTCTCTAAATACTGCATGCTGTGTGAACTAAGTCCAGTATACAGATCCAGATATAGGGAGGGATAATCCTCTAATATTTCCTTCGTGGCAGGCAGACCAGATGAAGATGTTCCACAGCCGCCTGTGTCACTCGGTTATTAGATTTTGTGAACAATCCCCTGTAGCTCCGTCAGTTTGGAGCCTCCGTAGTGATTTGCATGTTAACCGAGATTACATCTCACTTTACATCCTCTACGTTTGACTCTGTCAGAATTGTCTTGTGGTCATGTTTTTTTTTTTTTGCACACGCTCAATTTACACTTCCAGAATCTTCATCTTCATTCATCATAGTGACTTCGGGCCTGCGGTCTTTAGGGACAGCGCTGAGCTGTTATAGAAATATTTCTCACTGTCTCCCGTGGTTCGCATTTTTTAATGTCAGTCAGACTTACGCTGGTTTCTATATCATATCCATTCCAAAGTTGTGAATATAATTTTGATGAGAGAAATATATTATAGATCAATGAGCTATTTTGACAAAGTGATAATAGATTCAGCTGCAGCAGCCACTGAATGTATGACCACAACCTACTGTAAGCGGCACAGTGTGTCAGTCTCTGTCTGCAGTGACCCACAGAATCAGGTCGTCTTCTCTGGACACTTTGTGGGAAAGCTGCTGTCAACCGCTGCTGTAGCCGTGATGTACATTTTGACCTCAGAAGTTAGAGGTGCATGGTAAAAATCTACTTCTGATGAGCAGATATTTCATCGCCTTTAGGTTGGAGAGTGTCAGATCTTACGTTGCTTGGAAAACTTGGGCGAACCCATGTCTAATATATATTATTTAAGGTTTCACATTCAGGTTGGGTTCCCCCTGGCTTGGAGAGAGATTATGTTTTGGGGTACTTGACTAAAAGAGAAGTTCAACACGCTCGTTCACTTTGATGGGGAGATCTGATTTGACTGTGGCTTTCATTTCTCTTCAGAAACCAGTGGCTTCTGGCCACACAAAAGACCACTATTCCCTTTTATTTAAACTCTGGTTTGGTTTTAACCCCTGACACAAACATCATGGTTTCTGGCTCGCGAGATGCACAATCCTCTCTTCTTCTTCTCCAGTCCTACAGCTCTCCCTTGTTTCGAGCTGGAAAGGCCACATTTAATGAGGTTACCCTCCCAGGACAGGCATTATATGACAGAGTGAAGGGCTTCTATCTCTTGTTCTACTTCCTGCAGCCTTTAGGAGAAAGTGGAGAGCAGGGATCATCAAACTTTGGGACCCCTTGAAAAAAACAATTAGCGCTTTGAGCGCGCTTGACTGCCGGCTGCCAGCTGTGTGAAATATCTTCATCATTTCCACCTCCCATCTGTATATCCAGCCATAATGTCCACTCTTATTTTATGTGTTCATGAGCATGCTGACATATTTTATGGACGTACCGCCTGCATGGTGTATTTATTCACATAGGCTCCAGTGATTCCCACCTCCTGCCTCTGTGTTGTGCTTTACAGGGAAATAATCTATCTTACATTTTTGGAGTGCTTCCAGTACTGGGGATCCCTTTGCTTTTATTTCAGTTATTTCAGGCTTGGTACCGCCGCTTTCAACTGACACACAACAAAATCAAAAATCTCACAAAACGTACAACTATTGAATCATTCACCCACCATGTGCTCTACAGTCATTTGTGCCGCCCCCTTGATTCCCCTCTGCAACAACAGTGGGCACAGGGTCGAGGAGAGATGAATTGGAGATAATGAAAAGCATCAGGCGGGAGATGAATATTTATGACGCAATATTCTGACTTCATTGTGACTTCTGTCATCACATAGAGTATGAAATCACATTTTCTTATTAATACAAGTGTTAGATTGTCTCTCTAGCCCTATTTTTTTGCGTATATATCTTCAACAATATTTTTGTTGACTTTGACTTTGACCTTGACCTTTGACCGATGAGCTCCAAAATCGAATCGTCTGGAGATTATTATTCCCACTAAGTTTGGTAAAAAAAAATCAGTTGATGCTTTGTTGAGTAATTCTGCACACACACACACACACACACACAGACACACACAGACACACACACACACACAGACACACACACACACACACACACACACACACACACACACACACACACACGCTCTCGAAGCTAAGCCAGGCGTGCAGGGTAACAAGGCTATAAAATTCTCATTGACTTCTCTAAAGCTATAACAGTCCATATGGGAGGTTCGCGTTGTTTTATTTATTTATTTATTTATCACCAGATTAAACCCTCCGCTGCTCGTGAGGCATGTCAGATCCACACGAACGGACCAGCCCTTTGAATCATGCCTCCATGCCTTCTAACAGCTCTCTTCCATATTTCCGACCGTCTCGCGTGGCGGTTACAGCGCTGCATGCCGGAATGAGTTACAATGTCACACTATGAGACGAGAGATCCCCACAAGAGATTCCTGATTTACTTTTATCATCTCGACAATCGAACATCTGCCATATGAATATTAATGAAAGTCGGAATGAGATGCGCAATAAAGGCGTTGTCATCTGCGTAATAGGCAGCACTGTTTCGATCACTTCTGCTGCTACGCAATTGACTCTAAACTGTTGGTTTGTGACTGCGAAATGAGACATAATGTTCCGCTCAGGCTGCATAATGTCTTCATTCTAGGAAAATTATGCATCATGGATAGGGTTAATTTTTTATGAATACAGTATAATGAAGACTCACAGCCAAGGCATAAATCACATAATGACCTAAAGGTTACGTGACCTTTTACTTTGTAACCTCGGGCAATTGCAATGAGTCAACATGCACTTCTCTCTCGCTGTAGAGAAACTGGCCCCAGCGCCGTGGCTGTGCCAGAAAATACACTGTCCATGTATGCATGCGTTGTTGAGTCCTATCACTTCGTAAGAGCCTAAGAGAGGTCACTGCCCTTGTATTGTGCATCCGTATATATTTTTTCATCCACTCAGTGAAAATGAAGGCCACAGTATTTGTTTCTTTGTGGAGCAGTAAAAGTAGGAGGTGAACAGGAGTGTTTTTGTAGGATAATGCCAACATTATTAGATAGAAATATGCATTTTGGAAAACACATTTAAATGTTGACTGCTAAAGTTCACCTCTTCTTTTTATCATGTCCTATGATGATTTCATGATCTTCTTCAGCAAATGTAAAGTTGTGATAAGAAAATGACATGACAACTGAGTAGACTCCGTGGCCTTCCAAGTTTTTCTGTATGCACTAACATTCTCCGTCCTAATAGTTTAAGTATGAGTGTGATGGAGCTAAGTTAAACTATGCATAATAATTGTCATCACGCTCTTTCTGAACCATTATCTACAGACTCAAACGGCGTAAATATTACAAGGAATGAGTCAATAAACCGCTAAGCACTCAGCAAAGACGGTGTCTGCGAAACTGAATGATGACAATGCATTCACATAACTTAACCAAGGCATTACGAAAAACAGAAACCTTTACCTTACATCAATATTTTCCAGCATCATCTTCCAGCAGAATATTTAATGCAGTGGTAACACAGTGTCACATCACCCTGATGCTGAAAGAACCATAAGTGGTGCCTTTGGCTTCACTTAATGCCTCATCAACACAAACCACATATGCCGATATGGCTGTCAGCATTCACTTATTACTATTCTCGCTGTGGCCTCCCTCTCGATGTTTATTAATGGCTAATAAATGACAAGGTGACGGACGGTCAGACACAAAATGCTGTTAAAGAAAATGAGCCTCTCCCGAGAGGCGTATAAACAAAATGAATTAAATCCCCAAGTGTGTGATGTTTTTAGTAAAGCAGAGAGACTATATTCAGCATGCAGGGCAGACAAATCCTATTAGTTACAGTACACCGATAGAAGAGTAACTGGGGAATGCTGTGGAGGCCAGGAGAGCAGTTCTGGAACTATTTGACCAGCTTACTGATGAAGCATAGAGTTCTCCAGCAACACGATAAGCTTAAGATCTCCTACATTCATGCAAATTATTTGTGTCTGTAATCTATACGTTTTATACTTGTGCAGCGTACAGCTGTGATGCATTGATTTACGGGGCACATTCTTGACCAATAGACGACGTGAGTTCATCTGACCTACCGACAATGTGATTTGGCTCTGTGGTCTGAACTCAGTACAAGGTGACGTGATAGTGAGTTACTTTCTCTCATACCCAAGAAGAGAAAGTGGATAAGTTCTTCCTCGGCTACCATGCAGGTGTTCTGGCAACAACAGAGACCCTGTTGCCAGGGATACACTTGATCATGGCCACATACTGAACAGTGGCATAGAAAAACAAATGGCATAAAGAGAAAGATTTATCTTTATCTCAGGGACAATCTAGTTGCATTCTGATGCTTTGGAAGTATTGAGCACGTTAGCGTTATAATAATAAAGAATATAGATTTGACACAAAGTTGAATATAATGGATGGAGTGAAAGTGAGAAGGGAGGGAGCGACTCAACGACGAGTCGCAAGACACATCTAAACTCCGCACTTAGTTCTCTTCTTCTTATCACGTAAAGAATTACAACTACGTTCACAAGGGCACCTCTGAAATGTGTCCATGCACGTCGGCTCCACAGGTTTGGTGCACCCCTGTGTTCACTGCTTCGTGGCAAAGGCAGCAAAAGAGATAGACAGAGAAAGAAGCAGTAAGTTTAGTTTGTTTTTTCAGTCTCAAGTAGATCGTCACCTAATGCTATTTATCTTGTGTGGAGTCAATCCGAGGTCTTTGGCAGGTCAGGTCCAGAGGAAAAGACCCGGGGGCCTTATTGAGGGCATGACAGTATGGACGTGGTCCCTGACCAGATGAGCCCTTGGCTCTCCAGCAGTCCAGCAAAATCTGTATGCTGACTCAAATGTAGATCTTTACCTATACATTCCTTAAAATATGTATGACTATCCAAATCACAATCCCTATTGTTTTAGATACACTTTTTGCTAAATTGTATGATTACTATTACATTTGTATTTACCCTGAATGTAATTTAATATGTAATTCTTGTCATTGCAGAGAACGAAACATAGATGCTTTTTCTAATGCGACACCCTTATCGGCCCAATGATATCATTTGTATGATTTTGAAACAATTGAAGGTCACTATTGAATAATACATTTTTTTTACTATGTAAGTGCTATGGTTAAGGTTTGGTAGTACTTCATTTAAGTCAAGAGACATTTATCATCATTGTTACAATATGAATCCCAACGCTGACTGAAGACGAGGATTAAAATCACTTCATTTTACTGCATCCCTAATCGTACCGTAGCTGATATGTAGCCAACTTTGTCGTTGAACATATGACAGGCTTTTGCAAAGTCGCCAGACACTCCTTCTACAACCTCCTTTCCACTTTCTCCCCCTCAGTCTACTAGTTGAATCACTGAGACTGGTCATCTGTTAAGACACCAACAAGGAAACAAGGAAATCTGCTCCAATTTTTGTTGTGCAGCATAAACAATCACAATGTAAGAAAAAAACAACTTGATTGAAGAGGGAGTCATTTTTAAAGAGAGCCAAAAGAGTCAGTATAGAGTTGGAATTTCAGTGGCATTACTTTATGCATTCATGACCAAAAGATGACTCAACTGCTTGTTGGGAAGCTCATTCGATTCTTTGGGATCCAAAACGAGTTTGAATAGCAACTAAAGCTGTTTCCACAGACGTGAACTCATTAAAATGTCCAGAAAAATTGGACGTGAACATTTTCCCGGTGTTTGCCTTTCAAATATGACGGATACAGAGTTGGATAGTCAGAGTCAGACGTGTTCACACCAGGAAAATTTCAGGAAAAACAGAAACATTTCTGGTAGATTATTGGCGGAAATGTGAATTTTCCGGTATATATTTCTATGGTATTCTCACATGGGCTCACATTTTCTGGAAACTTCACTGTGGGGGCTAGAAGGAAAAGTTCCAGAAAATGTCCGGAGCAACATTTACAGACATTTGCGTTTTTCACGTACAGCCCCTCCAGGAGATTTCAGGAAAATGTCCTACAGCCCTTGTTTTTTTAGGTCCGGAGACCTGGTTTTTCCTTAACAGAGCAGCGGCAGTGCAGCAGGGAGAGTACAAGTTGATGAGTGTGGGTGCAGATGGGTAATAAATCTTCCTCACTGCCGAGATGAGAGCAGGTTCCAGCACAGTGATCTTGTGGCGGTGACAGGGAGGTAGGAGAGGAGAGGGGGAGGTCAGCGAGATGAAGTGCATCAGAGTGGAAAAGACCATGGCAAAGTTTGATCACGTCCCTTCCACAGGCACAGGGCTGAGTCCTGACCCACGTAGTCTGGGAGCAGCGAGGGGACGAGGAGCTTAGTAGTGCAGAAGATCTTGGTTTGATCTCCAACCTCAAACTTTAAACCTCCAGACTGTCCCAAATATTCACATTAAATCTACATCCCACCTCACACAAAGTTTCAGATTCATAACCTAAAAAAGTATTGCTGGAACAGAGCAAGTATTGAAACACCGGACCATTTTGGAAGACAGTGTTTTCAAATTCACAGAGCTGCGTTTTCACCAGACGTGAAGGAAATTGGATTGTGGGTTGTTTCTCTGGAAAGGTGATGGATCTATTTTGCTTTGCAAACAGGTTGATTACAGCTTATGTCAGTCGCAGTCATTCAGGAATCAGTTGGTGCCCTGCACTTAATGATCACCTGTCAGAATCAGGGGGCTGGATGATTTTGCAATCGGGTGGGAGTTAAAATGAAAAATAATATGGGGTATGTATTTACTGTAAGTGTCCTTTCATTGTATAGTTGACAATGTTTTGTTTTGTGACCAAACAAAGTTGACAAAGCACAATAAATCTATGGCTAACCTTTACTGTATGGTCCTTTTATAAATCTGCATTAAGGCAACTTGATAGTCTCTGATTTATAATATATAAAAAATGGAATGTGTCCACAATATCAAACAGAAAACTCTGACGTGAAAGAGGTTTTGAGAAAAAAAAAAGTGAAGTAAGTCAAAAATGTTGGAAAAAGGGAATAAACTATAAATCGAACCCACATTTTCTCAGCTTGAGCTCCGTGAAAAAAAATTCAGCTGACTCTTTGTCCTCTAGGCTTTCTGTCTCTCACGCAACTGAAATGTTTTACTCCAAGGTCTTTTCTCCTCAAGTGAGTGATGAATAAAACATGACATTCAACACGCACGTGGCTGTCTATGTACTCTATACAGTACGTTGTACATTGGTGCTGAAGCACATTCAAATCTGGTCTCCAGTGCACTTCGAGAGGTCAACACCTTTCGAGGAGAAAATATTACTGGAATCTAAAAGGAGTTTTTAAAAGAAAGACTTCCTTTAGACTTCCAATAAATCAGAACATATAGGAACCGTTAAAGGTCAAGTGTGCAGGACTTAGAGGGATCTATTGAGAGAAATTGAATAAAATATTAATGTATAGTCACTTGAAATTAATAATTATTTTCGTTATCTCAGAATGAGCCCTTTTTATCCAATTTGGGAGCCTGACACTGGGTCCAGATAGGCCTTTACATACTTTTGACTGAAATTGTGTGATTATATGATGAAAACACATGGAGACAGGGTGTGGGCTGAGACTGCCAGTAGAAATCAACACAACACAGGGGTGTTTTTCAAAATTCTCCAAATAACATTAACGTGGCCTAAAATATACAGAAATAGAATTTTTATTTCAATAATTTATTGCGCGCAACTGCTGTTATTCGAGAAAGTTTGCAAGTTGAAATAGCTGTCACGATGAGATGAATACATTCATGAAGCATGAAGCAGTGCCGTTTAAACGTGTATGCTCACACACTTTTGAGCCAAAGAAAACACTTTACCCCTATGCTACCTCTACTGTACACATCAGCAAATATGTGTCTGTTCCTCATCTCAGCAGAGTGCTTATTATAGTGAACTTGGGAACTCATTAAGAAGAAGGCTGCAGCAGGAAAAACCTTTCACAGCACCCAAGTTCCACAATGGCCGCAGCTGAGTCAGATGTCAAACTGGTGTCAGTGCAGAAGGCACTGAAGTCGCTTGGTGGGCTCGTGAAAGTTCCGACCAGAAAAGGACCATGTCCGGTCCCTGCAGCCGATTGAAAAAAAAAAGACCATCATCGATTAACGAATGATATCGTGCAAAAATTGAAACCTTTTGTAGGCAAATGTTGCATCCTGCCTAGAGCATCATGGCTCTCAGGAGAGAAATGCCGCGCAGTCCGTCAGTTCTTTTGGCCCACCGGTGCAAATGGAAATATCTCAACAACCCACAAATGGTCCCCATGGTATTCTGCACACATCCCCCGTATTGTCCGCAGAGGAAAAATCCAGTTAAGTGATCCCTTGACATTTCCCCCTTTTAGCACCAGAACATTTTTGCCTTTTCCTGAAATATCTCAGGCTATTGAATGGACTGTCATGGAGTTTTGCTACACACACACACTCTAACCTTCAGGATTTACTGCAGCCACTCTGGTGATCTTCCACAAAAGTTGTGAAGGGTGCCATGGTGGTGCAGTGCCAACTAATGCTGGAACTTTTCTGTGAGGTGTTTGCATGTTATCCCAGTGCCTACATGGGTTTTCTCTCGGTACCGCGCCTCCTTCCTCAGTCCAAAGACATGCAGGCCTTGGCATGGTCACTGGGAGCATATTAGCATGTCGACTTATGCTCAAAAACATAGCTTACAGTGTTCTGAATCTATGCATACATGTACTACTACATTTCAGTTGCCCAATATGTCAGTGTAATATCAAGGCAAGAGACAAGTGAAGTGGCTGATTAGTTACATTGGGACAATATTATTTTATATAGAAGTTTTGTAAAATGTCATGGTTTGATAAGAAAAGGATATGTCAAATATGTGCCTTAAAAATTATTTATTCAAAATTCTTAATTTTCTTGACATGGTCGAGTCCAAGGTTTTAACAGAGTTGATTTTGGATATCTCTTTTTGTTACTACATAAAACTGTCAGAGGTTATGAATATCCATTTTCCATTTTTTTTTGGAATGCAAGGCTATGAGATAACATATAAACAAACCCTCTGTGAAAACCTTGAGAAAATAAATTGGAATAAAACTGGAAATTTTTTGTTGCCGAAGTGGAGATTTCTGACTGGGTGTGTGACGAATTTCCTTTTGAGAAACCTTCCTTTTAAGATATGTATTGTAATTGAAATCTACAGATAGATAGAGTACAATAGCACAAAGATCTCAAAATGTTACAGGTTTTTTTTTTCTGATGGGGCCATCCAATGGGAAAAGCCTCACATTTCTTGTTGCTCTGACTTTGCACTAAACAAAGTCATATTTTTCTTTCGATCATCACGTATGTATGGTGATTCATTTTTCCTCTTGTTTTTGAGTACCCATGCCAATGGCAGAACTTTTTGTTTGCGATACAGCTGGCGTCCTTCCCTGGAAAACAAACACTTTCATTATGCAGATGCCACAGAGAATAATACCGAACCTCTCTGTCTCGCTCTACCAGAATAAGTGGTGTTATTGGGTTTTTTAAGTGTCTCCTCTGTACGCTCACTAACAGCTACGCTTAATGCTTTTTCCTCTCAATAGTGGAGTTGTTTTCCATACATAGGGGAACAGGATGGACCTGGGACACCATGTGGCTGCGTCTCTTCTAATGAGCAGCAATTTAGCCATTACTGCAACTAATGAGCAGAACAGAGAAAATGGAGAAAAAGACAAAAATATACAGATATATATTTTTTGCATTTGGCAAGGCCAGCATGTGTCCTTGCCAGGACAGCATATACAACACACTCTGACACCAGTGTCATCCAGTCAGCTGCTGGCAACTGTTGCTCACCGAACAGCCTTATAGCCCAGAAGTGAGTGGCCATTCCTTGTACTCAAAAGGCTTCCTGCTAATAGACACTGCAAGGTTACAGTCACCGGAAAATGTCAGATTCCCGCGCATGCGTGCGTAATTTAAAAAGACCAAACAAACACAACGCCGTGTGATGAAGGAGATCATCCAAGCCTGTTAGATACGTTCAATTGTTATGGATTATCGGTTTTTGCTGGAATGTTTCATTCAATGGTCAGGCAAACAACCCTTCTCCTGTGAATGCCTCCAGATAGAACTCATGGTGGGTATAAGATAGCATCCCTGGATGTGGTGTGGTGTGATTACGGTCTGCGTCCTTTGCCCGGACACGCTCACAAGACGGGTGAGCTTGTGGGAGAAAGGAGAGGGGAAACGCACCGAGATTTATTCAACATATCAGCAGTCAGGTAATCCGATTGGCACTTGAATAAGAGGATTAGCGATACACTCCGATGAGTGTAAAAATCCCAAGAAATGTTTCTGGGTTAAGCTGTGAACCTGGACAGGTTCTGCGCTGCATGGCGTCTACATAGATCGGGGTCTTGATGCTGCAGGGTGAAAAGTTGAGTTTTACGAATTTCAGAAATCCATTTCATTCACCTTGATATGTGTAACCATGTCATAATGGTGTATTTGAAAAATATGCATAACAAAAAAAGATCCCTTGTTGTTGTTCCTGCTACCCGTGAGCGTTTTTATTGGATTTGTTTCATTGTTTGCCGCCGTTGTGCTGAATGTGCTTAAGGCAAAAAGGCTTTGCAGCTGCCTCTTGCCTGTTGTAAGACGGTATCAGGCGTGTTTGCCATAGGCTGCCCTGTTCAAAGATATGTTTATGTACATTCTCCCATACAGCCGGCAATTTAATTGGTTTCAATTAGTGAAGTTGTCAACCGTAATCCTCTGGAGTGTCGGGGAAGCCTCAGTGGCCCTATAATTTCAAAATAAACGCAGTCGTAATATTTGTACATGATTTTTAATTAAGAATGTTTACTGAGAAAACAAATCAACACACGAGGCAAACCTCAAATTGACAATTAAAAAAAGGCCTTTTAGTACATTTCAACTGGTACATTTCAGGACACGAACACAAACAGCGAGGCTACTAGGTGCTGAAAAAAGCAACATGTTTTTCATAGTGATCACTGTAGCAGAGGAGGTGTGTCACATGCAAGATGACAAAGTAAGACGCATTAAATATTCATAGACAGGAAATCATCTGTAAATCACTCTTATGATTCATGCATATTTAATGAATGCTCATAAGCAGTAAAAACCCTCGCCCTAGAGTGTGGAGCCGATCCGTCTTCTGCATTATATGGTAATGAACGTAGGTGCGCTCAGCAGCCAGCAGCCCGTCAACCAGCTTGAAGGCATCATCTTTCATTCACTCTACACAAAGCCGCTCAGACTGATGAGAGGCATGCAGGCCTGAATGGAAATGACTGGATAAACAAACCTATCGCATCCTGAGAGCATCCTTCCTTTTCCCTGAGCCTACAGTCTGATGCAGTTAACGAAGCCCTCTTCATTAGGAGATAAACTGAGGCGAGCGAATTAGGGGGCGTTCATTCAGAGCAGGTTTGATGTCTCATAGCCTATTACTCTACAGTAACCATCTCAAAGTTTAAACACAGTGGAAGTTTCTTTGTCTTCTGAACCCCACTTTAACGAATACCATTGTAGCGCAGCAACAACAGGGAGGCCGGTGTACTGGAGTTGCATCTCATTACTACTGACAATCGAAGTAACCAAGGCAACGGCCAGACATGCTGTCCCCCACAATTAATGCACAATTAGTCAGCAACAATATCAATCTCATATGTATGAGGTATGCATTTCTATAATGTATAGTATAACTATAGTTAGTTTTATACTGTTGTATTAAACTGACAAAGCAGGATACACTTTTTATGAGGAATGTATAAAGGAATCAAATCCGGCTCTTCTCTGAGGCGAATTACAGCTTGTTATAAGCTCCAGATTTCACACCCGTTAACCTCACTGTGTGGGAGGCATGGCATGGTAAGAGACTTTTATTTTGACCTTGTGTATTATTGTAGCAGCTGAAGTCCTCTAACACTGTAAATGAACTGCCACTTGTTTGCATGCCCCCCAGGGACATAGAAGGGATCGAGTCGGGTTCTTACGAGTCGGCCCACAAGATGGAGAGTATTATTTTTCGAACTTACTAACCATTCTAGGAAAACATAGCGAGCGCGGTCTGACGGCTCTATTCCAGCAATGTCACTTCATCACGGTTTCACAGTTTCATAACTAAACACTTCCCTAATGAGAGCACAGTGCCCCACTTAGTGACACTTTCAATATAAGTGAATAATTGTGCGAGACATTTACTTTGCAATTCATCGTTTCTAGCACAAATACCATTCCATCCAAATGTACCAAGGGGTCACAGGCTTTCCATTTTTTTCTGTGTAAACCTCTTGGTTAGTGTTGTACGATCATGGCCATTGTACGAGATTATGCGCAGCAAAAAAAGATGATGTCACTGATACCAGTTCAGCAGCTCTGAACAGGCGAGAGAAGAGGCGACGGATTAACAACAGCTTAACGCCCTTGTTGCTTTAACAGAGGGGATACAGGCAGTCAACATTTTCCACTGACTTTAAAAAACAACCACAGATTAGATCTGAACTTTTTATAGTAAGAAAATCCTGCTGGGTTTTCAAGCATTCACATTCTCTAATCCTTGGCAAAGAAAAAAAGAGACAAACAGCCAGATTCACCTCACTGTGAACTCGTCTCTCATTGGCTTTTTTCCATTCTTGGCCTAAATGTGTGATCCCCACACACCATATGAGTTGTTCTTAGATGTTGAATCAATTTCAGACACAATCAGACTGGCTGAGATCCATTTGTAAGCCTCCCTGCTATAACCAGATCATTTTTGCCGGCCATAAGGTCCAGACCAGATCTCACTTTATTGTTGGCATGGATAAATCTGGTAAATGTTTCAACATTTTATTTTGGTTTATACTTAACTTACAGTCTACGTCAGCCAATTCCCAAAGTAGAGTCATTTTATTTCAAAGTGTCCCACTCTGAAATGAGCCTGAATGGGCTCACAAGACACTATAAATAAAACAAGCAAGAGCAGTAACATAATCTTTAAGCTAGAAAATAGGATAAAAATGAAGAAATTAAAAAAAAATACATATCAGTCAGTGTCAAGCCAAACATGAACACAATACTTGCCTTGGACATTACAGCTATAAAACAGAACAAGGCATATCTGAGGCACAGACAGTGCCTTTGACACGTCAAACATAAAGCGCCTTCATGTACGCTTTACACAAAATGAGCAAGGACAAACACTGTTGGAAAATAGATACGTACAGTAATTCTACATTCATCAGAAAACCATTCTGCAGGCATTTAATGCGATATAATGGACAGTGGAGCAAAAAGTACATTTTAGTTTTTGATCTCTGCCAGATCACACAGGTGACGCTTTCTATTCACACACACACACACACACACACACACACACACACACACATTGTGCTTTGGTCGAACTTTTGTCTTGGAACATGCATGTTTTTGGTAGATTGTGTTTCTGTATGCCTGCCCACTTCTCGTCCAGCCTGCTCTGCTCCGTTACGCTCGGCCAGCTCCCTCAGCCAAAACTGTTCCCCGGACTCCCTCATTTGCACTCACTCTGACCTGCTTCCCTTGGATTTCCTCACACCGAACTCTTTGCCTCCTCTGCCCGGACTCTGGATTATGGAGACACTGGATCCCGCACTTTATCTGCGTGCATAAACACTGTCTTTGTAATAATAATACTAATAGTCGAGTTAATGAACCCTAACCCACAGCAGACTTTAATTCAAAGCAATATTTGGGATTTTATCTTGGATTCAAGCTATGCATATTCTCCTCCGTTAAATTTTTAAGTTCAACGATCCTTGGAAGGAAGCGATTCTCCCTCTCAGCTTTGCAGTTACTTCCAGAAAATAAAGATCCTAAATCTGTTTCCCTTGAGATGGATAAAACTGCAAATATATTCATATCCATTCCAGTAGAGTTTACATCTCCTTGAAGATCCACCTTTTCTGGGGGAGTGTACACTTCAGTTACATTACAAAAAAGTTTAAAAAAAAAGTCACTATATCATTCATCAGATTCTTTCTGATGCGTTCAGTGAGCATCATTTGGTATTCTCTGGAGGAAACTGTGTGAGGGGAACACTTCTCTACTTTTCTGTGAATATTGTCTAACCAATTCAGTAACAGAGCTCCAACTTGCTTGAATGGAAAAGAGCGACACATGGATATGTTGATATTCAAGTCAGTATTTTAATCATCATGGACGAGCAGGACTACTTTCATGATCTATATCAACTGTACTTTTTGCAGATGTTGAGGAAAAGTCATCTTTCTCAGATTTTTGTTCATTCAAAACACAACATTGGGAGACCTTCTGAAATTCTACCACGTCTCACTCTGTTTTATTTACAACATAATTCGAGCTGACTCTGGGCGGAACATTCACATCAGTATTACTACTACAGTCTTCCAGATGCCCTATTCGACTGTTCAGAAGTACATGAATATAAACATGAGCTTCTAATAATTCATAAATCTGAACCAATACAAAACCTAGGTTGCAGGAGAAAATTATGAAAAAGCAGCACACATCAGATGCTTAAACTGTAAACCTACATCTATATTTACATGTGGTAATGTTATAGAGTGTTTCACAAAGTAAAAAAGACGACAGCAGCATCCGCATCCGCATCCGCATCCTTGAAGTGTGCCCGGATGGCCCGTGTGTTCCCAGTCCGACTGAAGCCAGGTTGCTGTCATTCTTGATGGCGAACCTGATCCAGACCAGCTGCAGCCCCTCTGCTGGGCGTCTCGTGGGTTTGGTAGCGAGTGGCAGCGCCAATGCCCACCAGCACAGACCATCATTCACTTGCATATGCCCCAGATTCACACATCATCTCCACTTCAGAGGGCTGGCCGACTGCTTGTACGCCTGTGTGTGTGTGTGTGTGTGTGAGTAGCTGTGAGTGCGTCTGCATTTTAAGAGAAAAACACAGACGCCATTAGAGACCTCATGAATATTTAAATATCATCAAAGCTGATACATTTCTGTCACCTGAGTAAAGTAAAATTATAATAGCGCAATAATTTACTTTTTGAGGCGAGAAGACAAGTTAGAACTCTTTAACTGTTCATACTGGCAGTGGTCTGTAAACATGCACTTGATGTGACTCTCATGATGCAACATAGAAAACATACACATCACAGAGACGGAGCTAAAGGAGAGACTCAGAGCAAATCTCAGTCTGCCTACAGAGAAGGAGAAAAATCAGGAACCGAGATTCAATATCTTCTTTTCTCGATACTTTCTTTGGAAGTATCATTCCGATGAACCAACCACAATGGTCTCCTTAGTTGAAGGAAATTATTTGACAAACTTGCCATCACAAGCTCTTCCACGGAAAAAATACAGGCTGCTTTTCATCTGTGATTCATCAACCGGAACCCAGAAGTGGAACTGGAAGCCAATTAGATAGATAACATCAACAAATAAGAATAATGCGAGACAGTTTAAAATGTTTTTCCTGTGTGATGATTCGCTTTCCTCAACACCTTAGTTAATCTTAAAATAGATTTAGTGGATGCCATCTTCATTTGACGATTTGTTTTCAAAAGCTGTCGAAAAAGCAACAACAAAGACAAGTTATCTATAATTCATCGCTGGGAGTCTTTATGAAAGGTATTGGTCTCATGCCATTTGATATTTATTTTAACCAGTGAAGTCTGATGTTTGCTGAGAGTGAGAGAGAGCTTCAGGGAGCCTTGGGGCAGTGGAGCTGCCTGCCGGAAACAAGGCACTTTTATTTCATGGAAATTATTTTAAAGACATTTTTGTGCCTCGGGTAAGATGAGGCTTTGTGGTAAATTGATTAAAATACAATAATCTTTGGCTCTATGTGGACATGTTTCAAGAGTGAGTACCATTAGAAGAAGAGTAGATTCTCCGTTGTGGAGTTTTTAAACCTCTAAACCGTTTCCTCAATCTATTGGATTTCTGACTGCACTCTCCAGTGGCTTCTTACCCCTTTGAAGAAATCCATGCGTGAGCCATGATAACAGCAACTTACAAATGCCTTGGTGCTGAATGAGGTCCATGTGTTTTTGTGAGCATAAATCTTTTAGTGACTTTGGGGTAAGAAGTTGCAGCAACCATCCTAATTTCGAGGGGCTGATAGGACACACACTTGAGTTAGGGATAGTTAACTAGCAGCTATAGCTACTGTGATCATTGTAAGAGCTCCTGACAAGGACAAAGTGGTGAGAAAACACTTAAACAAGCCCCATTTTGTCTGCTTAATATTATCAGCCAAAATTGGTTCTCACAACTATAGAAAGACTAGTCTACACACACACACACACACACACACACACAAACATACACACACTTAAGTAACGGTGAGCAATCACAAGTGTAAATCCGACATTTATTGTGTTGCAACAAATGGGCAGGAGGTGAAAGCCTCCATTATGGCTGTGATTAAAGTTATGATTCGGGGAAAGATCCGCGCAGGTAATTGGTAAAAATGTCTTGTTTGTCAGATGTCAGTGCTGGATGGTCGTTTGACTGCAGGCTCAGAGTGACAGTGGAAAAACACAGCTGCAGGATGTTGTGAAGCGGTTATGAGATTTGACCAGACTTGCAGGTTTGTAACCGGCGATGAGCTATTGTATCCGCTGAATTATTGATGCTTCTCCCTCTCCTGTAAGAGGCAGGTGGTGATAACCATGAGAATCATATTATTCTACTCTGCACAGATTTATTTTCTCATTCATTTGAGTGTTCACTCACCCAAGAGAACAAAAAAAATGATATGAAGTATGTGTAAGCATGCACATACTTTAGACATGCATGCTGCGTTTCCTAGAATCTGTACATCTGTATATAGGTTGACATCCTCTGGTTCCTAATATTCCTCGAGTCATTCAACTGGAGCAGATGGAATTTTTTTTTTGTCCTGCCCCGCAGCCTGGTATACAGTATGAGGAGCTGAATACCTTGTTGTTGCCAAACAGATTTTACTTTAACAAGAGAGTTTTAATATACTCCCTTGTCTGTTTTATTATTTATTTAGTTATGTTATGATTTGTCACCGGGCCGGACAGAAGGACAGAAATGGGGATGGGGGCACAAACAGACACCACAGAGAAGGGACCAGAGAAGCAGATGGAATTTAAAGTGCCTTTGCCGCACTGCTTTTTGCCGACTGCCACCTGTACATTTTAGGGGATCTGCTATTTCACTTTGCACCGTTTGGTCAAAGATTAATATTTGAAAACTTCTGTTGGATTATAAATGTCCCATGAATTTATAAGTTTACTTGTGACAATATCTGATACAAAGTAAGCACATGCAGCACAGGGATTCCTCGGAAGGTGAAATGCTAACAGCCAAGTTACCCAGGTTTAACATCAACCCAGATAAGCACAAAGCATCTTTACAACATTAATAACACACGCACAGGAACATCACATAGAAAAATGCAATTCTCTCATTTTGAGCTGATACTGGAAGAGGTTTTGTTCCAATTGCTCCACAGAGCATGTACTGTAGTAAAGATAGGTGGCTGCAGATGCTGTCTCAGCTGGTGTATTGAATTTAAAATGGATAAATCTGACGATCAATTCTCCACACTCACATAGGTGTTTAGGATTGCCTTGCCTGCATGGGTTTGTATTCCACCTCAGCATCACCAGGCAGCATCGCCATCCTCCCTCGTGTGGGTCCATAACACTTGGTAACCATGAAATATTTATTTGTTCCACACTGGGCTGTTCTTCTGCTCACTTCAGCACTTTTAATTCTCTGATGCGCACCGATTTACAGACACACAAGTAGACTGGAGGCACACGTCTACAGGCTTGTTGTTAGAGATTTCAAAAGACCTGCCACAAATAATTATTGTGAAAATCGAGTTTCCTTTTTGCATGACAGCACAACACGCATTCACAGAGACAAAAAACAGAGTCATCAGATAGAGGAATCCTGGTGTGGGGGTAGATGGGGGTACATTGGGGTGGAGTGGAGCTAAGACGAAGAGGAAACTCTTCCTCTGCCCCGTGGCACCTTCATCTCCTAGGTCTGCAAATGGCAGAGATAAGTCCGCAGTTCAGTGGTGTCCATTAAACTCTTACCCTCAACACAGATTTCGAGAAACTGATCTGCGAGAGAACTCGGATGAACATGAATGATCGTGCATGTATTTTTAAGAAAAAGCTACCTGTCGTCAATCACTCTCACAAAATATACACATGCAGGTCTTTGCCTGTAAAGGTGCCATTCATGTGCACCCGTATCCCGGATGTTTTTGCTTCCTTCTTGTGCAACGGGAGGAAGTGGAGACGCGTCGTCCATCTTTATATACAGTCTGTGAAAAAAATGCAATTCAATACAAAATATTGAATTCTGTTTGCAGTTGCTTTCTTCATTAATGAAATATCTCGGGAACCCAAAAGGCCCCACTTTTTGGAAGCAACTTCTCTGAATCTCTTCACCTCAGCGTCTGATTAAGTAAGCGTTGTGCCACATATTTTCAATTTTCAATGGACCACATGGAAAACGAAGCCGTGCACGCGTGAGCAGCCGGCTGTATCCGCCGCAGCAGAGCTTTCTGTCTTTCAGTCCCAGCGGCCTCCGCCACTCTTCTGGTCCGCCTCTTCTTGAAGGGCTGACAACTGGGTCAGTAGCTGTGGGCATAATTTAGCTCACCTGTGGCTGCGGGCCGTGGTGCAGAGCAGATCATTTGGTTAATCCTTTAGCTCTCCTCCGGAACGTGTCCCCATGGGCCCAGCTGCGGGAGAGTATACGCTGTCCGTGGTGCTGACGCCATTGGTCCAACGCGGTACTTAATCAAAGTGTCGCCACGGCAGTTAAATCGATTGATTTTCACTTCTTTTTCAAATTTCGATGAGTTATGTTTTGGGGGTTTTTATAGGTCACCAGACAGATTAAGACATTTTGTGCCTGTCGAAGAAGCCCTTAATGACAACAGTTTGCGAAACCTTGTTAAAGCTGATGGAAAATGTAACTTTTACACTTTGGGAAAAGTTTTGCGAAAGGTTGGAAATGCCAGGCAAGAAAGTTGAGCCGTGCTGACAGTGCAGACTGGGTTGGTTCCCCTCAGTGTGTCACTTAGCTCTCTGCGCGCTCCTCAGCCATCAATTACAGTCATGAAACAGCAGCAGCAAAGAAAAGGACGTAGCCAGGTCCTTCAGGGGGAGTCTAGGCCTGCCGATTCAACAGGGAACCTCGGAAAACAGTGTTTACATTGTGGTTGTCAAACATTTCACCAGCTTATGTAACACATCTTGCGTTACAGTTTCAGGGAACAACATGACAAAACATAAAGTTGTTGCAAGATATAATACTCTTGCATTAACATACAAAGGAAAGATGTTAGAGCGGAGTCAATGATAAAACACGGAGGGAGGAAGAGACGAGGGTAGAAAGGGAAGGTGGCAATGTGAAAGTGATAAAAGTGAATAATGGAATAAAAGTTTTCTTTTTCTAATAGATTAGATAGGCGAACAACAGTGTCAAAGGGGAAAAGCAGAGAAGCAAGGATATCAATTTTGAGTAGGAGTTAGACAGGCGTCTATTCAGTTCATACTGTGGCTTTCTGCATGAAATAAATATATAAATGAGAAAAATAAATCCATTTGTTTCTCTGTTTTGGCTTTGGGTAAGTGAAGGGATCAGCCGAGTCAAGTCACAGGCCTTCATGAAGATCAACAGAATAGCAACTCTTACCTTCTCCTTATTCAAGTGGAAAAACTGAGATTTTAGATTTGAGGTGATACTTCTCAGGTGGCGTAATGGAAAATCTAACCATTTAAGATTCCTCTACTGTGTATCAGATGAGAAAGCTTCTTTTAGTTTAGTTCATGAAGTTTCAAGAAGTCCTTCTCTTAATTATTTGACAGTGTTCCCTCGGTAAATAGTCTTCATTCCATCTGTTCAAGTGTGTTTGTCTTCCGCTGACTCTTGACGGTTCCAGGTCTCTGAACGACGCGGGTCAATTCCTCCACATGAGTGGGACGAAAACACAAGTGCAATCAGTACTTTGCATTTAAAAGAAACGCGAGCACGAGACAGCCCATCACATCAATTCCTCGAGGGGTTTGGGCTGAATTGTAGCACTTTTACAGAATTGTGGTTTGTGTATCAATGAGGGGGACATGACAGAAATCAGGGAGCTCTGCGATGTAGCACAGTACCCTGAGGAATTTACAGGAGCATGAAAGGTACATCCACAGCTGTCTGCTCGTCGCTATTGATCTATTATGAATGCAAGTTTCCATTTCAGCGGCTATTCATGTCGAGTTGGAGGTGTATTGTGCGTGCTACCTTACTGTGCGTGTGTATACGTATATATAGTTTTTTCTCCCCCTAACAATCTAACATTTGACATTTCAACGCAGATAACATCATGACAACTCATATTGAATTTTTTAATGCCGTCTGTTCAAATCAACAGACAGACCTGCAGGACGTTACAAAACCCTAAAATGGAAATGAGCGCCCGCAGTGTAAGAAGATCTGAGTGTGAAGAGTGAGAACGGTCACACAGAATAATAGAGAACACAAAACCACTTCTTGCCCAAAAGCCAGAATTCAGAAAGTTATTAATGTGACTGACATTATCCCCTCTCCGAGAAGATTTTATCTCAGTTATTTGACACCTAGGGAGCTCAGCACTGCTTTTTTTTCCTTCTTCGGCCGTTCCAATATTGGTTACAACTCCACAGTTGAGTCTTCGAAAAGATAAGTCTCACATTCCTCGGCTGATCCATTAATTATGAGCCGATCTAATGACTCCTTCATTTGCCACTTCCTGCAGAATCCAAAGCCATTCATTATTACGAAATCTCACAGAACAGGCTCCAAATTGTGAGAAAGAGTCGGAGAGAAAAAAAAATAGTAAATATTTAAAAATTTCCTTTACAAACGCTACATTATCACCTACTGCAGTTTGTTGAACTATTAAGAAAGAAAAACAAAATATACAATGTAAAATCCCTTCCTCTCTCCTCTAACTCCAAATCTCGGAGTCCAAGGTGCGATTGTGACAAATTTAATTTATCCTAAACATTTTATTTATGGATGCAATTTGTGCATATTTGCTGGTGCTATATAGCCATATTGCATCAGTAACATTTCATTCCTGTCTCCAGCGCTGTCACTAATTGTTCAGCATCTTGTATCAGCATCTACAAAATCTAATTGCTATATGTTAACGTTGTTACCTGTTCCCTCACTAACCGCGGGTTCATGAAATCTCCATTAAAGTACCTCTTTGAAAACACTGAGCGTGATGGAGTGTTGAAGTGTCGAGCGTCTCGAAGGGTATTGCAATGTTAAGTGATATTAGATGCCAGCTGGCTGTTGATGCATTAGATGCGGGTTGATTTGACCGTGATCATGGCACCGCTCATCCAGGGGAGCGGACTTGTCCTTGACAGGAAAACAATGTGGATGACACACGTGGCTCTGACCGAGCGCTCCTGTCATTCCCTCGCTTCAAGGAAACAATCGCCCTCTACTTTCAAGGCGAACACCGTCCAACGCAAACGATGGGAAAATAGTGTTTTGCTGATAATTTACCTCAGCAGCAGCGATGATCTCCCGGCAGGTGGCTTCTTGGGAGGTTTCAAAGTGAGAGTTGCCGAGGAGCAACAGGGAATGTCTGTGTATTGCTACAGTCTGGGTGTTTTGCTGTCGTGTCAGTGATCAGTGGGCCTTGACACTACTAAGTCTACCATCGTGAGCAGGAGCACAAACGGAAATATGATGTGTTTTTAACAACTCTCTGTCAACCGAACACAACTGACAGTCATTGATTCTAAAAGAAACTCTCACTCGGACGTCATATAATATCAGCTGATGAATTGTGTCCCCTGATGGATCAGATATTTGAAGCCATCAAGCTGCGAGTGTGAGGTGAAGCCAGGTTCTTTCAGGCCGTCTATGCAGGGCAAAGGCTGCTGCAGCATTCCTGGGTCTGATAGGAAGGGCTATCACCCGACGTCGTACATCACTCTCAAGGTTTCTATCAGCCAAGTTTTTCCTTCTCCTCTTTCTTTTACCCTCGCCCGCCTCACGGCCTTGTGCGCTTTTGCGAACGTTGTCACACTCTAATAAGCCTTGAAAAGGACACACGATAGCGACAGCGACACAAATGCACGATGTCTTTGAGCAAGACCCTAATGGATCTGTGGTGTCTTTGGCTTGTTATCCAGAGGGAATCATTTTCATGAGGGAAAACAGGAAACAGTCAGGGATTCAATTTTGAGCCATCTAAAATTACTTTTCAAACTACTGTATTGAATTTCATTTGCAGCCTTGAAGGGAGAAGGACTATAATATTGTTGTGGTAACCAGGAACTAGGCTCTTCTTTGGATGCCTCAGTAGTAACCATGTACCACAAACAAGTCCTCATTGCAGTGGCCAGAGTTAGAGTCCAGCATCTTCTCTCTCCCATGCATGCATGTCCACACTGATACTTATCACGCTTGCTATGTTTACACCTGGCATCCACACTACTCTGCTGCTGGCCCCGTTTAAATCGATAAACTCTTTGTGTTTTGGAAACAATGACTCGCCCATATTCCCCTACTTTTAGTAAAAGCATATTTACTCTTCATACAGTCGGAGCAAATGTCTTTTTTAATGAAACTATCCTCAGCTCTCAGGAGTTGCCCTTTCCAGCAGCCTGGATATGAAAAGCAACAGGCAGTCTTAAGCATACATATGTTTATTGGAAACTCCCTAAACATAAGAGCAACACTGATGATGCAAAAAAAAAAGAAAGAAGCACAACACACACTATAGAGCGAGATTCCATTCACACACACACTGAGCCTCTTTTGTAGCCCTGCTGCAGTCTGTCAGCAGGACCACTGAAGCAGAAGTTCACGGAACCAAGCTCGGAATATAGCTCATTCAAATGTTTGCCGGTGCATAATGTAAAGACTGGTCATTTGCATATACTGTAATTATGTGGTCACAACTTCGATTTGATCACAGGGTGCAATGTCTTAATATAAACATGCTCAGACCTTGATTTGTTTCTAACGATGTGTTGGATGCACGTGAAGCAGTTCCTGCCACATCAACAAACGCAGGCTCCAGCGGTCACACGTTGACAACATACATTAGGCCCTCTTCACGGACACATTTCACACAGCGGCAGTCTTTTATTGTACATAAAGTATACAAAGAGCAACACACAGCTCAAAGAGTTCTCAAGGCAGGACATGCTTATTCAACACTCATTTCTCACAAATGGAACTGGCATGCCATGAACAACGATTCATAAGTCTTACACTCTGTTTTTTTTCTTCAGACATCTGTTCATTGTAACTGATAATAATTTCAGCATTCTCTAATATCTTTTAAACACTTCTATCCCATCGGTCCCTGGGATTGGTGAAATGACTGAAAATATCTCACAAGTACAGGCTTCTTTTGAGCATATGATTTGAAAAAACAAAACAAAAACAGAAAAATGTATTCGATTTTTTTTCTTCTGTAGAAAATTATTGACTTTTATTTCAAACGGACACTTCCACCATTTGAAAAAAAGTAACGCCTACTGCTACAAAAGTATCAATAGCACCAAAGCCAAAATACTCTTACAGACACCATTTTTTGTCAATATACACTGTAACATCTAATAGGAGATAACTAAATGACAAGGTACGAACATCAGGCTGCCAAGTCAGGCGAATGCAGGTCTATAGAACATGATGCATCTCAGTCATTTTATCCCCCAACTCTGCCTCAAAATGTAAAAATATCTGTCACTCATACCCAAGTCTGTTCTCAAAGTCAGTTTACAAGTTTCTCTCCAGTCACCTCTGAGTCTCTTTAAGTCCTGTCACAGAGTCTGATGTGCAGAGTCGAGCACCTGCTCCCTCAAGTGAAATGTTCACTTTGTAAAGTTTCATTTTGTATTGCATTGGTGTACACACACACACACACACACACACACACACACACACACACACAGTTGTAAGACTCTACCAATGGTTGCATCAATGGCAAAGGCTTAATTGTGGCTGATTTTAATAACTAATGACTATTTTGACCGCAGAGAGGGTTTTGTTGCATAACAGCAGGCTGACGGTACAGATGTTGCAACTGACGCTTTTTTACAAAAAAAGGTTTCGACAGAGGAGGAGCAGACAAATGTAAAGGGACTAGACTTACATCCTGACAAGATAATAAAATTACAAAATAGCCTTCTACATTCGGCTTGGTGCTCGTTTCATATCATGCTCTTCTGATGTTGTTCTGTTTTCCCCTCTTCGCTTTTAAGTGCAAATATATAATCTTTGCCGCCCTGTGCAGCTTGTTTGGGTGAGAGTTAAGCTGAGGTTGCGCCTTCCCATTGATGTCACAGCAATGGCAAAACAGACATGGTAACCAAGGCAACGAAATTATCCACAATTTCAAACAAATGTTTTAAGAGGCTACGAAATTGCTTCTCCGAGGATAGGGAACCAGGAATGCGTCATCATCACCGATAATAAAACATAAGAGCGTGCATACAACCCAAGCAGACAAAGAGCTACAAATCTTTGGTGTCTGCTTCGTTTCAATGGAGTCTCCCTAAATTAAGGCTGGCAAAATTCAGGCTGTCCAGGGTTCTGGCCTGTCGTCTGCTGAATCCTAGATTGTCTATTTATGGGGCTACAGTGGGCTGAGGGCCATTAGCAATGCCCGGGCAGTCCTTGGGACACCTCATATGGTCCTAATGTCCTCATAAGCTGCGGTGGCTGACCTCCCTTAATGAGGATTAATGCAGGACTGGAGTTTGTGCCTGTCCAGACACACTTCCGCCAGGCCATTCCCACCTGTTATTCCCGTCTGTTATTGATTGCACTCATCGAGCATAAAATTTGGGTCGGCGCCCCCGTGCAACCCCGGGGAACATTGAATGCAGGGCTTGAGACGAATAAAGTTGGATAGTGAGAAGGTGAGGAAGAGGCACGAGGAATGGGTGGTATCCAGAATTGCACTGGAAGGCTAAATAGAATTTTTTTTAAAACGGGGTACGGTAAAGGAGTTGTTTCAGAAGGGTTGGGCAACATTGAAAATTGCCCTTGACACAGACCAGTGCTTTTCTCCGACAGTGTATAGGTCCAATGTTTGTCATTATATTATTATGGACAACCACAAATTATTTAAAACAGAAAAGTACGAACATACTTCTCCAATTCCTTATATTTAAAACTGACACATTGGTTCCCTCTGAAAATGCAGCTTCTGCATATCTTACTAAAACACACACAATGTCAATAGTTGCTCTCCGATTCCAAAATGTGTTTCTTACTGTGGCACCTAACATACAATTTTGAATTACCTTAATTACGGTTTGATTTCATGCTTTGATTGCTGTGACATTGTAATGGGATTTCTCAGGTTCGCCCCAACTTGCCCTGCCGGTCCTTAAACAGCGACACATTAAATAAACCCCCGCATGAAACAAGCTGTCGGCTACGTCTCTAATTAAACAAAGAATTCCAGCAATAACTGGCTATATTCTCATCTTCCTTCACAGCCATTAACAAGACAACTCATTTCCTCAAGTTTTCAACATGTTTTTCTCACTCCCCTCTCGGTGGTGATGTCCCATATTCGTAGGCTCCTCTCACACATCACATCTAAATATAGACTTTCATGGCTGCTGAGCAAGAACCAGATATAAAAGAATGAACACAAGAGAATGTAGTTGTCACCGAGACTGGGTGTAACAGTAGGAGAATGGGCGAGGTGTGTCAATGTCCATTGGAATGTATACAAGTGCCAGTCAGTCACTGGGCATGAGGAGGTGGGCTTGGCGGCTTGGTGAGGGTGTTGGGTGGAGTCTCGGTGGTGGCCACTAGTCATACTGGCCCTTCAGTCAAGCCCTCCAGGGGAAGGGTGGTGGCATTGTCAGTGGGCTGCAGGTCGTCTTGGGGATGCGAGGGTGCGTGGGGGGCGGCGGCCAGACTGGCGTAAGCCAGGTGGCAGTCCATGTGCAGAAAGGGTGGGTAGTGCTGGCGGTAGCAGATGTACGCAAACAGCAACCCGATCACTCCTCCAACGACGGCGTCTGCCAAGTCAGAAAAACACGTATATTTCAAGATGTGCATCTACGTTTAATTTTAACCATGTCATGTTCAGAGGCAGAGTAAAGTAACACCTGCTCTTAGAACGAACACAATTAATTAGATATCCCTGTCTGTGCCATAGTGTTTTCAGTGAGCATCCATCGCGCCTGGTTAGTTTAGAGGTCGATGGGAAACTGAGTGGAAAAATGATGAATCTGCTCTACTGAGCACTTGCCATTGGACATGCTGTCTCTGTCACTTTGCCATCGATGTCGAACCCTTTTTGTACTGTACCTGGCCCTTTAAGCTGTGATATATCATATAATATCACACTGCCAGGCTGAATATTAAGCCTATGTTGCTGGGTATATATCAAAATGACATGGCCAGCTGGTAAATGGAGCAGCAGAAGCAGTGACTTTCATGATAGCAAAGTTATATTTTTCCACAGGTCTCCCTTTATTTTCTCATTCGGAGGGGAGCAAATGAAATATAGCATATCATCGATCTCCACCGTTGAACAACTTTACAATGCATGAGCTTGCTCTGTGAATGTTTCATCGACTCCTGTCAGCAGAATTTAATAGACTGTGATTTGATGCAATATATTAGTTTTGGTGGCCTCATCGAGAGACAGCGTTCGGAAGGACAGCCCTTTCCCCCCCTGAGGACACAGGGCACCTCCAAAGAGCAAAGTGATGCTGAGGATATTAGTATCCATCAAGCACGGCTCAGCACCCAGGCTAATGGGGGCTCCCACCTTGTGTTTACATTCGGTGCAGATTGGGGCCCCTCAAGTTTAATGTGCTGCACTATTGCTGATCGCCCAGCAGACTGGGCGGCGGGAGGAGATGAAGTGTGTGCACACCTAGATCACTCAGAAAGTGGTCAGCTTGCCTGTAACTCCCGTATGTGTTGTGCTTTTTAATGTGGCCTGAAGGAATCCTGGTGGTTGAAAGAATTTGTCTGTTCTGTAGCTGCCCTGCTCACCAAGAAACATATGGCTTTCGAAAACTAATTAACACCATATGACAGAGCTGTCTTCACATTACCACATATTCTCTCCCACACACCACCCACACATGCGTTCCCTTCCCTCCAAGTCTCCCTCCAGTTCCCTCACAACAGATATGAAAAACCTAAGCTTGTAATTGTGTTTTATCTTCCCAGGGCTGCTGAATTAAATGCTGCCTCGCTGTCATCTGAGGCAATTTTCAGGAAATCAAAATCTGACATTATGCTATAACTGACAGTCTTATGAGATGCAATTTTCAGTCTGTTGGGTAAATATGCCGCAAAGAAGCCACTCAGTCTGATTTTCTGTACAGTCTGATGTTTTGGGGCCTTTTTGTCTGCCATGCTGATTAAATGAAAATATTTCGTGATTGAAGCAGAACAGCAGTTTGAAACAAGGCATCGCCCACAGTTTACTTTGTCAATTATCTATATATTATTATGAAAGTGTCTCAAGACAAGTGACTTCTGCAGAGCTATCCCTTTCAGGCAGACACATGCAGATTTAGCAATGTATAAATAAAGAACATTCAGCGTTTGTCTGACAGTAATTTTGATCAATGTGTGCAAATCATAAGCATGTGTAATGTCTCTGAACTGTTGGGCAGACCTTGCCAGTGGTGTTTGTAGTCACAAGTCCGGGAGAGAGCAATCATCATAGCGCTGTAGAGAGGCAGCACCATGGCGCACAGACGCCAGCTACGCCCTCGACCCTGCTCCGTGAAACACTGCAGCTTCCCCGCCAGATAGAAGGAGGTGAAGCCGAGACCAGAGAATGCAACTATGGCAGACGGAGAAGTGGGCAGAGGGGGAGAAGGACAGAGAAGATGAGCAATATATTCTGCATTCACATGATAAAACTCTCACCCTGTCTGTGGCCTGTTGTTCATCAGCAAAGACATGCATTATGAAGACAAGGACAAGGCCTGCAACTTGTTGAAGATAAATCCAACAATGAAAAGGACAATATAGTGTGATAAAAGAGCATTTCAGAAAAACTAAATGAAGGAGGCAGATGGGAGTTTACCAACTTCTCCCGGCCACCCACTTTCAGATAAGCTCACTGAGACCTCCGCACTATATGCACTGTGTGCGATATGTTCCCTCAGAGCAGGCGAAGGCAAGCAGACAGCCACAAAGCACAACCCACACACTGAAGGAGACTTATTTAGCAATGTGCATTCTCCAAATTGGAGTGTGTGTACTGTAAGTGGCATCAGTGTACATCCCTGAGCTCACACGCAGTACAAAATTTGGTTCCTTGTGCACCCTGAAGTCACGGTGAGAACCATGCCCCTGTCCCAAAAACAAATGTGACTGAGTCGACAGTGTGAGAGAAACAGCGGCTGTCTAACTGTATGAATTAAAGGTTGTGTGATGGAGCCATAAAAGGCGGTGCAGAGACGGGGTCATTACTTTACTGCTGCAGCGGACCAAACAGCACACTTCAGCACCCATCAGCTGCCCATTTGTCACTCAACCCGCAAACGGGCCAAGAATACTAAGGCTGCTATGACACGTGTGTGGCCTGTAGATCGAGAGCGAGGATGCCGGAGAGAGACGGCAGAGGCAGAACGTCCAACTCTCTCAGTGCTGCTTCTGCTGCTGTCAGTGAGCAAGAAATTACTCCATTAAAAACTTCATTTCACATTAGGCATTTTGCATCAATATTTTGGATAGCTGTGATATAGGGTAAAATTTGTTTTTTTATTAAAAAGAAATACAGTGTAATCCACCTTCCCGACCCTACCCTGCCTCTAATTTGGTTATCTTCACTCACCTCAGGTGGGAAAAACATAAGCAGCCAAACATTAGGACCTGTCCTGCCAAATATGTTGTTGGTCGTCTGTGTACCGCCAAGACAGCTCTGACCCACCGACCAAACCACAACAATTCTGAAAGTGTCCTGGGGTATCTGGCACCTAAATGCAGTATAGCAACAACTGATTCTTTAAAATATTTTTGAACCTTTTTTTCTAATTTTTGTGTAAATGATCTTTGCAATCTGTCCACTCTGCAAAATTGCACTGCGATGTAATCCAACTATGCATTTGTCCATATCAAAGTCCATGCACTACTAGACAGGCTCAAGTTATTAATTTCTGAAAACATTATGGATGGGATTCTTACAGAGACAGACTTTTATTGTAAAATGAGATCCTTTTTTTGTTAAAACAGAAACAGCTGTTTTATCAAATGTCATTTTACTTCTCAGAGCACAGCAGGTTGCTGGTCTACCAATGCCTCAATCTATTAATTTGTGTTATTGTGTTGTACATTCAGATCTGAGTACCACTTCCACCACTGAATGTCACAAAGTGAGTCAAACGATGATAGATCCATAGCCTCAGCATGCTCATTGCACATCCATCTGTCTTCTGAGCAACCTCTCCGTATTTCCAATCACCCAACAGCTCACTAACCATTCATTTTAATCGCCTAACCATAGCTAAGATGATTACATTACTCATTAGGTAAGACAGGACTGAATTATCTGTGACCGGCAGATCCAGTGGTACATTTCCAGCACACATTTTTACAGTTTTGCCCTCATCACTAATGCATTAACTGTAATATTATAACAATGAAAGTGTTTTGTGTTGACTTCTGTTCTTCTGTATTGATGTGATGGACCCACAATCATCACACAGTTTGGTTTTTTTTGTGCATGAATCCAGGGACCCAGTTTTACTGCTATTTCCCATTATCATTCAGAGTGATGGGAGCTGGAACTTATTGGAGCATGTTTCGAGAGGAAGGCAGGGACGCACCGAGGGCAGGTACACAGTCACAGTTACACTGATGTAAATCTAGTCTAGGGTTTTTGAATTGGAGGAAATCAAAGTAACACTGTGGCTAAGACTTTAAACCATTACTATGGGCATATATGTAAAACTAGCTACTGTATCTGCAGCAAAAAAAGAGGCAATTTGAGTTATTATGGTTTGCGCACACAGAAAACAGCCGATGATCCTTCTAATCATGATTGACATTTCTCGGAGAGTAGGGCTTCTGTGGAAATGTAGGTGGCAATCAAGAAAGAAAAATATGTTGTTGGAAATAGAAAACACAATATTTTGCTGGGTCCTCTGTTTGCCTGTTGACCCGTTTAGAACTATAACACAAATATGAGATTTGCAAAATTACATTTGAATTATTAAAGGTGTCATAATGAATAACGGTGCATTGTAGCAGTAACTGTACTTGCCACATTTCCACACTGCACACAGGCAATGCGTTTGCACACAGTGAGACAACATCTTGAGAATTACACGAAAATTTATGCCATGGTTATATGCATAATACATGAGTGGGGGATAGCTAGTATATGTATCCCAAACCATCCAAAGAGAAACACATTTATATGTGCAAAATTGGCATTGGCATTAATTTACTAAGCCAGTGCATTTGGAGCAGTAGGGCTATATTGAATACTAGGTGTACCCAAAAACAACTGAAGGTTTCTCCTCAAGAGGCAGCAGAAGTCCCCTAAAGGCCATGAGGACAGAGAGGAGGCCAACAGTGAGGAAAAAATAAACATCATAGTAATGAATCATGAAAAAGCCTTGAAAAGTGATTCTCCTTAGACCAAACAAAGACGGCTAATGGGAGTGATGAGTGCAGTGCAGCTGCTTTTCTCATCTTCAAAACAGGCACAATGTTTGTTCAGAAGTTGTAAGTGAAGAGGAACCAAGTCTAATTGCACTTTCGCATAAGACAACGGGGTTGATTTCTGAAAACATGGCAGGGTTGAGACAAAGAAGGGTGGCTGGAAAAAATGGACGGTAATTGCACATTAGGAATAAGATGTGATTAATATCACAGTGGCTCCATGTGTGCGTAGGTACGTCATGAAGGCTTATAAAACCTCTCACTGAAGGAGCCGCTATTTGAAAAATATCTGACACATGAAACTATATAGGATGTTATACTGAGTAATGTGAATAATAAAGCTCACCTAAGAGAAGATATATTGAGCTACTTCAAAAAAAAAATTCTTGTGATCGTGCAGAAAATGCAGTTTTTATCAAATTTTCAATCCTTTTTTTAGTCTACTGTATAACTTGTTTTTTGTCACTTGAATCTGAACTTCGTCAAATGTGATACATTTTCGCATTAACTACTGAACAGATTTCCATGAATCTAAGTGAGGGGTTGGGACATGGGCCAAGAAAGAGCCAATTAAATTCTGGCACAGTTTGGGTCAGTTTGGATTTTTAATTACACCTTGATAAATTGCCCTGACATTTAGTAAAGATGCTCGTGTTCCCCAAAGGATGAATCACAATTAATTTGTTGTTGCTTTGAATTGTCAACTAGCGCTATCATTTTGCCAACATTTTAATTCATCCAAGAGTTTGTTTATTTAAATGTATCCTTGTAATTTAAATGACTTTACCATTATTAACACGCTAAAGCTTATCTAAGAGAACCCACTACCCACTAAACAACAGCATGTTAGCACTGTGTATTTTATCATGCTATTGTTGGCATGTAACAGAACTGCTACTGTGGCTGTCAACTATTAGGCTTCGTTCTCTGAAAAGTTCCCATCTTTGGTTGCTTGGTTACCAGTGTGCATTACTTTTGTGGAGAAATCCTATCATTTGGTTTAAAGTGCACAGTGAGTGGTGTCAGGTGTCGGTGGTGATGGAGACTATCTGGGCTACAGCAGGGCAAACATGATGGGCGAAGATGGGGACTGTGCGACAAGAGCAGACGTACAGTACTGCAGACGTACAGTACTGCAGACGTACAGTACTGCAGACTGTGCGGTTAAAAGGAAGCTAGGGCACATTGGGAGATGTTGTGTTGAACTTGTTTGTGACCCCCGGGGTTCGGTCGTGGATTCAGAAAGGTTATGCTTGGGTCAAGGCAACTGCAAAGTCTCCACACATTTCTCCCCTTTGTCTATGATGAAAATATCTGCCACTAAAACAGATGTGTGTGGGAGGGTCACACACAAAGTGTCCATGTGTTTTAATTATATTACATTAGTGATTGGTTTCCGTCTCCCAGCCGTCCCCACTCGCTCCTCTTCTTTTCTGACCTCTGACCCCTGTAGGGAAGGATGGGACACCCCCCTGACCAGAAGTTAATGCATATTAACCAACCACTTGGGCACTGATCCTGTTTCATCCATTAAAAATACACAAAGCGAACAGGAACTCATTATTAGCACTGTATAATTGCCGCACTCCTGCACAAGCTGTTCGTCAACCTCAACCCCTCCGCACACTCCAGGAAACACTGAAGGGGGCCTGAGTGGGTAAACACATGACAGCACACTGTCCAAAGAGTGACCCTCTCTCCCTATACTGAACTGATATGATGGACATACCAACATGTGCTATTTAATGTAGATAGTTAAAGCTATGTGGAGATTCAAAGATGTTATTACATCTTGAGGGATTTATATTGGCATGGGAGGGAATGCAGATGGTAAAGATGGCAGATGGTTTTAAAGAGTTCCTATTAATTGATCAAATCTAACGGGCTCAATACGCACAGGGAGAAATGGTGAGAAGAATATGAATAAGGAGAATATGATTTGCAGCTAATAGTTTAGGACTTGCTTTAGGGGCTTTATACCACTGCATATGTCGCCGCAGTGAGTTCAGGAGCTTTTATTCATCTGTTTGTTTTTCTCTGTTTGGGACCTGTCTCCTCCACTTTCTGTCACTTTGCTACGAGATGAGGGAAATAAATCAAATCAAACAGTTGCTTGAAGAAAAACATTGAATTGCAATAATAGGTTGTGTGCTTTAAAAAACAGCCGTCATCAAACGGCGAAGGCCGGTGTGTATTCTATTTTCGTCCCCGCTGATTCTTATGTATTAGTTGGGGTCATTTTTTTTCCATGAAGACAACGGAGCATCCTTTTCGGAGAGGCACGAATCTGTCAATGCAAAACATGTATTTTGGCCTATAGTACATGTCTTGGGATTTTTTTCCAGACAGAAGAGCTGTTGCATTCCATGCGGATGCCACTTTGAACAAGGGTACATTCAGCTGTCTGGCCCTATCGCCTGTCCATTTCCACATCTGTCTGGTTAAAAGCTCTGTGAACTTATGCATGCTCCAAAAAGTGCTGTCCCGGTGAAAAGGGACGAAGGAAATTGGATTTTTTTTTCTTTTTCTTTTCTCTAGTCACGATGGCTGGGTGCTCCTCGTGTCCCTGTTGCGCGATTTTCTCAATCACTTTCTCACTCAGCACAACAGCAGACGGCTGTTAGAGCCGCCCTGCAGTTGTAATCATACACAGTGTTGCAGTGAACTACAGAGCAATGCCCCTCTCTGCTCCTCCTAATGGGATTCAGCCAGCCCTTCCAAACTTTCTTTTCTTGAAGCAGGTGTCTGACGATCTGTAAATGTGCGACTTTACTATTATGCTGATGTAACCCATGGACCCATGTAATAGATTCACATTTCACCCAAAATCCACAATTTTTGTTAATGTTTAATTGAGGAGTTTTTATTTTGATAATGGCATTTTATTGTGACCTCTGGCTTCCCAGCATGTCGTGTCGGCTTTGTGTTAATTAAAATATCCTTTCCTTTATTTTGCATCTCAATTAGTATTACCTTATTAGTATTACCTTATCTTTCTATGTTGACATGCCTTCGGTGTTTCCTCATTTCACACTAATGAGATTCACGGTACCGTTTCCTCCGTTGCTGTTTTAATATTGCTTGGCTATGTGCGGGGGTGGGGGTGGGTGGTATTGTTTTTATTGCTTTTATTCTGTAAAGCACTTTGTATTACATTGTTTGTATGAGAAGTGCTGTACAAATACAGTCTGATTGATTGAATAAAGGTATATTTCTCATTTTACATGATACATCACAGGAGATTTAGTGTAATTACGATATAATCATGTTGTTACAGTTGGAGTCATCTGCAGGCCCACACTCACCAAAGCAAATTTCTCAAGTATGCTTCATGTTAAATGGAAGCAAGGCCGCAAAGTGATGTTTTCAAAGACGTTATTTTTCGTTCAGTCTTCAGATGACTAATGCAAAAAATCCCGCTGAGTGTTTATTCAAAACAGCAGACACTCCCTGTATACTACTTACATTCAGCTGCTGGACAACAGAGGAAACGTGAATTATTTAACACGCTGCTGAAGTGAAAACAGCTTGGAAAGCAATATGGTCCGAAGGATGTCCCGTGTCCCACATGGGGCGGAACAGCTGAACACAGCAGGGAGTCAGATGAAGTCAACACAAACATTCACCAAGTGCACAAGATTGAATGAGATAGACCCAATCAACCACATCCCTATATAACCATCTCAAAAAGCTGCCTCAGGATGTGTAAATTGAATGATAACTCGTTGCTTCACGGTGCAATTACCTTTGAAGAGAGACAGCAACAAGATTGTTACTATGAAATGTAATGTAAACACCTTGTAGACACCCAGTCAGCATTTTCTCCCTGTGTGAAATGATGCTCAGAGCGCCAAGATCAACCATAGCTGCATTTCAATGCAGGTTTAATGACTCTGAATCTTTTGACATTGTTTCGAGAGTGCTGCCAGTGATCTGTTACGACCGGTGACTGGTGCTCACAGGAGGAGTGACTGCTGGGGAAGCTCTTGCGTCCCTCTGAGACCAGATCTGGCTCCCCGGTGCACAGCATCTTCGCGCTCACTTGTCCATCCGGGAAACAGCGCTGGAAGTAATCGGGCCTGGGTCTAGAAATCAGAATCAACCGCACAGAGAGTTCCGTTACCTTGTCAAACAGCGAGTTAAAGCTGGAGAAGGTGATAGTCAAAGGGGAAAACGGTTTAACATCATTCTTAGAGCCAGTTCTTCAGCTTGTTTGGCTTTCATACCTGCCGACAATCAACTTGATGGTGTTTGTGAAGACTCCATTCAGGGCGAGGGCCAGAGACACAGCTGCGGGAGAAGCAAACGCAGTCACATTAGCATCATACAGTACAGGTGAAACAGACAAGGTTGACGTTGCATTTTCAGTAGGTGTAAGATCGATAGAAAAAGTACAGCCGTAGTAAAAGTGTCAATTTTTACTATCAGTGCAGTGCAGGCTCTGGCAGTTCACCCGCTCCTCTGACATATTGTCCAAATAAAACAGCTAATTGGGTTCATTGGAATTTCCCTCGCAGATGGGCAGATGGTTGATGGGATTTATTTGTGAACCGGCCGACAGTTTCGTAGCAGCAACACACACGCGCGCACACACACACACACACACACACACAGTCCAGACAACTGAGGTTCATGGGAATGAGAAGGGAGTTTTGAAGGTATTTAGCCATTTACCAAAGCACTGACCACAATGACATATATATATATATATATATATATATATATATATATATATATATATATATATGTCTGCATTTCTAGAAGAAAAAGTCAGGAGATCAGAATAATGGGGGACGTGGATGTCTGCAATGTGAAGCTCAGAGAGGTCACCAAAATCACTGACATTCAGCCTCATTCATTGTTCAACAAAGCAGTGGACCGATCTACAACAGACAGATCAATAACACAAACAGATCAGATATTTAATATTGAGAAAGTCTCGGAAATATCCCAACAGTATAGCGGTGACAAAACTAGGAAGCAATTACTTTTTCATCAAAATTTTGTTAATAGGAAACAAGGGACAGGAATTTCACTGTCACCGTACGTTTGTTTAATAAGCAATGAAGCAAACCACTGTGGGCTCAACATTAGCCCGAGTGCCTGCCCTCATAGGTTAGTCCCAGCAGTCTGCAGGCAAATTGAATTCACCCCACGTCGCCGGTGCTCAAATTCATTATCTCCCAGAGCTGCTGAGAGGAGCACAGCGTCAGTGTTATTTAACATCCTGCTATTTTGTGCCGCCCAGACGAGAGCCCAAATGGCACATGCTCCGTTTGACCGGTTCAAAAATTGGACAATTAAAGGGCAATGTGTTCACTTTGTCAGATCCGACTCAGTGTGAGGAGACCTAGCACGTATGATAGCCTACAAGACTAGTGCATGAGCTGCATTCTCTCACATTTAGTCGAGACTTGGGGAAGTTTACTGATGGTCATTCTAGTATTAATTAGCTGTGTGCTGGCCCACCGCCGACAGTGGCACTGACAATGTTTTGGCAGTCCCTTTGGTTTGGTTTGGTTTAACACTCAGGAACAAAGCAGGTGAGCAGGGGCCCAGAAGTTTTAGTCATTTTAAGTTTTGCAGAGACCCAGCGAGTGCCTCTTGTTCAAAACTGTCTCATTGTCTCACTAATCGGAAGATTACTCCCAACGCACACAGCAAACATTCAAGCTGTGCCATGAGATCTCGCGTTCAGATGATGATTTGCATTTTTTTTCAGCGTGTAGACTTTTGTCAAATATAACCAAAGTCAACCAAAATGGCTCCATTATATTCTGACTGAAAGATAATCACGCAATTAAGCTGCAGGAGTTTGGCAACGATAGAGTGTAATTAGACAACCCTGCCAAGGGAACAACGTGTTCGTTTTACTCCAAAGACAACTAAAGAGGCGACGTGATGGCGGAACATATCGTGTCAAGCAATAATTGCACTATATTACAAAAGCGAGGCCCATGGGTGTTAAAAGGGTGACAATCCAACTCAAGCTCCCAATATTTGACAACTTTTACAGCGCCTGTTTTTTTCCTCACCCTGTTTTCCCCGTGTTTCTGTCTCGTACTTTCTCTCCGTGTGTTTAATGTGTGTCCTCGTTTGTCTTTCTCTGGTGTCTTGCGTGTCCGCTGGGTGTGGCACTCCAGCTCCTGATCTAAGACTCTGTGGTATATAAAGACCCGGCTCTCCACGCCAATCTCTGTCACATCTGTTCGCCCACATGGAACGTTCTGCAGCTCGGTGAAACCTTTTCTACCTTCCATTTTCCTTTCTCAGCAGCCAGGCCTGTATCCTCCACTGCCCAGCTCGCCGGTCACTCTGCCAACACCAACATCGACAGTCTGCCTGTCCCCAACCGCCGCCCCTGGTGCTGTTCCCTGTCCTGCTGCCTGCCTCGCTCTCTACCAGCAATCCTGGCCAGGTAACCGGTTCACCAGTTAAATCTGCTTGAAATGTAGTAGCATGACCTCTGGAGTTTGAGGAATCACAGGGACAACTTCAGATTGAATACATTGTAGGGGTAACTTCTTTCTTTCTTTTTTTGCCGATTTTAGCTTGGAATGGAAACTAAATTTGGTCTGTAGGTGGTTCAAAATTATCATAAACTCCACACCCAGCCGAAACATTACCGAGCTGCTTTTATGATCTTACTTTCTCATTAGGTCTAGCGGTACCATTGGTTCAAAACCATGATCGTGTAGAAATATGAAGAAGAAGAATGAGCTCCCTTTTATAATTTCTTCTCCTGGGGAAAGTTTTCCCTGTAAGGCTCGAAGAATTGCTTGTCTGCAGGCGGCAACGGACCTTTTTAATTTCTACACTGTAAACTGTACACTGATGCACTGAACCACCCTCTCTCCACCCAGTTCATCTCTGTGTCTCTGTAATTGGATTAGTGTAATTTTTACTTAATGCTCTTTGGTGTGACAAAGCCTTGGCAGGCCTCTCAACCGAGCGCGAACAGCAAACGTGATCAAATCAGAGGATTTTCCCAGATGTCGTTTGAGAACTTAACAAGCGGCATGACATTTTAAATGGATGTAAATACTCATGGCTGCTGTGATTAAGACGAACTTGTGTGGTACCATGTTGAGCGATCTGCATGATTGAGCACCATTAAGTACTTCCAGGTGACCAACTAGCCCATGCTTTCAGGCAAGACTTGGGCAAGACCAAAGATATTAAAGAGCAAGAGAATTAGAACAGGAGAGGACTTTTTCGTGGTTATGAAAAAACTCCAACAATTATGCAGCAAAAATATATGTAAAGTCATTGGCGAGGTTGGGACTACAAGCAACATATTGATGACATTTCAAGTAACTGGCTCCACGTACCTAAACATGCCTCTTTGATTTCTGTCTTGTCCGTCCTCTGAATTATCTTCACCACAAATATCACCGCCAGTGGGGTAAGAAATGAAATTGCCTGTGAGGAAATCAAGACAAAAAAAAAAAAAAAGTACAGTTATTACTGCTACTTTGGAGATGTGCTGCAGCATTCCACTGGAACTGTTGTGCAGGATAATTACTTTTGCCTCAGGGAACGACATGAACCTATCCATTATTCTCAGTCAATTTTAACAAGGCAAACTGAGGAGCCAAACAAGCTTCTTTATTGTTTAGTGGGGTTTCCTGCCTGCACAAGAGCTCCTCACTTGATAAGAGATTTGGGTCTCCTCAGCACGTAGGTACTTATTCATGCCCCCAGAATTAATTATTTTAGGGCTAAATTCAATATATTTTCCTCCATTAAGCAACAGAGGTAGTATAACCAAGAGGCTGGGTTTCAATTCCATTATTATGACACACACAGTGAATTTCCCCTGAGTGCTGAGCCTTGTGTAAATCGAGGTATCTCTGCCAAATGAACAATTCTTGCACTTCCCCGGATCAAACTTGTAAACACATTTGGATTCAAGCTCACAGGTGCACCAACATTTTGCCGTCTCAGTTTGACATAATCCAGAATGTCCTTGGAACATGGGCACAGACATGACTACACAGTCAGACTGTCCATATGTATATAGAGCCATTCTACTGTTTGCACTGTAGCTCTAAAAGAAATGATCAACCAGTCAGGTTGCAGTTTACATTCACGTCTTTCCGAAACCATATTTTATATTTGTTGTATGTTGTAAAGACTTTGAAGGGAAAATGTATTTATATTGTATGTATTGTATTTTTATCATAATTAGCATAAAGTGTACCTCTATCCAGTTAATCAGTTCACGCTGTGGCCTGATATAATATCCATAAGAATGGGCCAGACAGATGGGAGGACAGACAACCTGTCCCGGGAAATAACGTTTCTACCCAAATTGACTGCAACACAAAATACATTTTGTAGGAAACATAAACGCATGCTGGATTATGTTTTTTTTTTAATAAATAAAACCCTGTTTATCAGTCACCAGGAGGTGGTTGGGGTGGATGGTACATTTAGCTGACAAAGCATTCAGCCTAAGGTTAGGGGAGGATTCGGATTTTGGTTAAACAGGCTATAAATAAAAATGTTGTATCTGAAGTCACAGTGTACTTTTTTCTGTATAAAACAAGGCCACAATCTTTCCCTTACGTGCTGACAGCTCCTAAACAAAACCATTTAAACGTTGAATAATGCTTTGGCCACTACAAGTGGATATCATTATGGAAGATTTGAAGTTTTCGTTAGTCACACAACATATCCTCATTATTATTCTTTCGGATTAAACAAATTACCCGTGAACAGTGTAGTGTGTGCGTGGCCTCCCTCCTTGTTACCAGACTCGAGCCAAGTGGTAACACAACGTATCTTCACTATGGTAATGGACGTAATTCAATTGCAATTCCATTTATGTGTGTTGCAGTTTAGTTGTATAGATTTTAGTTTTTCAGGAGACAGTGCCGGCAGAAAACATAATGCCTCTGGCCATGGCTGCCACCAAAACAGAGGTATAAAAAAGACAGACACGGGATCAACTAGTGAATGTTGTCGGATAAAATGGGTTTGAAGCAACAAGCTGCGGCCCAGGAGCCAGTAGCATCCATCAGGTTTGCCAGAAATGCACCCAGCGTATCAGTGACCTTTTGATTTCAACAGTTTCCATCACTCTGTCACTGAGGTTGTGGAGGAACCCTGTGAAAAGAAAAAAAACAAACAAAAAAACCCCAACAACACTTCTTTCTCTTGTCAGTTTGAGCCTCCCACATCACCTCAGAATTCATTCAGAGTGAAACAACTATTGTGAACGGCGCGAGTACCAAAGGAGGAAGGATTTGATTTGAGTTGCCATAGAAACACAATGAGGTATTTAAAAGCATCTCAACGGTTTGACAACACAATTGATCTTGTCTCAAAACATTTTATGGCAACAAAAACCTGTATTTGGAAAAACATAGCTTCTTTTGATTAATAATAGAAGGCACTTATGGCACATGACCTTAATGAAGTTTGGTTTTCACATAGATGCTCTAACATGTTCAATGAGCAAACCCATACGAAGGTTACACTCTGTACGTGAATCATTCTTCAAGTGAAATCCTTGTTTTGAATTGTGTCAATGTTACTGGAGACAGTTTTATACATCATACAGCACGTCTCTTGGTATGTGAAGAACTGGAACAAACCTCTCGGTCATGTATATGGAAAAAAACAAACAATAAGACATCATTATACGTGTGAAACTCATAAAAAACAAACAAATGATCTTTACCTTTCACCAAGTGGCTGCTTAGAGGGCGGACTATAACATGATGACATATTTACAGCTCTCAGCGAGAACATGTATGTGTGCATGTCTGCACACCCACCATCCAATAGTGTATCAACCCCCCCCCCCCCCCCACCCCCGTTTCTTCACCCAAGTTAAAGTTTTCAATTGTCTTAACTTGTTAACTTCAAATTCAACAAATTCATTAGTGTTTGCTACCAATTGAAGTAACCTTTTTAGGCTGGTTAACAATTTCCATTTTGTGTCTGCCTTCGCAACTCTTGGCCTGCCAAGCTCAACACTCCAGAGCCTGCTCCTATCCACCAGCCTCCAGCTCCCCTCATGCCCCTTCCACGTTTGCCAGCTCCTCCGCCCTCGTGCCCCGCTCAGATCCGACTCGCCATTTTCCCCCTCTGGCCTCAACCTTTGCCTGCTGGAGCCCTCAGTCCCCTGTCCGCCGTTCATTATCACAGCCTTTTGCAATAAATCTTTATCTAACCATCTTCCCACCGAGCCTGTGTTCTGCATTTGGGCTCGCCTGTCTAACGTGAAGCAGTGTCGTAGATCATCAAACCCGACGATAAATAGCAAAGACTGAGAATATTCCCGTCACTCCCATAATGAAAGAATGCAGCCTCTCGTGAGGTTGCAAGCAGGGTAATACAGTGTAATATCTTAATGAAGGTCAGAGTGAGTCATAATGTAGCCTCATGTAAATGTCCTCCATGGACTTTCTTTTTAACGGCCAGATAAATTCTGAACATCTTCAGGGCCGCTGGCAGAGCCCTGACATTAGAGGAGCCTGACTGTTGGCTGTCAGCACTGGAAGTATTTTTCTGAAAGAGCCATGTGGGTGGGGGGCTTTGTCTCCCTCTTTTTTTATTGAGAAACCTGTCGTCAGCAAAGATCCATGGACACTGAAGTTACACTCTCCTCATAACAACTCTGTATTAAATCCGTGAAGGATGCTTTACTCGCTCTTTTATGTGGTGGTAAAAAAACAAAGGGTCTATTATAGATCAGGGGTGGGGTTCATAATGCATTCCTCATCAGAGCTCATGTTCTCCCCTTGAGCACCAGGACAGAAAACACACTGAGACGATATTACATCTGCTTCATAGGGAGCGCATTGGGCTGAGAGTGCCTGGATAATCAGGTTTGCGTGGTCACAATTTCGGTCCTTAAGCTACCATTGCAACATTTATTTGTATTTTTCTTTTTCAAAAGGGTGCTGCGACGTCCCCGTGACAACCACACTCCAGAAAGTCACTGCGCCTGGCACGTATCTCCCCACAGAATCACAGTCTGCTGTTCTCCCCCCTGTGTTTGTGACTGGATTAAACAAATGCAATAAAGTGTTGATAGTTGTGAGATTACAACCTGCTGGTAGATGTACTTTTTTTAAACTTTGGACAGAGACGCCCACAGAATCTAGATGTTCCCCCTGCTTTGTGTCTTTATGCTGCGATAAAATGTTCCCCTCTTGGCTCTAACATCATACAGAGGCATCAGTGCTGTAAAAGTGATTTCATCAAATGTATGGCGAGAAAGTAACTATCTATTGAATCTCGTAAATTATCACATTAAAACTATTTCCCAGAATTATTTTTTTGTTAAAATGTGTCGACTTAGCAGATGGGAAAAGTTCAAGAAACAAACTATTTGCAGTTCTACATCAGCTTTTTCTGTTTTGGCATCCTTGGTGTTGTCATATTTTACCATAATCACCCTTTGAAATAGGACCATCAAGTGTGCGCCGTCTGAGTCTGACTCACAGCGATGAGCTGAGTAATGATCAGTGTGCTGTATTTTAAATTTATTGAAGCTGGTGATTGTCCCTGAGAACACACTCCGCACAGATGCTCCTGTATGTGATGGACAGCGTTTGCTAAGAGATAGAACTTTTTCAGTCCCTATACCTTAACTGGTGGGAACTCATCCTAACCCTGCGTCATCCACTTCTGTCCAAGAAGAGATGATATTCACACTGAAGCCCTCCTCTATCCACATGATTCCAGCCTCACCTCAGCGGCGGACAGAAGAGGGCTTTCACAGTGCTAATTTTCCTATATAAATGATTTCTGCACCTCACCGATGAGTAACAACTAAGCGGTTTATGTAATTATGACAAAGTATTTAGTGCCAATCAAGTCTGTAATAAGGGGAATGCATAATCATAGCAGGTACTTACAATCATCACCCTCTTGGGAATGTGGTCTGACTCGACTAGAGGATTCTTGTAGAGCCAGAGCTCCTCTGGTTGGATCACTCTCTCGAACGGCTCCAGAAACTCTGTAAATCTGTGGCAAAAGAGACAAGTGCACACTGATCGGTCACTCGTTTATTTTTTGGACATTCAGCGGATGCTTTTACAAAGAGCGTCATACAGTAAGTAGCATGTAACCTAAGAGACATCAGATGAATTTTTAGTACGTATAGTCTGATCATGCTTAAATGTCTATTCTTTGTAGGGCTCAGGAAAAGACAAGCTGTTATTGTCCCATGAGGATAAACACACATATGTGAAAGAGATCACCTACACGAAACTGCCCCGCTGTCTCACACTCTTGCTGAGTGGGAGCAAATTAGCATGCTCCGGCTCGCCCCGGCCCGGCCTGGCCACCCAGAGATCTGTCAGAGACAACCTTGTTCTCTGCTGTCTCAACAAGGTCTTTTTTCGTCGCTGCACTCTAAAACTGTTCAATACACAGCTCTGTGGCACAATTGTGCTGCGGGAAAAACCTCCTAGAGCCACAGAGAGCTCCGAATATCGTACAGATCAGACTCACAACAGTGGTAGATTTTTGATGTTTGAATCTACAGCATTACTGGGACACTGCCTTCCAGCAGCAAAATGCAAAAACAAAATTACTACATCAATTCCAATCTGGCTGAGTGTGTGTGGCTCACGGTGACTGACTGAAGACGTGGCCTGTGTGAGTTTGGAAATAAAAGAGAGTAGAGCTGCGCGCTCGGGAGCTCGAGCCCTGGGACACCAGAGTATAACTTACTTAAGGCCCTAAAATAGAAAATTGATTAAATTGTTGGCATTTTCCAGGACCTGGATCAAGCTCTGGGTCCCATGAATCTCTCCCCCCCCCCCCTCTATTCAGCTCCACTGCCTATAGCACATCCATTATGACAGAATATACTGTATGCTCGAAGTTTTTATTTTAAAAACTATATACATCAGTGGTTCCCAACTAGTGGGTACTTCTACAGTTACCAAAAAACAATTAGCACATGGATTCAACAAACAAACAAAGAACCCAGTTACATGTTGATAGGTGGTGCAGTAGCCTTAGGTATTGTGGAGGGATTATAGGGTCCAGCAGGCCATTCCCCAGATGAACAGTTTCAGTAGGTGGAAATGGTGCTTGAGTAATGCTCTCCCGTACGACGCCGTGCCCTACAGCAAGGCATTTAATACAAATCTGCTCCAGTGGAGCTGCTCACTGGCTCCTGGCTCCTGGATCCCGTGCAGCTACGCAGTGCGAATCCAAATGCGGGGAATGCGAAGGCGGCCACTGGCTAATAGGCACACAAATCTTCTGCAAAACCTTTCCTACATAAAAATGGATTCATGTCCTACAGATCTTTTTTTTTGCCCCTCTCTTCAAAGCCACGGGGAAAAAAACAAACAACTACATGTCTTTAATCTCTCTAAAAGACGCGCAGCGTATTAGACTCTGTGGAAGGTCTGTTTGTTGGTCTGCTGATAACTACGTGTCTTGATGTATGTGCAAGGGAGCGGCCTAATCAGCACCAGCTCATTTCACACCTTGCTGACCCCGCGTGCATGAATCACTTCAGCTGCATTGCACTCACGGCGCGTGGCGCACAATAAATGACGCCGTGCTAATGGCACGTGATACCTTTCATGAATTACACAATTTTCCCGGTTTGTTCGTTCTTTATCTCTCGTGTTCGGACGTCAGTGGCGAGGAATGTTATTTCAGTCCCCAGGGATTAAATGCAGAGAGATGGAGCATAGACAAATAGAGTCAAGGCAGACCCCCTCCCCGTCAACATGCACACACCCACACACACAGCTTCCAAGTCATTAAATACCGCAGTGGTCTACCTGTCACTTTGCAAGGCTTATCTTGCACCCAACTGGAAACATCTTAATGAGTTTGAGGCACTCGCTCCCCCAAGGTAACTACACATATAATTCATCTTCATAATATTTGCTTTGGGTTCACTGCAGAGTGCACAAACTTGCTGCCCTGGAAAAAGAAACCACTAGAATGCTAATGTAAAAAAAAATCTGTCAGTGTCAAAAGTTTCATTGAAATGAAACCCTGTTTCTGATCCAATTTTGTTCTTTTGTCTGAAGTAAGTAAGTCAATTTACTTTCTGTCTTTCTAATAATTTTCTGGTTTTAAAACGGAATCACTCTCCGTCCACACAAGTGTTTTAGCTCTGTGTCGGTATCAAACCCCGTCTGGACTACTGAGCATGTGCGTAATGGTGTAAACCGGAAGCAGACTGTGTACTCCACAGAAAATACTAAAAGGTTAAAAAGTAAGAGCAGAGATTTCTTCTCTTGGGCCGATGAAGAGGGGGAACTAGTGTACAGTACTCAAAGTTGGTGTTTGCAATGTTTTGCCTTCACCGCTGGTCGTCGACTGATAAGAACCAATCAGGAAGAGAATGTGGGTGACTCTGCAGTAGTGTGGATGGCAAGGGCAAGCGTGGCAGCGGTGATGCATTTCAAAGCTGAAACACCATCTTATGGTTGCAGCCATCCATTGACATGACAATTTTTGATGCTGCTACCCTAAGTGCTGCTACTGTATTTTGTATTTTCAGATATTTTCACCATCACGTTGTTGGCTAGGGATGTTCACATTCATGAGCCCAAAATTGAAATGCCTGTTGGACATGAAATAATACTCCCCCTTCTTTCGGAGAATTTGTATTAAATCTCCTCGATCGAATCAATACTGCCCTCCATGGATTTCCCTTGGGTCCGAGATTCAGATTGCATTTTTTAGACTCATGTTCCCTTTTCCAACCAAGACACTTTATTAAAAGTAAGATTCCAATATGGTCGAGACGTGCTTTAAGTCCTTCAGGCTCCGAACGTCAAGCGCACCGTTGGAATTAATCAAGGATTCATCTTTGATTCCATGGATGGATGTGCCTGCTCTTTGAGGGAATTCATTTTTACTTTATTGTTATTTACGGGCTGAGATGAAATCAGTGGGAAGAGTATCATTTACTGGCTGGTGACAGCGAATGCATCTGTCTGTGTGAGGCAGGAGGGGCAGTGTGGATTGGCCGCATTAGTAGAGCTAATGTCGGAGCTGGGAGAGGTAATGACAAACGCAGCATGTACCCCCAGGTTAACCTGCAGGGGAAATAATTGCAATCGAATTGATTGAAAGAGAGAGTCAAAGAGGTTGGAATGAAACTAACAGAACTGGCACAGTCACAGCCAGTGGAGTTTTTATATGTATCATCGAAGGTTGTTTTCTTAGATTTGCCTGTAAAAAAAAATCAGTGAGAAGATTCCAAAACTTTGCCGTGCAGTAATTGACGGTGCAGGAGCCGTAGAGACACAGAGAAGAAACAGACACGGAAATAGAAAAGAAAGTGTTAAAAAAAAGTGTAAAAAATTAAATCTAAACCGTTTTTCTATTAAGACTGACTGTCCTCAGTGCGTCAATGAGACCCACGGCACCTCTGACACGATCTCTGGTCACAACAGATGAGCTTTCATCTTGCCCATAAACAGAAGGCCCTGAACTCCGGAGCGCCCGCTGGCCGCCTGGGGAGAACCTCCATTCCTCTGCTTTATCAGCTTCTGTTTGCTTTGTGTAGAGATGTTATCCTGCAAACCCATAGAGGCTTCTACAGGGGCAAGGCCAATGGTAGATTGACTCACAACCTAGCAGGTCTGAAGGTAAATCTGTGAAGCTCTGCAGTTGTTGGCATTTATTGGAGGGTGGCAAAAAAGTTTTTTTAGAGATTTAAAGAGACAGGAAGCTTAATTTTTCTGAAATGAAAGAAATGCTCAGTGGTCGGATAAATCCACATTGAATTTCCACAAAGAGCAAACCATAGCTACTTTATATTCTTGACTTTAATGCTTTACATCTGACCTTTTTCTAACTCAAGAACATTTTAGCTTTTTGTCTCTTCCCTGTTCCTCGTCATTGAAGCTCTGTAACTGGGCCAATTTATCATCACCAATTTATATCCATCTCTACCAGATGCATATTCTAAAACTGTCGAGCAGAGCCACAGCAAAGGAAATAAAACTGAATTATTTCTCGAGAACCCCCCCCCCCCCCCCCCCCCCCCCGCTGAAACCCTTTGCAGATTTAGCACTGAACAGCATCAAGAACAATACGACCAGCTAATTTGAAAGTTCTTGATTTACAATGCACTGTGGGCAGAATCTGTGGCTGTGGCCTTGGGAATTCATATCGTCTGCTCTGCCCCTGTGACAGAAAGTTAAGGAAAAAAGTTGAGAGACTCCTCCTTAATTAGTTAGATATGCCGTGAAGCAATTAGGCATAGAGAAGAGTGGAATGGCTAAGTTGGATTAACCTCGGGGAAGAGCCCATTTTCACAGAACGAAGTCTGAAAGTAATCTTTTGGTTGGAAATCTCTGTGTGCGTGCGTGTGTGTGTGTGTGTGCGTGTGTGTGTGTGTGTGTGTTCAGGCAACGCCTTATCACAGATACATCCAAACAGAAGCTGAGCGATTTCATCAATACCGATCGCATTATGTCTGCTAGCAGGGGTTGGCCAAGCAGGGGCCATTATTAGACAGTCACGCAGCATTTATCCACAGGTAAAGGAGGCCACGGAGAAGCACTTACGCTGCATAGCTCGCTCAGCAGACAGACCGCGTGACCTTCACCTCTCAGGGGAACGGCAAATATCAGGGAGCTTGAAAATGTCTTCAACACATTGGCGGGAAGCACTGCAGAGTGTGAACTGTGTCCAGGCGTCTCGGAGTTAGTTCAGGGCAAGTCCTCTTCCTAAGTGGTGAAGGTTGAGCCGATTTCCCCTCTTTGTGGCACTTTGCACCAGACCTGCACAGGTTATGACTGTAACGGCACCGGCTGCAGATCCAGGGACACATTTGAAAGGATGCGGCGCATTGTGTCCACTCACATTTGATTGCATTTCCACTCTCGGGAGGCGCGCGGCAGCTGAGCTACTCGGAGGAAGATCATGCCGGATCTGGGACAGAATGTGAAATGATTATTCCCACCAGATCAGAGGTGGGCAGTCCTCATCTGAGTCTGATAACCCCCGCATGTCACCCTTACTTAATACTCCCGTTATTCAGTCATATAGCCGGGACCTATTGAGAAGTGACTTATACGATTTAAAAGTCATTAGAATCAGAGGTTGTGTTAAGTCCTCAGGGAAATTTTCCTCCTCCTCCGTTCACTGCATCTTCTGGTTCATTTACTGCTGGTAAATTCCCGCTCCCACTCCTTCTTTTACGAGCCATCAAATGAATGCTGAGAGCTTGGTCCTGGATATGTTTTATTTCTGTATAAGTATTGGTACAAATGACAGTGATGGCAGCGCAGACAATTTGCTGGGTCTTTGATTCCTGGTCGAGCTATGTCCCAGTGGCTGGCGCACCGAATCAACAATATACTGCTTAGATGGCAACTAACCACCTCTAAGCTCTTCAGATTGTCTGAGCAAAGTCCTTTAGTTGTTTTGAATTAAGGGGTTCATGAGAGTAAGTGTTTCAAAAATGTTTGGGCATTGTAAGGATATATTTGAAATATACATTTGGGCTTTTTCTTCAGAGCTTTTAATTCAATTACGCTTTATTGATTTGATCTGTTTGTAGACCGTATTTTTAAAAAAAGCTTAGGTCTCAGTGTGTGAGTTTGTTTTGTGAAATTTTCTGTAACAAATCTTTGTTCGAGATGTAACATCGTGAAGAAAATGTAACTTCACCTCATGCATATAGCGATGTATAAAGTAAGAAGGAAATGCCAAGCGAATACATATTAGGAAAATGTGTAAATGAATGGAGTAGTATGACTTCTTCTATTACATTTATATTGATGCAACTGTCATATCTGTCCGTTCAATATGAGTCTACAGCCAGCAGCAGGTAGTCTCAGTTTAGTTTAATTTACAGACAGAAATCTCAAAATGATAAGTGGTGGTTTTACATATTACAGGTTATGTGCTGGACTTTTTTTTTCTACATGAGAGGTATGCAGATGTGGGCAAGTTTTGTGTTATTGTATTTGGCAAACCTCATATTACTGACCATGATGAATGCCACAAAGCTATTATTCATTGACATTGTACAGGGTTACAATGTAGAAAGGTGCCCAATGACCTGTAGCCATTTTTTCTATAAGTCTATTATGAAGTACACTAAACGAATATGTGTTCACAGTGCACATCAGATCCCATCAGCTTTCCAAGAGTCATTGTTCTGTGAAATGTCACAATGCTTTAACCTACAATAAAGACATTAGTAATGATTGATGAATGAGAGCCACAGCAGTTTAACACCAATCTACAACTGACACACTCAACACTACTGGGGGGATTAGACTAGAGCACAGGTTTTGCTTTAATTTCTCACTCTGCACAGGAAAATAAACTGTGTTGGCTACTCCAGCAAAATCAAATATAACTTCTATGGCATGGACGGGTTAAAAAAAAAAAGACAACCGGATATCTGTGATTTAATAAAGCGCTGCTGCTGCAATTCGATTAGGAGCGGGTCACAGTGGAATGAGAGAGGAGGCGACTGACGGACTGAGGATACATTATCGATTTAATTATACCACTTTATTTCATTCATTATTGGACCTCTGTACCACGGCACTGCTGCCTTGACAACTAATGTGTGGTGTTGATTGCAGGCCGGGATAACTGCCTCTTTTTTTTTTTTTTTTTAAGGATTTTTCAATCAGGCTTGTGGCGATCTACCTGGCAGATGACCAGAAACAGAAAATCCTGAGATTGCCGACAATTTTTTGGGGGGCTGAGAAGAGACCAGACTGCAGGGAAATGTGTGGCAGCAGAAGGCATTAGGCCTGAAGGTGCCACACAGGTTTGGCTGCTTGTGGCGGCGGGCTGAGGTTCGGAGACAGAACTGCGACCTGGGGACTTGGGCTTTGGGCAGTATTGTGCCTCGGAGGAGGAGAACATCAATTCTAATATCCTTCTACAACATCACCGTCACAGATAGTGGCGGGAAAGAATGTAGGGCCAACAAATAGTCATACACCCACTCTGGGGGGAAAAGAATATTCTCATAACATCAATTTCATCATTTAAATTTCCCAAACAGCAAAGTACAGGAAACAAAATCATATTTAATCAACACAATTCCTACAAGCTTTTGAAAACACACTTCATGTATTTTCTTAGAGGCTTCTCATGATGTATTCTGTCGTGCAAGTCCGAATTCTGCAAGCGCAATAAATGTCACATCCCCTCGCTCTGCCTCTGTTTGTGTCAGTGGCTACAGTCAGGTTCTTGACCGAATGTGTCAGGAATGCACAGCATTGGTCCTGTCACAGGCGAAGGAGGCAGGGGTGGGGGTGGGTGGGTGGGGGGGGGGGGGGGGGGGGGGGGGGGGGGGGGGGGGGATAGATGCTGAGTGACATTCTGCCCTCACTGAATTCCCTGGAGATATCTCTCCTCAAGTCGCCTAAAGGGGACGGACGGAAAAAAACACCATCCTTTCCTTGCCTTGCAAAACCTAGGGATATTCAGGGGTTATTCTTTTAGTGTTATTCACATATTCACACTGAGTAGACAAAAGATTTCCATGTCCCCCACCCCAACAAAATGGCGACATAATGGGCCGAGTGTAATTTATTCAAAATGATCGCGGGAGCTGACCTTAAATCTGTACTCAGTTTTTCACGAGGCAACAGCAGAAAAAAAAGCCCATCTCACGGGAATAGGATGTGGCAAAGGGAGGCTGAGGACCCACGGCCCTCTGCCCTCTGCCCTATGAGAGGAGCCTGCCTCAGGTCGGGTGTCACCTCGATGAGCCGCTCCTCCTCAGCGGACCTGAAACCAGCAGGTGCTGCTGCATTGAATGGATCTCTCGCCCAGCCATGCTGAGCACTGTTGTCTGGGAAGTGTTTTTTTTTTTCAAAGAATCCTTTCAGGGGAAAGATATGTCCTCCGCAAGATGTGGAATCACTGTGGCGGCTTCACAATCACCAGTTTCGCAGCGTTTCCGCGAAGGAACCAGCATTTCAAGTCCCCTGCCCTACTTCTCGAGCTTCTGAGTGATCGCACTGATCCCGTCTGCCAGGTGAGGCAGGCGTTTGTCTCCTATTAGAAGTGGAGCTGCAGCTTTCCAAATATATCGCTAAAATAGGCCAGTTTCATCACAAGTTAAACTTACATGCAACGTCAAGAGAACGCTCCTCCTCGAGAAAAAAAACGCTCGAGTTTCCTCTCGGAGCTTGACGTCTCGAGGGCCACGCTGCCTCGCTGTGCCACGACACAGGTGAACGTTCAGCTCCCGTCTCCTCACAAGGAGCGGCGAGCGGCCGCCCTCTCGGCGGTCTGGTTCAGCGCTCACCCTTAATTGGCTCAGGGCTAATCTGCCCTGATGCAGTGTATGACATGCAGCCATTGCACATTTGGCAAGGGCCCCTTCGTGAATGCCGTCGATCCCTTCCTTTCCCCTGCCACGGCCTGTGCTGCGCAAACGCCGACACAATTCTCCCATTTCAACAGGTGACAGACAAGCAGCCCGGGAGAACTCTGTTGGCATATACTTGTAAAACAGAAAATCCTCAAGCCAACGTCAGCCATACAAAATGCAGTCTTTAATGCTGTCAGTAGCCTCATCCGCTCGCCAGGCGTTTTGTCTTTCAGTTTTGTCGGCGAGTTCGTCAATGTCATTTGAAATGTCACACGCGTCCTGCAACTGCGTGATTGGACAGATGGCCGTCTCTCAGTGTTGTGGCGCTCCCCGCGGCTAAAGCCGCAGCAGCTCCTCCGCCATCGCGAGGGGCTTATTTCAATGGGCGATTCGGTACGTGACTTTGTATGATGCCACTTGGGCTTTGCTGTTCACCAATGCAGCTGTTACAAAAGGGATGTTCCCGCTGCGTTTTCAGACATAAAACGCGGTGGTCTCTCCTCATCTCTCACCAATTTCACTGTGAACCAAACAACACGATAGGCTCTGTCATATTTCCTTTGACTCGTTTTTTTTTCGGGTGTCTTTGTTTTTCTCAGAAGCGTCTCTGTTTTCCTTTTCGTCCCTCCCTGTCAAATGGGTCTCCATGGACTCTGTCTGAGTGTTTGTTTATTGTTCCGAAAACTGCACTGCGCCCCCCCCCCCCCCCCCCCCATCAAAAGCGCCACCCCTGTCATGAGTCTGTGCCCACCATAGGGGGGCTCAAACCACACTGTGAGAAACACTGAGATGAGCTCAGAACAAGCACCTTGTGTTTTACAGCTACGCCGAAGCTACAAATGGGAGACAATTTGATGGAAAAACCATCACAAAGTGTCTTATTGGGGTGTTGAGCCGCCACAAGCCGCCAACACAGCTTCAATGTGCCTCGGCATTGATCTTCTACAACTTTTGTCCGAAAACATATTCTCTTCATTTGGTGTTTGGCTGATTGTGGTGGAAAGAGCCGTCTAACACGTCAGTCCAAAATCTACAATGGGGTTGACATCTTTGGACTACGAAGGCCCCAGCATATGATTCACATCAGTTTCATTCTAACCATTCAGGGACCCCGTCGTACCTTAGGGATGGGGGCGTTGTCATTCTTTTTCACTATTCTGTATAAAAAGTGTGTGTGTGTGTGTGTGTGTGTGTGTGTGTGTGTACCTCAGCTTGCATGTGGGTCTATAAACTTAGGGCATGAGGGCAATTAGAGTCAAAAAAAAAAAAAATAGGAGAAGGAAGGAGAGGAGGTGGACAGAACAGAGACAGCCTCATCTTTCACACCGACTGTGATGCTGGACACGCATATAGGACTGAGGACACAAGTCTGCCTGACATCAGTGTTGCTCATTTTTCCCCCTGGCATTTTTCAAAGTATAGTTTCATGAAGGGTGAACTACAAACACCACTGCACAAGATGCCTGCCTAGATTCACAGCGACATACAGTACACACACAAACATGTAGGCAGGCACACACAGGCGTTGATCTAACATAATCATAGATACATACTGCGCACGCACACACATTTCTAACAAGCATGAACAAATTCACAAACAGAATGCTACCATACTTTCATGGAGCTATAATGATGTACAATGCGCCAGCTGATCTTTACAGACAATACAGTGAATGTTCTCCCACTGTGACACTATCCTTGCCTCGGGCTATTTGAATTTATTTTATATCCCTTGCTGGCTACTGTTTGCAGTTTGCATTGTGATGGGGTTGGATATCCTTCGGACTGTCTTTGCAGAAAACAAACCCTAGATTTTTTTTCTCATTTTCTTGAAGAGGTTGATGTTGTTTTAGAAGCCTTGACGGATTTGTTTGTCACAATATGCAATATGCGTCTTTGTTTTCTTTCCATAATCTGCGTGTGTGAATAAACAAGTAAGTATTCCCACTGCCCACTCAGCCACATTGAGGTATTTCATAACAAACACCAGTTAAAACCATGCACTTTAAAACGCGTGTACTTTTTAATTTACTGATTAACCTGTTTTAGGAAAAAATTTAGTTGAGGCCATGCTGACGGGCAAGATATGGGTCAGCAGGGTGTCACCGTTAAATCCGTTCGCACCAGCTCAGCTACCTCTTGTGTGAGTCATATGACGGACAACGCAGTATCCCAAACAAACATGCAATAGACAGACGAGACAGACAGGAGAGGAGGGGACTGATCATCGATCGAGCCACCCTGCTCTCTTTGAAGAACCTTTTAAATGTGCTTTACGACAGGTATAGCTTATAGGGTTTAACTTTAACATCCCCACTGGTGTTTTAAGATGTTCTGTACGTGGGTGGAATTACGTGATGTCACCATGCTGGAGTGAAAATGTCCAAGGCATCGAAGCTAACAGGAGCGTGAGGGAGACGTCAGTCAGTCCCATGGTCAGTACACACCCACACGCTCTTTTCAGCCCAAATAATGGAAATCACATGTGTGGGTGTTCTTGGGTGTTCAGGGCTTTACACTGCTCTTAACAGCTGCACTGCAGTGAAGTGAAACGTGTTTGGTCGTCATCATTATTCATCATCAATGATACTTTCTTCAAGTGGTTTGTGAATGAAACTCTTTTGAGATTGCACCACATTTACAAAAATCCATTTCTAGGTACAAATGTGGGACTTTGTTCTGGGCTTTTTGTGGGGAAATCTTAATTTTCTGTGTTTATGTTGTCAGAGTTGTCCTTTCATTTATTGCCTGGATTTATAGAGCAATGTGTTTTTAAGACATTTCAAGATACAAATGTGGTACTTATACTTTGTAAAACCTCTGAATTGATGAAGTTAAAACGCTTGATGTTCAGTCTGTATGTACAGTCGGAGTTATCCTGAACACAAACATATCAGTCGCTGTCAGAAATTATTCATTGAATGTTTTTCCAGCAGCCCAAGATCAAAAAATTAAGTAAATTTCCCTAACATCTTAGATGGATTTCTTTCATTGATAATGGACAGAGGTAACATATTTTATACTTCCTGCTAATTTAATCAAATTAATTGTATTTCCACGTACAGTAGTTGTTTGGAATACACTTTACTTTGGTATATACTTTCAACACCTTATTTTGAAACCCGGAGATGGTCACACTCTGTATTGTATTACATGTGGTGTGCTTCTCTTTAGGTAAGACATTTCATGTTGTTACAGTTAGAAAAACGAAATAATAAAGTTATTAATCCTGCATGTAGGGTCATTATATAGGCAGCTTGTTTAACCACAGAGAAGTGAGTAATGGCAGTTTAAAACCACGGTGCTACCAACCACTGGATATGTAGATTGTATATGATTTGTCATTATGGCTTACATTATAGAGTGAAGATTTATGGGTAATAATAGTATTTTTTTAATCCATTTCAAATTAAAACACAGTACAGACAAAACTTGAAGGGACCCAATACCTTCTGGGGCCAGTTGTTTGTGCCGTATGTGATTCACCTTGCTGTGGCAAAAAAAAGAGTGAGCTATCACTGCACTTCTAATGGAAACTACAGAGGAGTCATCAAGGAAATAGTATGGTCTGACAACAGAACTCAGGGGCCTGAGGGACACACACACACACTTCTACAAAAGAGAGTGGGACTTGCTTGTTATATATTTTGAGCTTTGGGCCAGGAGACTAATGTGTGTGTGTGTGTGTGTGTGTGTGTGTGTGTGTGTGTGTGTGTTGGAGGGAGACTCTTTCATCTCCTCAGCCCCTCTTCTGTCTTTGTACAGATAAGAGTATGATTTGGGAAATGACAGTAATGGAGCAGATCTCAGAAACTACCTGAGAAAGGGGCAATGGAGGGTAAAAGTGACAGAGAAGAAATATCATTATGGGAGGAAGTGTGAAACAGATCTCCCTCTCTGCTTAGACGGGAACGTTCACTTCCCCAACACCGAGGTCGACAGCCCCCCCGCCCTCCAACTCAGTGTCCACCCACTGGGTTACAGTCATGGTTCAAATATTTCTTCTTCCACTAATGGTGACATTTTCACAGAACATTTGCAGACAAATGGAGTGACTGCCGCAATTACCATATACACTATTAAATCTCATTCAGTATATTTTCTATAATAATGTTGCCATCATTCATATCTCCCAGGCTTGGAGCTGCTGTTGATGTGTTTTTTAATCTGTGTATTGTGTTTTGTTTCGTAATGTTCCTTGTCTCATTCAAATAATTTGAGCCTCAACGATAAATGTCTTCATTGTTTTACAAGTTAAAATGACGAATCTCTTCATCATATGAATGGTCTCTTAGTACATTGCTGTGTCATTTCAAGCTTCTCTAAAACGTCTAATATAAATCAGTCAAGGTTGAGGTCAAATTTAGTTTATGTACTGCCACTAATCATGTAGCGGGCTGCTCAGCCAGAAACAGTTGACATGGTTGTCATTTGAGCATCACGAATGGGATGGCTGAGGTGATCATGAAAACGCTTTCAACAGAATACCACTCGGGGGAATAACCTCTTCCTAATGGTCAGGGTGTGTGAAGGCTGTAACAGTATGACAGTGTAGGTTATGATATACCAGCATGAGCAAAATGGTGGTTTATTCACATGTTTTCATGTGATGAATACACCATCAAAGAAAAGGCTTTGCAAACAAAAGCACACTGGATGTAAGAGACTGTCCCCCTTGGAAAAACGCCTCGTAGTTTGTCTGTGTCTATGATGTTATGTCTATCAGCCACAGTAATTATGACGGGACGTTGTCCGGTGACTGATCTGATCTGATGAGTTGGCACGATTGGTCAGTAGAAAGTTGATCTCTTGTTTGTGTGAAGACATGAAAATTTGGGTACATTTTCCCTGAAAGATTTTGAAGATCCTCCAACCTTAGTGACCATACAGGTTGTTTGTCTCTACCCTCAGATACGAACTGACCAGACCATCATCGCCATGGCAACGAGGAATACAACCTTTAGGAGCGTGCCAGCAAGCGTACCTGACCTTCCTTGTCATGGCAACAACAACAAGCACACGGCTAAGGTGGTGTCACCACGGTGGTTTCATGAGAACAACCGTCAGTTTGAAACAGGAAATGAACAATGAGTTTCAGAAAACAGCGTGTTTTTGTCATCACTATTATCACTAACCACCCTGAATTATGAAAATGCTTCTATACGTGACAGTGCAGCATACTCAGATATTTTTCCTTTTTGCTTTTTCATTGTCTAATGGATTAGTTGACTTACAAGGAGAGTCGCCAACAAATCTTGGCGTATTCTTTTAAGGGGAGATGGTGAAAAAGGACAGACGGTGAGATGCCCACGGAGGGATAAAGAGATAGATGGGTCGGATAGATGACAGAAGGGACAAGGAGACGTAATGAGCTGATCAAATGATTGTGCAGGATGAAATGCCAAAGGGGCTCAGGGCAGTGACAGACTGAGCTGTCAGGAAATCCCTGCCCTCGCTGTGATCGTCAGCTGCCTCCGCTGTCATTGGAATCACAGTTATTTCTGCCACAACACCTGCGGCGTTTGCTGAGCCACACTTCCCCTCCCTCCTCCTGCTCCCCCTCTTCTGTCCTCCTGCTAAACACACCACACCTCCATTCTGTTCATCTACTGTCCATCATCTCTTCACATTCATCTTCTCTCTGCCTTGGCTTTTTCTGTTAGGATCTTCCATCAAATCTTGCATTATGATTCCAATTGGTTTTTTTCCCCTCAGATACAAGAATTCACCATGATCACTAATCAAATTGGGCATAAAATGTCACACCCTTTTGGGCATTGCTTTCCATTTTTGCCTTCAACTGTGCTTGTCAAATTATCTAATGAACGTCTGGTTTAATTGGACGTCCGTGAATAGACTGACACTTTTCAAGAGCTTCTCCTTATTGGAATCAATCTGATTGATTTGACATCATTAATTACAGCACTATTGGCTGTTGGCTCTTTTGGGCTTTTTTCCCACCCTTCTCTCTGATCAGTTTAAAACAGCGGCATCAAGCTGGAAAGTGTTTCCATGTCTTTCCAGCAAAGAACAGTTGTGAAGCTGTTAAGATAATGAGGGTCGCAGATTGGACGACCTGTGATTCGGTGCTTCAGATGCTGCTGATGCCAAAAAGAGATGCAGAGAGAGAATACAAAAATAACCATGTGGGCAGTGAAAAGTTAATATACAGCAAGAGACTCAAGACATCTTGTTGAAAAGTGACTTCTGACCATGATGAAGATTATTGGAATTTCTTTTTCATTTTTGCTGGTGGAGTTTAGGATATCAGTACATCGCCACAGCACCATAAAATGTTCCTGTAAAGTTATAAATCCGAGATTTACATAACAAGTCAAACCTAATTGTTGATTCAATTACTGATCACATTATTTCTGCAACACAGTAGTCTGCATTTGTACCTTCAATAACCATCTCTCTCTTCAGATTAGTTTTTATTGGACCTGGCGGAGTCCGCCGTTGTGAATTTGGATTGCCTTTCAAAGCACGAGGGATTCACTGGAAAGCTGTGCACGCACATGATCCGGCACAATTGTATCAATTTTATTTATTAATGCGATATGAGCCATTTACTGTTGAAGTGTTTACTGCTCACTCTCTTTACACATCACAAGAGCTGGATTGAGTTACTGCTCATGCAAATGGGACATCCTTCTCCTCCTCCTGCTTCACATTAAAACTGAAAAAGGCGGTGTCTTAGTCACAGAAAACGAAACGTTTGTCACCCCTGTTATTGCTAGCCATCAGTAAGGAAACATGCATCCAGAGAACGATGCAATGGTCATTTTTGGCATGTTTTTTAATTAGTGGATCATTTTCTGATTGGACCACAGCAGCAGGGGTTGACCTAAAAATGGATCAATATGATTTTAGCTACTTCCCAGGAAATTGCTTACAGCGCATCCAGGACGGATTTCAACCACGTCCTCAGTTTTAGCACAATGACCACACACATTCCAACCATATAACAGGTGTTGACCCATGGTCTTGTTAGTTTGCGAGGGGAGAAGCTGATGGCTCACGCAGGAGCAGTCACAGTGAGCTGTTACAGCAGATGAAACGCTGCAGGCGAAAGGCTGCGCACCGCCGACTGCTTAGCAACCATCTCCACTGAGGCCCATTGTGCATAAAAGTGAGCGCAGCATGAAGTCACCTCGTGGTTTGCGATCAATTCTAGACGACTTTTTTATTAAAACAATATGACTTTGTTTTGGTTGCACTTGTTGCTTTTCTTTTTTACTTCTCACAAAGTAGCCGCTCTATCGGTGTCCATTGTATCGTTAGAGTGCCCCTGGTGGAACCTTAGAAATCTCCAGTGTTGGCCAAGTAACAGGAATACAATTTTTTTACAACTTTGTTTAAACTACATTTTATTCCGTCATCAATCCAATACCCATGACCAATAAAACCTATAACATTGCCCTAGGTGAGAATTCTTTGCTCATATTAACCACCGACACAATGTGTCCCGATGACTCCGTAATCAATTCTCTATAAAGAGATTTTCTCCACAAAACCAGAGCCATTCCCCTAATGTGCAAGCTATACAATCCGCTTATTCTCAAGCAGGCTAAGGCCTGACATTCTCCGCCTTCCCAACATCTCACAAGGCTTTCTGAGACACGCCGAGCCTCTGGACTGCATCCCAGGGCTGCTCCTATAAGCAGGTCAGCCGAACACCATTATCAAAAATTATTCAGAAAATCATCCAACGCACACTGGAAATTCTTCCATACTTCAATGTGAATACTTGTGATAGAATAGAATAAGATAATCCTATACTAGTCCTACAACAAGGAGATTTGCCACGCAGCAAAAGGGGATAGTAATAAATAAGAAACATAAGTAAAAAAGTAATAAATAAGTCAACATAAAATATAAACACAAGGAAATACAAAAGATGGTAATAATATATACAATGCTTTATCAACATGATTCTCTGTGATAAGTGTCAGCTCTGCTGCAGGCCCAGACTCCTGCTCTTAGCACAAATTAATCTGTCCCATTTTGTTGTGCACATCTGCTCATAAAACATCCGCCCTCCTCTCCGGCCAATCACACCGTCCACAGGCTTTTAGATTCCACCGATAGGACTTCGCAGAGTAGTTTTGGTGTGTCTTTATTTGCTGCGCCTCGGGTCTTAATCTGTAAAATCTCAAATGAATCTGGAGCTCCCTAACTGCATGTCCTTCATCTTACCCTCCTCTGTCTCATTTTCCTTCTGTGTCCTTGCTTTGTCTCCTCTTCTACACTGAACCTGTACTCTGAAATTCATTAGAATTTCTCTGCCTGCTCAAATGTTCGACAATGAGCTTTGGAACAAACACATTGTCAAACGCTGAGCATCGATCGATCGGTCAGTCGGTTGACCGGTCGGTCGGTCGAATCCCGATCGATCGATTGATCGATTGATCTCTGCCACACAACCACTCATGGAAGAAAGGACTTCTTGGTTTTCGGCTCCGGATCACAAGGAAAGCAAAATAGCACCCACCACATCGTCCTCTCTTTTTATGTTAAGTAGCCGACAGAATAAAAAAATAACTTTTTCTGAACTAGTTGTCCGCTTTTGTTTAGTTTTTTTCTCTCGTCAAAAAGATCCATTTACATTTAGACTACATTTATGAGAGACGTTTGGCTCCTGGAGTGACTACCAAGCTAGAATGACTGAATGGCCCTAACAATTTGATGGCGCAGGGTGCAACAGAATATCAAGCACTTCGCCCGACGCTAAGGTCAGGGCACTTCCTGAGGCCTGGAACAGAATTCATAGCTCTCCCATTTGTGTGGGTGACGGCTCCACGGAGAGCAGTTTGTATATACAGTATGTATTTCAGTTACATTCGGCGTTATTTAATCAGACAGTGCATGTGGTTTCGGACCAACGATACCTCTCTGATGTTTTCATACCTGCTCATGAGCCTCATGAACTAAATGATGAGTTCATTCATTCTCAGCATCCCTCGGTGCATGTTCGCAATTATGAGGTGAGACATTTTTCCCCCTCAAGATAGAATGACACTGCACAGCACCTACACAAAGGGTGACAGCTACAAACTGTCCTTTACACCTCCAGTGAAGAAAACAATAGATTCCAGTTGACCCCAATTATCCTGCCTCCACCTCAGGCTTC